>NC_053489.1:7524121-8239121 GCF_905171775.1 Rana temporaria | reverse complement strand
GGCCTCTGACAAGGGGGGAAATGTGGTTTTGATGGACAATACCAACTATGAGAGGTTGTGTCTCAAAATCTTGAACAACCAACAGCGTTACCGTAAAATCTCATCAGCTCAAGCTGATGGTTTCAGTGAAGACTTCTACGACCTTGTGGATGACTTTTTCCAGCGAGGAGTCATAACTAAAGATATCTGTTATTTTGTACGTGTACAACACCCCAGACAACCCACCTTTTATGCCCTGCCCAAGGTCCACAAGAGCATTGTGGACCCTCCAGGGAGACCAATAATCTCCGGCAACGGCTCAATTTCCAAGGGTGTCAGTGAGGTCATAGACCAACATCTGAGACCACATGTCCTTAATTTACCATCGTATACCAAAGACACCATACATCTTTTACAGATGCTCTAAGACATGACGGTCCCGATGGACGCCATTTTGGTCTCCATCGATGTTGAAACCCTGTATAATAGCATTCCTCACCATCTTGGATTGAAGGCTATTGAACAGGTTCTCAGGCAGCGGCCCACAACCGATTGGAAGTTCAACACCTTTATCCTGACTATGCTGGATTTTATTTTACATCACAATACATTTCTCTTCCAGGGCTCCCACTACCTCCAGGTACAGGGTGTGGCTATGGGGACGTGCTGCGCACCTTCCTATGCAAACCTGTACCTGGGGGAGTGGGAGCGGGATTTCCTCCTGGGAGAGAATGCATCTATGTGCGCTGCCCATATCTTGATCTGGCAGCGTTACATAGATGACATCTTTATCATTTGGGATGGACCAGAAAGTGGTCTAACTGAACTTTTGAGACTCATGAACATTAACAAGTTCAATTTGTTTTTTACAATGTCTCATGACCATTCGGAGATTAGATTTTTGGACATCAGCATTAGAAAAGACATAGATGGTAAAATCAACTCGACCCTGTTCTGAAAAGAGACAGCCAGTAATACCATACTTCATGCCAGCAGTTTTCACCCTGAACCTTTGAAGAGGTCAATACCTTTCAGTCAATTCCTCAGAATCAGGAGGAATTGCTCTTTGGAGAATGACTTCCATGAACAGTGTGATGCACTCTCCCTCCGTCTATTCTCTAGGAGATATACAAAAACTTGCCTTCGCAAGGCGTTCAATAGAGTAAAAGCCACAGATAGACGAAATCTGATCTTCAAAACTAAATCTCAGAAGGTCAGACCCGAAGAGAATAATTCAAGAATTATTCTAGGATTCTCTAACGAGCATAATGAGAATAAGAAAGACAATAACTACATTTTGGCCCATACTCACGGAGGATCCCATCCTCAAAAACGTACTATTGGACAGACCCCAACTTACCTTTAGACGTGCAGACTCACTGGGGACCATGTTGGTCCAGAGTGAGTATAGGGGAAATTCTACAAAAATCTTTTTGATATTTCTATATACCCTTGTGGAATGCTCTGCAGATACTCTGGATGGCTATATCCATGGTGCTATAGGTCAGTGGTCATCAACCTTGTCCAGCAGGGCCCACTAACAGGCCAGGTTTGCAAGATAACTGAAATACATCACAGCTGATATCATTTGCTCCTCAGTGATTGCAGTATTCTAGACTGCATCTCCCCAAGGTAATACAAATACCCCCAGATGATGATCGATTAGATCGAAACGTGTCGGGAACCTGCTGACATTACTGCCTATTGTTATATGCCTGATACAAGTGCTGAAAATGTAACTTTTAAACTTTGCTGCCAAGTAAACTTTTTTAAAAACGGATTTACACTATGTGCATCTTTGCCTTCTTTCTCCTTCCTTCTATTGAATTGAGTGTCTGAACCTCCTTATGGATCCGAGTTTACAATACATCTCAAGCTGATTCCAAGTTGTTCCCGTCCTGATCCTGCATTGGACTTCACCTTCATGCTGGTACCATCAATTACAAGTGTTTATGACCCACTAGGTATAAGCCTATTCTGGGTCCACTGTTTCTGGTAAGCCTCCATCCACTTCGGTGCTGGATTTTTTCATCTCTTATCTGTGAAGATTAAGCCACTTCGATTTTTGCACAACTACCTACTATGAACTGTTTTCATTGATTTATTTAGTAGAGACTTTTTTTTTTTTGTACAGTTGTATCCCTTATCTGTGGATATCTTATCATGTTTCACTTCTACGGTTTTATATGATTGGATATTTATCAACATATCCAATCTCTTATTCACCTATATTTAGCGCTACACTTTATGGTTTTATATTTCTTCTACAATTGTCCGAGAGATACTCCGGCTGCCAGGTCAGTGAGAAAGGCCTGTCCGGGTACACTAAACCCACTCTGGCGGGGGTGGCGCAGAGAAGTGTTACGTTTGGGAGCAGGACTGTTTCCTATCACTACGCCTGAGTCTGCTGTTCTTTCTTCTTCATCTTTACTTTCCTCACCACAAGTTTACTGTTTTTTACCCAGCTGGGTAATAAAGAGCACAGCAAAGAGAACCAGTCTGGACATTCCTTTTCTTCTACTACATGCAATACGCATCATCCACCCCTAGGAATTTCGGAGGAGCCACGAGGTAACACGCCGCCCAAAACTCCAGCAGCTCCACTGGGGGTAATGCTACATACATACATACATACATACATACATACATACATACATACATACATACAGGACAGACGTAATCTCTAGACACGATCAATACAGTCCCAACAGAAGTTGTGATCACATTTCAGCATTACATGATTAGTATAAGTCTTCAGACAGACGGAACATTCCAGCTCAGCTCTCAGATCAGCAGACGAAAAAAAAATTAAGTCTCTGATTTTCTCTCTAGGTTGTTACATGGACCTTTGGAGATTGATAATAGTCTCTGCTCTGAATGAAATACAGCAGATCCACCTTTAGGGTGGCCAGACGCCGTGTTTATATTTGGGACGGCGAACCCAAAATTGAAAAAAACACCCAATAGGAAATATCCACATTTCTGCTGCTTTTATCTACAGTGGTTCACTTATTTTTTTATTTATTTTTTAGAAATGTATGTAATGGTTTAATCTTCTAAATGTACAAAGCGTTGGAAAAATAAACTATTTACCAGTCCGATAAGGGCGGCAACATAGTCCTTATGACACACAATTTTTATCAGAATGTGTCTTTCCATTTTGAATAATCCTGACTGGTATAGCCCTATTTCATCTACTCTAGTTTCCTCTTTTTTATATCGGAAGTCAAGGTCCTTTGCACTGAGGACTTCTTTTTGGGCCTCATTGACAAGGAGACGCTTGAGTTCCTTATTCCCAAATTTCCCCGTATACCCACCTTCTATTTCCTACCTAAGACACACAAGAATGTGCATAGTCCTCATGGTCAACCCATCGTGTCGGGCATAGGCTCACTCACTGACAATGCCAGCAAGTTTGTGGATGCTTTCCTAATGCCCCACGTAACTAGCCTTCCTTCTTACATTAGAGATACCTCCGACCTGCTGAGACATCTGGAGGGGACCCACGTCCCTTCGGACGCCCTACTCGTGGCCATCGATGTTGAGGCCTTGTACTCTAGCATCCCCCACAAGCAGGGCGTACGAATGGCTGGCTCCTTTCTCTATGAAGAAAATACCTCCTGGCCCCTTGTCCAGTTCATTCTTCTTACATTTTATCCTTCCCAAAAATTATTTTATCTTTAACGATCAATTGTTTCTACAGACCCAAAGGGTCGCTATGGGGACTTTGTGCGCCCCAGCCTATGCTAACCTCTATCTAGGTGGCTGGGAACGATCCCTTAATGCCAATGATGACCTTCTTGAATTTCTGGACAAGGTACTATTGTGGTATAGATATATGACACAGGGGCAGATCCACAGAGCGAGTACGCCGGCGTATCTACTGATACGTCGGCGTACTTTCAAATTACCCGCGTCCTATCTTTGGTTTGAATCCTTAAACCAAGATACGACGGCATCTGGGTTAGATCCGACAGGTGTACGGCTTCGTACGCCTTTGGATCTAAGATGCAATACTTCGGCGTCCGCTGGGTGGCGTTCACGTTGTTTTCCTTGTCGGGTATGCAAATTAGCTATTTCCGACGATCCACGAACGTACGAGCGGCTGGCGCATTTTTTTTTACGGCGTCTCTAGTCGGCTTTTTCCGGCGTATATTTAAAGATGGTATTTTGTCGCGTATAGTTAGACCTGCCGTGTTAAGTATGGCCGTCGTTCCAGCGTTTGTTTTGAATTTTTTTTTTTTTTTTCGTGAAAAATCTGGATGGACGTAATTCACGTCTAAGATAAAAAAAATTGTCGTTGCGACGTCATTTAGCGCAATGCACGGCGGGAAATTTAGAAACGGAGCATGCGCAGTTCATTCGGCGCGGGGACGCGCTTCATTTAAATGAAACACGCCCCCTAATCGCCGATTTGAATTCCGCCGCCAGAGATAGACAATGCCGCCGTAACTTACGGCGCAAATTCTTTGGGGATTCGAACCGGCTATAAGTAAGTTACAGCAGCGTAGCGTATCTCACATACGCTGCGCCCATCTATTTCTATGTGGATCTGCCCAAAAGATTCTGGCATCCCGCTAACAGCCCTTGCTTTCAAAACGTGTCCATCTAGATCAAGTGGGGTTTATACCAACTAGGGAAGCAAGAGACAGTACTATTAAAGTCCTAAATTTGATATATCAAGTAAACCAAAAAAAAAAAAAAGATATCAAGTGTTTTCCTGAATACGGACACAGAGAAAGCATTTGTGTAAATTGGAAATTTATGCTTAAGACCTTAAAACAAATGGGGCTAGATCAGATTGTACAGTGGATAGCGGGGGTGTATGCGGAGCCCAGGGCCTTAGTCTAAGTAAATGGGGTATATATTTTTTTTTTCTACAGTTCACTCCCCCAATTTCCTCTTTTCCTTTCCTTCCTCTACCATATTCCCTTTCCTTTTCTTCCTTTCCTTCTCTCCTTTCCAATCTCCTTCCCCCCTTTCATACCCCCTTCTCACTTTTCTTTCCTCTTTCCTTCTTCTGTTCTTTGCCCCTTTCCTTTCCCTCACACTCAGCCCCTCTCTTTTCTCAATTTTCTTTCCCTATCACTTTTCTCTCATACCTCTGTATTTTTCCTTTATTATTTTTTTTTCCTTTCCTTCCCCCTATTCCGCTCCCCTCCCCCCTTCATTCCCCCCTCACTCTACCCTTGTTCAATTTTTTTTTCTTTTCCTTTCCCTCACTCCCCCCCCCCCCCCCTCCCGCCTTCCCTATCCAATTACCTTCGACCCATGCCTCACTCCCCTCCCTTCATCACTTGGTGCCCTGTTTCATAGACCCATCACTTACCTATACCAATATCATTATTGATTATCTTCTTTACCTCATTAGAGCCCGTTCTAAATGATCCCCCTTCATGCGCCAAAAGGGGAATTTACCAGACCCAGTGCTTGATCGCCCTGACCAGCTTAGGTGAGTTATTCCACTCACTCAGAAAAATGTACTGTTTTTTCTAAAGATTTTGTATATACATTATATTTTTTTGCTTGTTGTTTACCACATATTTTACAAATATCTTTTAGACCCTCCTGAAGAAGCGGTACAACCGCGAAACCGGCCGAGGTCATTGGCTCCACCCATTAGACACAGATGGTTCTGTTATCTAATTTGATCTGTGGGGTCTGTCCCTAAAATGTTTTTACATTGTAATTTGTCTTAAATAAATATATATATATATATTTTTTATATTAATCTGGTCTCCTATCAGTGCCGTGAAAGTCCCAACCAAAAACCTTTTCCCTTCCCTTGACCTAGGATTATTGATGCCAATTGGCCACAAGCAGCCTGTGGTACTTTCTCATTTGGGTCTCATTTTCTACATACCAAACATGATGCTGGCACATCTAATTTATTTTTACTATTAGTCTAATAGAGGCAATACTCTCCCTTTTTGAAAAACAAGAGGAAGGCAATCTGGGAACAAATGGGTTTGATTTGTAGGGATCTCGCTTATTTCACAGTGTTCCATCGGTTCCTCACCCCTCCACAGCCAAAGGGTAGGCACGTACCCCTCCCCCATCCCTCTTTCCCTCCCCCCCCCCCCTTTTTTCCTTCTATCCCCTGTTGCGGGGAAACCTGCAGATGACCTCAGGGAAACCGATTTCTCTTCTGAGGCCTCGTACACACCTCGACAAGTTCCTTGTTAGGCTTGTCGAGAAACTCGTCAAGCTTTCATTGCGTACACACGGTAAAGACCAAATCTCCTCGTTCTCAAACGCGGTGACGTTCACCACGTACGACGGCACTATAAAAAGGGGAAGTTCGATTCCATTGGCGCCACCCTTGGGGCTGCTTTTGCTAATCTTGTGTGGCCGCGTGTTAGTAAAAGTTTGGTGAGAGACGATTTGCGCTTTTCAGTCTTCGTGCTTTCAGATCGATTTCTGCCGTTCAGTTTGTGCTTGTGGGTTCGTATCTTGACCTTATGGGCATGTGGTCAGGTCGTATTTGTTTTACAGTGCTTTACAGTGCGTTCCTGTCCACTCGTTTCTGGTTTTCAGGTCGTTCTTCATAGGACTTGCTGTTCATAGGTCTGTTTAGTGCGTTCTGATTAGCGGTCCGTTTCTAGCCATGTTGCAGGCACCTGCTCGTCGTCGATTTCATGTTATGCAGTCAGTGTGTGTGTAGGTCTGCTTGTTTTAGACCTAGACGAGTCCATGAACAGGGCGAGGAGGCGTTCATGGACCAAGAATAGGTTGCTCCGTAGGAACCAATTCTCTCATATGCCTCTGCTGCGGGAGATCCAGGAGAATAATCCTGATGACTACAGGAATTTCCTGAAGATGTCGGACCCCGTTTTCCAGCAGCTCTTGGCTTTGGTGTCACCATTTATCACCAGGCAGGACACCGTTATGCGGGAAGCCATCAGTGCTGAGCAGAGGCTAATTGCCACGTTACGCTATCTGGCAACTGGGAGAAGCCTTCAGGACTTGAAGTTCACGACGGGCATCTCCCCCCAGGCTCTGGGCCTCATAATCCCAGATACCTGTTCTGCCATCATCCAGGTTCTGCAGGACGACTATATGAGGGTAAGTTTTCTCCTTTATTTTTTGGGGGGGGATTTACATTATCTTTTAATAAGCTTTGAAACTTCTTCAAAGACGAGTTTGTGTGGGTACATTCCATTTGGCAGTGAAAATTGGGAGCGCAGGTATCCTCCTTGAAGCTGGGTCTCTTTCTTGATAAGAGGCAGGAGCTGCGAGTCCACAAACTTCTGGTCTGCTTTGCGTTGCTGTGTCACAGCATATTTTTATGCAGCTTCTTCTTCTTCTTGAAGTAAGAGTCAGTCAACTGTTTTGGAACTTTCAAACTGGAAATATCGACTTTAGTAGACGTGGCAATGACAAATCTCTGATGTGCTCTCCTCAGGGGAACTCTGTTGATGGCAAGAGGACCTGTGACCAAGAGAAGACCAGTCTAAAGCTGTTTCAGGAACACAACACGCTTTCCCCTATGACGTCCATTAAGAAGAATCAGCACAGTCCGGGGAGTGATACTGGAACGCAGATTGCACTTGTGCTTGCTAAATGGTTTCTTTCCGTGGCTCAACAGTTTGCGTGGAGCATCTTCAGTGGGATAATAACGTGGCATCTTGACCACACGGCTGCCACCATTCTTATCACCACCAACTGTTTTTGTTACTGTAGATGGAGGCTTCACTTTCTTCTTTTCAATCTTAGTCTCTGGAGCCTTATACTTGCGCTTGTGCAAGGCTTTCCTTGCATACATGGCAGATCGGGAATATTTCCCAATTCCACAGGCCAGAACTGGATTGCGGCTGGCATGATGCCTCCTGACCTTCTTCTCAGCCTGCTCTCCTGCCATCTTGGCTGAAAGGAAAAAGCAAGTTTTCTCCTTTAATATAGGCTAATGTATTGTATTTATTTCCTCCTTCCCTAATTACCATGTTTGTAATATGCTGTGATTGTCCCCTTTGCCCCCATGCATGCTGTAAGCTATTGTTGCCCCTTTTTTGGCCTACGTGCATATTTCCGTTCTCTTACCTCCCCAGCATGCTATCCTGGGCCCAAACACGCCTAGTCACTTCTTAATGTAGTGTGTTATATTCATTGTCATGCTTTATCCCCCCCCCCTCTAAAATGTGTTATAAAGTATAGCGTCCCCAATTTTTTTATTTTTTTGGTAGAGGTTCCAAACTCATCTAGCGCCCCCCCCCCCCCCCCCCCCCCCAAAATTGTGACAATGGTCTATCAGAGGGGGTGAGGAAGTGAGGAATATGATAATTGGGCCTTATATTTTTGTTGTAAAATGCTCTTTAAAATAAATGTTAGAATGATTATTATGTCTTTGTATAACCTGCTTGCAATGTTATTTGCAAAAGTAAATTATTAATTTTTTGTTTTGATTCCACAGCTTTTGTCCACGCCACAGGAATGGCAGACTGTGGTATCGGAGTTTGCTACGTGGTGGAACTTCCCCAACTGGGGGGGGAGCCATCGATGGAAAGCATGTCCGCATCGTGTCACCACCCCGGTTTTGTTCCCAGTTCTTTAACTACAAGGGGTTTAATAGCATTGTGCTGATGGCGGTGGTGTCATCACAATATGAATTCCTCTATGTGGATGTGGGGAAGAACGGCCGGATGTTGGATGGGGGAGCCTTCAGGCAGACGGAGTTTGCTCTTAGTCTTCAGAGCGATGATCTTGCATTGCCACCGGATGCAGAGAATGAAGGACTCTCCTTCATGTTTCTGGCTGATGAAGCCTTTGGCCTGGGAACACATCTCATGAGGCCATTCACCCACCGGACCCTCACCCAAGAAAGGAGGGTGTTCAACTACCGGCTGGCAAGAGCCCGAAGAGTTGTGGAGAACACCTTCGGGATAATGGACAGCCGGTTTTGCATGTTAACCTCATTACATATGGCGGAGTATAAATGGAACTATATCATTTTTTGCTGCTGCATCTTGCACAATTATTTAAGAAGACAGTCTCCGACCTATATGGCCACAGTTGGGCCGAGGCTGGACTTACCTCTGGTGAACTCACATTGCCGAGCCTCGAACCTGCCTGTATGAGCTTTATTATTATTATTATGCTCAGAGTATGAGCCTTTTATTTTTTTTGTAGTTCCTACACATGGTGAGGAGTGTAGACTACAGTGTCACTGGTGTGTGAATGGGGGGGGGGGGGGGGGGTTACACTCCTGCCAGCAAAGGGGTGTCGACCTCGGTCGTTGGGGAGAATTTATCCCCACAACCCGTGTGAATGTGGTATGAATGGTCAGCGACATAATTGGAGCCTTGCCGTGGCGTTGCTGCTCCCAAGTCCTGCATGGTGGACCTCACAGTGTAGACAGGATCTAACAGTAGGTACAGGAGAGTTCACACAGTAAGTACAGAAGACTCCGGACTCCTCCTGATCTGGCTGAGCAGACAGGAAATTCTCCACTATGTTATGTAGTGTTATGCTCATGTGTATTGCAGGACGACTCCTGAACCCTTTTCTACATACAGGACAGACAATCTCCAGACCCCTCCTGCGTATCCAGCACACGATCAACACAGTCCCAACAGAAGTTGTGTCCACATTTCAGCATTATAGGATTAGTATAAATCTTCAGACAGACGGTACATTCCAGCTCAGCTCTCAGATCAGCAGAAGAAAAAAAAAATGAGAGTCTCAGATTTCTCTGAGACTTTCTCTCTCTAGTTTGTTACATGGACCTTTGGAGATTGCTAATCGTCTCTGCTCCTGCTCTGCTAATCGCCTCTGCTCCTGCTCTGCTAATCGTCTCTGCTCCTGCTCTGCTAATCGCCTCTGCTCCTGCTCTGCTAATCGCCTCTGCTCCTGCTCTGCTAATCGCCTCTGCTCCTGCTCTGCTAATCGTGTCTGCTCCTGCTCTGCTAATCGTCTCTGCTCCTGCTCTGCTAATCGTCTCTGCTTCTGCTCTGCTAATCGTCTCTGCTCCTGCTCTGCTAATCGTCTCTGCTCCTGCTCTGCTAATCGTCTCTGCTCCTGCTCTGAATGAAATGCAGCAGATCCGGAAGGGGGGACTGTCCCATAGTTACACGGCCCTGTGACAGAGACGACTCGTTTACACTCATCAGGTCTGCGGCAGAGACTTTTAAACAAGCTTCGCACCGGCTGCTAGGTCAGTGAGAGAGGCCTCTCTGGTGGTTGCTGAATCCAGTGTGATAACAGTTTGTCCTCTAGATCCAAGAACGTACCCGTGATCCGCAAAACAAGGTACCTGAATCTTCTAACCCTCCGTCTGAGTTTGTTTAAGGCCCCTTTCAGACGTCCGCTCCGTCTGTCCGTTCATTACAAGTCCGTTAACGGACTTGTAATGAATCCGCGTCAGTCGGGTTCCGCTTTTCTGAACGGAAGAAACCCTATTTTTCTTCCGTTCAGCGGAGCAGAACTGATGCAGACGGTCCGTCTGCATCAGGTTCCCCATAGGGGACAGCGGAGCAGAGACAGGGCGGACCCTGCACTGTGTGCGGGGACCGCCCTATCCGCCAACAGCTGAGCGGGGATTCCCGCAGAGCCGACGGAGACACGGAGCGGACCCGGAAACGGTCCGCTCCGTGTGAAAGAGCCCTAATAAAACCTTGGAAAAGGAGACTAAGGCCCAGATTGGTGCATCTTTATGCCGGCGTAGCACATCTCATATGCGCTACACCGACGTAACTTAGAGAGGCAAGCACCGTATTCTCAGAGCAAATGCGCCCAACCTTGCGCCAGGGTAACGTAAATTCATTGGCGTAATTCAAAGTAGGAAGAAAGTGGGCGTGATCCATTTAAATGAAGCGTGACCCCATGCAAATGAAAGGCCGAACGAACGGCGCATGCACCGTGGACGTATGTCCCGCGCCCCTCTGCGCATGCTCACAACTACGCCCGGCGTAAACCCTGAGACTACCCAACTCTCTGATCCCCCAATATCCACTTCCCAGTAATATCTCCCTGAGGAGAAAATCTGACTGCTCATCACCTGAGAACAATCCTGAAATCTCTCTGGTGTTTCTGGGTGATTTAGGATCCCATCTGACCTGGATACAGTTTTCCTGTCATCTGATATCTGTAGATCATTATGGAGCCGTGTTTAGAGCCAGTTTATGTCCCAGTTGATG
This sequence comes from Rana temporaria, assembly GCF_905171775.1. Taxonomy (NCBI): domain Eukaryota; kingdom Metazoa; phylum Chordata; class Amphibia; order Anura; family Ranidae; genus Rana; species Rana temporaria. The sequence continues at coordinate 8,228,010 of NC_053489.1, read as the reverse complement.
CACACTAGTGCGGAACATGTCGGGTACATAGCCTGCTCTTGGCTTTATACGCTACGCCTGAACCAATTTTTTTGTGATCACCATTTACAAGCATTTTTAAGGCGCTTGTACCTTTTACTTGATTTTATTGGAATAGAACAAGCCTTTTTCTCCCGATCCTACCATTGGATTCATCTGCCTCTTATCTTTTCTACGATCTACATCAGTGGTCTCCCAATTGCAGCCCTGGGGCCGGATGTGGACCTTTGCTTGCCTCCATCTGGCCCTCAGGGCAGTATTTTATTCACAACTGACACCAAGGATGGGGTTCTATTCCTCCCACTGACACCAAGGATGGGGTTCTATTCCTCCCACTGACACCGAGGATGGGGTTCTATTCCTCCCACCGACACCAAGGATGGGGTTCCATTCCTCCCACCGAAACCAAGGATGGGGTTCTATTCCTCCCACCGAAACCAAGGATGGGGTTCTATTCCTCCCACCGACACCAAGGATGGGGTTCCATTCCTCCCACCGAAACCAAGGATGGGGTTCCATTCCTCCCACCGAAACCAAGGATGGGGTTCTATTCCTCCCACCGAAACCAAGGATGGGGTTCCATTCCTCCCACCGACACCAAGGATGGGGTTCCATTCCTCCCACCGACACCAAGCATGGGGTTCCATTCCTCCCACCGACACCAAGGATGGAGCTCTATTCCTCCCACTGACACCAAGGATGGGGTTCTATTCCTCCCACTGACACCAAGGATGGGGTTCTATTCCTCCCACTGACACCAAGGATGGGGTTCTATTCCTCCCACTGACACCAAGGATGGGGTTCTATTCCTCCCACTGACACCAAGGATGGGGTTCTATTCCTCCCACTGACACCAAGGATGGGGTTCTATTCCTCCCACTGACACCAAGGATGGGGTTCTATTCCTCCCACTGACACCAAGGATGGGGTTCTATTCCTCCCACTGACACCAAGGATGGGGTTCTATTCCTCCCACTGACACCAAGGATGGGGTTCTATTCCTCCCACTGACACCAAGGATGGGGTTCTATTCCTCCCACAGAAACCAAGGATGGGGTTCTATTCCTCCCACTGACACCAAGGACGGGGTTCTATTCCTCCCACTGAAACCAAGGACGGGGTTCTTTTCCTCCCAATGACACCAAGGACGGGGTTCTATTCCTCCCAATGACACCAAGGATGGGGTTCTATTCCTCCCACTGACACCAATGATGGGGCTCTATTCCTCCCACTGACACCAAGGATGGGGTTCTATTCCTCCCACTGACACCAAGGATGGGGTTCTATTCCTCCCACTGACACCAAGGACGGGGTTCTATTCCTCCCAATGACACCAAGGATGGGGTTCTATTCCTCCCACTGACACCAAGGATGGGGTTCTATTCCTCCCACTGAAACCAAGGATGGGGTTCTATTCCTCCCACTGACACCAAGGATGGGGTTCTATTTCTCCCACTGACACCAAGGATGGGGTTCTATTCCTCCCACCGATATCAATAGGGCATCCTTCCACTGATAAACCAATGATTGGGCATTGTTTACTCCCACTGGTCACAATCCGTCCCCCATAAAATCTGAAATGACAGTAAACCGGCCCGTTGTTTAGAAAGTTTGGAGACCCCTGATCTACATCCATGTTTGGACTTTTAAGTTCCGTTATACCGAGGTTTTGGACATCACAGCTTTCAAATCTCGCCCTGCGAGACGTGGATATAGGAAGCTTCTCTTCATAAGACTTGAAATCAGCCCAAGTGCATTAGACGATCTGTCGTCGCTCATTTGACCCACCGCCGCTGGCGTGTGCGTCCAACGACACGGGGTAAGCGTATCCATTCCCCCTTTATCTTCCTGGTGCTCCAGACACTGTCCCGGGTGCTGTGTTTGCTGAGAGGATATTTAAGGGACAGAAGCCATGTGATTCGCTCTCTCTGACCTCCTGGCCTAAGGTATGTGACAACTGCTCTCTTCTACCTCGGGCCTGAGGCTGTGTTACTACACGTAGGCCCTGAAGTCTGGTTGGGGGCCTTCGCCGTCTTGGCTGCGGGATGAAGCCGAGCAACTGAGAAGATCCAGTGGAGGACTTTTCTTGGAGAGAACCGAGCGGAAAGCTGGTTTCTTAAGAGCCTGGTGACTCATTTGGAGGACGCACCTAAACGAACTTACCCTCACATACCCCATTAAAGCGGGGGTTCACCTTAAAAAAAAAAAAAAATGTTCCTAACATGCCATCAAGCATACTAGCGCGATCTACAGTACGCCTTTCTTTTATTTTATGGTGCCGTACTTACGGTTTACTGTCGTAGTGAAGTTTCAGACTAGGGTGAAACACCGCTTTAAGGCCGTTAACCAGTTTTTGATAACTGGCCCAGCTTTTTCTTACCAATACTCCAAGCACTATATTGACATATTTTGTACTTGACACATGCTGTTATACCAATTCCCAATCGCTTTTTTTTTTTTTTTTGGCTACTACTTAGGATTCTAGCGCTGCACTTTTTGTTTTTTTATTTTTTATTTTTATGTCTTATTTGTGTATGCTGGCTGCTAAAAAAAAAATTATAGTAGTAGCGCAACTCTGACTTTTTCCACATCTAGTAATATGTCTGCAGCTTCTTGTATAGGGAAGAATACATCTGTTAATATCTGTACGCAAGACCCCCGCCACATCCAGACTCCCTCCATCATGGAGGATTTCCTCATTATCTCCATCCTCAGTATCACACAAGTCACCCGTGTCTGATTCCTGTAAGACAGTCAGTGGATCCGTCATGTTACACATCTCCTCATTGTGACGCATCTTCCTGGACAGCTCCTAATTCTTTATTTCCAGATCCCGGATGGAGATGGAGATCCGCTCTGCCCTCCCGGAGATCTCCCTCAGGACTCTCTTCTCCAAATCTTCCAGACGTCTCCTGAGATCTCTAAACAGGACAGTGACTCTCTCGGTGTCACCAGCTACTTCTTCTTCTACTTTCCTCCTGTGTTCCTGCAGAATCTGGACTCATTCCTCGGTCTCCTCTCTCTTTGTCAGAAGTTTCTTCAGTGTCACGCCATGTCCGGGATTAGATCCTGGGACCTGGTGTTCATAGACAGTTTTCTATGTTCTGAACCACCAGTGAATTTGTTTTAGGTTTGAATCCTGGTTACTTTCAGGTTTATGTGTTTGATGTTGGCTCCACCTTGGGTCCAGCTGTTTGTTAGTTATCGGATCAGCGACCCCCTATAATTCTCCACTGCCCCTTTCTGTCCGTGCCCTAGTATTAGCATACCTCCCAACTTCTCAACTTGAGAATGAGGGACAAATGAGCATACGCGCCCAGAGGCGATTAAGTTCGCATGTGTTGTGCTATATAAGTTTTCATTCAGTGGGGGGGGGGGGGGAATTCCGTGGATCAGAGTTGTTGAGCGGGGGTCCACGGATCTGAGTTGTTGTGCGGGGGGGGTCCGCAGATCAAAGTTGTTGAGCAGGGGGGGGGGCGGGGGATTCCGTGGATCTGAGTTGTTGAGCGGGGGGGGTTGTCGCCAATCGCAGGACCGTGGGATTTAACGCAAATTGCGGGGGGTGCTGCAAAATCGTGGGACCGCGGGATTTACCGTGAATCGCGGGACATTCCCGCAAAATCCGGGACGGTTGGAAGGTATGGTATAGGTTTCTGTTCATGCCGATTGTGGACGCTATGAGTTTTGGTTACTGACTTGACTCATTTTGACTTCGATACTTGGATTATCCCTTGGACTTTGCTTCTTGTTGCCTACCCTGCCTGGCTCGTTCCTGACTGTGATACTTGGATTGTCCTTCCTCCTCCTGGGTTCCCGTTTTCAGCCTACTAACCGTGAGTTGTTGCTGGGGGTTGTGGTTAGGCTATCTGCACCATCCATTGCGGTTCCTTATTTCCTGGCTGCAGGATCTCAACCATCCCACCACTTGATAGCGCAATAACAAGACTACTGGTCGAGGAAAGCGGAGGGACGGTTGCAATTTCCGGGCAGACCTGACATTCAGAACATTCCTCAGCAGCTCCTCCTTCCCATAGGCCTCATTCAGTGACACCACCTAATGTCCGGTGTGTCCTCCAATAAGACAGCAGGACACACAGACACGGGCCTGATCATCAGTGCAGTAATACTCCAGGATCTTCATAGACAAAGCATTTCCTTCTCTCCATGGACAAGGTGGCTTCAAGTTAAGATGTGTTCTGGGGACTTGTTGTGGTCTCTCAGGTGTTTATCACACAGAGAAACCTCACAGTGTAGACAGGATCTAACAGCAGGTACAGGAGAGTCCACACAGTAAGTACAGAAGACTCCGGACTACTCCTGATCTGGCTGAGCAGACAGGAAATTCTCCACTATGTTATGTAGTGTTATGTTCATGTGTATTGCAGGACGACTCCTGAACCCTTTTCTACATACAGGACAGACTTAATCTCCAGACCCCTCCTGGGTATCCAGCACACGATCAATACAGTCCCAACAGAAGTTGTGTCCACATCTCAAGGTTACAGGATTAGTATAAATCTTCAGACAGACGGCACATTCCAGCTCAGCTCTCAGATCAGCAGACAGCATCGCTGACAGCAGAAGAAAAAAAAATGGAGTCTCAGATTTTTCTGGAGACTTACTTAGCCAGATTCAGGTAGATGGGCGCATCTTTGTGCCGGCGTAACGCAACGTATATGCGATACGCCGGCATAAGTCAGAGAGGTAACTACATGATTCACAAAGCACTTGCTCTCAACGCTGCGCCGGCGTGGCGTAAATTTGAAGGCGTAAGCCAGCGTAAGACCTTATGCAAATGATGGCCTGAGCGTGGAGCAGTGGCTTACGCCCGGCGTATCATCAATGGAGCATGCGCAGTGATGTCGACGTATGATCGCTTCCTTGTGCGCATGCTCACAACTACGCCGGCCCAACTTCCTGGTATACGCCGAGGCAAAATTACATCCTGCTTACATCCCCCCCCCCGAGCAAGGTAATTTTGCTGTGCGATGGCTGCTCCAGTAGAAAAGAACAGGAGGAAGAGGATTTTTTCTCCCAGGAGAAGGCAGTCCTCATCGCTGCCATGGAGATATATGACACCTTCCTCCATGGTGCCCAGAGTCGGGATACTAGCCACGCCAAGAAACAGGTCATCCTGGAGACCATCGCGACTGAGGTAAGTGCCCTTGGCAATGCGACCCGGAGCGCCAAGGACATTAATAAAAAGATCAATGATCTGAAGCTCCGTGTGCGGGAGAAGCTGGCCGCCATTAGGAAGCACCAGAGGGGCACAGGGGGTGGACCACCAAGTAATGGGAGTTTGACCTCGGAGGAGGAGGTGGTCGCCCGGTGTCTGCAGAGGGAGCAGTTGGAGGGCTTTGATTCCCAGGATGATGCCTCGAGGACAAGTGTTTTATATCCCCTATCCGTTGTGTAGCATGTGAGGGGGTGGAAGGGAACATTGACAAGTGTTTGGGCCCACCAACATGTGAATGCTTTGTGTCATCCACAGGATGTGCAGGAGGGAGCGGGCTCATCTGCTGCCGGTGGCCGTCCCACGACATCTTCCCCGGAACATCCTCAGCCAGACCCCCCTAGATCCAGTGGTGGAGGGCAGTGGCTACACTTCTCCTCTCGGGGAGGTGGTGGAGGAGACGGTGGACCTTGGCCAGATTTGCCTCATTATAGAGGAGTCCACTGTTCTGCCTGGGCCCTCTCACAACTCCCCCCCCCATCAGGGGAAGCCCCTCTGTCTCAGCCACCAGCAGAGGAACCCCCTCAAGGGGCTCACCCTACAGCCGCTCCCAAGCGTTTTCTGCCCCAAGAAAGGCGACACGGAAGACTAGGGGTGCTCCTCAGTGTACAGGACCAAACAGCCATGGACCAGGGCCGGCAGACCCGGCATATGGGGGAGATAGCCGGGCACCTGCACCGGGTGGCAGAAAACACAGCCCAGATTTTGGACGCAGTGCAGGATGGCAATGCCAATAGCGCAGCAGTGGTCACCTGTGTTGGGGAGCTGCAGGCCACCACAGCGAACTCTTCGAACAGTCCGTCTTTCGAGCAGTAGGTCCGGTTATCAGCGTCGGTCCCCATGGCCTTCTCTAGGTGAGAACGGGGAAAAATCTCCTTTAGTTTATTAAAGTACTTCCTATTGGCATCACGTGATCCACAGCCAATCCCACTGACAAATTGGTAGACCGAACGAAGTGAGGTCACCCCAATCGAGCATTACTATGCCTAAACCGAATTCCCGGCTTAGGGTGAGACCTGCATCTCGGTGGTGCATTACATTGAACAACTATACCCCAGAGGAACTGGAGAAATACCGAGAGATTGCGGGTACTGCTCGTTACGCCATCATAGGTCGTGAGGTCGGTGAGAATCAGACCCCTCATCTCCAATGTTATTTCAATTTTGGCGATGCCAATAGGAAGTACTTTAATAAACTAAAGGAGATTTTTCCCCGTTCTCACCTAGAGAAGGCCATGGGGACCGACGCTGATAACCGGACCTACTGCTCGAAAGACGGACTGTTCGAAGAGTTCGGAACTCCGCTTACTGCAGGCCAACGATGTGATCTGGAGAGTGCTGCTCAGCTCCTTCGCGACAACCGGGGTAATATGTCTCTGCTTGCTGAGCAGATGCCTGCAGTATTTATACGGTATCACAGGGGGATGGCTGCATATGTTGATGCCGCCCACTTGGTCCCACCCCGTGATTTTAAGACTGAGGTCATTGTCTATGTAGGACGACCTGGTTGCAGTAAAACCCGCCTAGCTGTAGGCTACGAGGGCTCGTCCTACATGAAACCTCGGGGTGAATGGTGGGATGGATATGCACATGAAGACAACGTGATCATCGATGATTTTTATGGCTGGATCCCTTATGATCAGATTTTAAGGAGTTTGTGACCGGTACCCCCTACGTTTACCCATCAAAGGATCTTTTGTGCAGTTCACATCAAAACGTGTTATATTTACCTCTAATAAAATGGTATGTGATTGGTACAAGTTCGATCATTATTCCCCGGAGCCCTTTTATCGAAGAATCACAAAGTACAAAGTGTTTGATCAGGTTCTCCTGACGTCACTTCCGGCACCAATCACATACCATTTTATTAGAGGTAAATATAACACGTTTGAGGTTCAAACCAACACAGCTGCCATCCAGGAGGAGGGGAGGCAGAGGCAGCGCAACCAGCGGCATAACCTCACCCGCCAGCTGAGGATGCAGGCCCAGACCAACCACTTTCTGAGCCGCATTGCCTTGGAGGGGAGGCAGCCATCACCTGCCAGGAGTGGCACACCCGGGGATGAGCCACCTCCAGACTGTGCACTTCACAGCAGACTAGTTATGTGAAGACCAAAATTGGTGGCCTGAGGAGTATATACAATAGGGAGCGCAAGAGGGTCCAGGGATCGTAGAGATCGGGAGTAACAGCTGATGAGATTTATGTCCCCAGGCTGAGCTTTGACAGACCAAAGTGTACCACGCCAAATCCCCATCCACACTCCCTTCAACATCATACTAATTTTCTGCCTCAAAGAGATTTCCATATCAATAGACAGTAGTGGCCAAAAAAGATAAGGACAAGAATGATAAATGCTGGGGTCAGATTGATAGTCTTTTCGATGTGTCTACATTCAATTTGCAACAGTCATGAGCTTTAAATTGTGATTAATGACCAAAACGCTAAAATGATGATGTTCCATTCTCATACACAGGAAAGTTGGAGTCAGGAAGAGCCCGGGCCCAGCAGCCGAACAGAGTGCCGGATCCCTTCCCCTACGACGTCCTCCTCCTACCAAAAGGGGCCAGGAAGACGCGGAACCTGGACGAGGCCACAGCGGACTTCCTGAGCTGTGCAACATCAGCCATCAGTCCAGTAGTATTAAACAAAATAAATAGAGAACAGACAGACATTTGTTGGAGATGTAAGGTCGAAAGGGGGACCATGGACCATATTTGGTATGGATGAAACTCAGTGAGAAATTTCTGGGGAAAAGGTCATGAAATATATTGGATAGTGTCGGGAAAGTGCATTTTATGTTCCGTATCTGTGTGCAATTAATTGTTTATAGATCATACATATGATTCAATTAATTTAACACCATTTTTTTGTTGCACGACATCTATTCATCACTAGTGCTTCACTATTTTTTTTGCACTATTATTTTTATACACTGGATGTTAAGATTTTTTTTTTTTGAGGCCCCGTTCCCGGATATGACCATTGTTTGGTTGGATATCATTTTCCACACATTTTGGTGGGCGGTACAATCAATGTATAGGTTAAACAAGGTCTGCATTTATGTGAACAAGGGAGGTAGGTAGATGGCAGGAATGGCACACATTGGTCATTCGCCATCACTGGGGGCAACAGGTTTTATTGGCATGTGGCTCTTTAGACTTTTTGGGGTGGTGGTGTACTTGGCTGCTGCACGTGTAGGGTGACTGTCACCACTCCCAATCTGCACCAATGTGTTGGTGAGTTTTCACATGTACCAATGTCGATTATGTTAATGTACAGATTGTTGTATGAATTATATCATTATCTAACGGACTAATGTACTTTTAAAATTCAGAAGATCCTGAGTAAGCGATTTTTTTTTAGATTGTGAAATATGTAGAGACAAATTTTAAAACTCTCTCAAGGCCCCCGTGGACACATACCCAGGAGATACCCTCTACTCAGTATGGGCATGATCATCGTATACACCCCTCGCAGCGTGGGCATAGTCATCATATACAACCCTCGCAGCAAGTATGTATTATTATTATTGAGTAATTCTCTGGGACCAACCATGTGACCTTCTTTCCATTTCCTTTAATTTTTGTATTCTATTAGAAGCATCTTTTGTATATGTTATTGTAACGGTCACCAACGTTTAAGATATTCCATTGCATCAACCCACGACAGCTTATCCGACAGACATCAGACATGATCCATCTCATTTCCCAGAATAACGAGACAAGCTCTGTTACTGGTTTCAAAATGTATGAATGAATCCTTTAATGGTTAGCTCTCTTATATACCAGTACAGACATGTTACAGTTAATCAAAGGAACAAAGAAACTCTCCACCCACACATCACACAATGGGGCTTCAATCACATTATTTTAGATAATGACATTCAGGGGAGTTAATATTAGTCATCCCCTAGACGTCCTGTCTCCGCCAATAAGCGATTCACCTGTATAATACACATTCCTATGTCAGAAGTTTTGGCACCGGTCTGACATAATTAACATGACCTAATTACTACAGTTGACAAGTACATTCCACACACAAAACATTTTTATTAGCAAACATAATGAAAGGTCTTCGGAGCAGACCTAATTAGCACAATGGACACAAAACAGTATTAGCATCACACATTGGAATGTCTAGGAGCAGACACAATTAACACCTTAAAAGCATGTTCCCCCCCCATTGAATGAAAACACTTTATTTGGAGTCAGACTTTAACAACTTGTAATATTATTCCAAGATCTCCTGCAATACATGAATTATCGTTTCCCAAAAGGGGCACAGGGTGACCCGAGAGTCATTAGTGGCGCTGGCACAGGAGTACCCCCCATCCTTCAAAAGTCTCTGGGTGTCACGGGTCATTCCGTTATATTCTGTGAAACATTAAAAAGTGTTACTTTTATGTTCCTATAAAGTAATTTTTTTCTATATTCTTTTTAAACCCCAAAACTATTTAGGATGTGGCATGGTTGTTACCTAGGGTGATGATTACCACCCAAGGGCACCTGTAATAAATATACGATCCTTAGACTGCAAGATAGAAACTAGTATGCCTGGAGTTTAGAGGATAAATCAAGCATAAAAACGTTACGTTTGTTTTATTGTTGCAGTTTGGGTTCCTTGAAGGTGGTTTAAGCTGGTGTTTATGAAAAATGGTTAGGGACCCATCTTTAGTGGGGTGTTGTCACGTTTCGGTTGGAGGCCGAAATGCCGAGAGGGATCCCCTTGCGGCTGAGTGCAGTACACCTCTGAGGAGACGCACTGGTTGCCAGGAGGGAACAGCTGGCGAGAGCCTGAAGAATACAGGAAACACCGCTGGGCTGCGGTCTCAAGGAATCCTCGGTAACACTTGGCAAGGTGTGCACAAGGAAGCCAGCTGGGGATCAAACACTGTGGATCCAGGCAGGAGATGCAGGTTGCAGGAACGGAGACAAGCCAAGGGTCTGGTGTTGGAAAACAGGCAGGAACAGATAACTGAAGCAAAGTCCATGAAACAAGCCAGGATCAGGTGCTGGAGAAGGAAACAAGTCAGTAAAGCAAGCCAGGGGGTCAACCCAGGGGAGCGAATCAGGCAGGTCAGGAACAAGCCGGGTCACAACAGGAAATCCAAACGGAGCAATAATCTTTGATCTCTACACTGTATATTTATGTGATTTTTATATATATTTTTGTATGTGTATAATTTTGTAATAAACTGATATATTCTTTTATATATATATATTTTTAACCTTTTTTGCGTGTTGCCTACACAATCCCACTCCATGAGGTATATTCGAATATTTTGTGATTACACCTAATCAACATCAGCTACAGTGGACACTATTTTTGTCAAAATACCACCTGCACTTTTCATCTGTGGGATTCACCAAATGCTATTTATATTTATTAGCATTTATTATTTTTTAAACGTTAAACAGGACACTTTGTTTGTTTGTTTATTTTGGTTGAACATTTACCTATTTTTTGACAGGAAATCCAAACAGCAGTAGTACAGAGATTCCGGAAAGCTGACGTCAATCCAGCAATTTGGATCAGACAGTGGCAGCCTTTTATAGGCCAGCAGGAGGATCCACCTGTCACATGTTGTGCCTATGGGGCCCATTTCTTCTACTGGCAAGATTGCCAGTACTTCATCTATGGCCATTTCCCTGACAGGCGTCCTCTCATCAATCCAGTCAACTCACCGTAACATCGGGTAGTTTTAGACCAGTATGTGTCTAAGGTCAGCTAAGATCATCCCCAAAAGTGGCATTTTGCAGTTGGGGACATCATGTAGTCAACAGGTACCACAGGTGATTCTGGTATTTCCATATGGTACAGTATCTTCAAGAACCTACAAGCTTATCAATGTTATGGTTTCCTGTTATTTATATTTGTGTGATATTTATGCTGCTATGTCGATTTAAACTTCACTTGAGGAGTAATGCGTCATTCTTCGGGGGTCCACCAAAAGTGGAGTTGGGGTGGTAGACAGAAATGGGATAGGGGAAAAAGGGACAGTTTACTTCTGATCTACCCTGGAAGAATTTACAAAAGTCCTTAGAAGAAGCTCATAGAATTGACTTGTAGATTCTATTTTAAAGAGCAGGAAGGCCAATCCAGAATGAGTCCTTTACGTATTTGGAATCTTGGTGAGGATGTTTTGACACAAAATCTAATGCCGCGTACACACGGTCACTTTTCATCATGAAAAAAAAGACGATTTTCCAACTTCATCATTAAAAACGATGTTGCCCACACACCATCGTTTTTTCAAAATGCTCTAGCAAGGCGCGGTTACGTACAGCACGTACGACGGCACTATAAAGGGCCATTTCCATGCGGAAGACGCCACCCTTGGGGCAGATTTTGCCGATATCGTGTTAGTAAAAGTTTGGTGAGACGATTCTTGCTTTTCAGCGTTTGTGCTTTAAAGATGGTTTTATGTCGTTCAGTTGGTGCTTTTGGGTTCGCATCTGTCTTTCAGTGCTTGTAGTGAGTTCGTATTTGTTTTTGCAGTGCGTTCTTGTCTGCACGTTCCTGTTTTTCAGGTCGTTCTTCAGAGGCCTTTCTGTTCTTCAGGGCGTTCTTTTTAGTCCGATCTGATTTGACGACCGTTATCTAGCCTAGTTACGGTTACGTTCTCGTCGCCGAGATCGCGCTGGTGCAGGGATTTGTGTTGTATCCCGGCTCCGGTCCATGAACAGGGTGAGGAGAAGTTTGTGGGCCAAGAATTGGTTTCTCCGCAGGGACCAGTTCTCTCATATGCCTCTGCTGCGGGAGATCCAAGACAAATAACCCTGATGATTTCAGGAATTTTCTCAGGATGTCTGACCCCGTATTGCAGCAGCTTTTGGCTTCGGTGACGCCATATATCACCAGGCAGGACACCGTTATGCGGGAAGCCATCACTGCTGAGCAGCGGCTAGTTGCTACGTTGCGCTACCTTGCAACAGGGAAAAGTTTGGAGGACTTGAAGTTCTCGACGGGCATCTCCCCCCCAGGCTCTGGGCGTCATAATCCCGGATACCTGTTCTGCCATAATCCAGGTTCTGCAGGAGGACTATGTTAAGGAAAGTTGTGTCCTTTAACCTCACAAACTATGTATTTATTGTTTGCTTGCTTTTTTTTTTTCAATCAGTCCCTAGTTAACATGTATGTAATATGCTGTGAATGTTCCCTTTGTCCCCATGCATGCTGTAAGCTTGTTGAGCTTTTTTTTGGCCTACATGCATATTTCCAATAGCCAACCTCTCCAGCATTCTATCCTGGGCCCAAACACACCTAGCCTATTCACTTCCCCAAGTATTTTTTTGCCTCCATTGTAGTGCTCCATTTGGTGTCTCCCTATATCCCCAAGTATTTTGTTGGCTTCATTGTAGTCCTTGCCCCCCCCCCCCCTAAATGTGTGCATTAAAAATTAAAAATGTTCTTGAATTCAGATAGAGTGCATTTGTTGGGGGGGTTGAGGTCCCAAACTCATCTTGACCCCCCCTCCCCATAAGCATTAATTTTTTGGGCCTTCAGAGGTGGTGATAGGTGATAAATCTGATTAGTGATCCATTATTATTTCTGGCTCTTAAAATAATACTTAAAATTAACGATCTCCTGTTTTTTTTTTCTCCGGAATGTTTTTAGCTATTCTGATTGCAATATTTGGTTGAATTTTTTTTGGTTGTATTTCCTCTACAGTTCCCCCACCACGCCACAGGAATGGCAGACTGTGGCAGCGGACTTCTCGCAGCATGGGACTTTCCCAACTGTGGAGGAGCCATTGATGGCAAGCACGTCCGCATCGTGCCACCACCCTGTTCGGGATCCCATTTTTTTTAATTACAAGGGGTTCCACAGTGTAGTGCTGATGGCGGTGGTGTCGGCCAAGTATGAATTTTTATTTCTTGATGTTGGGAAAAAAGGGGCGGATGTCGGATGGCGGGGTGTTTGCCCAGACCGAGTTCGCCCAACGGCTTCAGTCGGAGGACCTAGGATTGCCACCTGCGGAGGAGAACGAAGGTGGGCTGCCATTCGTCTTCGTCGCTGATGAGGCGTTTGCCTTGGGTCCCCACCTCATGAGGCCCTTTTCCCCAACGTACCCTCACCCCTGAGAGGAGGGTTTTTAATTATTGGCTGGCCAGAGCCAGAAGGGTGGTCGAGGACGCCTTTGGCATCATGGCCAGCCGATTCCGTTTAGTTTATTTCTTACTGCAATTACCCTGGCAGAATATAAATGGAACCAGGTCATTCTTTGCTGCTGCATATTGCACATCTATCTAAAGAGACATTCTTCAAACTATACGAAACTTGTGCCTGATAAGGCCATTGATGATGCTCCAGTGGCGGCCCGTGAGGCTGGCCATACAGGCTTGGCGCCCATGCTGTGCGGCAAAAATATGTCCAATATTTTATGGGTAGGGGGGCCATTCCAATGCCAGATCTTGGCTGAATAAATACATGTTTTTCTGTAAGAAAAAGTCTGTTATTTTTCCTTGTTTAATAATTTTCTAATTTGGGTTTATTGTAGCTTTCTCCTAGGTTATCATAGTGCCATGTTTATTTTCCTGTACTAAATACCCATCATTGTCAATGTAAACACCACACATCTAGATTTGTTCTATTAGGCAGCATTGATATAATAATAAGACACACATTGAGTATCCAAAGGTCTTAATTTATTAACATATAAAAAATTGGGTTTTTTTAACATATAAAAACTGTTTTTTTTTTAACATATACAAACTTGTTTTTTTTTTAAAGTGGTTGTAAACCCACTTTTTTTTTTTACTTTTACCTACAGGTAAGCCTATACCTGTAGGGTAAGGAGAATATCTCCTAAACCTACACGGTTTAGGAGATATTCCCCTCGCAATGCGCCGCTTATTGCAGCGGCGCATTACAGGGGGGGATCTACGGTGAAAGGACCGGCAGCCGCCGGACCTTGCCGAATTTAAATCTCCTGCGCGCATGCGCGGGAGTGACGTCATCGCCGCTCCAGCCAAATCACAGAGCCGGAGCGGCGATACCCGGAAGACACGCCGAGTCAAGTTGATATCTCGCTCGGCGTGGACCAGGTAAGTTCTACACACCTCGTTCCGAGGTAAGTATTTCATAATGAGCTAGTATGCGGTGCATACTGGCTCATTATGACTTTTGCCTTGCAGGAGAAAAAAAAATTTGATGCGGGTTTACAACCGCTTTAACATATACAAACTGGGGGGGGTTAACATATAAAAACTGGGCTTTTTTTAACATATAAAAACTGGGGGTTTTTAACATATAAAAAGTGTTTTTTTTTTGTTTTCATACATATAAAATCTGGTTTTGTATTTTTTAGGTTATCTTTTCTAGGTTATCATAGTGCCATGTTTATTTTCCTGTACTAAATACCCATCATTGTCAATGTAAACACCACAAATCTAGATTTGTTCTATTAGGCAGCATTGATATAATAATAAGACACACATTATTGAGTTTCCAAAAGTCTTTATTTAACATATACAAACTGGGCTTTTTTTTAACATATAAAAACTGGGCTTTTTTTAACATATAAAAACTGGGCTTTTTTTAACATATAAAAACTGGGCTTTTTTTTAACATATAAAAACTGGGCTTTTTTTAAACATATAAAAACTGGGCTTTTTTTAAACATATAAAAACTGGGCTTTTTTTAAACATATAAAAACTGGGCTTTTTTTTAACATATAAAAACTGGGCTTTTTTTTTAACATATAAAAACTGGGCATTTTTTAAACATATAAAAACTGTTTTTTTTTTTTTAAATATAAAAACTTTTTTTTTTTTTTTTTTTTTTTTTGCTTTTTTTCATACATATAAAATCTGGTTTTGTATTTTTTAGGTTATCTTTTCTAGGTTATCATAGTGCCATGTTTATTTTCCTGTACTAAATACCCATCATTGTCAATGTAAACACCACAAATCTAGATTTGTTCTATTAGGCAGCATTGATATAATAATAAGACACACATTATTGAGTATCCAAAAATCTTTATTTAACATATACAAACTGTTTTTTTTTAACATATACAAATAATAAGCCACACATTATTGAGTATCCAAAAATATTTATTTTTTAACATATAAAAACTGGGGTTTTTTTTTAAACATCTAAAATCTGGTTTTGTATTTTTTTTTTGATACATAAAATTGAGGAAAAAAAAACATAACATTAAAAACAAATTTTAAACCCTCTCCAGAACATCCATCACATTTTTAAGCTTTCGTTCCACCCTTTTTGTTTTCTCTCCAATCTGATTTGAAGAGATACGGATTTCTTCGATGTCAGTCCTGCTCAGGACAACACCTCTCCAATCAACAGCTGGGAGCGCTGTAGGTGTTCAATCCGTCACCAGCACGAATAGCTCCTGAAATTTGGAAACAAACCATGCATTACAATTATGCAGGACCTACATCTATTTATGTAAAAAAAGCAGTGCAGCGCTACTAACAAAATGATGAAAGTCCAAAAAAAAAAAAAAAAAAAAAAATTAATCAAAATGAAGAGAGGATAAGGGTGACTTCTGGAACCTCAATAGGTGATCGGATGAAGACTCCTTATAAAACAGTCAAGTATCCTTAGATAAAAGTACAAGCCGCTCACCTTAGCAGATGGACCTGTGGGTGAGCAGCAGGTCGAATGCGCTGTCCCTCTTAATAAGGGGGTATTATAAGATGATAACGGTGCCTCCTCGGTCGATCCTTTTCTCCAAACCGACTTTCAGTGGCGGATGGTCATCTGGTATACTCTCATGTAGTTGAATGGCATGAAAAAGTATAAAGTAGACACATAGTGCTCTCCGTATAGTAACCAAAATACAATAAGTTTATTTAAAATAAAAGTACTCACAAAAGAGGCACTATATCCTAGTGCGTAGAATATGAGCATATATCGATAAAATACCAAGTAGGTGGCTGTCCTGACATCAAAATTGGAAGCCCCCCGCACGCGTATCGTCCCAAGGTACAGGACTTCTTCAGCGGATAAGGGGCTATGGTGTCAGGATTCAATATATACCACCAGGACCTAATTTGGCCAATTGGACAAAACCCCGCCCCTCAAGGTAAGGAAACACCCATGGACATGCATTTAAAAGACAACAACAGACAAAATAAAGAACAACAGATAAGCAGAAAAACTTATGCTACCGGGATGTGCAGGCAAACAAATTAGCCACCATAACCCATCATATGGCTGTAAACAGACAACACGGATCTAATGTACATAAGCAATACTTAAATGAAATAAAATAAATAACCAGTACCTACTAGAATCACAAGATCACGCTGTGCAGCTAAGATAGGCATACATACACAGATGACCAGTACCTACTTGCATAGCGATGACATATTGTGTGGCTCAGGTAGACAGACAAACCAAAGGATGTGTCCATAAACAAACAGTGTCCACCATAGGTCACATGACCGCAACCAGTCACATGACACACCAAAGGCAGGAAGTGCCTATTGGCTGAGAACAGGGCTAGACCAGCCACCCAACATGGGCGGTACCCAAGCGTCATGACAGGACAACGTGGGCGGTGACGAGCAGACACAAGGCTCATAGGGGCTGGCTAGATAACTAAAAGGACGCCCATATAAGCAGCAGTCTAGTGCTAATTAGAACGGGCTAGCAAAGCCAAGCATATGCAGCAATGATAAAAAACCATGCCATAAAATATCCTTAACCAACCAAATGGTACAGAAAAAAGGCTCACAAAACCTAAACAAGGCAAATGTCTATAATGCAGAATATCAAAAATGAGGGGGAGGGCAAAAGACAAAATTACAATTGTCCCCGAACTGACCACTTGTCATAGACAAGAACAGAGATACAAAAAATTCATAACTAAATAACCGTGGTCAGCGTGAATACAAGGACACATCACATAAAAACCAAGGATAAAAAGTACAATGAGTGTTTTATACCGTATAGAATTAATCTCCAAACATAGGGAGCCAAAAAAACACGGGCTTCACTCTATGATAGGTGGAGATAATGCGAGATGAAAAAACAAATTTAAAATGAAATAAAAAAGAGACATCAGCACAGCCACCTACCAGGCACATAACATAATAAAATGCAATATACAAATACAAAAATATTAGCTCACAGTCAACACAAGCAAGCACAGAATAAAAAACTGAATAAAAAGACTAACGATCTGAAATAAAACAATTCAGGTCAAATTCTACATTTAACCCCAACGGTACACCTACTTTCAATTCATAAACCCAAAACGACTCTCGCTGGCTGAGATGCCTGATGAAGTTACCACCTCGCCAGTGATTTGCCACCTTTTCTATAGCCCAGAACTGCAATCCAGCCGGATTGCGGTTATGGTGCAGTCTAAAATGTTTGGACACACTGACCTATGGTGGACACTGTTTGTTTATGGACACATCCTTTGGTTTGTCTGTCTACCTGAGCCACACAATATGTCATCGCTATGCAAGTAGGTACTGGTCATCTGTGTATGTATGCCTATCTTAGCTGCACAGCGTGATCTTGTGATTCTAGTAGGTACTGGTTATTTATTTTATTTCATTTAAGTATTGCTTATGTACATTAGATCCGTGTTGTCTGTTTACAGCCATATGATGGGTTATGGTGGCTAATTTGTTTGCCTGCACATCCCGGTAGCATAAGTTTTTCTGCTTATCTGTTGTTCTTTATTTTGTCTGTTGTTGTCTTTTAAATGCATGTCCATGGGTGTTTCCTTACCTTGAGGGGCGGGGTTTTGTCCAATTGGCCAAATTAGGTCCTGGTGGTATATATTGAATCCTGACACCATAGCCCCTTATCCGCTGAAGAAGTCCTGTACCTTGGGACGATACGCGTGCGGGGGGCTTCCAATTTTGATGTCAGGACAGCCACCTACTTGGTATTTTATCGATATATGCTCATATTCTACGCACTAGGATATAGTGCCTCTTTTGTGAGTACTTTTATTTTAAATAAACTTATTGTATTTTGGTTACTATACGGAGAGCACTATGTGTCTACTTTATACTTTTTTCATGCCATTCAACTACATGAGAGTATACCAGATGACCATCCGCCACTGAAAGTCGGTTTGGAGAAAAGGATCGACCGAGGAGGCACCGTTATCATCTTATAATACCCCCTTATTAAGAGGGACAGCGCATTCGACCTGCTGCTCACCCACAGGTCCATCTGCTAAGGTGAGCGGCTTGTACTTTTATCTAAGGATACTTGACTGTTTTATAAGGAGTCTTCATCCGATCACCTATTGAGGTTCCAGAAGTCACCCTTATCCTCTCTTCATTTTGATTAATTTTTTTTTTTTTTTTTTTTTTTGGACTTTCATCATTTTGTTAGTAGCGCTGCACTGCTTTTTTTACATACTCTGACCAAGGACTTATTGACCCTCAGTGTTCAGCAGCTTTGTTATTGTTTTGTCCTTTGCGCAGTCTGCTCTCTCTATTCAAAACCTACATCTATTACCTGAAGATGTGGTATATGACACTTACCTGATGTGGTGGCAGTTTCCACCTCCTCAACATCCCGCGGGGGGTGGGGCTTGTGTGTTGTTTTGCTGCTCCTGGCTTGACGCTTGATTGCGCCCTACGAGATTGAAGAAAAGATGATTTAAAAAGATTAGAGGCCTGAAAGAGGAATGTGAATCATTATTTTTAGAAATTGTGGGACTATTGTTGGTTTTAACAACCCTTCTAAGCTGAACACAGGATTGTAGCCATTCCCAAAACTCTGGTCAAGTTTTCTACATGGAAGCAAACTCTTAGCTGGATTCACGTAGATGGGCGTAACGTTAGGCAAGCGTAGCATATCGCATCTACGCTACGCCGCCGTTAGTTATAGAGGCAAGTGCTGTATTCACAAAGCACTTGCATCCTAACTTACTGCGGCGTAGTGTAAAATGTGCCGGCCTAAGCGCGCCTAAGAGGTGGGCGTGTTTTATGCTAATGAATCGTGACCCGACGTGATTGATGTTTTTTTTTTACAAACGTCGCATGCACCGTCCACGGACATATCCCAGTGCGCATGCTCCAAAATACGCCACAAACGTATTGGTTTCGACGTGAACGTAAATTACGTCCAGCCCCATTCACGGACGACTTACGCAAACGATGTAAAATTTTCAACATTTCAACACGATTCCGACGTCCATACGTAACATTGGCTGCGCCATCTTTTTGGTGGAATAACTTTAGGCCTGAAAACGCCTTACGTAAACGGCGTATCTTAACCAGGGCTGTGGAGTCGGTAGATAAATGTTTCGACAATCTAAATTTGGTAGGAATCGGAGTTGGAGTCGGTGCATTGTTTGCTGACTCCGACTCCAGGTACCCAAAATTTCCTCCGACTCCAGGTACCCAAAATTTCCTCCGACTCCACAGTCCTGATCTGAACTGCGACGGGCAAGCTTTCGTCCGTGAATTGGCGTATCTCGCTGATTTACGCATTCTAGGCGTAAATCAGCGTTCACTCCCCTAGCGGCCGGCCTAAATAGAAAGCCAAGATACGACTGCGCAGGCCCTCGTATCTTAGCTAGATTTAAGTGTATCTCAATTTGAGAATACACTTAAAATATACGACAGCTTAGATTCAGAGTTACGACGGCGTATCTACTGATATGCCGGCTTAACTCTTTCTGAATCTGGCTACAAGTATCCACTGGATCACCTCTGTGTGACACCCTAAATAGGTTGTTCTTGTGGCCAACAAATGTACTACTGAGTCCATATGTGTAACTGCTGGACAAACTCTCCTTTTACTGTATAGTGACTTAATTTTGATTAGTAAAATCTAGTTAAAGAGGAGTTCCACCTAAAAATGGACCTCCGCTTAACCCTCTCCTCGCCCCCTTACATGCCACATTTGGCATGTAATTTTTTTTGGGGGGGAGTGGGGGCTTCAGGAGAAGGGGACTTCTTGTCCCACTTCCTCCTTCCGCCGAGGGGCTGAAAAGGCGATTAGCTTAATCGCCTTTTCACAGCCCCTCCCTGTAGGCGAGCGCCTGTCCAATCGGACGGCGCGCGCATGCGCAGTGGGTGGCCGGCCGTGAAGCCGAAAGCTGTCACTGCCGGGTGCCCACACTAAAAATGAAGACGCCGGCCGGCGAGGGGGGGTGAGGAGCGGAGCCCCGGCCGGCGCGTCGCTGGAGCAGTTAAGTGTCTGTTTATTAAAAGCCAGCAGCTACACGTTTTGTAGCTGCTGACTTTTAATAAAAACTTTAAAAAAAAGGTGGAAAACCTCTTTAAGAACACATCTACATTAATTCCACAATTGATCTAACGTAAAGCAAGAGGTCGCAACTTTCATGTTTGTGGGCACAATAATTGGTCGTAGGAGTCGTCGTTCATTCGATCAGGAATAATAAAAGACGATCTTTTTGTCTGATATAGTGTATAAACTCCCATTTGGCCATGCGAACTAGGCATGATGACATTTCACAAAAAGATCGTCTTTTGTTATTTAAGTGATCGAATGAACGACGGACTCCGTTGACCAATTATTGGGCCCACAAACCTGAAAGAAAAAGCACACGACGCAAACAACGAACCAACAAAATCGTTAGACTGGAAAATGACTTACTTCTTCTAATGAGTCTTTATCTTCTCCATTTGGTCCGGCTCCCTTAATTTCAGGTCAGACCACCTTTTCCTGAGCTGCTCTTTGGACCTGCGTACCCCAAATTTCACCACTTTCTCCATGATTTTCGGCCTTGACTTTGTTGGGATACCTGTAAAGGGCCATGTTTCCCATCGTAGTCCTCCCTCCTTAAAGTGGAGGTTCCATCTGAAAAAAAAAGAATCCACCAAAAATCTTAAAAAAAAAAAAAAATGATTTTTTTTTTTACTTACCCTAAATAGCTGTTGCTATGCGGAAGTGCCAAATCTGCCTCTTCATCCTCCGCGGTGGATTCTCTTCCTCCTCCTACACTCAGCGTCTTCTTGTGAATGGGGCGCTGCTGCATTCTGGGAACTGTGTGTGTCCCAGAAAGCAGCCGGCCCATTCACAAAGCGCCGCACTGCTCGCGCGCATGCGCAGTAGGAAACGGGCAGTGAAGCCGTACTGCTTCACTGCCCGTTTCCCATACTGTGGATGGCGGCGCTTGGAGCTGGCAGGATCGAGGATCGGCTTTGGCAGGGGCCGACATCGCTGGCGACTAGGACAGGGACTCTGTCCTTAGTGGCTGCTGACTTTTTTATTTATTTTTTGTAAAGGAATCTCCGTCAAAAATGATTGGGCACATCTTCTGACAATGTCAAAGCTGAGCCTTTAAATCATGTTTTCTGTTTATCTTTTGTTATTCAAAACATAATTTAAAAAAAACAAAAAGGATAAGGATGGAGCAATTGCAGCTTGCAGACAACATGCTGCGGTTAATCCAAAAATATAGAGAAATGCTCATCCTTTGGAACAGCAGGCACCCAGCCTATCATAAAAAAGACCAAAGAACGGCAGCACTGAACGAGATAGCAACATACATGCAGACTTGGGTTCCAGACTGCACAGGCGACATGGTCAAGGATAAAATGAAAAACCTCAGGAGCACATACCGAAGATTCTCCTTGCCCTCTGCCACACACACCTCCAGACACACTCAATCTGACCTCTCCCCTTGTTTCACTACCCCTCTTCGCCAAAGCCCAAATCCCCAAATCTATTCTTCTTTACCTGCCCAAAATTTACTTCCCTCTACCTTACCTGTTTTCAGCTTCCCGACCAACCTTGCCCCCCAAAGTTTCACTCCCCTCCCTGGTTTCACCTATTTCGTTTTACCACAATCCACCTCACATGCCTTCCCCACCCCTCAGGCACAACCCCAGTCCAGTAACCCCCCAACTCCAGCAGATAGCCATACAGCAGCAGCAGCAGCAAATGGCCATGCTGATGCTGGCAGGAACGGCAGGAACAACGGCAGGAACAACGGGAACCACATTAATGCAGCCCCTGCTTTTTTGTTTTCAGATGTATTTTGTCTTTAAAAATCATCCTTAAAATTTACTTTACATTTTTATGTTTGTTTTTTATTTTTGTAAATAAAATTTCGGTTTGAATAGGAGGCTCCCCTTTGTTTTTGTTTTTAATATAGATATTTCACTCTGTAAATGAAAGTCCACATACACACTGTTAGATTTTCAGAATATATACATTTATTTCTTTTAACAAGGATATAAATATGAGCACAAAGCTTAAAGGGGTTATAAAGGTTTGTTTTGTAATTTCAAAATGGGTTACTTTAAGCTAGTGCATTGTTGGTTCACTAACCTTTTCCTTCGATTTCCCTTCTAATTTTTTTTTCTGTTTTCTTTGTCTGAATTTCTCACTTCCTGTTCCTCCTCAGTAAGGTGTTCAGTAAGCTGTTCTAAGGCTGCGTACACACGATCAGTCCAGTCCGTCCAATGAGAACGGTCCTAAGGACCGTTTATCGGTAAACTGATGAAGCTGACTGATGGTCTGATGTGCCTACACTCTGAGCCTCAAGCCATGCAGACATCGGCTTCCTTGAGCCCTTTCCTACTCCCAGCCTCGCTTTGGACTCGGTCTCCCGGTGCCGTCTGATGTGACGCCCGGGAGGCCCCGCACCCTTCGTGTCTCCAGTGGAGCCCACTCACATTGCCTTTTGGGTTCCCCTTCCATCCATGGTAGGCCGGCTGATTCACCATCCATCGCCGGGATGTGAACTAGCTTGATTCGGCTTTTTTCCCCACATACAACCTGGATGGGATTTCTCCATTCTTCCCACCTGTGGGTACATCGTAGAGGATACATGAGGTTTCCATCCACCGCAGCAAACTCTCCTACCATTTGGTGTCCCCCACAAAGGTATCATCATCATCATCATAGTGTCAAGCAAGCCGATTGATTATTAATGCAACGGAGGACTGAATTGTTTTTAGTACATCGTTTATGGCAACATTAAATTGATATTTTTATTGATTTTTTGCCTGTTTATTCTGTCCACACAAGACTTGGCCCCAAATAGCGCTTTTTTATATGGTTGATTTTGATTGCACAGAGATCGGGAAATGTCTCCCTGCCTGCAATTATGGCAGCGCCGTGTCAACTTCCTGGCGGGCTCTGCACATGGGGTGTGCGAACACGCCGGAGCTCATCCTTAGCAATCAAGTCCGCCTTTCAGTTTATCCTGTGGACCACTGGTGGGTACAGTAGCTCCGTATGATGGCACAGTGGAATTGATGTGCGCAGTAGCTGTGTTTGATGGCACAGTGGTAGCAATTGATGGTTTTTTTCGTAATTTTTCAGTTTGCGCCCCCCTCCCCCCAAACAAAGAATTTGGAGCACCAGCCGCCACTGATGTGGACCTGATTGAAAGCTCCATGTAGGTCTACAGGAGTCCAGATATAATTCGACTTGTGGGCATTCAAGTCAAAAAATAAATGGAAAAGAACATCCTTTTTTATCTTTCTAGACCTAAATGTGACAGATCAGAGGTAACCTGGTGTAAATGGACACAAGTCTGTGTGTATGAGGTCATAAACTGAACGGGCATAGGATGTCAAAAAACAACAACATCTCTCCCATTCAGATCCAGTTATGATTGGTGGGGGTGCTGTAAAGCTTCCTGGTAGTATAGATAAAAGGTGGGTTCAGACTACAGTCCGGACATGCCTGAGCTCTTCCCAGCTAATTAGTTGTGTAGCACCTGTGTACTTTCGTACAGGTGTTATATTTAAATTTAGTGGGAGAATGAGAGCGTTATGTTGCTCTCATTCATTGATTTGCTAAATTTGGATGTCGCCAAATCTGGATTGTCCTGTGGGTCAGTCTGCGCTCCAGGGATGCAGTTTCATCTCTGGGCGGCAGGTAGCGCCAAAGGGGTCCAGGCGGAGCCGCTTCTTCCCAGCAGCCAATTAGAGGGGTTTTCCCTCACGGGGCATGCTGGGGAGGGGTATTTCTGTGGCGGAGGCCGTTGTTTTGGGTTCTTTGCGGGTTCCTGGTTCCGGCACCCACCTTTAGGGTGTGCGCACATCACGGGCCTTCACCACTATGGCCCACCTGGCCGGTGTCGCGT
Source organism: Rana temporaria (assembly GCF_905171775.1). Taxonomy (NCBI): domain Eukaryota; kingdom Metazoa; phylum Chordata; class Amphibia; order Anura; family Ranidae; genus Rana; species Rana temporaria. The sequence goes on along the minus strand of NC_053489.1, from coordinate 8,203,740 downwards.
GCTACGTGGAGTTCCTGACTCTGGGCCCTCATGGCCCGGAGAAACTGATGCTACCAAGGGGCCCCAGTGACTTACTGGGTCCTCACTTCTACTGAGAAGATCCCAAGCTGGGTGCTGTTCGGTGAGGGATCGGTCTGAGGAGAACCCGGAGGCAGGTGATCCAATAGGGCTTGAACGAACCATTGGGGATCTGGTGACCGGACATTGACAGATTATATTCATTGGCCGGGATTCACATACATCGGCGCATATTTATGCCGGCGTAGAGTATCTTTTTTTTTACACTACGCCGGAGCAGCGCGGAGAGGCATGCACTGTATTCAGAAAGCCATTACTCAATAAGATGCGCCAGCACAACATATTTTCGAAGGCGTAGGCCAGCGTAAGTGCGCGTGACCCCATGCAAATGATGGTCCGAGCGTGTCGCGGTGGTTTATGTCGGGCTTATCTTAAACGGTGCATGCGCTGTGACGTGGACGAATGGCCCACACCCCTCTGCGCATGCTCACAACTACGCCCGGCGTAACCCCTAAGATACGCCGGCCCAGTGCATAAATGCGCCCGTCGAGCGCAAAAGTACACCAGCAGCTTTTGGTGTAGGTACTTTTGTTTTCTGATGTCTGCTCCAGTGACTGGGAAGGAGAGGAGGAAAAAGAACTTTACACTGACGAAACCCCCGACGAGAACTCTAAACACCCTCTCCAAGCCCCGCGACGTACCCCCCAGCCTTCCTCTCTGCCCACATTGTGGTTTTACCTAAGCCAGAAAAGGACCCGACACAATGCACTAGCTATAGACCGATCTCTCTATTGAACTTAGAGGTTAAGATCATGGCCAAAATTATAGCTAACAGAATCAGACCCCTACTCGCCCAAGACATTGGTCCAGAACAGGCTGGATTTATGCCAGATAGAGAAGCAAAAGATAATGTAATCAAAACATTAAACCTGATTCACGCTGCGAGGCAGCGTAAGATCGAGGGCTTTCTCCTGTCCACGGACGCGGAGAAAGCGTTTGATCGCGTGGCATGGGACTATATGCTAGAGACATGTAGATTTGTGGGTATGGGAGACCGCATGTTAACTTGGATTTCGGCATTATACCAAAATCCTTCGGCCCGACTAAAAATAAACGGCACACTATCCGAATCGGTCCACATCGCTAACGGTACTAGACAGGGGTGCCCCTTATCGCCACTTCTCTTTATTCTGACACTCGAGCCGTTCATCAGAAGAGTGGGGATGGAGCAGGCAATTGAGGGCTTTCGGATAGCAAATAAAGAATTTAAAAATAGCGGCATACGCAGACGATCTTCTGTTTTTTTTGGACCAACCCACAGTCATCTATTCCCCAACTCATGAAGGAGTTTTCGTTGTTCGGATACATATCCAACATGAAGATTAACTTCTCAAAATCGGAAGCGATGAACATCAATGTCCCAGACGCGGTCTTGAAGACCCTGAGGGCCGACTGTCCCTTCAGGTGGGAGCCATCGGCTCTCAAGTATTTGGGAGTCTGGCTCACCCCTCAATTGTCTCAGATTTTCGATTAAAATGTTGTCCCTCTACTCAAAACAATAGAATCCGACTTATTAGCTTGGCACCCGAAAAACTTCTCATGGTTCGGAAGAGCCGCCATTTGTAAAATGTCCATTCTACCCAGACTCCTGTACTTGCTGATGACTCTACCAGTTAAAATCCCTGCTAGTTTTTTCAAGTCATTACAGTCTCTGCAACTCAAATTTGTGTGGGCACACAAACATCCCCGTATCAGATTTACCTTATTGACTAGACGGAAGTCTGAGGGCGGGATGGGTCTACCAGACTTCAGACATTACTAATACGCCTCTCACATAACTAGGATTGTGGACTGGCACTGTCATGCAGATGTTGAGGATTGGGTACTCCTAGAAGACGAACTGTGCTCACACCAACTACGGTTTTCACCTTGGATACCGTGGAATACAGTAGGTACGGGGGACATGGCTGCCTATGTTTGGGGGACATGGCTGGATATGTTTGGGGGACATGGCTGGATATGTTTGGGGGACATGGCTGGATATGTTTGGGGGACATGGCTGGATATGTTTGGGGGACATGGCTGCATATGTTTGGGGGACATGGCTGCATATGTTTGGGGGACATGGCTGCATATGTTTGGGGGACATGGCTGCATATGTTTGGGGGACATGGCTGCATATGTGGGGGGACATGGCTGCATATGTGGGGGGACACTGCTGCATATGTAGGGGGACACGGCTGCATTTGGGGACACATTTTTAAAAAATTATCGGTATTCGGTATCGGCGAGTACATTAAAAAAAAAGTATCGGTACTTGTACTCAGTCCTAAAAAAGTGGTATCGGGACAAACCTAGTTCAAACCACATGGGTATAACTACTTTGTCATAAACAATAATGTATGCATTTGGCCTACACTAGGTATGATTGCATGCATTTAGTAAATTTGTGTCCTTTCTTTCTCATAACAGAGGGACTTCATAAAGTCGTCCAGAAATTCCGTGGCGCTGTATGCAATTGTGGCCCTGTTTTTCAAATGATGAATGCACCTGCAGAAGAGATGCAAAAACGATTCCATCAAAATCGAACACTTTCGCCAGTTGGCTGAGGCAACCCTTCTGGACCCTAGGTTTAAACAAAGGGCATTTTATGATGCAGCAGACGAAGCCTCTAAAAGTGTCACTGCAGCAAGAATTGGGTCCATTACCCATGGGGATCATCCTCAAGCTGGCCTTGGGGACCCCCCAGCTCCTCCTCGGTCTGAACAGCAAACATCTTTTTGGGCAGACTTTGACGAGCGAGTGGCTGATGCAGTTACCATCTGCAACCCTACAGCTACTGCAATTGCAGAAATGAGAGGCTATCTTGCAGAATCCCTCATTCCAAGGAGTGATGATCCATTGGCCTGGTGGAACGCAAGGCAGGCAATCTACGAAAACCTGACAACAGTTATGAAGACAAGGCTGTGCATTGTAGCTACCTCTGTGCCTGCAGAAAGAATATTTTCTAAAGCTGGCCAGATAATTTCTGAAAGAAGGAGCAGGCTAAATCCAAATAAAGTTGGACAGCTCATTTTTGTTAATGCTAATATCACCTCTCCTGCAAACACCATTTCATAGAGAGGGATAAATTATCTTATTTTTTTATTACATTCATTTTACACTACGTTTGCAATTTCTTTGATTCGGTTGTGTTTTATTTATCTATGTTACATATTTTGTATTGTTTAACCACATCCATACCAGCCCATTGTAAAATGACGTCCACAAAGGACCTCTACCGATCCGGGTGGACGTCATATGACGTCTTGGGCTTTGTGGGGGGATATCTGAATGATGCCTGCAGCTAGAGGCAGATTTTTTTGGTTTACTTACTTTTTTTTTGTTTGTTTGAACTGCAGATCCTGAGTTGAGTATGGCTGTTGCTGGAGTGGGGGATGATCCTGCATCCAATGTGGGGGGTATGTGCAATTCAGAAAATGTGTGGGGAACATTGAAAGGAGTCCTATGTACTTGGTGTAATGCCAGACTTTTTTGGGGGGGTTTTAGGCTTTTGAAGAAAATGCAGCTGCTCCTGCTGACTTGCCTCCACGGGTGGTAAGTTCAATAATGAATCTTCTCTGCCACAAGTGTTTACACATAACCATTATATTTGTAGCTTGCCCACAAATATACCTTGTCCATTGATCCATCAAGTTGCTTTTATCAAGGGTCGACATAGCCATGGAAACTAAGGGGTTGATTTTCTTAAATGGGATAGTGTCTAATCTGGAACATCTGGGCATGTTAATCATATTCTAAATTCATCTTGTTCCAAACATTTTGATGGAAAACTTGTTATTTTAGCAAAGTTTTTGGAAAAAGATCAGTTGAAGTCTCCTGTGCCAAGTAACGCAGCCTTGAACATGTTCTAATCTGTGGGCAAATGGCACCCACTTTTACGAATGTTTGTGTGTTCAGCAATGCAAATGATTTGTTTTCTAATTGAATCTTTTTGTTTCTTTCCAGGCCACATTGGATGCAGCAGAATCAGCACCCCTGTCACCTGGGTGAAGGCAACTTATCGGTCTGTCTCATGGTGCTTTTGGTCCACCCATACCCCCTCCTCCTTTCTGAAGGGATTGCACATCTGGTGACCTAATCGCTTTATATGTATTGTATTTTAAATGTAATGTCTTTTAAAAAAAAAAAAAAAATGTTTTATGTATACTATGTGAATTAATTGTTCAAAAAATACCCTTTTGCATCACTCTAGTTGAGTATAAACACTTTATACTATACCGGTATAGTCCACACACTTCCTGACGGTTTTCAGGGTTCTCTGGGGATTCCCTGAACCCGTCAATTCTATCTTCGATACTAGGATGAAGGTACACCCTTAACCCCCTTCGTATTTTTTCTCAACTTGAGAGGTTTCTATATTAACTTATCGATCTTGGTGAAAGGTTGGCTGCCCAGGTGGATAGATTATTGGCGCAAGGTAGGCCTTCTACACAAATGAAATAGGTAGAAAGGACACTGGAGCTCTTACAGCAAGACTTGAGCCAACAAGCTCAGGACCGCCAGTGCGACGTGCCAGAACCGCAGGGGGGACACGTGAGGTGCACGGTGAGCCGATGAGAGACAGCAATAATACAGTTCATCGGTTTACTCACGGTTAGCAGAAAGCCTCCCTGGGCCGGTCGCACAGTGAAAGGGAAGACAGCACGAAATCCTCCGGGGCAGGCTCTGTGATAGGGAAACGCCAGCCAAGATGGTGGTTGAGGTGCCCGTGATGACAGGTGTGTTTAGAGTGCTTGTGGCGGCTGGGTCCCTTGATGGTATTTGTCGTGACGCCAGTACCGTTAATGGTGGTACAACCAGTTGTAGTAGCAATGTTGAAGAAGGAGGTAGACAGTGGCAGAATACAACTCACAACTTTTACTGCGATTGGTTTTGGTTGCAGTACAAACATCCAGTTAGAATACAGTCGCCGGGTAAATAGAGGAGTTCTGCTGATCCACTGCTAATTGGCTTTAGTAATCCTGGACTCAGGCCGTGGTTCAGTATAATGCTTACTTGTTTCTGGTCCCTTTTGAATCCAGTGACATTGGTGAGGTCGCCGGTGGCTAAGAAATCCTTCACCTTTATTCTCAAAGGTCTTTGCTGCCGGTTAGTGGCTTTTACCCTTTGATTTGAGCAGTTCCAATTTGTCCCTTCTCTCTCACCTTGACATTCTGCTTTTTCTCTGCACACTAACTTCCTGAACTGAACAACTGACCACAGATAAACCTAAGCTGGGATAGATATCCCAGAGTGGTGCTATCCCCATCTTGTGGCGGGAAGTATGAAGCACACTTGACCAGCCTATTGAACAGGGATACCACAGGTGTAGCAATGCAAAATGACATGCAATATAGCAATGACAAAGAAGTAATACTTTTGCAGTTCCAACATGTCCTGAGTGGGACGCTGCACCAGCAATTGAAAGAACAATTGCAGCGTAGGGACCAGAATCAGGCTTCACAACTTGTACTGTTGACTACAGCTATTAACATCCAGACTGGAGTCCTCAGGCAAAGTGGTGAAGAGATTTGGGCTCTGCGTTTAGCGGTACAGCAATTTAATGCAACAATCGCCAGATGCTCTCACAGCAGGGCCAGTAGCAGTGAAGAGCAAGGTGTTGTGTTGCTACAAGATGAGCCTGTTGCCAGGCCAGGGACTGAAAGCCAGGGGGTGGCCGATTCTGAATTACCCCCGGTGGACCCTCCCTCCCAATTAGATGCTCTCCCCACTTCCTCACCTGCCCCCACAGACCCTAACACCCAAACACACCATTCTGATCCTTCCTGTTCCCATACTTCTACCATGCACCCACCTGACCAGCCTACATCTTCTCACACAGCACCTACCTCCACCTCACTTTTCTCCTTGCCCTCTGCCACACACACCTCCAGACACACTCAACCTGACCTCTCCCCTTGTTCCACTTTCACTACCCCTCTTCGCCAAAGCCCAAATCCCCAAATCTATTCTTCTTTACCTGCCCAAAATTTACTTCCCTCTACCTTACCCGTTTTCAGCTTCCTGACCAACCTTGCCCCCCCAAAGTTTCATTCCCCTCCCTGGTTTCACCTATTTCGTTTTGCCACAATCCACCTCACATGCCTTCCCTCAGGCACAACCCCAGTCCAGTAACCCACTCCAGCCATACAGCAGCAGCAAATGGCCATGCTGATGCAACAGCAGATGGCTCTGCAGCAACAGATGGCCAGGCTCCTTGAGCCACAGCAGGAAGAACGGCAGGAACAGCGGGAACCACATTAATGCAGCCCCTGTTTTTTTGTTTTCAGATGTATTTTGTCTTTAAAAATCATCCCTAAAATTTACTTTACCTTTTTGTTTGTTTTTTATTTTTGTAAATACAATTTCAGTTTGAATAGGAGGCTTCCCTTTGTTTTTGTTATTTTAATATAGATATTTCACTCTGTAAATGAAAGTCCACATACACACCGTTAGATTTTCAGAATATATTTATTTCTTTTAACAAGGATATAATATGAGCACAAAGCTTAAAGGGGTTATAAAGGTTCGTTTTGTATTTTCAAAATAGGTTACTTTAAGCTAGTGCATTGTTGGTTCGCTAACCTTTTCCTTCGATTTCCCTTCTAATTATTTTTTTTTTCTTTGTTTTCTGTGTCTGAATTTCTCACTTCCTGTTCCTCCTCAGTAAGGTGTTCAGTAATCCGTTCTAAGGCCGCGTACACACCATCCGTCCGTCCGATGAGAACGGTCCGAAGAAAATCAAGGAGGCTGCCACTGCTTTACAGCAAAGAAACAGATTTTGTGGACATGCTTGCCAAAATTTTTAATTTCCTCTTGCCTGTTCTGAAGTTTTTTGTTCCACCTATTGGCCTTTGTTTGCCCCTTTTTAATATTTGCCATGTTAGTCTAAAAACAACTGTGTGAATTACTAAACCGTAAAACATGACAACCACACCTGTGCCAAATTCTACAAGTACAGAGAATATGGCCCTGGGTTTCCATCTTGAGGAGGGGAGTTGCCCCCAAATTGTCCCTTAGCATTTTTATTTCCCTCGTGGCCCCGTGCCCAGTGTGTGTATTTTCATACATTTTTTTTTTTTGCATGGGACATTTATGGGCTACTATAGAGTCGTGTGCGTGTGTTCCTTTTTTCGTTTAGTGGTTCCCCCTTTGTCGCCCTCTGCAGCCACACTACGGCAGTTGGGTTTGCCCTCCTTGGGATGCTGCCCTAATTGTATCCCGCCATTTGGAGGCCTTGGGGTAGGTTGGAGGGGGGATTTGTATTTGTATTTTGGGGTTTGTTGTGGTCTATGCCCACCAAATTGGTGGGTGAGGGGGGGTTTGATATCCCAGGCGATGTGCTGTCCCATTTCTGACATCATGCATTGGTTTTTTTTTTTCATGTTTTGCACTTGCTTATTATATGTATCGATTGTTATATTTTTTCTCTGTAGAGTATTATACGCTACATTGGTCATCGCCAATTCCCCTGAGGAAGACGATGTTTCGGCGAAACATGTAGGGAAGATTGGATCCGTCACCATTACAGCCCTTTTCAATATGGGCCATGCATTTTTTTTCATATGTTCCCATTTTTTGATTGTTTACTTTATGTGATTTTTTTTAACAGTGTAATAAAAATAGTAATTTTAACTTATACCTTTAATTGGGTTGTTTTGGCACGGCAATAATCCCCACCCGCATGTCTCTATTTTCTTCCATAAATTTGGGGATGAGGTGCCTTATCTATTAAGAACATACCAACCACAGTCCATAGCTTATTTCCATACATGTAGTTTTTCAAAATCCCCCGGAGCACATGGTGTGTCGTGTGCCCATCGGTGGGCGCGTTTTGGGGGTGCGGTCCCTTCCTCATAACTAAAGAGGCTGGGGGGGGGGATGCTCCCCTAATGCATGTCCTTGGTTCCCTCTTGGTGGTGGGGTGCTGTGTGTATTGTGGGTTTAGAAAAAGATGTTTGTAACTGCACACATTTGCTACATCATGGGGGAAATGTAATTGATATGTCTCTACGTGTACATGAAAGGACTCATTATTCCAGTGACTCCACCATCTAAGCACTCACCAGAGGAACATAATGATCATGCCCATCATGGGGGGGGGGGGATGTGGCCTGATGCAGCATGGAGTAGGACTTGTGTGCCCTGAGTTCCGTTCATTACTCCCGTTTTTATTACTTCTGACCTCAGGCGCTATCCTACAGCAGCCCGAGTAGTCACCCTGGGCATACCTCCCAACAGTCCCGGATTCCATGGGACTTCAGCCGGGATGGTCTTGAAATCCCGGCTGAAGTCCCGCAAACCAGAGCACAGTGCCATAACAAGTTCCAGCACTGGGTTCTATTCACTGGCGGTATTCCGGATGGGCACAATGCACCGAGTGAAGATTCCTGTGAGCAGAGCCCTTCTCCTCACAATCTTCAATGTCATTTGTTGCTAGGACCGCCAGCGTCCAAACAACTGACATTTTGCAGGCCACCTTTCCCCACTGCCTCTGGCTTCCTGTCTCTCAGCAGCTCACGCGTGGTAAGAGGAGAGAGACTGGAGCAATTCTCTACACTGCCTCTGCAAGCCAGCCATGTAATTGCACACCTTTGCTTCATCATGGGAGAAAATGGTTATGCCTACGTATACTTGGCTTCAAAATTTAAGCTTTTAGAGGGGTGAGATCGTCTCACATGAGGAAGGCAACATCAACACGGTCTTGGGATACTAGTGTCTCATTTGGTGTTTACTTTACCAAAATTCAACTTTGTAAGTTCCTGAGTTTGGGATGTGTATTTAATATGTTTTTGAACATGCCTTTTTAGTACAAAACTAAACCAAAAAAAAAAAAAAAAAAAACGTGAAATAATGCAAAACATACACGTTAAGATGATTTGTTTTGAAACCTTAAACAAACACACACACACACACTGGAATGTGCTTTGAGTAAAATGTCATCTCCAACTGACCTTGAGGTCATCAACTTGTCATCCACCCAACTAAGCGTACATGAGGTTGATGTTCTCAAACTGGGGCTAGCCTTCTGTCCGCTGGTGAGGGGTGACAAGTTCCAGATGATCAAGGATATACATCTTTTTTCCCGCAAGCTGATGTTCAAAGTCATTTATGACAAATCAACATCGGCCTCTGACACTTAATCCTTTGATCAGCTCAAAACAGGATGCTGATGAAATTCAGGCTATTGAAAACCTTATGGAACTTTGGGAGGAGGGTCATGTCGATGACGATTTTCCCGTGATCTCCTCATCTACGGGTATCTGTGCCCCCGAGGTGACCTTCCCCCCACCCTTGTCCTACAAACCTAAGTCACTGAATTTTCCACTACTAAATAAAAATGTAAGCATTTGGTCATTTGTTCAGCAAACTACTAAGGAGATAGAAAAACTTGACTTCTCTACGGAGTCTCAATTGAACAATCTCTCCTACAACCAACGTCAGGCTCTCAAAAACCTTCAAAGTAATTGTTCTATAGTAATCAAACCCTCTGATAAAGGGGGAAATGTTGTGATCATGGATGTCCCTGACTACGAACATATGTGTCAAAAAATACTTGCGAACACGGACTGGTATTGTCCTATATCCCGGTCCGTTGTCTCAAGGTTCAATGACGAGTATTACTTGTTAAATCACCCAGGCGTATCACCAAGGACTGATTAATAAAGACACCTGGAATTACTTGAACACGCAGGTTCCTACGATGTATGCCCTTCCCAAAATACACAAGTCCATGAACTGTCCTCCTGGCAGACCTATAGTGTCTGGTTGCGCTGGCCTGACAGAAAATACCAGCGCTCTGGTGGACAATTATCTTCGACCACATGTTGTAGCCCTTACTTCATATATTAAAGACACCATTGATTTACTCCAAACTATTGAAGGTATTACAGTTCCACCCAATACGTGGTTCGTGGCCATTGACATCGAAAGCCTTTATAATGCCATCCCCCATGATAGGGGCATTTAAGTTGTTGGTAATATCCTTAGGGATAGAGGCGATCAGGCCCTACCCTACAACACTTTTATTTTGAATCTTCTCAAATTCATTCTCACCCGGAATGTCTTTATGTTTGGACTCACCCACTACCTCCAGGTACAGGGGGTTGCGATGGGGACCAAGTGTGCCCCATCGTATGCAAACCTGTACCTGGGGGGGTGGGAGAAGGAACTTTTCTCAAATGATGACCCATTGATGTGCCTGTCGTATGTTATTTCGTGGTACAGGTACATCGATGATGTTCTACTGCTATGGTCAGGCACTAAATCTGAACTTGAACATTTTATGACTGTGTTGGCCGATAATTCATATCATTTAACATTTACCATATGGATTGTAGGCAAAAGTCTATTCATTTTTTGGATCATACGATCTCTATCGATCAAGATGGATTGGTGTATTCTTCGCTGTATCGCAAACCCTCTTCGGGTAATACCATCTTACATGCCTCTAGTGGCCACCCCCAATCTCGTCAGAAGCATTCCTTATTGCCATTATATCAGACTGAAAAGAAACTGTTTTGAGAGAAGATTATGAAATAGCTGCAAAAGGTTTATACTCCTGCCTTAGGGAAAGGGGATATAGCCACAACATTTTGAAAAAGGCATACAACAGAGCAACCAAAACTGATCGTAAGGATCTAATTTTTCCAAACAGAAACAAAAAGTACATAGCAACCAATTCGGATTCTCACTCAGTACTCAACCAATCATTTGCAATTTAATACTATCCTACATCAATTTTGGCCTCTTCTTTTGGCTGGTGGTGGTACTGTAAGCAAGTATATAAAAAACTGCACTGAAGTTACATATCGTAGAGCCCCGTCTCTACGGGATAAACTTGTTCAAAGCCACCACAATCCTTTGGAGGGTCCGTCGCATGTGAGTACGGGCACCTTTACGTGTAAGGAATGCAACATGTGTCCATTTATTTTGAGTGGTACAACAGTCCTACTACCCAACGGTCGCACACATGCTATCCGACATCGGGTGTCATGCCAAACCGTTGGTGTTGTATACTTGGCGAAATGCCTCTGCGGGTGTTCCTATGTGGGGAAAACCAAAAGACCGTTTTACAAACGTATCTCCGACCATGTGGGACCCATACGTGAAAAAAATGTAAGCACTGCCATCAGCCGACATGTTGGAATTGAACATAATTTTGAACTGGCAATGATCAAGTTTGCTGCACTTGAACATGTGCCTACACATGTTAGAGATGGGGGGTATTGACCGCACCCTGCTAGTTAGAATCGAAATGGATACAATCTTTAAATGCCACTCAATACCCTGGACTCGATGAATATATTAGCTATAAATCATTCTTGTAGAGTGGGGTTGAAGTCCCTGATGAAGTCACGAGGTGCGTGACGTAACGCCGTAGGGAGTCAGATCGATTCATACACCCGCACAAGCCGGAGGCCACCGGACGTCAGGCGGTATTGAGATCGCCGCGTCCCCGCGAATTTTAAACTTGTCACTGCATGCGCCCATTCATGTTTGTTTTATGCCATTTTGGCACAATAAATCCATTTGAGTTTAACTCACTACACTATTGGAGGCATTTTTTTCTCCCTCCCTCATCCCATTCCTAACTCTGGATCACGGAGCCTAGAAGATTTGAGATACCCAGCAGCTGGAGCGACTAACATTGGGAGAGGCCAGACCATCACGCTGCAGAGACCACACTATATGCCTATATATAGCACCTTGCAGGTAAGGGCACTACATTACCTATGAGGATATTTACCACCTGTCTGAGGGAAGAGAGCAGAGGCTCTGAAATTTAGAACACCTGATCCATCTTCTTTATAGACTGTCTGCTATGATTCATCATTTTGAACTTTCAATCATTTACTTTATTATTTGTTGAATTTTCACTTTATTAGCACATTTTAGTGCTTTTGGACACCTCCAGTTGTATAGAGGTTTATGTTTGCACCATTCAAGGTCCATACCTCTTTTTGCAATCCTTGGATTATTTTTAGTTGGTTTGTTTTTCACCAACACCAGTCCAGTCACCTATTGTGTTTGTGCACTTATCATTGATATTATCCTTTGTTGTGATTTTAGTCACTCATTTGAAGCGCTTATCACTTATATATGTAGATTTGATTTTTGTGTTATGTGAACACTTTTAGATACAGCTGCCTCAGGTACACTTCACTTATTATATAATCACCACTTTATTATCATAACTGTATACTCACAGTAGCGCATCGAATTTTTTCACTATTGTTCTGGGGTTGTGCTTTACTCTCCCCCGCCGGGCTGCGGTCTCCTACTGATCAGCCCTCAGTGGCCAGATTGAGCAGTGATCCCTGTTTCTCCTCTCCCATACCTTTCTGTCCTCATCGCCCTGGAACAGCAGGTCAGCATACTTTTCTTGCACACACTGGCAGAACGATATTGTATTTAATATTTGTATTATTCTATGTGATGTAATATGTATTTCTCTTTCAGTAGAGCTGGATATATGATCTCAACTATACCCCTGAAGAAGCCAAAAAATAGGCGAAATATATCGGACTTTACCAACTGAGTTGTGATCTTCTCTTACACAGCCTGCTATCTATGTCCCAAATGGGATATATATACACAATTTTTTAACCTACTTTGTTCAAATGCATGTCTAATCATATGTCCTCCATCTAAACCGTGTGTTTTTGTGCTGTACTATGTGATTTGATATTCTCTTTTTAATAAATTATTAAATATATCTTTGTTATACTGCTTTATATACTGCACCGTTATAGTCCCATTGTTGCTTTCCTTACTCTCTTGGGATGAGGTGTGTTGCTGTACATATTTTCTAAATCTAGACCCATCAGACCCTTTCCACCATTTCTACTAAAAAAACGTATAAGCAATTCATAAATTCTTTTTATCAATCATGTTTATATTTTATCAATTATGTATATATTGATTTTTAAGATTTGTAGCTCCTCCCCCTTCACAGTCACCTGACTTTCATTTCCTCCGTCCAGAGCTGAATAGGAGGCTGGATGCGGAGCCAGCCGTGGAGAGCGGCGCCGGTGTTCTGGACTGGAACACCGGCACAAGGGAAGTATAATAAAATGTAGCGCCGGGTTACTTCCAAGTACCGGAGCTGTTGAAATTTAAGGGGTAATCAGAGTGTAAGGACTCCGATTTCAATTGCAATGTTAAAGTAGGGTCTCCGTCTCAGCTTGGCTGTGCTGTGGGCTCATTCTGTCGCTTCTGGGGTGCTGATGCCACCCCAGGACGACAGGTGGCAGCAGTGGAGTCGAGGTTTGGGTGCTTTTCCCCAGCAGCCTATCAGGAGGGGTTTTCCTTGCTGTGCATGCTGGGGGAGGGTATTTATGGGGCAGACGCGATTGGTCGTGGTTCGTTTTCTGGAGTGTGGCGCCCACCTTTAGTGTGACCACATCACGGCCCCCCCGGCGAAATGGCCTACCAGGACGGGGTACGCGTGCCATGCGGTGTTCCTGGTTCCGGGACCACGTTGGTTCGGAACGTTTAAGCTGTGGCTGGGCCCCAGTGATCGACTGGGTCCCCAATCCTGAGAAGATCCCCAGCGCTGTTCCTTTGAGAGAAAGCTGTACGGTGGGGAGTCCGCCTGAGGAGAGCCAAGAGATGCTGGCGATCCAATAGGGTCTCGATAATCCACCGGAGATCAGGGTAACCGGACACTGAAAGGCTGAACGTTGGTCTCCTATCAGTGGGTAACCTAGCTGCAAACTACCTGAAGGAGATCCGGGCACAAAGTCTGTCAAGGAGGATTATCTCCGTAATCTCAATTCTAAGGAGGGTCTGTGGCAGAGACTTCTTCCCTTAAAGTTCAGAGTGATACTCTGGCTGCCAGATCAGTGAGAGGCCTGTCCGGGTACACTAAACCCACTCTGGCGGGAGTGGCGAAGAGAACAAAGTGTTGTTGGAAGCGGGACCGTTTCCTTATTTTTTACGCCTAAATTTGCTGTTTTTCTCCTACTGAATCTTTACTCTTCACCGCAAGTTTTGTTTTTTACCTTGTTGGGTAAATAAAAGCACAAGAAAAAGACATTCCATTACTACAGCTCTCATCAACTACCCTAGACGGCGGAGTCACAGAGGTAACATGCCACCCAAAAAAAATCAGCAGCTCCTTAGGGGGTCAGTGTTACATAAATATACATGGATTAATATATTGCGCTTTACGCATAATGCAAATAATTAAAAAAAAACAGACAATTTTTTTTAAAGCCTGTGGCGTGCATAACACAACCCAAAAACGTCACCCGGTGCAGAAAAAAAATGTGTGCACACATAAATAGTGTTCACAAAAATGTGCAGACAGGTGCTACGTCAAATGGTCCTCAGTGAGAAGGACCCAACCCTGATCCCCTGGGGCGTTAGGCTCCAGACGATGACTAGAGTAAAACAGTGGTCCGTGCAGCCAAAGCCGTCACAGACCCAACTTCCTTGGAGGGTGTGCCGAAAAACAGAACCCTCCCAGGTGGGGCTCCCCCGAAGGGAGACCCCATGAGAGCAGGCAAACTAAGCCAGAAGGCCATGTCCACCTACTCCCAAGACGTTCAGGGCTGGACCGAGGACCTGCACCTTACTAATCACACACAAATGTGTACAAAAACGTGCACCAACAAAAAAAAAAAAAGACAAAAGTGACAAACAAGGGGGTTAAATAAATAAGAAAGTGGGGGAGAAGGAAGGTGGGAGATGTGAGTGGAAAGTGACCAACATGCAATACGATGGCCGGCCCTCCGGCCAGGAAACAAAAATTCCTCTGGTCCCAGGCAAAAGGCCCGGCCCTAGAGGCAGGTGTGGAAAGGGTGTTTATGGAGATCGTGGCCATGGTGCCATACGAGCAAGTGCCCCTCGAACACTCGTGCAATGTATGGCACCCCTGTACTGCCATTTCAGGGGCACTATCTCCACAGGCTTTTCAACGGACCCTGACCCCCAGCCCGGACCAGCAGCACCCTTCCCAGCCAGGAAGTAAGGAGTTCTGAGAGATTGGGGAGAGCCCACTCCCACAACTCCCATCCCTCCCTCCTAATCACGTTCGGGAAATACTAACCGCTCTTCCCGACAGAAAGAGGAGCAAGTGTTCTCTCCCGAACAACTGACCGGAGCAGGCACCACAAAATCTTCGACCTCATATTTCTCCGTCCAAATAGGTAGGCTTCCACCACCACGCCAGCAGGTTTAGCATCTGCCAACCGCCATCCCTTTCCACCTCCCTGTGTACTCAGCATAGCACCACCTACTGGCAACTGATAAAAACAGATAGTACACTTGATCTTAGCCAAAAGGCAGAGAAAAAAAAAAAAAAAACAGAAGACAATACCATGTCTGCAGTAAAAGCCGTGTGTACTCCATAAAAATTTGATGAGAATTCATTATGGGTACCAGTTTGAGGACTCCGTTATGCGAGATATGGAGGGTGCACAGTGGTGTGCTAGTAGGGGTACTATCAATGGAGTAACTGTTCATGGAGCATAATTACATAGTAGGTGTGGTTGAAAAAAAAAAAAAAAAGAAGGAGACACAAGGCGATCAAGTCCAACCTGTCCAGCAGTTCACATCTTCACAATTTATGTCCAACGCTGGTGAGGTCCCATGGCAGCTGGATGCCATTGCATCAAAGTTTAGTATTTCTGCTTGTGTTACGTTTGAAATGCGAATTATACGGTATTTCCGGTTGTGTTCTGCATTTAAGATTCCACAAATTTTTTTGGGTGGTTTTTCTTCATTGAATATATTTTTACTCTATAGGATCCATGATCTGACAAAAATATAAGAAGCCTGCATTTTGTATGCCCATAGTGTATCTTTCTGTAACTTTTTAACCACTTAAGACCTGGACCAAAATGCAGCTAAAAAGGACCAGGCCCCTTTATACGATTTGGCACTGCGTTGCTTTAACTGACAATTGCGCAGTTGTGCGACGTGGCTCCCAAACAAAATTGGATTCCTTTTAATCCCACAAAAAGAGCTTTCTTTTGGTGGTATTTGATCACCTCTGCGGTTTTTATTTTTTGCGCTATAAACAAAAATAGAGCGACAATTTTAAAAAAAATGCAATATGTTTTACTTTTTGCTATAATAAATATCCCCCAAAAAAGATATAAAAAAAAAATGCTCATGCTTTCTAAGAGCTTCTGGGTTGCACTGGCCCTCCCGTTACAGTGGCGATACCACCACAGGCCAGTGTTGGAACACGGGCAAGCCATAGAGTATCTTTCCTCGGGAACAGCCCAGTGGAAGTGGTGCCCCGCTGTGCATCCCAGGAAGGGATACTTAAGGGGCAGACACCATATTTTAGGGTCCTTTGCCTCATGGCTCTTCCGGACACGAGGTAAGTACTGCGTGATTTCCAGCCCCGGGACCACGTTGGCCCCAGGCTTCATCTCTACCAGTAGGCCCAGTTATGCTGAATGGGGCCTACGAATCAAGAGGGATCCCAAGCTGTCCATCTAAGCGAAGGAATCTATACTTAATAAAGGAAACTAGGGGAGGACCTGCCTGAAGGAGACCAAGCGGAAGGCTTATGTCTCGGGATAGACCTGGTGACCTTATTAGGGAGGGATCCACGACTCAAGTTGTCCTACAGTTCGCCTTAAAGGCTCTTTTAATTATACAGCTGGAAAAATCGGTATTACATCCTGTGGCAGAGGATTCCGGACTGTTCAATTTGCTCTCAGTCTGTGGCAGACACATTTATTGAACTGGTTCATGCATCATTCTGGCCAAATGAGAGGGGTCTATCCAGGTGAGCAATACCCACTACTCAAGAGGGAGTGGTGAATGACTTGGAGTACAGAGGTTTCTCCCCAGTGATCTGTACCACGTACCCAAACCAACCCCTTCATCCTTCTACCTTCTTCACAAGTTTTGAGCAAAAGAATAAAACCTGACAACTAGAGTTTTTTTTATCTTGTGTGGACATTGGAGTTCTTCCAGACTCTTCCCCCTAAGACGACAAATGTTGAGGTAACGTGCAAGGCCCAAATCTAAACTAGCAGCTCCTACGGGGGTAGTGCTACACGATGTATTGATTATTTTTTGTTTCTCTTTTATACGCACCTAAAGCCGATTGAATGACTCTATATCCAATAAATGAATTTTGTAAGTCCGATCCTGAAGAAGCCGTTTCGGCGAAACATATTGAAATATAGTGGACGTCTTCCTTCTATAAAGATCTCCTCTCGGGTCCTCAAACACACCCTCACCCTTCAACCTTAGAATGGCTCAACAACCTTAACCTCCCCACCCTTTCAGAACAGCAAACGTCTTCCCTAAGTGAACCATGCACAGAGTTAGAAATTTCGAACATTATCAAAGAGCTTAAATCCTCTACAGCCCCAGGCCCTGACGGTTTCTCTTCAATCTATTACAAAAAATTTGCCCCCCTACTAGTTCCTAGTCTCACCAAACTGTTCAATTATGTCTTATCGGGAGGCCAGTTTCCGGATGAGATGTTATTGGCGAATCTCTCCCTGATACCGAAACCCCATAAAGATCACTCCCTACCTCAGAACTTCCGCCCCATCTCAGTCCTCAACAACGACATTAAACTGTTTGGGAGACTTTTGGCAAACAGAGTGGCCTCGGTGATTACCTCTCTTGTTAGTACTGACCAATCCGGTTTTATTCCTGGTAGACAATTGACTGACAATATCAGATTGGTCACCAATATAATACAGGATGCCAATCTTAACTCTCACCCTATCTGCCTCTTAAGCCTTGACATTCATCAAGCATTTGATATAGTGTTAATTGGGCATACCTTAATCACCTGCTCCCCAAATTCGGGGTATCTGACCTTAGCAGAGGTACTAGGCAGGGTTGCCCCCTCTCACCTCTATTATTTGCACTAGCTATTTAACCCCTGGCACTTTTCATAACCCATTTGAGTTGGGTCTATGGGTGGGTCCCATTTTATGAATATATAATTTTATTTATCCCCTGCATTCTATGGAAGAATTTTTTAACTGATATTTTATATATATTTTTATAAATTTGTATATTATGATATCTCGCAGTGGATATATACTTTATGCCATAGGACTGAGCCCCCGAGTGACACCTAGTGGTATGTCACTGCTGGATGTCCTCGTTTGAGCTGTGATATGATAATGAAGATACATCAGTATCACATACATATATTCTCTCCATGGCGTTTTTATCCACTTTTTCTTAGGTGTATTTGAGGATATTTATCCAAAGTACAGTGTTTTTATAAGATATCACAGCTGCTGTTATATCGCTGTGTCTCTCCTGGCATCCCCACTATATGTTTTATAGAGTGCCAGGCTATAGATTACTGCACGTCCCGGATAGTAGTCAGAATACATAGAACATTGCGGTCTCCAACAAAATGGCCGCGATACGACTTCCGTTTTTCGATTATATAAACATTACTGACACCACCAATCAGATTCCCCAGATGAAGACACGTGATCTCGTGTCGCAACGCGTAGGGTTTGGAGGACGTACACCCGGAGTGACGTAAGCTGGCGCCGTAGAACGCCGCTTGTTTATCCTCTGCTGCACTTGTTTAGTTTTATGTAAGCACAGGTTATTCCTTATTAAAATAATTTACCTATACCTACAGTACCTCACTATGGGAGTCCCCCTTCTTTTGTTCCTTTACCCACACGGATCTGAATAATACCGGATCGAGCGGAGGAAAGAATCTGTCAGTCCATGAGAAGGAGCTGCTGTGACTACCCATAGAAGGCTGCTTGTGTGGTGTTCATCTATGCCCAATACGAAGGGCTTAGAGGTAAGAGTCCTGTGAGCCCATTCAGGGATTTGGTTCATCTTCTGACACATATCTACAGTCATCCAGCTGATATCCATCACATTCAGCGCGTCCACTCTGACAGCATATTTTTGTTATTTTTTGGGACTGTTCTATTATTATAATTGGTTCTCACTCATATTGCATTAATTTGTGGATTGATTGCACTGCACTTTATGCTGGACATTCCATTGCTGATACTTGTCAGCTCATATATATCAACACTGATTTTATTTATTTAATTTATCTTTATCGATTTTTCACCTTTTTGTACACTCCTTTTTTTGAGTGACACTGGTATTTCACTTGCGTGATACGTTGCGCAGAATCTCACTTTTTATTAAAAACACCAATATTAAAAGGATATCAGAAAGGCCCTGACCAATTAAAAATTAGCTTGTATGCAGATGACGCCCTACTATTCCTCACCGACCCCTTACTCTCACTCCCCATTCTTCTCTCCGAACTTGATTCATTTTACAAGCTTTCCGGTCTATTCATAAACACCAATAAATGTTCAGCTTTACCTATAAAATATCCCACTTAACTTACCATCTTCACTACAAAATAGCTTTCGTTTCAAGTGGTCCACTACATCATTCAAATACCTAGGCGTTCATATTACATTAATGCCCCAGGACGAAGTCTTATGAGACGAAACGGCGTAGGGTGGCGGCGTGCTGACGTCTAGAAACCGCATACTGTGTCCCAGAGTGAACGGGTTGTGCTAGCCGGCCGGCTATAATTTCACTGTGAATTTTATCTACATTCTTGTAAGTGTGATTTTAATCTTTTTTAATAAATTGTTATATGTGTTCAAACTATGTAGCCTTTTTCTTCTCCATATTGGTTTCTATCAACATCGGTTATCGGTCCACTGTGGGAGAAGTTTTTTGGCTCTTGGATATCCTGCCACGTATCCCTCCGGCTGGGGAGTAAGCCGTCTGCTGTCAGAAGATCTCTAGTTGGGTTCTTCCCTTCTGGTAAGGGACAGTGTGATTGAGAGGTGGAGGTGTCCTGTCTATCCATGCATTTTTCTGAGGTTCATGCAATTTTGATGTCACTATCTGTTTGAATGGGAAAATACATTTTCTACTATCAAATCACCATCAGATGCACATTTTTGTCTGAACAATAGACTTTCATACGTTTATTTTTCTCACCATCAATGCAATATTTCATGTATGGGCGAAAGATTTATTTTACTTTGTACTAACACTACTTTAGTATTCACATTAGTTGCGCAGCTTTTTTTCTGTTGTTCATATTACACCCTCCCACAAACTATTGTACAATGCTAATTATCTCGCTCTCTTTTCTCAAATTAGATCACTGCTTAGATCCTGGTTTTCTTACCATATATCCTTTTTAGGAAGGATCTGTGCCTTCAAAATGACTATCCTGCCTAAGCTCCTTTTCTACTTTAGAGCACTCCCTATTAATGTTCCAAAGACACGCATTGAAGCCCTCCAAAAAAGGGAAATAAATAAATGTATCTGGAATAACAAAAAACCTAGATGCAGCCTTATGTATGAATCTCAAAATAAGGGTGGCCTGGGACTCCCCCATCTCTGGGCCTATTTTCTAGCAGCCAGACTTACTCACAATGGCACTCCTCAGACACCAACATTCCCTGGCTTAAAATTTGAATCCTCTTCGATCTCCCCATTAGTTCCTAAATGCATCCTTTGGTCCCGCTTGAAACCCCACCAAAATATTGTCAAGAAAAATAAGATTATAACCCACACCTTACAATTATGGAATAAAATTAATAATTCATACAACATCTCATCAGTAACCCCCCCACTGGCCTCATACCTAGGAGATCCCAGATTCCCCTCTATCGATACCAATGTGCCGTTTCATCATTACCGAATACGAAACAAACTGATCACCCTCAAATCCTTGATGATAGACAACAAAATTTCCCTCCTTTCCTATGTTACAAGCCAAATTTAAATTACCCGATTCTGAAGTCACTCACTACAATTGGATCCGTGATTTCTACACTACGCACTACTCCATTTAAATCTCTCCCCCTAGCACTCCTTTTGAACACATTTGCATCACCTCCCCCAGAGACAGAGAGGACTTATCTCACAATTATATACATTTTTAAATAACTCCCAACAACCTTTGAAAACTACCCCCATGCTCCACTGGGAAAGGGATTTAGAATGTACGTTTTCCATAGAATCTTGGTATTTGATGGGAGGCTCTGCTCGCATTAAAGCTGGTTAGAGAGATCGCGGCCATGGGCCCCGGCCCAAGAGGACGGGCCACGTACCACACCCAGACCAAGTCTTCCTCCCTTTTCTGGGGTAGTACTCTGTGTCCCGTCCCCCCCCGCCCACAGTTTAGTTCCCATTAGGGGTGGGCGGGGAGGGGTTTTGCTCTGCTCGGCTAAGCTCCCTAGCGATAATGTCCCGTTCCCACGAGACGCCCTATTTGGTAGTTTCAACCCCGTGTGCCGGACGGGTTATTCATGTGTATGGGTCCCCCGTCCGGGGGAACACCAACACTCCACCGATCCTGTGTATTTTCCACTGTACCCTTTCGTGCGCATGGACATCCAGGTGGTAGTGAGATTTTAGTATTGATTGTCTGGGGACGCGACATGTTCACCATATCTCTTATCTGTTATGTCATGCTGTTTTCATTGGCTATACATGTTGTATTATCCGATGTAACGACTGTAATCTTCAATAAACAGTTATTTTGGGGGGGGGGGAAAGAATCTTGGTATAAGATGTTAGATAACTTGCGTAAAAGCAACATTGCCACTGCCTTCATAGAGTCCCCGTTGAAATCGTTCACTAGGTGGTATATGACCCCCTCTAAAGTCCACACATGCTATCCCTCGGTCTCCCTCTCGTGCTTTAGGGGATGCCCTGAAGAGGGCAACTACCTCCACATATTTTGGAGTTGTACATTTTTACAACCCATATGGCAAGCTGTTATAGACAGACTCGAATCCTCTACGAAATGAAAAATCGTTCTCTCTCCACGAATCTGTATCTTATTCGCGGACGCTCCAAATATCCCTCGCCCTTGTAATAAACTACTCCACTCATTAATCGGTGCTGTCCAATGGATGATAGCTTTAAACTGGAGAACACACGACCTTCTGTGGTCCCAAGTCCTGTCCAGAATGGAGTCTCTCAGACTTACTGAAAGGATCCATCACACGCTCTCAGATAATATGCAATCCTATGACAAGAAATGGGTATACTGGTCTCTCCCCCAAGAACAACCTCCACTGGGATGATAATCTAATCACTAGTCCCTCCCACACCTATAACTTTTCCTATCCGTAGACTTCACGCTACTATACTCCTTTTAACCACTTAATGCCCGGCGCACGACTATTTACGTCCGCAAAATGGCACGGACAGGCAGAAGGGCTTATATATACGTCCTTGCCTTCTAGCGGTTGGGGGGTCCGATCGGGACCCCCCCCGCTGCGGGCGGATTCCCTCGGGGAGCGATCCGGGACGACGGCGCGGCTATTCGTTTATAGCCGCTCCGTCGCGATCGCTCCCCGGAGCTGAAGAACAGGGAGAGCCGTACGTAAACACGGCTTCCCCGTGCTTCACTGTGGCGGCGCATCGATCGTGTCATCCCCTTTATAGGGGAGACACAATCGATGACGTCAGTCCTACAGCCACACCCCCCTACTGTTGTAAACACACACTAGGTGAAGCCTAACACGTTCGGCGCCCCCTGTGGTTAACTCCCAAACTGCAACTGTCATTTTCACAATAAACAATGCAATTTAAATGCATTTTTTGCTGTGAAAATGACAATGGTCCCAAAAATGTGTCAAAATTGTCCGAAGTGTCCGCCATAATGTCGCAGTCACGAAAAAAAATCGCTGATCGCCGCCATTAGTAGTAAAAAAATAATAATTAATAAAAATGCAATAAAACTATCCCCTATTTTGTAAACGCTATAAATTTTGCGCAAACCAAATCAATAAATGCTTATTGCGATTTTTTGTTACCAAAAATAGGTAGAAGAAGAATACGTATCGGCCTAAACGGAGGAAAAAAATATTTTTATTTATGTTTTTGGAGAATATTTATTATAGCAAAAAGTAAAAAAAAACATTGATTTTTTTTTTTTCAAAATTGTCGCTCTATTTTAGTTTATAGCGCAAAAAATAAAAAAAAACGCAGAGGTGATCAAATACCACCAAAATAAAGCTCTATTTGTGGGGGAAAAAAGGACGCCAATTTTGTTTGGGAGCCACGTCGCACGAGCGCGCAATTGTCTGTTAAAGCGACGCAGTGCCGAATTGTAAAAACGCCTTTGGTCATTTAGCAGCATATTGGTCCGGGGCTTAAGTGGTTAATATCTACATATAGTCATCGGATCTTCTGTATGTAATTTCTGTACATTGCCATGTCACATTGTCTGATATATTCTGTATGTAATGCACTTCCGTCATGATTTAATTTTCCAATAAAGCTTTTGTAAAACAAGAAATATAGTGGACGTAAGTTTGTATGTGATTACAGCAACTCACTGTCAGTAACAGGATGCGTGTGTGTACACCCTAGGCTATGGATTCTACTGTTCTCACTATTTTTATATGTTTTCAATAAATATTTTGTATTTTTATATTAACAACTTGCTTACTGGGCACATAAACCCCCTTCGTGCCCAGGCGAAATTTCAGCTTCCGGCACTGCATCGCTTTAACTGACAATTGCGCGGTCGTGCGACGTGGCTCCCAAACAAAATTGGCGTCCTTTTTTTCCCCACAAATAGAGCTTTCTTTTGGTGGTATTTGATCACCTCTGCGGTTTATTTTTTGCGCTATAAACAAAAAAAGAGCGACAATTTAAAAAAAATATATATATATTTTTTACTTGTTGCTATAATAAATATCCCAATTTTTTTTTAAAAAAAAATACGTATTTTTGTAAAAAAAAAAAAATTGCAATAAGCGACTGGTTTGCGCAAAAGTTATAGCGCCTACAAAATAGGGGACAGAATTATGTTTGTTTTTTTTTGTTTTTTTTTTTTACTAGTAATGGCGATCTGCGATTTTTATTGGGACTGCGACATTATGGCGGACACATCGGACACTTGACACAAATTTTGCGCCATTCACATTTATACAGCGATCAGTGCTATAAAAATGCACTAATTACTGTATAAATGTGACTGGCAGTGAAGGGGTTAACACTAGGGGGTGAGGAAGGGGTTAAATGTATTCCCTCATTGTGTTCTTACTGTGTGGGGGGAGGGGAGTGACTGGGGGAGGGGACCGATGCTGTGTCTCTATGTACAAGAGACACAGATTGGTCTCCTCTCTCCCTCACAGCACGTGGAGCTCTGTGTTTACACCCCATCATTACACACAGAGCTCCACGTCCTGCTGTGTTACCGACGATCGCGTGTACCCGGCGGACATCGAGGCCGCCAGGCACTCGCATCGGCTCCTGAGCGATGCGCCGGGCACGTTGTTTCCCCGCTGCGCGCCCCCAGCAACTAAAAGAGGTAACGTTTACACCTGACAGTACTCTGTTTTTAGTGACAGCTGATGTGTCATCACTGTACACAAATATACATCATGAAGATACTATTTTAGCCTTGAATTGGGCCCTTAGTAAAAGGGACGAATTACCACATATACAGAAAAAGTTCTTGAAAATGGTATTAGAATTTTGTTTAACACACAATTATTTCTGTTACGGAGGCCAGTTTTTTAACCAGAAAACGGGCGTAGCTATGGGTGCCAAATTCGCACCGAGTCTCGCAAACCTCTTTATGGGTGAGTGGGAGGATAAATGGATTTTCCACACTAGACAGAAAGAACTGATCTTCTACCAGCGCTACATTGATGATCTGTTCATCATTTGGGAAGGATCTGAAGAAGCTTTAAAAGAATATGCTAATTGGCTAAACACCAATGGAAATAACATTAAACTGGAATTTCAGTGGGACCAAGAACAGATCAATTATCTGGATGTGACAGTTATGAAGGGAGTCACAAATTTCTATACCAAGGCATATTTTAAAGCATCCGACAGAAATGGCTACATCCCCATACAGAGCGGGCATCACCCCAGATGGCTCCGTAATATTCCGAAGGGACAATTCATGAGGATCAGGCGTAATTGTACTAAGGACATCGATTACTTCAACCAAGCAACTTTGATAAAAGAGCGTTTTGTTGAAAAAGGTTACAAAGAACCACAATTGAATCTCGTAATGCAAGAAGTATGAAAAAGCACACAAAATAGCCTTCTGGTACCTCGGGTTAGACCACAGAACCAACAGCATGAGTGGGGCTTCATAACAGGCCATCACGAACAGGATAAGGATATCGAAGCCATTTTTAAAAAAACAATGGAATATATTAATGTTGGACAGAGTATTAAATGAACAATTACCAAGTGTCCCCCCATTCATCTATAGGAAAGCACCTTCCTTTGGGGATCAGATAGTTCAAAAAGTTCTAGACCCCCCCCCCCCCCCCCTAAGAAAACCAAAATGTTTTGGGACAGACCAGGCTTCACGGCATGCAGAAGATGCAAAGCATGCCGTCAGGTAGCAGTACATCTGAGGGACCTGAAACAATTCTCCTCAACAGCCAATGGGAAGTCTTTTGACATTAAAGAGTGTATAACATGTGTATCCACGCATGTGGTTTATGCCCTAGAGTGCCCATGTGGGCTAATGTACATTGGCCGTACGAAAAAGCTATCCAAGAGGGTATCAGAGCATATATATAATATCTCCACAGAGTATGAGGAACACAGTGTGTCCCTACATTTTCTGAAAAAACTCAACAAAAATCCCATTGGATTAAAATTGTGGGGCATAGATAAGATAGGCTCTAATTGGAGGGGGTCTAATAGAGTTAGGGAAATATCCAAACGCGAGACGAAGTGGATTTTCCTTACTAATACACTCAGCCCCAATGGCCTTAATATAGACCTTGATTTAAATTGTTTTAGAAGCAACCATTAATATATTACATGTATGGACACACAGCACATATGCATATAACAATAGAATGCATACATTTTCCCTCATGCTGACTCCATGAATAACCAAATGACACTTATTTATTCTCACATGCTTATTTTTATTCTCACATGCTTATTTTTATTCTCACATGCTTATTTTTATTCTCACATGCTTATTTTTATTCTCACATGCTTATTTTTATTCTCACATGCTTATTTTTATTCTCACATGCTTATTTTTATTCTCACATGCTTATTTTTATTCTCACGTGTTTATTTTTATTTAATATCTTTATTAATCTCAATTTAATCAATTTTAACACTTTTCATCACATATTTTATCATTAGTTTGATATATAACAAACATACATTGCATATGAATATATTCTTGCTACATGTTCCTATGTGTGTATCCATGGTATAGAGAATATACTGAGCATAGCATGTCTCTTTTACATGTTTTGCATATCATGTATATATAAAATGACAAAGAGATTGTCATTTATTTATTTTTATTTTTAATTTTAGTTTTGTCTGTTTCCATATGTTGCTAATGAGTTTAAACGTGCGTGTTCTCCTCTTAGTGCCAGAGACTGAAGATGCATTCACGTTTATAGTACATAATTTTAAACATTTAATATTTAGATGTTTATTTAATATCATAGATTGTGCATATTTGTATATTGTAATGTTATTTTGGCATACGTTATACTCTGATTAGGAATACACCCATGATGTCTTTGTGGGTAGTTATTGATGTTTCTTTGCCTAAACCAGCGCTGTGACAGCAGCCAGCGAGGAGCGGTTTTAAAAGAAACATTCGGAATCATGAAATAGGAGGATGAGATTGTAGCTTGCAATAGTCCCTCCAAGGCCCTTCCAGCCGCAATACGACCCGTGCCAGGCGTCAGGAGATTTTTAACATCCTAGCCACCAGGGTCAATGCCCTTGGCAATGTCCCCCGCCTTGTCAATCATATACTTAAAAAAAAGTGGCCAAAATCAGAAAGCACCGGGACTGGCACTGGGGGTGGACCACCCTGCGCTGTCGAGCTGACCCCGGAGGAGAGGATAGCCCGGTGTCTGCACAGTGAGCAGGTTGAGGGGATTGAGGGCTTTGATTCCCGGGAAGATGTGTTGAGGCCAGGTAAGTGTGTATTATATTTCCTATCTGGTGTGAAGCATGTGTGGGTGGGGGGAAGGGAACATGTGACAAGTGTGTGGGTCCCCCAACATGTGACTGCTTTATGTCATCCACAGATGTGCAGGAAGGGGCGGGCCCATCTGGGGTTGTTGTCCGTCCCACCACCTCTTCTGAGGAGCCAAATGAAGCCCCCCCCCCCCCCAAGATGTTGTGGAGGAGGGGACAGTCCACACCAGGTCGATTGAGGTGGTCTTGGACGACTCGGTGGACCTAGGCCAGATCGGTCACATCATCGAGTAATGTATTGTGATGGTTGGGCCCTCTTCCACCCCCACCCCCATTACAGAAAGCCCCTCTCCCTCATCCACCAGCAGGGCCACCACCACCAGGGGCTCCCCATACACCCGCTCTGTTGCCTCTTCTGGCCCCAGAAAGGCCACCAAGAAGACCAGGGGTGTTGTGGGCGACGTCCAGGAGCAGATCGCCCTGGACCAAACCCTCCAGACCCAGCATATGGGTGAGATTGCTGGGGAGATGAAGAAAATTGCACAGGATGCTGGCCATCTGAGGGAGGCTGTGCAGTATTTGAGCAGCAACAGCTCTGCAGTGGCCTTCTGTATGGTCGACCTGGGCAACAAGGTGGATTGCCTTTGTGAGGCTGTTAAGGCCAATACCACCGCGGTGCAGGAGGAGGGGGAGACAGAGGCAGCGGAGTGAGAGGGCCAACCTCACCCGCCAGCTCAGGATGCAGGCCCAAACTAATCTGGTCCTCACCAGGATTGCCGCTGCGTTGGAGGCCAGGCAGCCATCACCTGGCAGGAGTGGGCCACCTCCCGATCTCCCACCCCCCCCTGGCTCCGCCAAGGCAGCCATCACCTGGCAGGAGTGGGCCACCTCCCGACCAACCACCCCCGGCTCCGCCCAGGCAGCTGAGGAGCCAATCTGCTGCCACCAGGCGAAGCCTAAGAAAGGCTAAATGAAAGCCTTTTTTTTTTGTTGTTTTTTTAGCTCAGGTCTTGAGCTTGATTATTATTTATTTATTGCTCAGGTCATGAGCTGGATTTGAGTTCTTCCAGCACACGGTGAGGGAGTGCTGCTTCAGTGTGACTGGTGTCTGAATGGGGGGGGGGGTCACTCCTGCTGGCAAAGGGGTGTAACCCTCTGCCGTGTGAAAGGGGTATGAATGTACAGTGACATAATTGGAGCCTTGGCGTGGCGTTGCTGCTCCCAAGTTATTCTGAACGTTATTCTGTTACGTTCAACATTATTGAAGCCAAGGTCATTGTCTTTGATACTCAAAGCATTTTTTGATAAGAAAATGTAGCTTTTACATTCTGCTTACACACTTAACACCTGCCTGGAGCATCGTCTGAACATGAGTCTGAGCACCCCGATGTTTGCAGGTAAGCGGTGACAATGATGGCCTATCTGCCAAAAAAGCCACACAAAAGGACAGTCATCTGCTTGATGAACAATCCCCCTCATGACCTGCAGAGTCTGGCTAGAAATTCACAGACGTTTTCACAAGGTGTTGTCACATTAGCATTACTGAAATCTGGTTCATTGGCCTTTTTATCAGTTTTGACTGCGCCATTAGCGTTTTGAGATTTGAGCGGCACAGGTTCCTATACACTGCCCGAATTCTGATTTATGGTATTTCCATCTGGTGAGTTGCCTCCTTCTGTTTGGTGGCATCCTTAAAGTGATCTCCCTTCACGTGCTGCAGAATGGATGGGCTTTAATTTAAGGTTATCTGCTTTAGCCTTACAATGCCACTTACTGCGATTGCCAGCTATAGATGGGGGCGGTGGACACCTTTAGGTTTCACCTGTGGTGGTTACTGTATATTGGTCCAGCAGCGCACCAAACACCTTTGCAGCCATTGTGCTATATGCTGGGTGTTTGGTGTGCTCCTGCACCTTTGAGGGGTGGCTCCCCTTCAGTCCACCTGCCCCTATCTATCCATGAGAATACATGTGCCTCGGAGCTGCGGTGGCTCAACACGATTGGCACTGCGCTGACAAGCCATTCACCTCTGCAGCTAGGGGTTCGGATCCCGGTCTCGGCTACATGTGAATTGAGTTTGGTGGTCTCAGCTAGACAGGTGCAGACTGGAATATTTTGTTTCGTTTTTTCGTTTTCGTTTGGAAAATAAATTTATTTAGTTACTCCCGAAAATCGTTTTGATTTATTTTGTTTTTTGTTGGGGAATAGCTTTCGTCCGAAAATCCAATAATACTTGGTTTCTGTCGAATGGTCAAAGGAATATTCGCCGGAAGGTCGAATCTTTGTTGGTTTCTGGCTAATGGTCAAAAAAATATTCGACGGAACTTCGAATCCTTATGTCGAATCGTATGTTTCCCTTCGAATATTCCGCCTACAAGAATTCTAATGTTGTATGACTAGTAATAATGTCGAATCTATTCTCTATAATGTCGAATCTATTTTCTCATAGATCGAAATCTATTCTCTGTAATGTCGAATCTATTATTTCTATAGTGTCTAATCTTTTCTCTATAATGTCGAATCTTTTCTCTATGTCGTCGAATCTTTTCCCTATAATGTCGAATCTCTCTATATCGAATTTTTACCGCAACGAAAACAAAAATAAAGCATTTTTTTATGTCGGGTGTTTCGACTTTCGTTATAGTTAACGAAAAAAAAGATTTTCGGACGAAAATGCATTCTAACGAAAACGAATGCACATGTCTAGCCTCAGCCCGGCTCCCGGTGGGTGTGCTATGCGAGGTAAGCCTGCGCTTAGTACGCCCACCCCCCTCCCACAAAAAAACACCACACTTACACGCACTCTAAATTGGGTTAACATGCACGCACTTTGACCACGCGGTCTCTAAAAAAAACAAGGCGAAGGACTAATGGGGCTGGTTGAGCGGGCTAGATCCTCTCACTCCATTATAGGGAGTCCCTCTGCCCCGTTGGGCTTCAAAGCGGAGCAGGTAGGGAGGGCTATGTGGGAGAACCCCCTCACACACCCGCCATTGCCACCCGGGGCATGGAGAAAGGTGGCAGATTGCCTCCCAACTCCTGCAGTCCGGCTCCTCTCTCGAGTACACGCACAAAAATACACTTTAAAAAAAAAAAAAAAAGAATGCATGTGCTTCCACTGTGGGGACGCTCATTGTTTAGTGTCAGGACCACAGATTACAGGGTGCCTTGGCGCGGCTCTGTGGCTCACGCATCCGTTTGCAAATGCGTGTGGACAAAACCCCTGTTTTTAACGCATACTGTTAGACAGGTTAATTGGTTGTTGTGCAGGCTGGCTGGTAACGAGGCTTGGTTTTTTCCTGGGCATTCCCCAGGTTATTGTTATTTATTCCAAGGAACAATGTTTGTTTGGGATGTGCATTTGTCGAGTTCCCGCTTCTATTCTCTGAGTGATGTTTTTTTAAAGGGTTCTTGTCATTCTCATTACATTTGCTGTATATCTATAGCAACTTGTAATGCATATTTTCACATGTTGTCTGAGTGATTAAGTGCCATTATGCCTTGTTATGTATGTGAAGTCACTGAATGATGGCTATTTCGAGAGAACTACTAATACTAAACCCTTCAATCATTTGTGATACTCCATTAATAATCTTGGATCCTCAAACGTGCAGGGAAAAGGATGCCGCAAACGGATGTCTTTGGCATGCAAAGGCTGCTTTAACGTGGTCAAACGAATGTCTCAGCTTCTGGGTTTCAAACAGAATAGTCGGGCGCTGAGCGGAGGCGGAGGTTGTTTCTCCTGTTACGGTTTTCGGTGTCTTGAGCCTTGTATTCAAGGGCCCTGATCTTTGTATGGAGGGTGCGGAGATCAGCACCATGATTCTCCACTGTGTCCTCCATGTGTCCAAGAGGCTGCTCAGCAGTAGATAGTCTAGAGCAGATTTTGTCCATGTCTTGCCTATTAGTCCCACATTTATCTGCACAGCGTGTACCTTGGTGGTCAAGGTTAGTGATGGAGGCTTGGCAGTTCGCAATAGCTGGCAGGACATCAGCCAAGCCAGGCCGGAAAGGGGGAGGCAGGTCCTCCTACTCCGTCTGGGACGCCATATTAGAGCAGGAGCAAACGGGGGTCTACACACGGCCAGCACAGGCCGGCGATACTTCCTCAGGCACGGGGGGGGTGGAAATTGAGCTTCTTACCCCGACCCGCGATGCACGGGCTGAGCGGCGGCTCATGTAGGTGCCTGCTGCCGTGTGGAGGAAGCCGTTCGTGAGCGGGAGAGAGGAAAAGCCCAGGATCTCGGTGGAGCTCTGTCCAGACGTCCACTCACAGCGCCATCTTGGCCACGCCCCCACTATATTATTAATAGCTACAAATTCTAGGTTAAATGGCAACAGGATATAGGTTTTGAATCTCAACACCACTACTTCCTAATGGGGTGTGAGCATGGTGGCAGAAGCCACCCGGAAAACCTGCTTGGCACTCTGGTAGGAGTTGCATCATGCTCAGCCAACAAAAAAAAATGTGGGGAAAGTTGGCAGAATTTCAGGAGGAGACTAATGTTTCCCCAACTGGACTTGAGCCACAGATGGAAAACATGTTGTCAAGAGCGAAAATGCCACAAAAACAACGATCAAGGTATTCCAACTTTAAGAAATAATTTTATATTGTACTGTGGGCTATATGAAGAACATCTTGAGATTTCCCCAATGGAGACAAATCAGCCATTGTGGTGGATGAGGCTTTTGTACTTGCGGAGAACCAAAATATGCCCCCCCCCCCCACAGGAGGTAAAAGGCTGAGCCACAAGATGTTTAATTATCGACCGAGCTATGCACGTCAGGTCAAAAGAGTGGTGCTGGCCTGTTGTGTGCTACTGTAAGACAAGTACGGAGCCGTAGTGAAGCGTAGGTGGAGTACAGCATGACAGGGTGTAGGTAGCTTGCAGTGGGGAAGAGGTTAAAGGAATGGGGGTTAGTACAGTATGAGACTTACTTGATTGGAGAAGCAGTAAGGGGGAGGAGTTGTCTGGATTTGTTGGGAGAGAGGAGGAGGGGGCAGCAGCAGTCTAGGAGAGGAAGCCTGAAGGGAAAGTCCCGCCCTCCCGCCCTACTTTTAGGAGGTAAGTGGGTGGTTGTTGGTTCTGAAGTAGCGGTGTGTGCCCTGACGTTTTCTAAAGAGAAGGATGGTTGGGTAAAACGGTAGGGGCACGTTTCAGGGATGGAGTCCTCCTCGGTGGTCTGGTGTCAGTCTGGACCACCAGGTGAGAAGTGGGTGGGTCTGTGGTCAGCTAGGGTCCTCGAGGTGGTGGTTGCGACTGGGGACATGTTGTTAGCTACGAGGATACCACAGGCCCAAAAAGAGTGATCAGGGGGTTGTCAGGGGGCTGACAACCAAGGAGTGGTAAAATGTTTATTTAAAATGTTGAGAGATTATATATATATATATATATATATATATATATATATATATATATATATATATATATATATATATATATATATACACATATACATATACATATACATATACATACACACACATATATATATAGTTATTTTGTTAAATAAAGGCCTAACAGGCCATTTTAATCCAGCAGGTGTCAGTGTGGTCATTTGTAGAGAGTTAAGTGGTATATGTATTTGTGTTGGTTGGTGCAGTAAGTTATCCGGCTGCCCTAGTCATGCAGAACACAAGCAGTTACCATCTCATTATGGTCCTGCCCTATTGTACAAACGTATTGGACTCAAATGGTTCATTTCTTGCATGACTACATTGGGTTCCCCCTTATCCTTGGAGCCAAAGTTGTGTACTTTAGGTCTCTTGCCAGACACCCACGATACGGACAAAATTCCAAAAACTATATTCTTCCATGAAACATTAGTCACAGCCCACAAGTTGCTAGCAAGAAACTGAATGCAGGCAACTCCTCCCAGCCTTGAGTCTTGGATAAAGGGAGGTGAACCCAACTCTCCCCTAGGCGAGTTAGTTCCACGATTATGTCATCATGGATATAATCTCCTAAACAATCTTATGATGGCTTATTCGCATGCCAATTGACCTTTTTGTAACTCTCATTGTACGGATTCATAAGACATTTGTGTACATTGCATTTAATTTCTTAATAGGAATTTGTCTGAAAAGTCCCATGGGCAATTGAACTATCAGAATGTATGAAGCCCTGAAAACTCAGCTCACATTGGTGTTGTGTTTTAGGTATTGCCACAATTTTTTGTAGTCAATTCACAAACAGCTACCACATGTGGTAACAGGGTCATGTGACTTATTTGCATAAATTATTGCATGCAGTAAAAAATAAATACAAATAAAGTTGGAAAAGAGTGGTAAGCCAAATTCACAAAAACAGAACAGGTAGTTAAAAAAAAATGCAATATTTAAGGCCGATTCACACCTATGCATTTTGCAGTTTGCATATTCTGGGTGTATTTTGCGTTTTTCAATACCAGTTTTTGATCCATTAAAAAAGCCTATGAAACCAAAAAAAGTCCCTGGTCCTTTCCATAAAATGCAGATGACCCATAGGAAACCACGTTAAATGGACTGTAGTGTGTTTCTGCAAAACTGAAAAACGCACCGAAAGAAATGCATAGGTGTGAACCAGGCTTAGATCACCAGTGTTTTGCTGGCGGTATCACAGGTGATATTTGCTGCTTTTCTGAGGGCAATTTGGATTTACAGCAAAAATCAAGTGCAATGTGTTGCAGTTCACCCTCCTGAGAAGTCGTTGAGAAGGACAAGGGTCGTTGAGAAGGACAAGGGTCGTTGAGAAGGACAAGGGTCGTTGAGAAGGACAAGGGTCGTTGAGAAGGACAAGGGTCGTTGAGAAGGACAAGGGTCGTTGAGAAGGACAAGGGTCGTTGAGAAGGACAAGGGTCGTTGAGAAGGACAAGGGTCGTTGAGAAGGACAAGGGTCGTTGAGAAGGACAAGGGTCGTTGAGAAGGACAAGGGTCGTTGAGAAGGACAAGGGTCGTTGAGAAGGACAAGGGTCGTTGAGAAGGACAAGGGTCGTTGAGAAGGACAAGGGTCGTTGAGAATCAAATCCAGATACAAGGAAAATATATGGAAGGGGTATATACCAGAGTATCGAAAAACGAAAACAGAACCCCTGAATAGTCCTATAGGGGACTTAAACTGGGGCAGGTAATCGCTTAGAGGCAATCATGCACAAGGGTATCCAAAATTCATTCGGACTGGTAGCATGTCCTATTTGGTAGAGACAGGCGCTTTATAGTAACGCGGCGTACGTGTATGCCCCCAGGGTCACAGCCTGTGCTGTACAAATTGTCCAATTTCTGACATCATGAAATTATCATCATAGATGCATTAAGCTTGGACTATCGATGACCATCTTTGGTACTATTAAAAGTGATATTTAAATAATCCCACAATATCTGTGCATACTCCCCATATGCTCGGAGTGTTTTGGATGGATGCACGTACCGCGATGCATCAGATTATGAAACAATATCTACATATTAGCAAAAATCCTGTTTGCCTCGTCCTGAAGAAGCCCCACGGCGAAACGCGTAGGCGACTTCAAAGGATTTATCCACTACCCATGATTTTCTAATCTAGATGGTTTTATTTTGATTGTATTTATTCACTCTTTATTATACCATTGCTATTGTGTAAAAGTATTTTTCCATTTTTGTAATAAATAATATATTTTATATACTTCCGCTTGCCTCAAAGTCTGACCTTCGCTCATTCCTTGGATTGTTTTTTTTCTATATTCTTTGAGGTTTGAATTGAGCTGTATATGTGAATACACATCATGTCCGAGTGTAATCATTGCATTTTTAATTGCTAAATTTACAATAAAAACATTCCTCCTATGGAGACCTAGGGGGGCACTATTCCACCCCAGGACACCAACATGCACTTTGATGAAAGCATTAAAGTTGAAGGAGGATATTTGTGTTTTTTTTTATTACTTGGATGCAGTTGGCAGGCTTAAAAACACGTATTGCCATATACTGTATGTGGACTGAAAATCTGTTTGCCGAAAAAGGGTACATTAGTGTGCAAGAGGGTTCACCTAGAATTATTAGTGTCAATATGTAGTCGCTACTCTCCTTTTTAGCCGTTGAGGGATTAAAATACGTGTAGAAGAAGCCATTGGGATATGAGCAAAGATATCTTATGCCTATTGCATTGCAGGTCAGCAGTCAGACCTGAACCTTGTAGCTCGCCTACAACTTGGCACTATATTTATTGGGAGCATTTCCATTATGTAGAGCAGAGTAGGGACTGGCCATAGAGGGATTACTTTTACGCAGTTGGACAGCTTAAACATGAATTGCAATGTATGTAGAAGAAAAAAAATCTTTTGTAAGGTTTGCTAAAAAATATATAAAATTAAATAAAAATAAAATAAATCATGTATAGCAGCGTGCAGAGGCTTCATCCAGCTTTTTGCGAGCCTTGTCTGACCATCAGACCATAATCAGACCATCCTTAACCAGCTTCCTGATTTGCTGACGGGAGTTAGGATCCAGCCATACTTTTTTCTTGCCGCAGCGCAGCACGCTGGAGGCAAGCCTCTTTTGAAGTCTGAGCATGCTCATGGCTGCTGCTCTGCTCCAGCTCAGAAAGGAAAGGAAGTCTGGATTGATGTTTTATAATTTTTTTCTTCTATCAAGTTATATCTATATATGTCTTTATTTGAACTAACTCCTACCATTGAGCTTTAGTTGGACTTTATTCACATTTATTTTTTTTATTTGTATGAGGATTCAAAACAAAGATACGACGCGGGAATTTTGAAAGTACGCCGGCGTATCAGTAGATACACCAGCGTACTATCTTTGTGGATCTGCCCCATTATGTATAAACTATTGGATATAAAGGTTTTAGGATCTTTTTTTTTTTCTTTCCCATTTTAAAGCTTAATAGTTAAATCAATAGTTAATGCATTCATTTTTTGACCTTGTCTGACAAATGATGCAAGGTTCTATGCTGGTCAAAGGCCGGCTCTTTTCTGAGCTTTCTTCATAAGATTGCTCCCGCTCATTCTCTCTGAGCTCCTCCTGACTACATGAAGCTATTTTACCCGACGTGGATGGCTGAGAAAAGTTCTCCGTCTCCTGGATTTCTGAACTTTGTAAGCCCTCATCTTCCTTCTTTACTAGATTCTTGTGAATCTGAATCTGACAATTTTTTGCCTTTTTGTCATCAGGTACATCAAAACCCTCGTCATCCATAGAATCTTCCATCTTTTTCCTCCTTTAAGGAGTTTGTTTTTTTCTCATCAGGAAGCCAGCCTTTCCAAAGAGAGCAACACCTGCGACAGTATCTTGAGATGGGAGGATTCATATCCAGTCTTGTTCATCTTCCTTTAAAAAAGTAACTAGTTACAATTACAAGTTACTTGTCCAAAAAAGTAATTGAGTTAGTGACTCAGTTACTTTATTAGCAAAGTAACTAGTTACTCAGCAAAAGTAACTGAGATTTTTATTTATTTTTTTAAGTCGGAGAGCACCACAGAACAGAACTGATAGTTCTTGTAAAGCTTAAAAGACTCCAATAATCTGTCTATATAACATTTTGTTATATATTTAGAGAGATAATTGGAGTCTTTTAAGCTAATTACAAGCAATATCAGCAGCCAGTCAGCTCAGTAGTACAAAGTTCATATTCCGCCACACCAGGCCTAAGGCCTTAGACTAGGCCGCTCCCTCCACCCAATCCGATGCTTGGCTCCTCACCTGGCTCTGGCTGCGCAGGGGCCTGTCTCTGCTTGCGCTCTAGCCTCTCAGGCAGACTCAGGACGGAGTCAGAAGGAGGTATCCCGGTCCCCGGAGTCCGGACCGCCGACCAGTGGTGGAGCGGAGCCTCTGCGGGGGATGGACGGGTCACGTAGGAGATGTCGGCAGCTGACTGTCGGCTGCAGGACTGGGAGTGAGAGTGACTCACTCAGTCAGGTGACAGCAGGTCACAGGTGAGAGGACTGGAGTTGAGCACCAGACTCCCTCGGGCCTCCTCGACACTCCAGGCAGACACAGACACGAGCGACACTGCAGGCGGCCGCGGGAGACTCCAGGCGCGTGCATGCGCCAGCGACACCCACCCACCCTCGACGAGTCCGGAGTCCGACACATGATACGCCGGCGATGAATCAGACAAGAAGATGATGTGCATGACCCTCACCCAATCACAAACAAATGTTTTGAACAACTCAAACTATTCAATAGCCCATCGAAGAAGACCCAGGGGGGCTTGGGATTTCACGAGGTAAGTTGTGGAGTGGACAGGGTGTCAATATGGCTGCGCAGGTCGAAAACGGACCAGACAGGTAGGGGACGGGAGGTTCAGGTATTTGCGTTGCCAGGGTCCCCGCTGTGCCCAGTGGGGGCGCCCTGGTTCGGGTGGTTCTTTCTTGATGCATGGGGATGGATCTCCTCTTTCCAAGTATCGGCTTGGGGCCATTTTTAAGAAGGGGCTGCCAGCGATGGGAGTGGACCAGAAAGGTTCTTCTCACTCTTTCCGCATTGGCGCGGCGACTGAAGCTTCTCGTTGTGGGCTGGGGGCGGATGTTGTTAAGCAGATCGGCAGGTGGGAGTCTAGGAGGTTTCAGAGCTACGTTTGCCCCCACCTTTTGGATAGGTAATTCCTTGGGAAGGGGGGGGGGTGAGTGTTAGCGAAGTGGGGTAATGTGTGGGTCTTGGTGTTGGGGGTGATCTGTTGATTACCCGGTTGTACTTGTCTTTCTTTCAGGTGCGACTCCGGCCTTGGCGTGGATTCTTGGCCACTCCTTTGTCGTCTGGGGGGCTAGGCGGGCGGATGTTAGGCCGGATGGTCGGCAGCTGGGCTTTCCGAGAGAGGAAGCCTTGTGTGCGCTGGCTGGGGGTGCCGGGGATGCTCTGGGGCAGGATGGTCCCAGAGGTGCATCGTTTTGCGCGCCTGGACCGGCCACCCGACGTTTTATTGCTGCACGTGGGTGGCACCGATCTTGGGGTTAGATCGATGCTAGAAAATTACCAGGGACATCAAGTTTGATGTCCTGAGACTGAGGATGGCATTCCCGGACACGGTTATCATTTGGCCCGACATAGTTGCTCCGACCGCATGGCGATTAGCGAGGTCAGTGGGTGGAATCAACAGGGCCCGACGGAAGATTAACCGCGATGTGGGAAGATTAACCGCGATGTGGGCAGATTCATGGTTCTGAATGGGGGGTTGGTGGTGCGTCACATGGAATTGGAGGAGGAAACCTGGAGGTACCTTCGGGGCGATGGCGTGCACCTTACTGCTGTGGGAATAGACATGTGGTTTCTGGGATTGTAGGACGGAATACAGCGGGCTATTAGGGTGTGGAGGGGCACCCAAGGATAAGGCTTTACCCTTGGGAGCTGTGGCGTGGTTTGGTCTCTGCGGGTGGAGGAGCCGCTTAAATAAGCTGATTTAAGACCTGTCGGTGACAGGGGACATGATGGTTCCAGATAACGGAGGTTACCTGGAGGGAATGGAGTATGGAGCACTGCGGTCGGGAGGGTCTTTGAGTCAGCATCGGCTTGAGGCCTGTCAGAGGGGCACGGAGACCGCAGTGCAATAGATGAGTATACACACACACATACATACATATATATATATATATATATATACACACATACATACATACATATATATATATATATATATATATACACACATATATACATACATATATATATATATATATATATATATATATACACATACATACATATATATATATATATATATATACACACACATACATACATACATACATACATATATATATATATACATACATACATACATACATACACATATATATACATATATACATACACATATATATATATATATATATATATATATATATATATATATATATATATATATATATATATATATATATATATATATATATATATATAATGTACTGTTAGAGGCTTTGCCTGCGGAGACCAACGTCAGTTTAGTTAGTTATGACAGATGTGTGTTTTACTTTAATGTTAAGTTATTACGTTTTAATAAATAAGGCTGCTACGGCCTATAATTTACCCAACAACAACTGGTGTGGTCTCCATTTAATGGGATAGAGGTTGTGGGGTTGGTTTGGGTAAATAAGGTTTTTGGTTCGGTTTAGTACATCTGTTATACTATAGTCACGTCTGTGACAACACCCCCAGATTTACCTGACTTCCTGTCACAATATATATAAAACATAAAATAAACCCTGGCCACTTGGGCCGTCTACCTCCACAACACTGGAACCTACCTATGGAATCTGGCACAGCCTACTCCATTTGCACCTAGTACGCAGTTACTGGTGCTTCCTGTCTGTACATTTAAGCCAAGGACCTTGGTAATACTTGCACTAGCACCTTGCTGCTATTTTTATTCCATGTAACATAATCATAATAAACTTTTTTTTTAATTAGTTCTATGCGGATGCATGTTGTCCATCTCCACTATTAGTAGCCCCTTTTATCTTGATGGGATCCTTTTTCTCTAGGTTCCCACCAGATAGTATCCAGTCCTTTTGCGTTCAGTATTGGCTACGGTAGAGACCTCATATGTGAGGAGTGACCTCCCATCCCCAATTATTACTACAATGTAGCAGCTATCACGCATGGGTGTGTTCCTTTTTTCTTGTTTTATGCTATGTTTTTGGATTTTCTTTTGATCCTTCTGAACACTCCCCATTTAGTGATCAAATAATTGGTTTCCTATCAGACAGAAGATTTTTCTTTTTTTTTGCTGGCTTTTCCAGCACCCATATTATAGGTTAGTGCACAATATATGCAGGATTCCTGCATATAAACGCACACATTTAAGGCATATCTTGCATCCCTTATAAGGTTTTTGACCATAATTTGATGGCATTCACCTTAGGAGAAGATATAGACCTAGAAATTAAGGAGGCGTTTGAAAAGGATTCGTCTCAACTCTTAAACAGAGAGGAGAAAATTAGAAGTGGTTTTAAAGAACACAAAAAATGACTAACGAAACATCTCAATAGGAAGTGGGACGTCTCCTTTCTTGAGACCTATATACAACACAAAATAGTACCTAGAGGGCTCAGAGACAGGACAATTCCAGCAGAACACCTGCAAAATGATCGATTCCTTCCCAAATGGAAGGAACTTTGCATAAACCATGGGATAGCAGTAATGGCCCTAATAGTGGAAGAATAAAAGACTACAACTCACTGAGCTATATGTACAGATCGAGGAAAGTGTTAAGAATTTGGACTTGATGAAGGAGGACTAGGAATTTCTAAAACAGAACGAGTTCCTCAAAAAAGAGATAGAAAAGGCACAAAAAAGTCTGAAAATCACAAAACAATCTAAATATAGAAGAGACCTATTGGACTTTGAAAAAGATCAGATCTTTGATCTTACAGCGCGACGGGGTAGAAGTAGCTCCTCCGGAAGGGGATTTAAATCCCAATCCAGAAATAGGGAAGAAACGTCCCCGAGTGATCAAATAGAGGAAGATACCCCACGCACAGTAACTTTTTTAGAGAAAGAGGGGTCGAGGGACGGTGTGGCCCACGCCCCCTCTCAGGAAAATCCGCAAACACAGAAATTCCAACAAAATCCAAAACAAAAGGGGGAAAAGCCAAAGAGCGGGAAGGGGTGGATACCGCACCAGGAGTCAAAAATAACAAACATTGGACCAATGACCCCCAATCCTGACAATAAAGTCATTAATTTGGCTTCCTTCCCTCTTGAGGCAAGACACACACAATTACTACAAAGAGGTATGTCTTTCTCACCAGTGAACGATATGGAGGAATTTACGGTCTACAAAGACATTGTGCCGTTTCTTCGCAAAGTATTTTTCCGGTCCTTATATCAGAAGGAAGCCACAGAGGAGCCCCTTCTAGATGCGGATGACCAACAAGCACTAGCTATCCTCGACTCCCTACTTGAAGAGAATGAGGGATTCGAGACAGAAAACCACGTAGCAAGAAAAAACGCCAATATGACTATCAAGTCCAAAAAAATGCCACCATTAAACAAAAATAAATGGCTCAACTTCTTCCTGGAAATGGTCCATAAAGATCTTGAGGAAATCCCATGGAAAAAAAAAATTATGATCATCTGTCCCGAAATGAACGAAAGGCCTTAAAAAGAACTCAAGGAAGCAGGGAACCTGACCATCAAAAGAAGTGATAAGGGGGGCAATGTAGTCCTCATAAATGATGATGATTACGAGGAGGAGGCCAAACGCCTCCTCAGTGACTGCAATACCTATCAAAAAATAGATAGGGACCCCTTTCCTAACACAGTGAGAGAACTAAAATAGTAAACCACTTTCCATTGCATCGCCAAGTCTGCTAACAAAACTCGAATTTGAGCATCTATCGGTTGATGATTACAACATCCCCACTTTTTATTGCATCCCCAAGGTGCATAAATCCATTGAAAAACCACCAGGGAGACTTATTGTTTCGGCAATACATGGTCCGTTGGATAGGCAGCTATCTGGACCTCTTACTAAAGGAAATGGTGCATAAGCTCACATCTTATATACAGGACACACGACATGTCCTTTCCAAAATAGCCAACATAACAGTAGAAGGGGAAATTTGGTTGATTGGTATAGACGTGGAGTCTCTTTATAGGTCTATCCCACATGACTGCGGTATTCAAGCAGTTAAGGTGTTTTTGGAAAAACACTACCCACAATTAGGACATCAAAATGAATTCTTGGTGGACTTGCTCCAATTTGCCCTATCTCACATTTTTTTCCAATTTTCATACCAATTCTATCAACAAATCAAAGG
Source organism: Rana temporaria (assembly GCF_905171775.1). Lineage (NCBI taxonomy): Eukaryota > Metazoa > Chordata > Amphibia > Anura > Ranidae > Rana > Rana temporaria. The sequence goes on along the minus strand of NC_053489.1, from coordinate 8,162,034 downwards.
CACCTCTATGGGAGCGGCATGGGCTCCGGCTTATGCGTGCCTTCACCTAGGCCTATGGGAGGAGGAGGAGGATGTATTTCATCTGCCACTATACCTTAGCCATGCACACACATGGCTGAGGTATATTGATGATGTCTTTGTCATTTGGGAGGGAGATATAGGTTCTTTCCACAACTTCATTGATCAGTTGAATATTAATGAACGAAATATACATCCAACCTACACCTGTGACAGGACATCAATTTCTTTCCTTGACCTGAGAATCGGTCTTAGGGATGGAAACATCACCACCAGTACTTTGTGTAAAGAAACGGCAGCCAACACCCTACTACAGGCGGACAGCCATCATCCCTTATGGCAAAAAAATGGGGATTCCCATTGGTGAATTTATGCGAATCAAACGTAACTGCTCAGAACCCTCCTCCTATATTGAGAGTAAGGAGCTCTATACGAGATTTCGTGAGAGAGGCTATTCGCACAAGCAGATCAAATATGCTAAGCGTAAGGCAGCCCTACGTAGCAGAGACAGTTTGCTTCGCATAAATTCAAAAAAAGACAACACCAAAAAAGACTCAGGGCCAGTAAGACTCATAACTACTTTTGTCCCCCAATGGGATAATGTAAGGAAAATTTTGTAGAAACATTGGGGCATCTTGGCGAACAATAAAACCCTAGCAAGTATTGTAGGAGACTGTCCTAAAATGGTAGCCCATAGGGCGAAGAATTTGGGTTATCTACTTGTCCAATCTGAATTTATCAGACAACCTAATAGATCATGGTTATCAGACTATGCCCGGACTAAAGGAATGTTCCCTTGCCCAAAATGCCAGATATGTCCCTTTGTGGACAGAACAAAAACCTTTTAAGATGCAAAGGGACTGCGGGAATTTGAAATCCGGGATTTAATTAACTGCGCTACTGAAAGAGTCATTTACATGCTCACATGCACTTGCCCGAAGATCTATATAGGAAAAACACAAAGACAATGCGGATAAGAATTGGAGAACATCTCCGAGACATCAAAAAAGGAGGAGAAAGTGAAAAGTAAAAGATGGTGACTTGGAAAAACACTATGAAAGTCCAGTTGTCAAACATTTCCTGGAATTCCACCAGGCTAAACCTGATGGTTTAAAGGTAAAGGGCATATATGTTCTGAGATTGCCAGCCAGACAGGGTGATTTCGACAAAATCCTGCTACAGAAGGAAAAGTGGTGGATTTACACCCTAAGGGCCAGATCCACAGCCAGCGCCGCAAATTAAGTTACTCAAAACTTATGTCATTTAAGTTACGGCGCCCCAAGTTGGTGTCGTAAGTGCCGTATCCACAGCGCATTTGCGCACAAAATTAAAATCCCGAGGCGTAAGGCAGGGTTATTGCAAGTGGGAAGGAAGCGGGCGTGCTTCATTGTAATGAGCCGTGACCCCATGCAAATGAAAGGCCGGCCGTACTGCGCATGCGCGCACGAATCTGCTTCTCACTGGGCATGTGCAGAACTTTGCTCGGCGCAATCAGCGAGATAGGAAAAAGGCCAAGCGTACTTGGTTTGAGGATCGCCCTGTGTATAAATAGCCCCAGTCAAACACACTTCCCTTGCAAAAGTATTTCCCTGTGTTCCCTTCCTAAAGCAAGTTGCTTCTGCTCTGAACGTTTGTCGGTGAGTTGTGTGTGATAGAGAAGTTTTGGAGGAGTATTAGATTGTAGTTGGTGTTTGTTTCTGCTAAGTGTATTTTCTGTTTGTTTTTTTCAGAGTGTATTTTTTTTTTTTTTTTCTGATAGTATTTGTGTTTGCTTGTGTGTTTTGCTTTTTGTGTGTTTCTTGTGTGAGTTTTTTTGTTTGTTTGTCCTGTGAGTTTCTTCTTGTTGCTGAGTGGTGTCTGTGATGGCACCCAAGCGCAGGAAGCTCAATTTTAATCAGGTTGAGAAGCAAATCCTTGCTAGGTCCATCGTCCTATATGGGCGATATTTACATGGGCCTGAGAGCCGGAACACCTCCCCGGCCCAAAGGAAGAACATTCTAAAAAAGATTACGGATCAGATAAATGCGGCGGGGGGGGGGGGGACGAGGACCCCTGCTGGCATCCAAAAAAAGATCAACGATCTAACGAGCGTGGTCCGTAATAAGGTGGCAAACATCAATGCCCATACCACGGGCACTGGAGGAGGCCCAGCCTGCCCCATCCGTCTGAGTGAGGAGGAATGGGCAGTGGCCCGGTGTTTCCAGCCAGAGCAGGTGGTGGGCCTGCGTGGATATCAGACTGGTGTTCCTGTGAGGCCAGGTACGTTTTTGTTTTTTCTATCTGGTGATTAGCATGTGTGGGTGGGGGAAGGGAAGATGTGCCAAGTGTGTAGATCCTCAAACCTGTGATTGTTTTGTGTCCTCCACAGATGACCAGGAGGTTGCTGGGCCATCAGGCCAGGCTGCTGCACCACCCCAAGGACAGGAGGCTGCTGAGGAGTCCCCAGGGGAGGGGAGTGGACAAACCTCCCCTCATGAGGAGGGGGAGGAGGAGGATGAGGGGGTGGAGGAAGAAGATCTTCAAATTGGCAGAGAAGTCCTTTTGGCCTCGGATATGGATTACCTTTGAGGCTACCCTAGAGCCTACCCCAGAGGCTGGCAGCAGTCAGGCCACCATCAGGGGTAGCCCCTCCCACTCCTCCCACAAGGGTCACTCTCCCCCCTCCTCCCAGGCAACAAGCCTCAGGGGCAGGCAGGATGGCGACCCAGGAGACCAGGGGGGTGGCCGAGCGTCTGCCGGCCAGTCTGCAGAAGGACAATGCCCGGCAGACCCGCACTCTGGGTCAGAGAAAAGACACTCTGACCCAGATGGTGCACAGCCTGTGTGTAATGAAGGAGTCACTCGGTGATGTGGCCACCAACTCATTGGCGGTCATCACATGTTTGTGTGACCTGCAGACCGCCACAACAGGCGTGGCCCAGGAGGTGACTGCCCTGACCCAGGCTGTGCAGGACAATCCCCGGGCTGGCCAGGCCAATACGGCTGCCGTCACTGTCTGTCTCAGAAGAATAGCAGTGGCCTTGGAGGGCAGGCCAGCAAGAGGACAGACACCAGGGGAGGCTCCTCCTTCCCGTGCTCACCCACCCCCCCGGATGATCCTCCTTCCCCTGCTCACCCACCCCCCCAGGATGATCCTCCTTCCCCTGCTCACACCCCCCCCCCCACGAAGATACTCCCTCCCCTGCTAACACCCCCCCCCCCCCCCCATGAAGATCCTCCGGTTAGCCGTGCCCGTGGGCAGCCCAGACGGAGCAATCGCCGCCGCAATTAATTTGCAGGGGTACTTTTGATTTTTATGTTTTTTTTTTTATATTTTTATGATTTTGTTTATTACACTGTACTAATGATTTGTTTTGTGTGTGTGTGAATGAATGATGTGTGAATGTGGGGGGGTGGCATTCCTGATTAAATAAGGGTGTCACCCTCAGTTTTGGTGGAGAAGGGATCCCCAGGACCAGGGAGAAGTGATCCCAGGTCCCTGAATGGTGTATGAATGCACAGTAACATAATTGGAGCCGTGGCGTTATTGCTCCCAAGTACCAATGGGGGGGGGTGTACTTGGATCTAATCCAATTAGATGTGCATGTGATATGTCTGTGCTAGGGACCACAGTGGGTGTGCATGCATGCATTCTCATTGTGACATAATGGGGTTGATTTACTAAAGACAAATCCACTCTTCACTACAAGTGCACTTGGAAGTGCAGTCACTGCAGATCTGAGGGAAAGATCTGAAACTAGGAGAAGCTCTGCTGATTTTATCATCCAATCATGTACAAACAAAAATGCTGTTTTTTATTTTCCTTGCATGTCCCCCTCAGATCTACAGTCACTGCACTTCCAAGTGCACTTTTAGTGCAAAGTGGATTTGCCTTTAGTAAATAAATGTGTGTGTTTACTGTGCAAAGATGCCTTCTGCGAGGCGTCTCCTGGCTGCTGTTCCCTCAGAAGAGGGGGTACCCTCGGTCACTGAAGTCACTAGTCTAGCTATGCGCATGGATGCCCCTGGCATGTTGGCATACAGATTGTTGTCCTGCAAGTGTGTGTGTGCTCAACTCTTCCTTAATGGTGTTGCTTTAGCTGACCTTTACACGGCATGTGTAAAATTAGGGCACCTTTTTTTATAATGTGTAAATTTACACATTGAAACTAACAGAAGCGCACAGGGCGTAATCTACGGCGCACACACTTAATTTTGTGGATCGCCCTCCCTCATTTGCATCTTTGCCTATCAAAACAGCGGCGTTTCTAGCGTAATTTGCGCACGGTAAAGCGCCGGTGTAATTATTTTAGGTAGGACGGAAAAACCTGATTTTAAGGCGTATCTCGTTTTGAGGATTAGGCGCAAATATATGCGCCGTGTACATTTCTAATTACGCCGCGTATCTCGAGCTAAGTCAGCGCATCTGCTTTGTGAATCTGGCCCTAAAATCTTTAGCACCTCTAGGAATGAACATGGAAAGGAGTATGCAATCCTTTTTGGAGTGAAGAGCTATGCCACTCTAGTATAGGGCAGCTCCTCTTGTTCACCACAATGTCACTCAGCATTTTCCATTTTCCTAGTTCTTCTGGCTAACAACCATCAATTTTTCACCAACCACATCTTTTTGGATATCTCTTACTACTCATTATTATACACACATATATATTTTGATATATATTTTTTTTAGTTTTTATATTAATTTTTGTCATTGTCTTTTCCACCATTAATATCATATAATAGATAATTCTGAGTAATCACTTTCATGAGTATTTTTGTAATACTCCAATAAATTTTCAGATATCCTAGCATAGTTGGATATTCCCATTACTACCTATGAATTGAAAATATCCCTTTTTCCTGTTTAACGTACTAAATAAACAACCAACCACTTATCTAATTTTTCTAGATCACCATAACCTTATATAACCTATACACACATGTCTGTCCCTGTCTTTTGTCTTATATGTCAATGTGTCTAACAATTTCAATCCTAGGTCAATGCTAAATACTTTCATAGTAATCCTATGTAGGTTGCCGTTACTGCTGTTTGACACCCAATTAAGCTTTAAACATATTAAGACATAATTCATTGTGGGATATATCAGAGACATAAGGATGCTGAAACTACCAGCAAATTTGAACATCTCACACAGAGGAATATAACACCATGTTAAAACACTCTTGATGAGAATACAATTTTTCGAAGGAGCAGGGGGCGTGCACTGGTGGAACATAAAAGGAGCGCTGCACAGGCCCCTCCAACGTCCAGACGAAGCTACGTGACTAAGATTGCGAAACGCGTTGACGTCGCGGTCCTAGGCCGCCACATTCCCTTCCCCGTCAGCATGGAACTGATGTAGGGACATCTAGCGGCTGATAGACAATACCAGCCTGAAAGGCGCACGTGTGCGCGCCGCCGCATAACAAAAGCGGGTCTACGGTCATCGAATACCCTTCTTCGGAGTATCGTCATATCACCATACAGGTGCGATACAACTGGTGGATAGTGCCAGACCCCCCTCGACAGACAGAGGAGGCGCGAGTGCCAGGCCCCTCCTCAACAGACAGAGGAGGCGCGAGTCCCGACTCCACTGAAGACCTCAGATGCGCTAAGACGAACCAGACTAGATTACAGAAGGACGTGACATTTTGAACTTTACAGGCTTTGCGCAAAGTTAACACCAGAATCTGAGTGGCCACTCACGGGCAATTTTGCCTTAACCACTTAAGGACCGGATCAAAATGCTGCTAAATGACCCAAGGGGTTTTTACAATTTGGCACTGCGTCGCTTTTAACAGACAATTGCGCGGTCGTGCGACGTGGCTCTCAAACAAAATTGGCGTCCTTTTTTCCCCACAAATAGAGCTTTCTTTTGGTGGTATTTGATCACCTCTGCGTTTTTTTTTTTTTTGCGCTATATATAGAGCGACAATTTTGAAAAAAAATGCAATATTTATTTTGCTATAATAAATATCCCCCAAAAACATATCATTTTTTTTTCCTCAGTTTAGGCCGATACGTATTCGTCTACCTAATTTTTGGTAAAAAAAAAAAAAAAAAAAAAAAAAAAATCGCAATAAGCGTTTATCGATTGGTTTGCGCAAAATTTATAGCGTTTACAAAATAGGGGATAGTTTTAATATATTTTTTATTTTTTTTTATTTTTTACTACCAATGGCGGCGATCAGCGATTTTTTTCGTGACTGCGACATTATGGCGGACACTTCAGACAATTTTGACACATTTTTGGGACCATTGTCATTTTCACAGCAAAAAATGCATTTAAATTGCATTGTTTATAGTGAAAATGACAGTTGCAGTTAGTTTGGGAGTTAACCACAGGGGGCGCTGTAGGATTTAGGGTTCACCTAGTGTGTGTTTACAATTGTAGGGGTGTGTGGCTGTAGGTCTGACGTCATCGATTGAGTCTCCCTATAAAAGGGATCACTCGATCCCTATAAAAGGGATCATGCGGAACCGCCGCATGTACGGGGGGGGGGGTCCCGATTGGACCCCCGACCCACGTCTAGGCAGGGACGTACAGGTACGCCAATGTGCCTGTCTGTGCCATTCTGTGGACGTAAATGTACATGCGGCAGTCCGGAAGTGGTTAAAGAGACATTGTCTCCACAGTAGCAGTTTGGTCCATACATGCTTCTGGGCTTTAAGCCCTTACTCTAGTCATCCCCTGAATATACACTGGTTAAGCACAGACAGAGACACAATCCCTGCATATGTTACTGGACTGCCTACCCTGATTATCCCACATCAAGGACACCTTTGCAGCGGTTAATTAGGCATCGGTAGCGCATGGATATGCGCAGGTTGTAACTCTTTGTGCACACGCAACAACTATATTATCCTTATCATACCACCATCTCCCTCATCTATCTCCCCCGCGGGGACACATATGTTACTTTGTTTCCACTTATTATCACTTTATTTTTTCTAATTGATTACATTTGAATGATAACGACATTTTCCGTTGGGAACAGCAACATATCGTGGATTCATGGCGTCCGGACTGTCTTGTATATTTGTTTTATGTTTGTAATTGTTCTTATTGTGTTATTTGTACCTAGTACGCAGTTACTGGTGCTTCCTGTCTGTACATTCAAGCCAAGGACCTTGGTAATACTTACACTAGCACCTTGCTGCTATTTTTATTCCATGTAGTAACAATCATAATAAACCTTTTTTTCATTATTTCTATGCGGATGCATGTTGTCCATCTCCACTATTAGTAGCCCCTTTTATCTTGATGGGGTTCTTTTTCTCTAGGTTCCCACCAGATAGTATCCAGTCATTTTACTGCTGGGCAGACACTGCTGGTCTTCCAGCAGAAAATAGTTTGTTTTTTTTATCACACAGTAAAAATATCAACAACCACTTCCTCAGCTCACTGCTCTCCTTAACGCAGTGTTTCTCAATTCCAGTCCTCAGGCCCCCCCAACAGGTCAGGTTTTCAGGATTTCCATTATTTTGCACAGGTGATTTGATCAGTTTCACTGCCTAAGGCTGGGTTCACACTACTTTCACCCTACTTTGCTCTGTGTTCAATGTTTCCCTATGAGAGCGTCTTGTAGCGTCCTACACAAGTCGGTCCGACTTTGAAAATGCTCCCTGTACTACATTTGGTCCTACATTGATCCTACTTCAGGCCCATTGAATATCATTGAAGTCGGACCAAAGTAGTATCCTGTTCATGAAAGTAGGATGGATGTAGGACCAATGTAGGATAAATGTAGGACCAATGTAGCAGAGCAAAGTAGGATGAAAGTAGTGTAGTAGCAGCCTTAGTAATCACCACAGCCTTATCATCTGAGGGAAATCCTGAAAACCTGACCTGTTGACCTGTTGGGGGGGCCTGAGGACTGGAATTGAGAAACACTGCCTTAACTCAACAAGCCTCAGGATGCAGCATTCAGTAGTAATCCTCTGGACAATTTATAGAGGCCTTAATTTCCTCATTCTGAACAGCTGAAACCATTTAACATCCTTAAACCCCTCTGGCTACCTCTGCACCCCCAGCTCAAGCATTTTTATTTTTTTTTACTTCCTGGCGAAATGCCTCTCGCCGGGCTTCTGGAATTCTATAAGGCTTCAACTTGACCTTATCCCCTGGTGTAGTGATAATGTCATGTTCAACTCCGGAGACCCAACCCGGCAGGTCTGAAAACTTCTCCCTATTTCGGAGCACAAAACTCTTTAGCCTCCTGTTGCTGAGTTTAGGACAGAGGCTCCGCTAACCCAACTTTCAGATCTACCCCTCAGATTTACAGCGACTGCACTTCCAAGTGCACTTTCAGTGCAATTTCAAGTGCACTTTGCATTTGTAGTTCGCACTTGAAGCGCAAAGTGGAATTGCCTCTCGTAAATAACCCCCAATGTCCTCTGCAGAGATCTATGTTCCTACTGCACTTTTCTGATCATAGTGTATTTCAATACAGCTCAGCCGCATTTAAAAACTCCCACTGTACTCAGAAATTCAGATACAATATAGTTTATACAGGTTTTTTCTGAATAGGAAAACTTTGCGTATTATGAAACAGTAATAATGCCAGACAATTTTCTATTCTCCTTTAAAAAAATGTTCTTGCCTTTTTAAGATGTTGAAAACACAAATTATTCTCTCCTGCTTTTGTCCCAATGTTTTTAAACTGTTTTCATTGTTCTTTAAAATATTTCTGCAGCAAAATGAAAGACCCATTGTAAATATGTGAATGGAAATTAGGTGTCCCCTTTTTTTTTTTTTTTTTTTAACTAAACGTTATCTGGTGTGGTAAGTGTCTTGTACCTGTCATTGCAGGATTATTGGAAATGTTCTCAAGATACTGTCGCAGGTGTTGCTCTCTTTGTAAACGAGATGAGAACGAGAGAAAAAAAAAAACTCCCTAAGGCTGGGTTCACACTACTACACTACTTTCATCCTACTTTGCTCTGCTACATTGGTCCTACATTTATCCTACATTGGTCCTACATCCATCCTACTTTCATGAACAGGATACTACTTTGGTCCGACTTCAATGATATTCAATGGGCCTGAAGTAGGATCACTGTAGGACCAAAAGTAGTACAGGGAGCATTTTCAAAGTCGGACCGACTTGTGTAGGACGCTACAAGACGCTCTCATAGGGAAACATTGAACACAGAGCAAAGTAGGATGAAAGTAGTGTAGTAGTGTGAACCCAGCCTAAAGAGGCAAAAGATGGAAGATTCTATGGATGACGAGGTTTTTGATGTACCTGATGACAAAAAGGCAAAAAATTGTCAGATTCAGATTCACAAGAATCTAGTAAAGAAGGAAGATGAGGGCTTACAAAGTTCAGAAACCCAGGAGACGGAGGACTTTCCTCAGCCATCCACGTCGGGTAGCATAGCTTCATGTAGTCAGGAGGAGCTCAGAGAGAATGAGCGGAAGCAATCTTATGAAGAAAGCTCAGAAAAAAAGAGCCGGTCTTTGACCAGCATAGAACCTTGCATCATTTGACAGACAAGGTCAAAAAATGGATGCATTGTCCATGGCAAGACGGGACACCTCTTGACATGCTTTAGCTGTGTTAAGAAACTGAAGAAAAGGAACAGGCCTTGTCCTATCTGCAGACAGCCCATCCGAGAGATTGTATTAACCTTCTTCAGCTAAATGATGAAGTCACGGCTGATCACGAATGGCAACACCCCATTGTGCACGGTGCATGCCCGGGAACACTGATCGTCACCGACAATGGTACACAGCCATTGGTCAGGGCTGTGTACCACGTGATCGGCTGTGGTACGTGATTGTCTGTCAAATGATGCAAGGTTCTATGCTGGTCAAACTTGCCAGCGTTTTTTTCCCCCAGAAGTTTTGGGAAAACATGGAAAAAAAATAAACACATTTTTTTTACACAAAGTTGTCCATTTTATAAGATATTTCCAAATTGTATACTGGCGAGGAGGCGTTCCAGATCCTCTCAATGACTGATGAGAGCACCGTGGAGTTCTCATCAGATTCCATTTCTGATTCCGAATGTGAACCGATTGAATATAGCAATGATTCGGATGAAGAATGGGTCCCTCCTAAAAGGGCACGGCACTCTGAAAACCAGGCAGCCGCCAGCAACCAGGATTATATTCCTAGGCCCAGTACCAGTGCTGCCACCAGCTAAAACCCTCGTGAACAAATGCCCAGTACCAGTGCTGCCACATCACACCCGGGTACCAGCACAAGAATTGCAAACGCCACCAACTACTGAAGTGTCACGTCCCCCAGGAGCCAGGGCCACTACATTCATGCCAGATGTTCTGGCCAACCCAACATGGCTGCCTTCCGGCTCGGGATCACCAATTATTCCCCCTTTCACAGCACAGCCAGGTGTGCAGGCCAATACCCAAAATTTCTCAGACATTGATTTCCTTCATCTGTTTTTGCCCGACACTTTTCTGCAGTTCCTTATCGACCAGACAAATTAGTATGCCCAGCAGTTTATTGCCAACAACCCCCAATCATCTTATGCCCGTCCATTTGAGTGGAGAGATGTAAATTTGGAGGAGTTCAAATTGTGTATTGGTCTTACCATAAACATGGGGCTTAACAAAAAAAATCAAGGACATTCCTATTGGTCCACCAAACCCATCTACCACCAGCCCATTTATTCTGCCACAATGCCCAGGTCCCAATACGAGATGATGAGATTCTTTCATTTTAATGACAAACACCCAGTGCCCTCCCCGTAATCATCCAGATTCTGATAAATTGTATAAGATTCGCCCCCTGATAAATTTCCTTTCCCATCAACTTGCAGAACCATATGTCCCCGATAAACACACATGTGTGGATGAGTCCCTGGTACCCTTTTCAGGCCGTCTAGGAATAAAGCAATACATTCCTAGTAAAAAAGGCCAAATACGGAGTAAAAGTTTACAAACTTTGTGAGAGAGCCACGGGATATCTTTATGCGTTCCGCATTTATGAAGGAAGAGATTCCCAGCTCCAGCCCCCTGAGTGCCCGGCCTACATGGGCACAGCTGGAAAAATTGTATGGGACCTGGCTTACCCACTCCTGAAAAAGGGATATCATCTTTAGATAACTTTTACACCAGCCTGCCCCTTTTCCGACACTTGTATATTGAAAAAAACCCTGGCTTGCGGAACCTCCAGAAAAAATAGGAAGGGCTTCCCACAATCCATTGTGAACAAAAAGCTGCGAAGGGGGGAAAGAGCACCACTGAGGTGCAATGAAGTGCTGGCCTTGAGGTGGAAGGATAACAGAGACGTGCACATGATGTCCACCATTCACAATGACACTACAGTAGTTGTTCAACGAAGACGAGGTCCCATTGAAAAGCCGACATGTGTCCAAGTTTATAATCTGTACATGGGGGGGGGGGGGGGGTTTCAATGGACCAAATGATTCAGCTCTATTTATCAATAAGGAGGTCCCGATTCTGGTACAAGAAGGTAGCAAAATATCTTATCCATTTGACCATTTATAATTCTTACGTAGTCTACTACAAATCCACTGAAAACCCTGCCCCCTTCCTACACTTCACAGAAGAAATCGTCACGGCCCTCATCTATCCACAAAGACCCCCCTCAGAAACCCTTTGCTCTGATGTCGTTAGCCGACTTCATGGACGCCACTACCCGTACAACATCCCACCATCCGAAGGAGGCCGAAGACGGCAAAAAAGATGTCGCGTGTGCAGCAAAAGGAGGAAGTCGAAGAGATACCAGCTACCGGTGTCCCTCCCAACCTGGCCTTTGCATTGGAGAATGCTTTGAATCTTATCATGAATCCCTAAAATATTAGCCCATATTTTTAACCATTTCCCCAATCTGAACATTTTCATGCTACTGCCTTCCACGTGAACTGACCCTGGCCTGTTTTTTGACTATGCCTCTGCCTACCGTTTGGACTGCTTCCACGTAAATTTACCCTGGCCTGTTTTATGGACTATGCTTTTGCCTACCGCTTGGACTGCTTCCACGTAAATTGACCCTGGCCTGTTTTATGGACTATGCTTTTGCCTGCCGCTTGGACTGATCTGTTGCCCTGCTATTGTAGTACATAGGGGTCTCACATATGTGAGGGGCTCCAGAATAGTTTTTCCGGATGGAGAAATTTTTTTTTTGTTTTCTCCGGGTTTTGTAATTTCCGGATTAGGGTCCGGAGGCTTCATAGAGATTTGGGTGGGTCGAAGCCTCTACCCCTGTGCCCAGGTCTTACCCGATTGCAGCCCTCAGCCTGCTGCTGACTTACTGCCATCATGCCTGCCATCATCTTTGCCTGCGGCATGAACGGGCCACACCACTGCTACCTGGACTATGCAAATATGCTGTCTGAAGAATTACTATAGCGGTCGCTAAGCACATCCCTGACTGCTGCCTGGACCAGTGCTCTCTTCTGTGGACCCTACTAAAATCACAGGTAATACTTTTTTTTACCCTTTCCGCAATAGAATTTATTTTGGATTGTAATTTTTGGTATGTACATGCTATGTGTTAGAAATATGAAGAGCCTTCAAAAATGATAGGTTGCCAGGAAATTATATATGTAATGTATGCTCCTAGAACGCCTGATGGTGCTACTCGGATGTTGGGCCTCTGTATGTGGCCACGCTGTGTAAAAGTCTCACACATGTGGTATCCCCATACTCAGGAGTAGCAGAATGTATTTTAGGGTGTCATGTTTGCTATGTACATGCTATGCGTTGGAAATATCTTATAAATGGACAACTTTGTGTAAAAAAAAAAATGCGTTCATTATTTTTTTCCACGTCTTCCCAAAACTTCTGGGTAAAAAAAACGCTCAAAAGATTGATTATGCCTCATAAATTATACGTTTGGGTGTTTGCTTTCCAAAATAGGGTCATTTTGTGTGCAATTCCATTGTCCTGGTGCTCCAGGGGCTTCAAAAGTGTAATAGGTGGTTGAGAAATGAGATGTGCAATTTATGCTCGTAGATCGCCTGATGGCGCTACTTCAATGTTGGGCCTTTGTATGTGACCAGGCTGTGTAAAAGTCCCACACATTTGGTATCCCCATACTCAGGAGGAACAGCAGAATGTATTTTGGGGTGTAATTTGTTGTATGCATATGCTCTGTGAGAGAAATAACCAGTTTTTTTTTTTTTTTTTTTTAAAAACCCCAAAATATTTTTTTTATTATTAAAAAGGCTTTCTGCAACAACTAGATACAAAAAACAGGGGCATTTCATAGGTCAAAAGATTTAATTTCTTACCCAAAGTGATTCCCACAACCCCAAATGGCAAGAGAACAGTAATCAAGTGAAACTGCTAATTTATAGCATTGTGAAAGCCATGATAGCCCCTCTTGTAGAGTTACAAGGGCCAAGTCAGCACAACACTGCTAATAAGCAATGAAATACTCTTGCAACCAACACTTTATGGTCATGTACACAGAAAAAAAAAATGCTTAAATAGGACACCGCAGACCCATCTGTTTTCTTTAGATGTGAGAAGGGACATTTCTAGCTTAAGCAATATATTCAAGAGTATGGAATATTTACGAAATGGGCATCGGTTGCATTGGGACAGAATTCCTTACAACAGGCAAGTCATTCAGTGACATTGCAAAAGAAACCAAAAGCCAACGCTTTAAGCCGTTACAACTACCTAGAAAACTGATCACTTCTGTACAGAAAATCTGGTTGTTCAAAGCAACACTTATCACTCTTTAAAAAAATAAATGGCCTATTAAGTTCTGAACTGATTCTTTCCAATTCCAACTCTCAGAACCAGAAAAACCCACTACCTTGAATGATTTGTGATTTTATATTTATAAGTTTCAGCAGTATTAACCACCACATCAAATGTGTCAAGTGGGAAGTAAATCAAACTGTTGAAAAGACAAAGCTTGTAATTTTACAATTTCAATGGAAATCTTATTGCCAAAATACGCAAATGTTAATCATATACATGTATCTGGGAGAAAAACAAAGCAGAACACATTGACATTAAGGCATGACTAACAAAAGGATGCAGGATAGAGGGAGGGAGACTGTCTTTGGAATCATCCTCAGATTTAAACAGCCGTGCACCATTCACAGATCAGAGGAACCACAGAACTTTCACAGAAAATTCCAGGGCGAGAGGGTTAAAAAAAAAAAAATATGGGGTAAGGGAGTGGAGGGCGTCCTACGATCTGACACCGCAAATAGCTCAGATGGCCATCTTTAAATATAAAGCGGCAAACAAAAGTTTATTTCAGACCATAATAGTCTCATCTCTCAACCCTACACATCTACACAAAAAGGGAAAACAAAAAAGTTGAACAGGGTGGCGGTGAACAGCGGTATACAGTGACCCATCAGCAGACACTGTCACATGCACTGGTGGCCAGCCCAGACAGTCCATATAAAAAGATCCAGTAGCCTTTTGTATTTTATTCATCATCTTCTTCCTCCTCATCAAAGTCATCCTCTCCTTCGTCTTCCAAATCCCTTTTTCGTTTTTCTCCCTGGGGTACATCATCATCTTCATCCTCTTCCTCCTCTCCTTCCTCCTCTTCTTCCACATCCTCCTCATCGTCCACTCCATCTTCATCCTCCTCATCAAGTTCATCTTCATCAAGTTCTTCATCTTCGTCATCCTCTCCATCTTCTCCATTTTCATCCGCATCTTCTCAATCTGGTTCTGGGTCAGAATCTGGAGCTTCCTGGTCATCAGCATCAAAGCCATCAAGGTAAGTAAGCTGAGGCAGCAATGCAAATACACTCTCTCTGTAGTTGTTCAGCATGGTCACTTCACAGTTGAACAGGTCTAAACTCATGAGATGAGTCAGTTTTTTCAGTGGCTCAAGAGTGTTAATGTCCTTAATTTTATTTCCACTGAGGTTTAAGTGTGTCAGGTTTGGCGTTTTCTCTGCAAGAACCTCTAAACCTCCAGAAATCCGGTTGTCACTGAGTTCCAACTTCTTTAATTGCCCAAGGTTTGGAAGATTGGACACCGATAATAAGTTGATATTTATCATGCTCAGGAACTCCAAGTTCCCAAAGTCTGATGTGAGGCCTGTAATTTTGCCATCATCTGAGCGGCAGTTATCCAAAACCATCTCTTTAACCTCAGCCGCCTTCCTGTTCCTCAGCTCCAAGGTGAGCCTCTTCTTCATGTCCATGGTGACTAAAGAGCGCTTTAAGCGGCACAAAAAAACGCCAAGTTGTAAAAAATGTAGAAATAACCAGTTAATGACAATTTTATAAAAAAAAAATCTTAATTTTGCAAAGAATTGTGGGGAAAAAATTACAACGTAAAAAAACTCGCCATGCTACTTATTTGATACCTTGGAGTGTCAACTTTCTAAAATGGGGTCATTTGTGGGGTATTTGTACTTTTCTAGTTTGTAGACTCCATAACTTTCACAAAGACCAAATAATACACACCAATTTGGGTTATTTTTACCAAATATATGTAGTAATATAAATGTTGGCCCAAATTTATGAAGAAAAATTACTAATTTGCTAAATTTTATGACAAAGAAAAAGGCAATTTTTCACAAAAATGTACCGTCTTTTTTTATAACGCAAAAAATAAAAAACCCATGAGTGATTAAATACCAAAAGAAAGCTCTATTTGTGTGAAAAAAAGGACGCAAATTTTATTTGGGTACAGTGTTGCATGACTGAGTAATTGTCAAAGTGTGAGAGCACCGAAAGCTGAAAATTGGTCTGGGTAAGAAGGGGGTTTAAGTACACTGTATTGAAGTGGTTAAAGGCAGGGCCGTCTTATCGAGCGGGCACAGCCCAGGGGCCCCACGTGGTCTTAGGGCCCTGCAGGATGCGGCAGTCAGCAGAGCTGAAAGGACAGCACCAGACAGTGTCTGGTCTCTCTGCACAGTGGAGCGCTCAGCGCAGGGGCTGCCTGGTTAGGGAGACAGTGGGGAGTGGCTCAATGCCAAAACAACTGGTTGCTAGGCATAACCCGACTGGCGTCTAACAACCAGTGACGTCACGATGAGGCGGAGAGTGGAGCCCCAGCATTCCGAGCGAGCCGGTGGAGGATTCCGCTTGCGCCCAAGCTCCGCCCCCGACTCTTCCCTGATGGCTGTTCCAGCGCTGGAAGAAAGGTAAGCTAAATGCTCCCTGCACTGCCCTGACTGACTCATGGTCACCCTGCTCCATCCCATACACTGCACCCCTCCAGTCATGCTGTACATTATACTGCCCTCCACTACTACCCCTTCCATCATACTGCCCTCCACTACTACCCCCTTCCAACATACTGTCTGCCCTCCACTGCCATCCCTCCTATTATACTGCCCTCCACTGCCACCCCTGCTATAGTACAACCCACAGCAGAACGTGACAGCAAGAGAGAGGTATGTGTACATCCTATCACTGAGCCCCACTGTCCCTCCGTCCACCCCACTGTCCCTCCGTCCACTACATAAGTGTTGATGAAAATTGTGAGACATCGTCTGCATTATATAAAAAAATTATTTCAGACGACTTGAAAGCTGTGTTTCCCAATGTTGAAATTGCACTCAGAATATTCACGTGTATGATGGTTACCAACTGTACAGGAGAGCGTTCATTTTCAAGGCTTAAATTGATAAAAAAAAAATCAGCTTCGCAGCACAATGGGACAACAGCGTCTGAACTGGCTTTCATTGATGTGCATTGAAAGTGATGTATTGAAGACTATTGATTTTGCAGTAATAATGAAACAATTTTTGGAAAAGAAAATCCGCAAAGTTTCTGCTAAGCGATGAAGATAAATATTTGTAGGAACTTTCTTATACCAATATGGTATTTTTTCTATCGAATCTGGTAAGCGGCGTTGTCTTTTACTTTCCGGAAAGAAGCATCTAATGATTACTTTAGTGTCCCGTAATATCGTTTACTGTTGGAGCACCTTGCTTTTGGGACTTTTCTATGTTGTTTTAAAAGTATATCGTTATTACATATTAGTATCACTTTTTTCTCTTTATATTTTAGGGAGTTTATATATTGTTTGGTTTTGCACTTTCCTTTTTATACACGTATTTTAAAAGGACTAATACAATAACTTTCTGTAAAGAACATTTTCAAATGTCTGTGCTAAATACTTTATTAAAAATAAATAATTCATAGTAATGCTTGTGTCATCTTTATTTGTATAGTACAGCAACATATTGTGTATTAGGCTGACATTTTGTTGTAGAGTAGGTGTGTAAATCGTGGAAGGCTTGTAGGGGCCCCAGGGCATTACTTTGCCCAGGGGCCCATAATGCTATTAAGATGGCCCTGGTTAAAGGCATGTCCGTTGGTTCCCCCTTGGTGGTGGGGTGGCGTGTTGGCGTTTATTGTGGGTTTAGAAAAAGATGTTTGTAACTGCACACATTTGCATTTCAGGGCCAATGTTGGAACACAAGCAAACCATAGTGTATTGGGTGACCCTTCTCGGCAGCAGCCCGGTGGGAGTGGTGCCCTGCAGTGCATGCTGGGAAGGGGTAGATGCCGTTTTTCGGGGTCCTTCGTCTCGTGGCCCTCTTGTCACGTTTGCGATTTCAGCCCCGGGACCACGTTGGCCAGAGGCTGCATTTCTATTGGAGTAGGCCCAGCTATGCTGGCTGGGGCCTATGATTCTAAAGGGAATCCCAAGCTGTCCATCCAAGTGGGGGGAAGCTGCTTAACGAAGGAACCTGGGGGGGAAGACCTGCCCTGGGGGAGACCAAGCTGATGTCTCGGGATAGGCCTGGTGACTTCGTTATACAGGGATCCACAAATCTAACTGTCTTACAGTTCGCCGGATCGGCTTAAAGGCTCTTTTACTGTAAGGCTGGAAGTTCGGGACTTAAATCCTGTGGCAGAGGATTCCTGGCCATCCATGATCATTCTCAGACGGTCTGTGGCAGAGATTGTTCTTATACTGGTTTGTGCATTATTCCGGCTGCTAGGCCATGTGAGAGGGGTCTATCCGGGTGAGCAATATCCACTTAAGA
The DNA here is from genome assembly GCF_905171775.1 of Rana temporaria. Taxonomy (NCBI): domain Eukaryota; kingdom Metazoa; phylum Chordata; class Amphibia; order Anura; family Ranidae; genus Rana; species Rana temporaria. Next base: position 8,144,110 of record NC_053489.1, on the reverse strand, counting down.
GGGAGTGGTGAATGAATGAATGGCTTGTATAGCGCTACTCATGCAAACTGAATCGCCTCTTGGCGCTTTTTCCAGCCAGTGTCAGCTTGGCTGGTGCGGTCATTTTACCCCGTATGATCTTGACACGCTTGGGACACACACACACACACACACACACACATATACATATATATATATATATATATATATATATATATATATATATATATATATATATATATATATATATATATATATATATATATATATATATATATATATATATATATATATATATATTGGGCCAATTTTACCTTCCAGCATGTCTTTGGAGTGTGGGAGGAAACCCGGAGTAAACCCACGCAGGCACAGGGAGAACATACAAACTCCAGGCAGATGGTGTCGTGGTCGGAATTCGAACCAGCGACCCTTTTGCGGCTAGGCGAAAGTGCTACTCACTACACCACTGTGCATAGCGGATTCGCTGCGTAGAGGGAGTGGTGACTGACTGATTGGAACTTTGGATAATTTTGTGCATTCTGTACCGTGTACCTGAACCTTTCCCCTCTCTCTCTACTCTCCACTTTCTTCACAGGTTTTATTTTTGCTGCGTAAAACCTAACAGTTGAAGGTTTTACATCTTGTGTGGACATTGCAATTTCTATCGAATTTCTTCTCCTGACAACGAACTTAGAGGTAACATGCAAATCCCAAATCTAAACCAGCAGCTCTTATGTAGGTAGTGCTACACTTGCATTCATTGACATCTTTGTAGCCAATGTAATTGTCTGATACTCGATAAAACGTTATATAAAAAATAAAAAAAGATTTTCCATTCTTGTTACATGTTTCAACACCTGCCTGGAGCATCGTCTGAACATAAGTCTGATCACCCTGATGTTTGCAGATAAGCGTTGAGAAAGACAAAAAGAAAATTTAGACTGTGACAGGAAGTCAGGTAAATCCGTGGGTGTTGTCACTGATGGGACATACATTTCTGCCTTGTTTAGACGATACACAGATGATTATCGGGCGTCGGCTACAAAACGTAGCCAGAGAAAGGCTAAAGTCCGTTGAAAAACCTCAGCTGTTCAGAATGAAGCAATTAAGGCCTATATAAGTAGCCCAGAGGATTACCACTAATTTGCTGCATCATTCCTAAGGCTTTGTGAGTAGGAGAGCAGCACTGGAAGTCTTCTGAGAGGTGAGGAGACCATTGATTTTTCTGTGTGATAAAAAAATCAAAAGACTATTGTTTTGTGCTGTACGACCAGCACTGTCTACCCAGCAGTAGGCTGTGCTAGACTTCATAGATAGGTTCCTGTGTGGAAGGTAGACGCCCAAAGTGGCTAGAGTTTATTTTATTTTTTTATTTTGTTTATGCTGTTTAGATGCTTGCAATTGTTTTCCAGCAAGATGGAAAAATAAACCAGAAACTTTGTTTTCAACCGTCTTCGACTGCCAGTCTGTATAAATTCAGTGTGTGGTGAACTCTTCCAAGGAGTCACACACCCCGCTACCGAGCTAACCCCTCACAACTGTCAGTCATCTCCACCACATGATATGCAGAGCCCAGCTAGAAATTCACAGGCCCCTTCACAAAGTGTTGTCACCTATGTATGACAGCAATCTGGTTTATTGGCCACTTTTTACTGGACAATTTGTAGTTTTGAGACTCCAGTGCCTCAGGTTCCTTATGCATCGCCTTAAGTGACTTGTGTGACTTCAAAATCATGCAAATTTCAATTGCGTCTTGATGCAGATTTTGGATCAGTACGATCGTTGCAACTTTGGGCTTTGACCTTCGATAACCTACATGTGCGTGTCCATTTATTTTCCTGCTGCAGCAATTTCCTGTTCCTCTTTACTTTTTGCGGTGCGATGTGACAAAATATGTTGGCGTCCAGTTATGTCGCTGTAGCAGTATTACAAGAAAAAGAAGAGAAGAGGAGGAGAAGGCGTAGGTACTGGGTCCATCTCATGGAAAAAAAAAAAAAAAAAAGAAGCTTTGCCAACTATCTAGATAACTTTTGTACTGTGACTCGAGTATAAGCCGAGGGGGGAGTTTTCGGCACAAAAAAAAAAAACACTGTTTGTTTCTACAACTGCACCCCTGGGCCATATCAAGGTAACTCAATATGCCGATACCAAAAACAAACTCCTGCGGGGGTAGCGCTACATGTATAAACAGGTTTGACTAATTGACATCTTTTGATATTCGCTGTCTGTTATGTATGTCCATCATTAAGATTCCTATGCTCCTAATGAAGCGTCCTGTACGCGAAACATGTCGAGAGTAAAGGCAGGATTTACCTTTTCACATATTTATCTCAGCTCCAAGAACCAAAAAAAGTATACATACTTTTCGGTGCTATACGTCTTCATGTTATGAGTGTATTTGCATAAGTATAAGTTTCTATTTTTGCTGTTACATGTACTGAGATTATATACTGTTAAATACATGGTTTTACGTAATTGTATATACAATCTTCCTTACATATGTCTTTCACCAATAAATAATTTATAGTTTTTTATACTATTATTTGTACCGCCAAAAGTCCAATTCATTAGTCCAGATTCGTTTTCATTTTCCCAATGTTTTTTTTTTTTTTTTTTTTTTGAAAAGCCTATGGCGTGTGTAACACACCAAAAAACTCCACCCGGTGCAGAAAAAATGTGCGCACACACATAATGAAGGCCCCTTGACCCGCCCTGCACTAAGGAAAGGGAGCCTTGACTGCTGGATGCTTGGCAACCAGTCAGGGCGTCAACGTGAGGAGGGAGTCGGAGTGGCTCCGCTGGGATTGGCTACGATGGCACGAGATGAGGGGGTGGAGACAGAACTCTAGAAATAGCTACGCAGGGGCACATCCCACTAATTCCGAAGAATTGACGTCACAAGAGTTGCCCACCCTCCCGCCCATGGTGGTGTTGTTTCGTCACAGCTTCTTTGGCGGTTTTACCTGGCCAGCAATTGGCATTACTTTTTGGGCTAAGCCCCTCACGTTGAATCTCAGGGTCAGTTTAATGCCCGTCTCGCACTGATGGTGGAGACAGGCCTCTTAGACTAGACATTTTTGTTTATATGCTCACGGTGTAACCGTGACTGGCATGGTTTTAGGATTTCAAGTTTGTTATAACAATATGTTTCAATAAAGCTGTGGCCTTGCCCACTTCCAACTTTAAATGGTCTGTGCTGAATTATTGGGGGGGGGGCAAGGTTTTTTGGTATGGTTGAATTAAGAGCAAGTTAAGCCTAAGCTTCTCAGCAGTCAAGGAGTGTTCACAAAAACGTGCAGACGGGTGCAACGTCAAGTGGTCCTCCTGTGAAGAGGGACCCAAACCCTGATCCCCCGGGGCGTTAGGCTCCAGACGGGGACTGAGGTACTGTGGTCCGAGCAACCGAAGCCGACACGGACCCAACTTCCTCGGAGGGACTGCCGAAACAGAACCCTCCCAGTACTAGGTGGGGCTCCCGCGAAGGGGGACCCCATGAGAACAGGTGAACTAAGCCAGAAGGCCATGTCCACCCACTCCCAAGACGTTCAGGGCTGGCCCGAGGACCGGCACCCTAATAATCACACAGTGAGACAAAACGTGACAAACATAGGCTTAAATAAAAGAAAGTGGGGGAAAGGGATAGTGGAGGGGAGAGTGAAGAAGTGGTCACGTGGTATACAATGACTAGGCCCTCCGGCCCGGAAAAAAAAATCCCTCCGGTCCTAGCCAAAAGGTCCGCCCCAGGAGGCAGGTGCTAAAAAAAGCGTGTAGCTGGTGCAGTGACCGTGGTATCTTTAAATCAGTGTCCCTCACACACAGCGATTCTCAGATACCCACATGCACCATAGGCTTTTCCTTCAAAATCTACCCCCCCGACCAGCCATTTTCCTTCAAAATCTACCCCCCCGACCAGCCATTTTCCCAATGTTAATCGATTACACAGGTGACTAACGAGAACTTCCCATCCAGATGATTATTGGAGAGGAGACTCTTATAAACATGAAGATCCTGATCTCCATTAGTGAGAATACTAAAATCACCTGTACAAGATAGATATGGGAAAACTGCTAAAATAAAAAGCGTGTAGACCCCGCCGCCTTATATACTAAAAGACAATGTAGCATTTTCATATTATGTATACAGGCCAAATTATCCACCCAAGCGGATTTACAATTACCTTTGTTATACTTTGAGTATAGATAGGTTTGTCCTAAACATGTTACTACTTTTGATACTATGGCATTTATTTTAGATTTTTTAGGATATACAACAGAAAAGCACATAATCCACGTTTGCTGATCTAGAGATGGAATTATAACTGTCTGGAGTATACATGTTGAGAGCTCTTCCCTGGATTCCATTTGTTTTAAAACTGATATGAATTGATCCATTGCTTTTTTAGCCTAGCTTTCCACTATTGCAACCCCAACGTCGCACGATTTTGATGCGACTTGAAGCAATTCCTGTGTATTCTTGAGGTTTAAAGTCGCATCAAAGCCCAAAGTCGGACCAAAAGTAGTGCAGGGACGACCAAGTCACATATGAACGGAACACTCATTGGAAATATGGGGTACGACAAGTGGGAACATAGCCTTTGTTTTGTATGAGCCCCGTGTGTTTGGGCTTAGCCTTGGTTTTGTATGAGCCCTGTGTGTTTGGGCTTAGCCTTGGTTTGGTATGAGCCCCGTGTGTTTGGGCTTAGCCTTGGTTTTGTATGAGCCCCGTGTGTTTGGGCTTAGCCTTGGTTTTGTATGAGCCCCGTGCGTTTGGGCTCAGCCTTTGTTTTGTATGAGCCCCGTGCGTTTGGGCGTAGCCTTTGTTTTGTATGAGCCCCGTGTGTTTGGGCTCAGCCTTGGTTTTGTATGAGCCCCGTGTGTTTGGGCTCAGCCTTGGTTTTGTATGAGCCCCGTGTGTTTGGGCTTAGACAGTTTATAAACTTTGCGTCATAAAAATCTCAAATGTTCATTTTACTACCAATCTTAAGTTAGGATGGTTCTGTGTAATGTTAGGTTTACAACTGTTCATTTTCTAGGCCTCTTTCACACTGGGGCATTTTTCGGGCGTTATTTAAGCATTTTTCAGGCGCTTTGGCATTAAAAAAGCCTGTAAAGCATTTGAAAGAAGCCTCACCTGCAATCCCAATGTGAAAGACCGAGTGCTTTCAGAGCCCTTTCACACTGCCAGCGCCCCAAAAACGCTGGTAAAGCACCGCTAAGACCCTAACGTTTTTGCAGTGCCTCAGTGGGTAAGGCGTTTTTACAGCGTTTTCAATTCATTTCAATGGAGAGGGGCGTTTTTGAAACTTTTTTTTCAGCCCCCAAAAGCTGCTGCTTGCAGGACTCGGTGCGAAAGGGTCCATTGAGATGCGTTTAATGAGCGTTTTAATAGCGCTATTTTTAAAGCTAAAACGCTGTAAAAACGCTTCAGTGTGAAAGGTGTCTTAGTGTATTTTCAGAAGCACAGACACAGATAATTGAACATGGCTTCCTATAGATCTATGCAGTTTCCTGATTTGTGCATTTTTGGAAGACATACGGGTTTCTTCATCATGTACAAAAAAGGTGCATTTTTGGGTCTAAAGGATTTTAATGGAAGAGCATCAAAAAAAAAAAAACACGCATTTTTAGTAGGGCTTTGCGTTTCATAAGCGGCCTCCTATAAAATGCACGACACCAAACCACTTAAAAAGAAAAAAGCGCACAGGTATCAACCTCGCCATATACTGTAAATTCATTAGACCGAAGGTCTGCTCGTTGTATACAGAAATACATTGTTATGCCAATGACCTCTACCAAGTGCTGTGTAGGCTGATGTGACACGCTATGCCAGTCTGGACTTCTCCCACCATATACACCAACATTATATAGAGCGGTGGTCTCCGAACTGCAGCCCTTTGCTTGCCTCTATCTGCCCCTTGGAGCATTGTCCCTCTCACTGGTACATGACAGTATTCCTCTCAGTGATGGGGCACAATTGCTCCCACTGACCCCCCCCCCCCCCCAACGAGGGGGCACAATTGCTCCCACTGACCCGTGTTAGATTTTGAATTCATTACTATTTTATGTGATAAAAGTTTCTGAGAATCAATATTTAAACATGGTAATTTTGAAGGTTGAAGAGGGAAGAGAAAGGTCATCTGTTGTAGGTTACATCTGTTGTAGGTTACATGTATTGGAGTTCTACGTCAAGACAATGGGTGGAGATATATGTTACTTAATATACACAAGTGGGTGTTACGTTTGTGACAGTAGCCTCACCACCTTTCTTGGAGCTATTCTAAAAGTAAATATGCTTAGCGCGGCTTTTAGAACAGTATAAGAATCCATGTGGTTTGAGTAGCTAGGACCTCAGGGTCACCCGACCCTACAGGGAGATGGGGGTAGGAAGCCCACCAAGCAGGAAGCTTTCACTATGGAAACCCAGCAGAGCTCCTCCGTGTGAAACCATCTGAATTACCATCTTGCCATGTGTTACCAGCTGCCAATATGTAAGCATTGTCGTTTTGCTTGTCTATCTTGAAGAATAAACTTCACGTTATTGATGAAAGCCTAAAAGTCTTGTATATTGGGAACTAAAACGCCTGGAAGAAAGACTATTGACATGACACGTGTCAAAAATGTCACCCCTCTTCCACATTCGTCAACCCCCAACAAAAGGGGCACAATTGCTCCCACTGACCCCCAACGAGGGGGCACAATTGCTCCAAAAAGACCAAATGTTTGGGCATTTGTCCTTCCTCCAGCCCCCCCCAAAAAAAGCCTGAAGGACTATAAATTGTCCAAGAAGTTTGGTGACCCCCCTGATACAAAGGAATAATGATGGTCTAAGGCTCCATTCACACTGGTGCAATTTCAGATGCAACTTGATTCATACAGAAATCACATAACAATGGGAGAGAACATTGCTGCATGCATGGCAGGGTCTCTGTATTACTTTGTATGTTCTATGGGGCAGGAATTGTAGCAAAGTACTTAAAAGAAAAAAAAAGTAGCATCAAAGTGGCCCTACATCATTGCACTGAAAGTCAGATTAAGTGTCAGATCGCAGCAAAGTAAAGCTTGAAAAAGAACGGAGGCTGAGAAGTGTAAATTGCTTCTCTACATATGGAATTCCTGTCCCATTTACTAAATAAAAAGGTCTAAAGCATATAATAAAGTGCAATATCTCAGAAGGCTTTCTTTCCCTGCTCTGATCTTGTAGTATAAATCAGGTAAACATTCCATTGTAAATACTCTTCTATGAAAGAATTCCCTGACTGAGGATAGAAAGACACATAATCTGTCTATCATTCCCTATCAGTAGTTTGTTTCTTTATAAAACATGCTTCTCCCTCTCCCAAAACACAAATGACCATGTGCTCTCCTTTCCCAACCTTATATAAGTTTCTCAGGCCCAACCCACTGATCACATGGGTCTCCTCCAGCCAATCAATGATTTCATTTCACACTTGGCTTTAGCTCGCCCCGCCCACTGATCACATGACCATCCTCCCAGCACTCTGGCTTTATTTTCACCCATTAACTCTTTCATGGGTTCTGCTCCCAAAATCTGAGAAAACTAGGCCTCAAGCCGGTCCGATTTATGAATGAAATATACAGATTTCCTAATACGGAAAGTGACACTTTATCTGCTTATATCTGACCCCCTCTAATCAGGATGTGCGGTATCGGAGAACGATGGTTGTCATACCAGAGCATGACGCTGAGACAGAAGCAATGGTGGAAGTCAACATTAAGACCCCTTTCACACCGGGGCGCTTTAGCGGTGGAAATAACCTCGAAGCGCCTGAAAAACCGCCTCCCATCCATTCCAGTGTGACTTTTCACACCGAGGCGGTACGCTTGCAGGACCCTCCAAAAGAAAAAAGTACTGCAAGCGCCATCTTTGGGGCGGTTTTGGAGCGCTCCCAAAACGCCATCCCCATTGGAATGAATGGTCAAGCGCTTTAGAAGCGCCGCCACACAGGAGTTTTTAACCCCCTTCTTTGGGGTTAGAAGTGCGGCGCTTAAACAGCGGTAATGAGCCTCGCTCTTCCGTGAACGTGGCCCCAGTTTGAAAACGAGTCTAAGCCCAGGATCACACTGGGCTGTGGGAATGAAGCCGTGCGAGTCCAGCAGAAAATCGCACGTTTTTTTTTTCAATCCCGCTTGTCAGTCCCGAATTCGGCCGCCATTACAGTCCATCTTTCTCAATTCACCTTTTTGGGGTGAATCTCATGTTGTAACATAGCATAGTGTCAATCTGTTAATTTTATATGTCCTTAATGTAAAATGTTTTGTTTTTCATACAATTTTGTATTTCATGTAATTTTTGTACTTTTTCTACGAATATGTATTAAAATATATTTTTTATAATTTTTTGAATATATATTTTTTTGTTGCCCACATAATCCCAACCCTAGAGGTTTTCAAATTAGCCATTACAAAGACATCTGTGCAGTTTCTGTATATCGGATGTCAATGTAAATCGTGGGCTGAAATCGCAAAAAAGCAGTACAGAAATTACTTTGACGGTGCCATTGCCCGCAAATGCCATGGATGTGAACCAGGGCTAAAGCCTCATACACACGATCGGACTTCCATCGGACTTTTCCAGTGGAATTTGGTCCGAAGGGGCGTTGGCCGTGAACTTGTTCTGCATACACACGGCAGGACATGTTCAGCCAACTTTCACTAAATCACGTGGGTTTTCAGTGTGAAAGGGTCCATTGAGATGCATGGAGAGCATTTCATGAGCATTTTAATAGCGCTATTTTTACCGCTAAAACGCTGTAAAAACCCTTCAGTGTGAAAGGGGTTTCAGTTCATTTTCAGAAGCACAGAGACAGATAATATGGACAGGATCCGTAGGAAGCCATGTTCGGTCCATGCAGTTTCCTGCTTTGTGCATTTTTGGAAGAGATACGGGTTCTTTATCATGTACAAAAAAGGTGCATTTTTGGGTCTAAAGGATTTTAATGGAAGAGCATCAAAAACAAAACACGCATTTTTAGTAGGGCTTTGCGTTTCATAAGCGGCCTCCTATATAATGCACGAGACCAAACCATTTAAAAAAAAAAAAAGCACACAGGTATCAACCTCGCCATATACTGCATGTTCATTAAACCGAAGGTCTGCTTCGTTGTATATAGAAATACATTGTTATGCCAATGACCTCTACCAAGTGCTGTGTAGGCTGATGTACAGGGCCGGCCCTATGATGGGACCGGGTGGTACCATGGGTACCAGGCAGCACTTTTAGGGGGGCAGCATACTGATGCCAGCTCCGCTACCCAAATAAAATTGGTGTCCTTTTTTCCCCACAAATAGAGCTTTCTTTTGGTGATATTTGATCACCTCTGTGGTTTTTATTTTTTGTGCTATAAATATATATTTTTTTTAACTTTTTGCTATAATAAATATCCCCAAAATTTTGAAAAATAAACCATTTTCTTAAGTTTAGGCCAATATGTATTCTTCTACATATTTTTGGTACAAAAAAAAAAAAAACACTATTAGCGTACATTGATTAGTTTGCGCAAAAGACATTGTGGCCGCCGGGAATTCACAGGTCCCTTTATACTCCTGGATACATGTATAGAGCCATGGCAGGTCCTCTTCATACATCTATAGAACCATGACAGGCCCTCGTTATACTCCTTTATACATGTATAGAGCCATGTCAAGTACTCTTTATAGTCCTATATACATTTATAGAGCCATGACAGGTCCTCTTGATATTCCTTTACATGTAAAGAGTAATGACATGTCCTCAATATACATGTATAGAGCCATGACAGGTCCTCTTTATACTCCTTTATACATGTATAGAGCAATGACAGTTCCGCTTTATACATGTAGAGAGCCATGATGGATCCCCTTTAGTTATCATGATATAAAATAATGAATGTGGGGGCCTTTTGGTTGGCGTGATTTTTTTTCTGGGGGGGGGGGGGGGGGCAGCATTTCATTCTTGGTCCCAGGCAGCACAATGTCTTGGGCCGGCACTGCTGATGTAACATGCTATGCCAGTCTGGACTTCTCCCACCATATACACCAACATTATATACAGCGGTGGCCTCCGAACTGCAGCCCTTTGCTTGCCTCTATCTGCCCCTTGGAGCATTCTTCCTCTCACCGATACATGACAGTATTCCCCTCAGTGATGGGGCACAATTGCTCCCACTGACCCCCCAACATTGGGGGCACAATTGCTCCCACTGAGCCCCAACATTGGGGGGCACAATTGCTCCCACTGAGCCCCAACATTGGGGGGCACAATTGCTCCCACTGAGCCCCCAACATTGGGGGCACAATTGCTCCAAAAAGAACAAATGTTTGGGCATTTGTCCTCCCTCCAGCCCCCCCCAAATAGCCTGAAGGACTATAAATTGTCCAAGAAGTTTGGTGACCCCCTGATACAAAGGAATAATGATGGTCTAAGGCTCCATTCCTCTCACTGATACATGACAGTATTCCCCTCAGTGATGGGGCACAATTGCTCCCACTGAGCCCCAACATTGGGGGCACAATTGCTCCAAAAAGACCAAATGTTTGGGCATTTTTCCTCCCTCCAGCCCCCCCAAATAGCCTGAAGGACTATAAATTGTCCAAGAAGTTTGGTGACCCCCTGAAACAAAGGAATAATGATGGTCTAAGGCTCCATTCACACTGGTGCAATTTCAGATACAACTTGATTCATACAGAAATCACATAACAATGGGAGAGAACATTGCTGCCGGCATGGCAGGGTCTCTGTATTACTTCGAATATACAAAGTACTTTAAAAAAAAAAAAAAAAGCAGCATCAAAGTGGCCCTACATCATTGCAATGAAAGTCAGATCAAATATCAGATCGCAGCAAAGTGAAGCTTGAAAAAGAACGGAGGCTGAGAAGTGTAAATTGCTTCTCTACATATGGAGATCCTTTCCCATTTACTAAATAAAAAGGTCTAAAGCATATAATAAAGTGCAATATCTCAGAAGGCTTTTTTTCCCTGCTCTGATCTTGTAGTATAAATCAGGTTAATATTTCATTGTAAATACTCTATGAAAGAATTCCCTGACTGTGCGGATATAAAGTCACAGAATCTGTCTATCTTTCCCTATCAGTAGTTTGTTTCTTTAGAAAACATGCTTCTCCCCTCCCCCCACCAAAGCTTCTGTCCCTCTCCCAAAACACAAATGACCATGTGCTCTCCTTTCCCAACCTTATATAAGTTTCTCAGGCCCAACCCACTGATCACATGGTCTCCTCCAGCCAATCAATGATTTCATTTCACACTTGCCATTAGCCCGCCCCGCCCACTGATCACATGGGTCTCCTCCAGCCAATCAATGATTTCATTTCACACACTTGGCTTTAGCCTGCCCCACCCACTGATCACATGACCATCCTCCCAGCACTCTATTTTCACCCATTAACTCTTTCATGGGTTCTGCTCCCAAAATCTGAGAAAACTAGGCCTCAAGCCGGTCCTATTTATAAATGAAATATACCGATTTCTTAATACGGAAAGTGACAGCTTATATCTGAACAGGATGTGCGATATCGGAGAACGATGGTTGTCATACCAGAGCATGACGCTGAGACAGAAGCAATGGTGGAAGTCAACATTAAGACCCCTTTCACACCGGGGCGCTTTAGCGGTGGAAATAACCTCGAAGCGCCTGAAAAACTGCCTCCCTTCCATTCCAGTGTGACTTTTTTCACTGAGGCGGTACGCTTGCAGGACCCTCCGAAAAAAAAGTACAGCAAGCGCCATCTATGGGGCGGTTTTGGAGCGCTCTCAAAACGCCATCCCCATTGGAATGAATGGGCAAGCGCTTCAGAAGTGCGGCCACACATGAGTTTTTAACCCCCTTCTTTGGGGTTAGAAGTGCAGCGCTTAAACAGCGGTAATGAGCCGCGCTCTACCGTGAACGTGGCCCCAGTTTGAAAACGAGTCTAAGCCCAGGATCACACTGGGCTGTGGGAATGAAGCCGTGCGAGTCCAGCAGAAAATCGCACGTTTTTTTTCAATCCCGCTTGTCAGTCCCGAATTCGGCCGCCATTACAGTCCATCTTTCTCAATTCACCTTTTTGGGGTGAATCTCATGTTGTAACATAGCATAGTGTCAATCGGTTAATTTTATATGTCCTTAATGTAAAATGTTTTGTTTTTCATACAATTTTTTATTTCATGTAATTGTTGTACTTTTTCTACGAATATGTATTAAAATATATTTTTGATAATTTTTTGAATATATATTTTTTTGTTGCCCACATAATCCCAACCCTAGAGGTTTTCAAATTAGCCATTACAAAGACATCTGTGCAGTTTACCTTTATATCGGATGTCAATGTAAATCATGGGCTGAGATCGCAAAAAAGCAGTACAGGAATTACTTTCTGACGGTGCCATTGCCCGCAAATACCATGGATGTGAACCAGGGCTAAAGCCTCATACACACGATCGGACTCCCATCGGACTTTTCCGTGGAATTTGGTCCGAAGGGGCGTTGGCCGTGAACTTGTTCTGCATACACACGGCAGGACATGTTCAGCCAACTTTCACCAAATCACGAGGGTTTTCAGTGTGAAAGGGTCCATTGAGATGCATGGAGAGCGTTTTATGAGCGGTTTAATAGCGCTATTTTTAACGCTAAAACGCTGTAAAAACACTTCAGTGTGAAAGGGGTCTTAGTTCATTTTCAGAAGCACAGAGACAGATGATAGTATGGACAGGATCCATAGGAAGCCATGTTTTATCTATGCAGTTTCCTGCTTTGTGCATTTTTGGAAGAGATACGAGTTCTTTATCATGTACAAAAAAGGTGCATTTTTGGGTCTAAAGGATTTTAATAGAGCATCAAAAACAAAAAAACGCATTTTTAGTAGGGCTTTGCATTTCATAAGCGGCCTCCTATAAAATGCACGAGACCAAACCACACAGGTGTCAACCTCGCCATATACTGCATGTTCATTAAACCGAAGGTCTGCTCGTTGTATAAAGAAATACATTGTTATGCCAAATGACCTCTACCAAGTGGTGTGTAGGCTGATGTGACACGCTATGCCAGTCTGGACTTCTCCCACCATATACACCAACAGTATATAGAGCGGTGGCCTCCGAACTGCAGCCCTTTGCTTGCCTCCATCTGCCCCTTGGAGCATTGTCCCTCTCATTGATACATGACAGTATTCCCCTCAGTGATGGGGCACAATTGCTCCCACTGAGCCCCAACGAGGGGGCACAATTGCTCCCACTGAGCCCCAACGAGGGGGCACAATTGCTCCCGAGCCCCCAACATTGGGGGGCACAATTGCTTCCACTGACCCCCAATTGGGGGGCACAATTGCTTCCACTGACCCCCAATTGGGGGGCACAATTGCTTCCACTGACCCCCAATGAGGGGGCACAATTGCTCCCACTGACCCCCCAACATTGGTGGGCACAATTGCTCCCACTGACCCCCCAACATTGGTGGGCACAATTGCTCCCACTGACCCTTAACATTGGGGGCACAATTGCTCCAAAAAGAACATTTGGGCATTTGTCCTCCCTCCAGCCCCCCCAAAAAGCCTGAAGGACTATAAATTGTCCAAGAAGTTTGGTGACCCCCTGATACAAAGGAATAATGATGGTCTAAGGCTCCATTCCTCTCACCGATACATGACAGTATTCCCCCCAGTGATGGGGCACAATTGCTCCCACTGAGCCCCAACATTGGGGGGCACAATTGCTCCCACTGAGCCCCAACATTGGGGGGCACAATTGCTCCCACTGAGCCCCAACATTGGGGGGCACAATTGCTCCCACTGAGCCCCAACATTGGGGGGCACAATTGCTCCCACTGAGCCCCAACATTGGGGGGCACAATTGCTCCCACTGACCCCCCAACATTGGGGGCACAATTGCTCCAAAAAGACCAAATGTTTGGGCATTTTTCCTCCCTCCAGCCCTCCCAAATAGCCTGAAGGACTATAAATTGTCCAAGAAGTTTGGTGACCCCCTGATACAAAGGAATAATGATGGTCTAAGGCTCCATTCACATTGGTGCAATTTCAGACGCAACTTGATTCACACAGAAATCACATAACAATGGGAGAGAACATTGCTGCCGGCATGGCATGGCAGGGTATCTGCATTACTTCGAATATACAAAGTCCTGAAAAAATAAAAAAAAGTAGCATCAAAGTGGCCCTACATCATTGCACTGAAAGTCAGATCAAATATCAGGTCGCAGCAAAGTGAAGCTTGAAAGAACGGAGGCTGAGAAGTGTAAATTGATTCTCTACATATGGAATTCCTGTCGCATTTACTAAATAAAAAGGTCTAAAGCATATAATAAAGTGCAATATCTCAGAAGGCTTTTTTTCCCTGCTCTGATCTTGTAGTATAAATCAGGTAAACATCCCATTGTAAATACTCTTCTATGAAAGAATTCCCTGACTATGCGGATATAAAGTCACAGAATCTGTCTATCTTTCCCGATCAGTAGTTTGTTTCTTTAGAAAACATGCTTCTCCCCTCCCCCCACCAAAGCTTCTGTCCCTCTCCCAAAACACAAATGACCATGTGCTCTCCTTTCCCAACCTTATATAAGTTTCTCAGGCCCAACCCACTGATCACATGGTCTCCTCCAGCCAATCAATGATTTCATTTCACACTTGCCATTAGCCCGCCCCGCCCACTGATCACATGGGTCTCCTCCAGCCAATCAATGATTTCATTTCACACTTGCCATTAGCCCGCCCACTGATCACATGACCATCCTCCCAGCACTCTGGCTTTATTTTCACCCATTAACTCTTTCATGGGTTCCACTCCCAAAATCTGAGAAAACTAGGCCTCAAGCCGGTGCGATTTATAAATGAAATATACAGATTTCTTAGGTGACCTTTTATGAAGCAGTGAAATCTATTCCCCGCTTCGTTCTCCGGCATTCACTGAGGAGATTCTTCTCCCCTGTGTGCCAGTTTATGAAGCGGAGAAGATCGCTTCACCCTCAGAGGAGTGAGGTGATCGACCAACACTTCAAACAGTGGAGAACGGCCCCCGATACTGGAATCTCGTGAGACTTTACAGTACCAGAAATTCACAGAAATTCAGAGATGTCAGTTTATTGAGCCGCGATAAATTATCACCGCCCAGTTCACTGACAGACGGCGTGGGTAAGGTTCATAAAATAACGAGTCCCCCTTCATAATATATATATATATATATATATATATATATATATATATATATATATATATATATACACATACACACACACACACACACACACATTGTATATACACACACACTGTATATACACACACACTGTATATACACACACACACAGAGGCCCAGATTCACGTAGGAGATACGACGGCATATCTCCAGATACGCCGTCGTATCTCTGAGTCTGAGGCGTCGTATCTTGGCGCCTGATTCAAAGAATCAGATACGCCAGAATTTGTCTAAGATACGACCAGTGTAAGTCGCCTACGTCGTCGTATCTTAACTGCATATTTACGCTGGCCGCTAGGGGCGTGTGCACCGTTTTCCGCCTATAATATGTAAATCAGCTAGATACGCCAATTCACGAACGTACGCCCGGCCGTCGCAGTACAGATACGCCGTTTACGTTAGGCTTTTTCCGGCGTAAAGTTACCCCTGCTATATGAGGCGCAGCCAATGTTAAGTATGGACGTCGGGCCAGCGTCGATTTTTTCCATCGATTACGTCATTTGCGCAAGTCGTTCGCGAATAGGGCTGTGCGTCATTTACGTTCACGTCGAAAGCTTTGGCTTTATGCGTGTTAATTTGGAGCGTGCGCACTGGGATACTTTCACGGACGGCGCATGCGCCGTTCTTAAAAAGCGTCATTTACGTGGGGCCACAATGAATAAACATAAAACACGCCCACATGTTCCACATTTGAATTAGGCGGGCTTACGCCGGCCTATTTACGCTATGCCGCTGCAACTTTGCTTTGTGAATACTGCACTTGCCTGTCAAAGTTGCGGAGGCGTGGCGTAAATAGGATACGTTACGCCCGCTCACAAATACGCGCTCCCTACGTGAATCTGGGTCACATTGTATATACACACACACATTGTATATTTATGTATACACACACGTACACACACACATAAATATTACAGGGGGACGTGGTTACAGTGTTGGGGGGTCTGAACGAGGTAGAAGGAAGTTAAAAATCTTCCTCCTCAGATCCCCCGGGATTCCCTCTTCACTCCCCTACCTCTGAGGTGGTGAATCGAGGAGTGTGAATTCTGACTCAGATCGCCAGTGAAGATCTCAGATCACAGCTTCATAAACTGTCCGTTCCTGTGTCAGTCTATGAGGATTCTCTGTGTGTGGAGAAAATCGGCGGGAAAAACAAGTTCAAACACTTCTCCCCCCGATTATCTCCGTTTCATAAACGGTTTATGGGCTGTGATCAGTGGGGATCCTTGGGATCACTGCTTCATAAAAACGCACACCTTTATACGGAAAGTGACACTTTATCTGCTTATATCTGAACAGGATGTGTGGTATCGGAGAACGATGGTTGTCCTACCAGAGCATGACGCTGAGACAGAAGCAATGGTGGAAGTCAACATTGAGACCCCTTTCACACCGGGGGGGTTTCCAGGCGCTTTAGCGGTGGAAATAACCTTGAAGCGCCTGAAAACTTCCCATCCATTCCAGTGTAACTTTTCACACTGGAGGCGGTACGCTTTCAGGACCCTCCGAAAAGTCCCGCAAGCGGCATCTTTGTGGCGGTTTGGGAGCGCTCCCAAAACGCCATCCCCATTGGAATGAATACGCAAACGCTTTGGAAGCACCGCCACACAGGAGTTTTTAACCCCCTTCTTTGGGGGTTAGAAGTGCGGCGCATAAACAGCGGTAATGAGCCACACTCTACCGTGAACGTGGCCCCAGTTTGAAAAGGAGTCTAAGCCCAGGATCACACTGGGCTGTGGGAATGAAGCCGTGCGAGTCCAGCAGAAATCGCACGTTTTTTTTCAATCCCGCTTGTCAGTCCCGATTACAGAGACATCTGTGCAGTTTCTGTATATCGGACGTCTATGTAAATCGTGGGCTGAAATTGCAAAGAAAGCAGTACAGAAATTACTTTCTGACGGTGCCATTGCCCGCAAATGCCTCATACACACGATCGGACTCCCATCAGACTTTTCCTGTGGATTTTGGTCCGAAGGGGCGTTGGCCGTGAACTTGTTCTTCATGCACACGGCTGGGCATGTTCAACCAACTTTCACCAAATCACGTGGGTTTTCAGCTCTTTACCGCCACCCTTAGGGCAATTTCTGCTATTGTTGTCTGACCTTTAGCATTGGTTCTGAGCGTGCGTGTTTGTCCGATGGACTTATGTACAGTGGAATATGGGGGGAAATTACTGCGCTGCTGAACGAACGAAAAATAGCTGCCGGCACTAAAACATATAGAAAATATGTGACAGAAATGAAAATAAAATAAGCGCTAAAAGGGTGAGCAAAACCTGATGAACAGGATATATGAAAGTGTCATAAATCAATGTAAATACAAGAGCAACCTATTATCACATGCTGACTAATTATAAAATAACACAAAGAGCCGAGTGGGTGAGCACCCAGGTGTGAGTGGTTAACAGTCCCAAATGAACAAGAACTGATCATGGAGAGTCTAATAAAAGACTATACACAGCAACTGATGAATAGGCTATGCAATCATGTGGTAGGATATGGACAGATCTTCAGATTGATTGAGAAATGGGGAGACAGACGAGAAGACAATCCTAAGTAAATAAGTTGGGTAGTCTTACCGTGTGATGTTAACCACTCACACCTGGGTGCTCACCCACTCAGCTCTTTGTGTTATTTTATAAGTACAGGCATACCCCGCTTTAAGTACACTCACTTTACATACACTCGCGTGTATGTCCTTACTCGCGAGTGTATGTAAAGTGCCTTACAAGTACTGTACAGATATTTGCAGCCGCAGTAGAAGGAGCTGAAGCTCCGAGAGCATAGCCCGCCCTGTTCCAGTGTGCCCCTGACACCCCCACTACAGCTCCTGAGACCTCAACTACAGCTCCTAACACCCCCACTACAGCCCCTGACCCCCCACTACACCCTAGAAGTGAAAAAGGGTATTGTTTCACTTTAAGTTCATTTTCGTTTTACATACATGCTCTGGTCCCATTGTGTACTTAACCACTTGACCACCAGGCCTATTCTGGCACTTCTCTCCTTCATGTGAAAATCACAATTTTTTTGCTAGAAAATTAATCAGAACCCCCAAACATTATATATTTTTTTTTAGCAGACATCCTAGGGAATAAAATGGCGGTCATTGCAATACTTTTTGTCACACCGTATTTGCGCAGCGGTCTTACAAGCGCACTTTTTTTGGATAAAAATGACTTTTTTGAATTAAAAAATAAGACAACAATACATTTTGCCCAATTTTTTTATATATTGTGAAAGATAATGTTACGCCAAGTAAAATGATACCCAACATGTCACGCTTAAAAATTGCGCCCGCTCGTGGCATGGCGTCAAACTTTTACCCTTAAAAATCTCGATAGGCGACGTTTAAAAAATTCTACAGGTTGCATTTTTTGAGTTGCAGAGTAGGTCTAGGGCTAGAATTATTGCTCTCGCTCTAACGATCGCGGCGATACCTCACTTGTGTGGTTTGAATACCGTTTTCATATGCGGGCGCTACTCGCGTATGCGTTTGCTTCTGCGCGCGAGCTCGTCGGGATGGGGCGCTTTAAAAAAAAATTTTTTTGTTTTCTTATTTATTTTTATTTAGTTTTATAATTTTTTACACTGAAATAAAAAAAAAAAAAATTGATCACTTTTATTC
This sequence comes from Rana temporaria, assembly GCF_905171775.1. Lineage (NCBI taxonomy): Eukaryota > Metazoa > Chordata > Amphibia > Anura > Ranidae > Rana > Rana temporaria. The sequence continues at coordinate 8,125,308 of NC_053489.1, read as the reverse complement.
CTATTACAAGGAATGTAAACATCCCTTGTAATAGAAAAAAGCATGACAGGTCCTCTTAAATATGAGATCTGGGGTCAAAAAGACCTCAGATCTCATATTTAGACTTAAATGCAAAAAAAAAAAAAAAAAGTCATTTTTTCAAATGACAAAAAAAAAAAGTTTCTTTAAGAGGCTGGGCGGGACTGACGTTTTGACGTCACTTCCGCCCAGCAGAGCTATGAGGACGGGTGAAGGAGATTTCTCCTTCAGTCCCGTCCCCGCTCAGCTGCCGGACACATCGGATCTCCTCCGCCGCTACCGACGGCTCCGGTAAGCGGCGGAGGGCGCGAGAGAGCCACCGATAACGGCGATCTCGCGGCGAATCCGCCGGAGACCGCCGTTATCGTGTACACCACCGCCCCCTGAAAAGATGAATATCTCGGTTGTGGCAGCAGCTGCTGCCGTTATCGAGATATTCAACTTTAAAAACAGGACGTCTTTTTGACATGGGGCGGTGGTCAAGAGGTTAAAAGTGGGGTATGCCTGTAGTCAGCATGTGATAATAGGTTGCTCTTGTATTTACATTGATTTATGACACATTCATATATCCTGTTCATCAGGTTTTGCTCACCCTTTGGTGTCCGTTTATCAAACAGAGAAGAGCGGAGATCCTGATGATCACGGCTGATCTCTCAGGTGTACCAGTTTATGTAGCTGAGATGAGAAGAACATGTTTTTCACTTCTCATCACAAGACACACCCTTCTGTCATCCACTTTTAGGGCCCTTTCACACGTGCGGACAAACAGTCCGTTTTTTACAAGTCCTTAAAACGGACTTGTAATGCTTCCCTATGGGATTGCAGATGTTAGCGGATGATGCATCCGCTAACGTCCGCAAAGATCCGCTTTTTCAGACGGAAGAAAACCCTATTTTGCTTCCGTCTGGCGGAACGGATCGGATGAATACGGACACAACACGGTCCGTATTCATCCGATTCCCCATAGGGGAGAGCGGAGGAAAGACAGGGCGGTCTCTGCACAGTGTGCGGGGACCGCCCAGTCCGCCGACAGCTCAGCGGGGATTTACGGATGATCCCCGCTGAGCCGACGGACACACACGGGGCGGATCAATGCGGATCCGCTCCGTGTGAAAGGGCCCTTACACAGATGACCAGTTTATGAAGGTGAGATCTGAGGATTTCACTGGCTCTCTCTGTAAAATATCTCCGTCCCAGATTCTCCAGCTCAGAGGAGGAGAATATGGGAGAGAAGCTGCTGTGATGTGAAGGAGGAGGTTTCTTTCCTCCTAATATCAGCAAAAGCAAGCTAAGACCCCTTTCACATTGAGGAGTTTTTCAGGCGGTACAGCGCTAAAAATAGCGCTGCTATACCACCTGAAAAACTCCTGCCCAGCTACCTCAATGTAAAAAAGCCCGAGGGCTTTCACACTAAGGCGATGCGCTGGCGGGAGACAAAAAAATCTCCTGTCAGCAGCATCTTTGGAGCGGTGAGAGGAGCAGCGTGTATACCGCTCCTTCCCATTGAAAACCGCGGCAATACCGCCCGCAATGCGCCTCTATAGAGGCGCATTGCGGGCGGTATTAACCCTTTATCGGCTGCTAGCGGGGGTTAATACCGCACCGATAGCGGCCGATTCCCGCGGCAATCCCGGCGGTATAGCGCCGCTATTTTTAGCTACGGGTCCAATGTGAAAGGGGCCTTAAAGATTGATATAAATAATAACTATATATGTTTATGTATATAGGGTGAGATATATATATAGATATATATATAGATATATATATATCTATATATATATATATCTATATATATATATATCTATATATATATATATCTATATATATATATATATAGATATATATATATATAGATATATATATATATAGATATATATATATATAGATATATATAGATATATATAGATATATATATATATATATAGATATATATATATATATATATATAGATATATATAGATATATATATATATAGATATATATATAGATATATATATAGATATATATATATATATAGATATATATATAGATATATATATATATAGATATATATATATAGATATATATATATATAGATATATATATATAGATATATATATATATAGATATATATATAGATATATATATATAGATATATATATATATAGATATATATATATAGATATATATATATATAGATATATATATAGATAGATATATATATATAGATATATATATATATAGATATATATATATATATATATATATATATAGATATATATATATATATATATATAGATAGATATATATAAAAAAAAAAATTTTATATATATTAAAACACTCATACACAGTATAGGTATAATGTATTTTCTTTTAGGACCCATTCACATCTGAGCAATGCAGAATTGTTGGCAGAACTGTGCAATTCTTTCCACAATTCCAAATTGCTCTAAAATTCTGTCAAAATACGCAATGCGTTTTTGGGTGCCATTCATTGTTAATGGCACCCCAAATGCAGTTAGAAAACATTTTGCCACACATTTTGTCATTTGACAAATACTCTGGCAACTTGCCAAAATGCGCATTGAAAAAATGCACAATGCTCCATGCCCAAAATGTACATTTTGGTGCTTTTTTTTAACATGTATTTTGGCTCATTTCTTTACCTGCGTTTTGGAGTGCGTTCCAGAAACACATGCAAAATGCATGATATGCTTACGGTGTCATTAATTGTTAATGGCATCCCAAAAGTGGCTAGCAAATGTGTGGTTTGCCAAAATACGCATAAAAAGCAAAATCAAAATGCACGTTAAAAAAGGTGGCAAACTATATGCTAAAAAAAAAAGCGCCAAAGCGTGCATTACAAACCACACCAAAATGCATCTTAAAATAACCTGCGCCAAAATGTGTGCTAAAGGACCAAAATGTGTGTTTAAAAAAATGCACAATAATAAAACCTACGGACAGATGTGTGTTAAAAAAATACGTCATGTTAAAAAAAAAATCCAAAATATGCATAAATAATGCCAAAATTGGCAATTAAAAACACACATTTAAACAATGTGCCAAAATGTGTGAAAAAAAACTGAGTTAAAAAAGCGCTTATTATTTTCATGTAATAACACAACCTTTTTAACTTTGGTTTCACTTTAAAAACTCAGCTGCTCTGTAATCACACAGGTGTATGGGGAGATCACAGGCAGCCCCTCCCCCTCCTACTCAGATCTCAGGTGTTCTCAGAGGAAAAACTTCTCATCTATTCTCCTTCTGAGAACAAAATGTTCTTCGCTTTCTCTGAGAACTGAAATGAGATAAATTATCACCGTTTGATAAACATACACCTTTTAGCGCTTATCCTCCATCGGACATTTGTTGCCGGAAAGTTTGAGAGCATGCACAGCGAACATTTGTCCGTTGAAAAACCGAAAACAATTGTCTGATGGAGCGTACAGACAGTTGTGGATTGTCCGATAAAACACGTCCATCAAACCGTTGTCAAAAAGTCAGATCTCGTGTGAATGTCCACTCCGATGCAACTTGTCATGCGATTTGACAGGGTTGCACCCCATCGTCGGCAATGAAACTAATCAAAAATCGGCAGTACTTCCCAATCTGCAGTGCAGCACCAAAAAAGGTTCCTGCATTATTATTTTTGTGCGACTCAAATATTATTATTATACAGGATTTATATGGCGCCAACAGTTTGCACAGCACAGCGCTTTACATCAGGGAAGACAGTACAGTCACAATACAAATCAATACAGGAGGGATCAGAGGGCCCGGCTCGTTAGAGCTTACAATCTAGAAGGGAGGGTCAAGTGCAAAGTCTAATAACTGTGGGGGGTGATCAGATGGACTCAAATGAAAATACAGTCGTTAGGTGTGGGTAGGAGAGGCTTCTCTAAAGAGGAGAGTTTTCAGTAAAAGCTAATAGAGAAGGAAATAGGCGGATAGATTGGGGTAAAAAAGTTCCATAGGCTTGAAGAGGCTCTGGAAAAGTCCTGGAGACGAGCATGGGAGCAGGTGACGAGAGAGTAGGAGGTCTTGACATTGCATGAAGTCACACAGATGTGAGCCAAGTCGCACCTAAAGCTGCACTGACCTGTGGCTTTGAAATCTTGCGACTTAAAAAGGGCCAGTTCACACCACATGCAGTCCAGTGCGTTTTTTTTCTGCATCAAAAACGCATGGAAAGTAGAAAAAAAACACACAGGACTGCATGTGGTGTGAACTGGCCCTTACAGCGTTCCACTGCAGGTAAAATGCGGCATGTTCTACTTTTTTTTCTGGAACGCACTGGTGTGAACTATGCCATTGAAAACCATATAACCTACTTTCCATGTGTTTTTGATGCAGGTTATATGGTTTTCAATGGCATAGTTCACACCAGTGCTTGCAGTTCCAGAAAAAATAAAAAAAGTAGAACATGCGGCATTTTACCTGGAACGCTGTAAAACGCATTTAAACGCAGGGGGGCACACACACGTGTCCTTATCTAAGGCTAATAAAAAAAGAGGGGTGAAAAAAAAAAAAGCACTGGACTGCTTAAAAAAAAGTACCAAAAACGCACTGGAACTCGTCAAAAACATGCATCGGGATTGCGTTTCTATGGTGTGACTTGGCCCTTAACGTTGGATTCAGGTGTGAGGCCGAGTTCACACTAGTGCAGTGGTCTCCAAAAACTGTGGCCCTTTGCTTGCCTTTATCCGGCCCTCAAGGCATTATTCCTTCCACTGACACCAACAATGGGGCACGATTCCTCACAATGATACCAACTATTTCTACCCCTAATAAAAAAGATTGGGCATTCTTTACTCCCACTGGGCACAGTCCTGAAGTCTGAAGGACAGTAAACTGGCCCTTTCTTTAGAAAGTTTGGAGGCCCTTGCACTAGTGCGATGCAAGAACCCCTGCGGGTTCCTGCATCGCACCCAACTCGCACGGCAGTTCACACTGCCATATGCCAACGGCTAGGGAGTGTCATACAACATTAACGGCACCCCCCCCCCCAATTTCAGCTCGCTAATCACACTGTGAACTGACAATTCGGACATGAATCGGATGGCATAGGTGTGAACACCCAATGCGATCCGACTCTGGTGCGAACCCATCCTGTTCGCGTTTGGTCCGAATGCGGTGCGATTTCAGCCATACTATCTGTATAATATGACAAAATACGAAAAAAAGGTCACTGCCCCTCTACTGGTCTTTACAGCAAGGAGCGCTGGAAGGGCAGGAAGGAGCGCTGGAAGGGCAGGAAGGAGCGCTGGAAGGGCAAGAAGGAGCGCTGGAAGGGCAAGAAGGAGCGCTGGAAGGGCAGCAAGGAGCGCTGGAAGGGCAGCAAGGAGCGCTGGAAGGGCAGCAAGGAGCGCTGGAAGGGCAGGACGCATGTCAAATGAAACCAAAGTATTTCCAAGCAGCAAAGTCAACCTGCCCCCTTCATCCATCAGAATACATGCGCATCCCTTGTGGAGACTTTTTTTTTTCCCCTTTTTCTTTGTTGAATATAATTCTTTATTCCAAAAGAAGAAGAAGAATTCAGTTATAACAGAACATATAGGCAATATCAAGAGAAGGAACAAACCTATGGTTACAGTAAGGGGAAAAAACTAACCCTCCGACCAAACAGGAAAAACAAAATAAAAAATCGGACCTGCAGCATGTCAAAAATTAACCACTTAAGGACCGGCGCACGCAGATCTGCGTCCTCATTTTGAAGAGGGATATCTCGGTAAGGGCACAGCAGCTGCTGCTGCCACAATTGAGATATCCATCTCTTCAGGCGCCGGTCCTTTAAAACGATAGTGGTGGTCTGCGCGGCGGGTTCGCCACAAGATCATCGTTATCGGCGGTGGGAGAGGGGCCATCCCCCCACCCGCGCTTACCGGAGCCGTCAGCAGCGGCGTTGGCGATCGGGTCCTGTTCGTGGCTTGTCATGGATACGAGTGAGGGCAAGATGACCCCACCCGTCTCCATGACATAGCGGGGCTGCGCTGGCAGGGCACCAAAATAAGTCCTGCAAGCAGCTTCTTTGCAGCACTTTAGGAGCATTTAATACACCGCTCCTAAAGCGCCCCTTCCCATTGAGGCCTTTTTTTACGCCAACGCGCAGGAAAACCGCCCAGTGTGAAAGAGGTCTTAGCGGAGCTTTACTGGCGGTTTTTGGGCGCTGGCAGTGTGAAAGGGGTCTTAGCGGAGCTTTACCAGCGTTTTTTGGGCGCTGGCAGTGTGAAAGGGGTCTTAGCGGAGCTTTACCAGCATTTTTCGGGCGCTGGCAGTGTGAAAGGGCTCTGAAAACACTTGGGGCTTTCACATTGGGATTGCAGATGAGGCTTCTTTCAGGCGCTTTTTTTAAAAACGCCAAAGCGCCGCAAAAAACGCCCCAGTGTGAAAGGGGTCTTAGCGGAGATGAGGCTTCTTTCAGGTGCTTCTTTTAACGCCAAGGCGCCTGAAAAATGCCCCAGTGTGTAAGGGGTTTCGGGGTCTGCAGTATACGGGGGTGAGCCTTGACGGGGTCTGCAGTATACGGGGGTGAGCCTTGACGGGGTCTGCAGTATACGGGGGTGTGCCTTGACGGGGCCTGCAGTATACGGGGGTGAGCCTTGACGGGGTCTGCAGTATACGGGGGTGAGCCTTGACGGGGTCTGCAGTATACGGGGGTGAGCCTTGACGGGGCCTGCAGTATACGGGGGTGAGCCTTGACGGGGTCTGCAGTATACGGGGGTGAGCCTTGACGGGGTCTGCAGTATACGGGGGTGAGCCTTGACGGGGTCTGCAGTATACGGGGGTGAGCCTTGACGGGGCCTGCAGTATACGGGGGTGAGCCTTGACGGGGCCTGCAGTATACGGGGGTGAGCCTTGACGGGGTCTGCAGTATACGGGGGTGAGCCTTGACGGGGCCTGCAGTATACGGGGGTGAGCCTTGACGGGGTCTGCAGTATACGGGGGTGTGCCTTGACGGGGTCTGCAGTATACGGGGGTGAGCCTTGACGGGGCCTGCAGTATACGGGGGTGTGCCTTGACGGGGGCCTGCAGCTTACGCATGTATTTCCAAATGTGTGCAACTAAACCCGTTTTTAACTCATACTGTTAGACGGGTTGATTTTTTTTTTTATTAAATAAATACACAAGATATAAATAACCTTACTAACAATACCAGAGATATTATATATAATTTTTTTTTTATTTTTTTATTTTTTTTTAAAAAAGGTACAAATTTACCCCAGCAACCCAAGTACCTGAACCAATCCAACTCATTCCCTCTCAAATACCTACTTAACCTATCACCATCTCCGGATTTTCCCCTAGCAACTAAACCCAATACCCAATCCCTTTGCTTCCCGCCTGAAACCCTAAGGGGAACCTTGAAACTGTCCCCTGCAGAAATCCCATGAGGAAAAGGGGGGCTGAAAACAGCCTAAACCCCTTTTCCCCTATATTCTTTGGTTTTATTCGACATGCTATCTGTATGGATGAAATACGCATTGCACGGACATCGCATGTGATTTGCAGTGCGAATCGCACAACGCACTATAGTGTGAACCGAGCCCGAACAGCGGAGAATCTGGGACCGGGATATTTTTATCCGGGTAATCTTCAGATCTCACCTTCACCTGTCATTCACTTTTACACAGGTGACAAAAACGGGGCGTGTCCTGTGATGAGAAATGAAGAACGTGTTCTCCACTCCTCACCTCATAAACTGAGACACACCTGAGAGATCGGCTCTTCTGTTTAATAAACGTTCACCATAGAGCAGTGGTCATCCACCCCCTGTCCTCAGGGGCCCACTAACAGGCCAGGTTGGCAAGATAACTGAAATACAATCACAGGTGATCTTATTTTCTGCTCAGTGATTGCAGTATTCTAGTCTCCCCCAAGGTAATCCATAACACCTGGCCTGTTAGTGGGACGGGGTGGATGACCTCTGCCATAGAGCACTAATCATTGAATAGATGAGGCTGCAGTGCTTAACGAAGCCCCACCTGGGAGGAACACGGGGGCTGTGGGTTCTCATTTCTTAGATCTCTTGCAGGTGGAGTGAAGTGATCTGATCTCCATAAGCAGCTGGTTTGAAATTGGGGGAGGGGGAGGTGACATGCGGCTGCTAGTAATTAAAGCCCATGCCAGAGCACCTGTGATGCAGCACCGTCAGTAATGACCGAGAGCCCAATGCCCATGTTTATGAACCTGTTATGGTTAGCGGGGGTTCGGTCACCCAGCATAACATTGTGGGGGGACAAAGTTTAGGCCCCTTTCACACTGGGGCGGGAGGTGCGCTGACGGTACAGCGGCGCTATAGCGTGTTTTAACCTCCCCGCTAGCGGCCGAAAAAGGGTTAATACCGCCTGCAATGCGCCTCTGCAGAGGCACATTGCTGGCGTTATTACCGCGGTGTCCCATCGTTTTCAATGGGAAGGAGCGGTAAACACACACCGCTCCAAAGATGCAGCTAGCAGGACTTTTGGAGCGGTCCTGCTAGCCAATCCCCTTAGGCCCCTTTCACATGGGGCGGATCAGTGATGATCCGCCCCGTGCACCTCAGCTTGCTCAGTGGGGATCGCTCCGTTGATCCCCGCTGAGCCAGCGGATGACAGGGCGGTCCCCCGATCCACCAGACGGATGGAAAAGTAGTTTTTTCCTCCGTCACACTTTGGCGGGTCGGATGTCAGCGGGCATGTCACCGCTGACATCTGCGGCTCCATAGAGGAAGCATGGAGCGCCCGTTCAGGTCCGCAAAAAAAAGAAAAAAGGGCCCTTTCACACGGGCGGACGAATGGACCGTTTATTACAAGTCTGTTTACGGACTTGTAATGTATCCCTATGGGATTGCACACGTTAGCGGATGATGCATCCGCTAATTTCCGCAAAGTTCCGCTTTTTCAGACGGAAGAAAACCCTATTTTTCTTTTGTCTGGATCCGTATTCATCCGATTCCCCATAGGGGAGAGCGGAGGAGAGAGTGTGCGGGGACCGCCCTGTCCGCCGACAGCTCAGCGGGGATTTACGGAGGAATCGGGCTAACGGAGCGGATCAATTACGGATCCGCTCTGTGTGAAAGAGCCCAAACTGTCAGGCGAACCAGAACGGCCGCCCGTGTGAAAGAGCCCTAAGTGTAAAAGCACTCGGGCTTTCACACTGAGAATGCAGGGCAGGAGTTTTTACAGGCGGTATTTAGGCACTAAACTGCCTGAAAAACTCCTCAGTGTGAAAGGGGCCTTAATAAAAACTTGCTTCCCTGTGCCTTTAACCACTTGCTTACTGGGCACATATACCCCCCCCCCCCCCTTCCTGCTCAGGCGAAATTTCAGCTTCCGGCACTGCGTCGCTTTAACTGACAGTTGCCAACCTCAGATTATGAGCATAATCCGTTCCTGGAGAACGCTCGTAATCCAAAGTACTCACATATCAAAGCGAGTTTTCCCATTGAAGTCAAATAAAAATAAATTTGTTCCACATTGGACTTTAACCACTTAAGGACCGGACCAATATGCTGCCAAAATGACCCAAGGGGTTTTTACAATTCGGCACTGCGTCGCTTTAACGGACAATTGCGTGGTCGTGCGACGTGGCTCCCAAACAAATTGGCGTCCTTTTTTCCCCACAAATAGAGCTTTCTTTTGGTGGCATTTGATCACCTCTGCGTTTTTTTTTTTTTTTTGCGCTGTAAACAAAAATAGAGCGACAATTTTTAAAAAAATGCAATATTTTTTACTTTCTGCTATAATAAATATCCCCCAAAAACATGTATACATTTTTTTTTCCTCAGTTTAGGCCGATACGTATTCTTCTACCTATTTTTGGTAAAAAAAAAAAAAGAAAATCGCAATAAGCATTTATCGGTTGGTTTGCGCAAAATTTATAGCGTTTACAAAATAGGAGATAGTTTTATTGCATTTTTATTATTATTTTTTTTTTTTTACTACTAATGGCGGCGATCAGCAATTTTTTTCGTGAGTGCGACATTATGGCGGACACTTCGGACAATTTTGACACATTTTTGGGACCATTGTCATTTTCACAGCAAAAAATGCATTTAACCACTTCCTTACTGGGCACATATACCCCTTCCTGACCAGGTGAAATTTCAGCTTCCGGCACTGCGTCGCTTTAACTGACAATTGCGCGGTCATGCGACGTGGCTCCCAAACAAAATTGACGTCCTTTTTTCCCCCACAAATAGAGCTTTATTTTGGTGGTATTTGATCACCTCTGCGGTTTTTATTTTTTGCGCTATAAACAAAAATAGAGCGACAATTTTGAAAAAAAAACAATATTTTTTACTTGTTACTATAATAAATTGCCCAATTTTTAAAAAAATATTTTTTCTCAGTCTAGGCGATACGTATTATTCTACATATTTTTGTTAAAAAAAAAAAAAAAAAAAAAAAATCGCAAGAAGCGTCTGGTTTGCGCAAAAGTTATTGCGCTTACAAAATAGGGGACAGAATTATTATTTTTTAATTATTTTTTTTTTACTACTAATGGCGGCGATCAGCATTTTTTTTCGTGACTGCGACATTATGGCGGACACATCGGACACTTTTGACACATTTTTGGCGCCATTCACATTTATACAGCGATCAGTGCAATAAATATGCACTAATTACTGTATAAATGTGACTGGCATTGAAGGGGTTAACACTAGGGGGTGAGGAAGGGGTTAATGTGTACCCTTGAATTGTGTTATTAACTGTGGGGGAAGGGGGGTGACTGGGGGAGGTGACCGATGCTGTGTCCCTATGTACAAGGGACACAGATCCGTCTCCTCTCTCCCCTGACAGGACGTGGAGCTCTGTGTTTACACACAGAGCTCCACGTCTTGTCCCTGTAGCCGCCGATCGCGAGTCCCTGGCGGACATCGCGGCCGCCAGGCACTCGCATCGGCATCTCAGCGATGTGGCGAGCGCAGGCCGTAAAAACACGGCCACCCAGAGATGTAGAGCCACCCTGCGGCCGTACAAAGTCGTACGGCCGTCGGGAAGTGGTTAAATTGCATTGTTTATTGTGAAAATGACAGTTGCAGTTTGGGAGTTAACCACAGGGGGCGCTGTAAGAGTTAGGGTTCACCTAGTGTGTGTTTACAACTGTAGGGGTGTGTGGCTGTAGGAATGACGTCATCGATCGAGTCTCCCTGTATAAAGGGATCACTCGATCGATGCAGCCGCCACAGTGAAGCACGGGGAAGCCGTGTTTACATACGGCTCTCCCCGTTCTTCAGCTCCGGGGAGCGATCGCGACGGAGCGGCTATAAACAAAATAGCCGCGCCGTCGTCCCGGAACGCTCCCCGAGGGAACCCGACCGCCGCATGTAGCGGGGGGGGGGGGTCCCGATCCCGACCCACGTCTAGGCAGGGACGTACAGGTACGCCAATGTGCCTGTACGTGCCATTCTGCCGACGTATATGTACATGCGGCGGTCGGGAAGTGGTTAACAGACAATTGCGCGGTCGTGCGACGTGGCTCCCAAACAAAATTGGCGTCCTTTTCTTCCCACAAATAGAGCTTTCTTTTGGTTGTATTTGATCGCGATTTTTATTCTTTGCGCTATATACAAAAATAGAGCGACATTTTTGGAAAAAAAAAACAATATTTTTTACTTTTTGTTATAAGAAAAATCAAATAGACTAAATTTTAGTCAAACATTTAGGGCTCTTTCCGTTCCGTTTTCCGTCCGTTTTTCGATCCGTTTTTTTTATTTTTTTGTTTTAGAACTTTATTTAATCAGCTTTTCAAGAATTTTCCCATGATTCTTTGTTTCCCCCAGCGTGCATTGTGCTTTCTTCTTGCTGTATGTTAACAGCCGGCTGTTTGGTTCCTGATTCATTGCTGTACTTTACTGCTTATTACGATGGATTTGGGGAGTTATTATGAGCATGTGACATTGTGATGCAATTGCCTATATATGCTCCAGTTTAATTCTCCCTGCTAATTTAATGTGCAGTGATGAGACATGATAATTGTCGGTCGGTGCCGACCTGTCTAGAATGTTTTAGTAATTAGCCTTAGTGTGTGATTAGGGGGGGTGGAGATTTCATTGTTGCTTCAATGTCTTGGACTGTATAAAAAGCTGAGAAGAAAACCATTAAAGTCTGTGTTGTTCCAGCAGTAAGCTTGTCTCATGTGTGGCTTTCTGGGCGACTCCAGGAATATTCCTCCTCGTGGAATATTGGGGTGATTTTCGTTATGGGAAGAAGGGAACGTTGACGGGGATATCATACCAATACCGTCACAGACATCATTTGTCATGCTCTACTATCTGTGGAGACGAAAAAGCATGACCACGAAGATATCTGCGAGGAGACGCAGGTACTGGGCACATCCCATGCTCCTCAAGAGGCCAACTGAGTGTTTTTTTGCTCTGCACTACGCAGATTTGCGACGTTACCCTCCCAAATTTTTTTAATTTTACCAGAATGATAGGAAAAGGGGGATGGCAGCATTTGCCCCCCTTTTCCTCATGGGAAAGCGATGGATCCTATGGTTCCAGTTTTCCCTCAGGTAAATTGGCGGGCTCTTTTGCCCCTGCAGTGACCTCTTACTGCAGGGGGATTTTGGCGGGCTCTTTGCCCGACAGATGACCTCTGCAGCTGGGCTAGAAAGCCCGGGAAAATCCAGTTTGAACTGGCCAGAACCAACCCGGTTCTGGGCTATTTAAGCAGGGTTCCGATAGCTCAGGCTCATTCGCCTCAATAGACTTAGGAGCTGTGGTGTTCTTTTCCCCCACCCCGCTTTTTAATTTTGTCGCGGTGTTTGTTATGTGGTAGGGTCACCTTTGTCTTTTCATTATTTTACATGAGTATTTGTTATAATAATAATATTAATTTTAGCTAATGCTATGGTATTTGTTTTAAGCTGGGTAATTTTATTGGCAGCCTGGGCCGTAGTGGCTAGGTTAGCTTAAGGCTTATTTAAGTTTATTTATGTAAATATTTAAATTATTTATTTATTTACCCTTTGAAACCAATAATAAACACTCGCGGCCTTTATCATCCAACAAATTGTCTGATGTCTCGTATTTTAAGGGTATGTTCCATCTGTTTTCCCATGACGATTCCAACATTTGACTATTTGCTGGAAAAGTTGCATCCACGATTATACAGGACAAACACAGACATGAGACGTTCTGTGCCTCCAGAGGAGCGACTTCTCATTACCCTCGGGTCAGCCAGCCAGCCATTTTGCTTGATTATGTCCAGTGTAATGTTGGATTCCTTTCATAATTTCTTCTACTCTTCCTAGGTTTCTTGCATCTGGAGTTTTATACGTCACTAAACCTTTTTTTTTTTTTGGGAATCTCAACTATATCTGGAATAGTACATGAGACCTGTGAAGCAATATGGGAGGAGCTTCGGTCGTCTGCAATGCCTGTTCCTGATGCTACCATGTGGCAGGAAATAGCGAATGGGTTTTGGAAAAAAAACACAATTCCCTAATTGTGTTGGAGCCCTGGATGGGAAACACGTCAGAATTCAGATGCCACCTGGATCTGGCTCGCAATTTTACAATTATAAAAAATAATTTTCCCTTGTGCTAATGGCAATCTGCGACAGTAACTACAGGTTTGTAGCTGTTGATATAGGGGCCTATGGATCAAATGCAGACGCAAGAGTCTTTTCAGCATCACAAATGGGGAGAAGACTACTGGAGGGACACTAATTTCCCATCAGATAAACCACTACCATCAACTGTAGGACCAGATTTGCCACATGTTCTTGTAGCTGATGAGGCATATGGACTTTTCCAGCATCTTTTAAGGCCTTATGTCAGGCACAATTTAACGACCCCCACAAAAATTTTCAACTATCGCTTGAGTCGTGCAAGGCGCCTTATTGAATGCACCTTTGGCATTTTGAGCGGCAAATGGCGCATATTTCATACCGCAATACAACTCAGCGTGGAGAATGCCCAACTGGCAATCCAAGCCTGCTGTCCTCCACAATGTCATCCGTGAGAAGGAAGGGATTTCTGTTGAGGAAGAGGACGAGATAGACTTACCTTCTGTACGCTTTTCCGGACTGCGACCCAACAATTCTGCCATTACCATGCGTGACAATTTTACAAATTTTTTATGTCCCCAGAAGGAGAGGTTCCGTGGCAGTATCAGTATGTGTAAAAACAGTCACGAGGCACTTTATGATGTGCACCTTGCTAGTAACATGTTTCACCCCTTTTAGTTAACTTGCATGATCTTTGTTGTCCCAGTGAAAAAGACAATTAATTTCTACATTTCTGATTTCTACAAGTGTATGCTTTCATGCTTCAATTGTCATTACCAGTGTACCTATGATATATCAGTTTGTTTCTTTTCACATAAAGTACCAAAAAAAAAAAAAAAAAAACATTTTCATGCAGTCAAGTATTTTTAATTGAACGTTGTAATGGAACTATGAACTATTCTGCCTGGACATCGATAATCCTACAGTGAGGCCTACAAAGAACTGCAAGACTTGTTACAATTGGATTTACCACATTGTATTCTGAGCTCAAAGGGTTAATTATAGAAGGGAACTCTTTCACTGCTAAATGCTAATATTCCCTTTGCATAGCTAATTGACTCTCCTTTGTGTAGTTAACAGCCTCCTGTCAGGTGTATGTTGATGGGATCATGTTTGAGTGTATAATTGTTTTAAAGGTTAATTGAATTGTATTGATAAAGGAAGGTGTCTGATCAATTTAATGTTAAAATGTAAGCTTGGAGCCAAAACGTCTAGAGACTGATTGGCTCAAGGGAATGTCATTATTTCAAAGTATCTGTATTGAAGCCCCCCCACTGTGGGAGGGGGGGCGGAGATTGTCATTGTTCCTGTACAAGTTTGTAACCACATATAAGCTAGGTGAAATGTGCCATTAAACAGTCTACTTGACCCTTCAACACGCAGCCTCGTCTCGTTCTTGAAGGGGGACTCCCTCTCTCTCTGGATCTCATGGATAGGGATATACCGGCTGTACCTGCATATCGCAACTTGCTAGGAAAAAGGACGTCTCCAACGGCTGATACCCCCTCACTACCAGTGGGTAGCCGTTACAAACGTCATGACCGCAACATGTACAATGTAACTTATAGTAAAATCATTAAAATAAGAAATAGACATCAAAAAAAAAAAAAAGGGGCAAAAAACAATTAAACTGGTATCAAAACTTTGCAAAGAACATATAATTAAAGGTCTTGGTAATAAGGGGTGGGGAAAAGGGAAGAACCAGTATGTTAAGTGCCCTGGGAAGGAGAGGGATCATAGCTGGGTGCCTGGGGTTGGGCTAGCAAATTTTGGGCAGTGGAGGCTGGGGCACGGTGATGATGGGGGATAGGGCTGGGTTGATAATGGTGACTGTAGGGAGCTGGTGGTGCGTGATCGGGGTAGAATTGGCGTTGGGGAGGGGGGATAACTGGGGGCACAGGGTCTCCGGACATAGACGCCCTTACACACATTCCAATGTACTGTCCAATCGCTAAGTGCATGTCTAATTTTCTTGGGGTCGGAATTTTTTGAAGCTGGTGATATTGGCTTCTTAAGAAGCACGCATCATTGTTTAGATCTAAAAATGGGTCAGGGGGCGCTGTAGGAGTTAGGGTTCACTTAGTGTGTGTTTACAACTGTAGGGGGGTGTGGCTGTAGGACTGACGTCATCGATCGAGTCTCCCTATAAAAAGGTATCACTCGATCGATACGCCGCCACAGTGAAGCCGTGTTTACATACGGCTCTCCCCGTTCTTCAGCTCCAGGGAGCGATCGCGACGGAGCGGCTATAAACGAATAGCCGCGCCGTCGTCCCGGATCGCTTCCCGCAGGAATCCGATGGCCGCATGTAGCGGGGGGGGGTCCCGATCGGACCCCCGACCCACGTCTAGGCAGGGACGTACAGGTACGCCAATGTGCCTGTACGTGCCATTCTGCCGACGTACATATACATGCGGCGGTCTGGAAGTGGTTAATGAAGGTACAACATTTAACAACATATTGCTACACTTAGAGCCCCCTATATTATGTAGCTCCTGCTGGAATAATAATAATAATAATAATAAACATTATATTATATTATATTATATATATATATATATATAAATATAAATATATATAAATATAAATATATATAAATATAAATATATATATATATATATATATATAAAAATGTATTTATATCAGGAAAAAGGCCCACATGGACCTTTTACAGAGCAAGACGTAAAACAACATACCAGAACATAAACATAATGGGACACACAATGTCATGACTACAAGGACAGTACTGTTGGCATTAGTTTATATCCATGTACTCACAAGTAGGGCACAACATCCCATCAATGTCCCCCGCGCATCCTACATCTGGTCTGAATGCACTGTTGCATAATGCGTTTAGAAAAATTTATAGAAGGACCCCCTGTAGCTGGCCAGCTAGAAAACCTGTCCTAGGTCACTAATATAACCTAAATGTAGTGCACAGGTTTATATGTGAGAGACAAAAGCAGAGTTATTCACTGTGATTTTATGCTTGGATGTCATATAAAAGTTGTATGTTGTGTTCACAGAAGCAAAATAAAAAAATGGCCTTTAAGAATCATTTATTTATATGACAGTAAAGGTAAGCTCAATAATACAGTAGAATGTATACCAGAAAGTATAGCGTTAAGTCTTTGTGACTCAGAAAGAGTCTTGACTAATCACAGCCAGCTTCACACTCAGCAAGAGAGTCTTGACCAATCACAGCCAGCCTTGCATCCATTCGGTCTGGGAAACTCCCCAGCACACTAGCTGGAAAGTAATTCCACCACAGAGAGAGAACAGAACAGACACACAGATCCAGAGTCCAGTTTTTATGGAAGCAAGGGGCCAAATAGGTATTTCATACAGTTATATATATATGTTCCTATTGTAAATAATGTGATTATAACTGTATACTGAACTAGTTATGTGTTCACTTGTAGACTCAACAAACTCTCATCAAACTCAACAAACTCTCATCAAACTCAACAAACTCTCATCAAACTCAACAAACTCTCAACAAACTCTCATCAAACTCTCCAAACTCTCATCAAACTCTCCAAACTCTCATCAAACTCTCCAAACTCTCATCAAACTCTCCAAACTCTCATCAAACTCTCCAAACTCTCATCAAACTCTCATCAAACCAAACCCAGTTTTAAACCACCGAATTATACCTTTCAGAGAAACTAGAGAATGCTTTAATAACTTTACAGAGCAAGAGAGCATAAATACTGAAGAAAGAAATATATCCACCATTTTATGTTAAATGACAGGATTGAATATTTGAACCGCCATTTTTGTTATACTTTATTCAACACGTGCTGTTGTACATGGACCGTCTGCTGCAAAGCAGCAGTGTTACATATAAAGAAAAGTAAAGTTAATAAAGAAGTTATTTTAAGCATCCGGTGTGCTCTTTAAACCTTACTGCTTCCATAGAACGGCGCTAGAGGAATTTCAGAGTAATAGACAGTCTTGTTGGACTGAAAGGTCAGAGATATCACAATTCTTCTAATGCCACAGCCCCTTCCCGGGGTAGAACGTGTTTGTGCTATCGGTATTATTGTGATATGGGACAGCTGCCCCACGGGCTCAGTCCTGCCTTTTTTTCCCCTTCAGAAAATAGTGTAAGATCTACCATGTAACAGTCACCACCATTTACGACCTTCCATCCCATCCACGACAGCTCATCTGACACACAGACAAATCAGCAGGCATCCCATTTTCCCAGAATCAAGACGAGACACAGCTCTGTGCTTGTTCCAAATGTAATGATCAACTTTAATGGTTTCTTTCAGTCTTATATACAGTACAAGGCATTAAAGGAACAATCAACTCACCACCCACACACTAAGGCTAATTACTAACCATTCTAGACAGGTCGGCGCCGGCCTATAATTATCATGTCCAATCACTGCACATTTCTTCATTAACAGCATAACAAACAAAACCCCATCACACACTGAGTTCCCTAGGCAGACGTTCCGTCTCCGCATACAGCTTGACACCTATTCACACCTCTGAGCATCAATAGGTTTTAGACAGTGTTGAAGAAAGGGGGGAATGAAAAAATGGACTTTGTAGGCACTTATTTATAAAAATACAAAAATTATTTTAATAGTACATAGAAGATAAATACAAAACCAAAAGATAAATTAATATTTAAAAACACAGTATGGGGTATTGAGAATCAAAAAGTAGTGGGCCGTGCTGAGTGATTCTGTTGGTGGAAAACTCTGAAGGCCTTCAATTTGCACGTTGGTCCACTCTTTGTTCAACCCTTTAACTGTGTATGGTGTTCCAGTGAATGCTCTACTAGTTTCACGGATTAATTCCGCTTCATCGGGAGCTTGGAACTGCAACATAAGAAATATATCAAAGACACAACCAATTAGCAACGTGTTAGACCAAAACACTGAATGCCCAAAGCCGGAAAATCCGGACAGGACATGCTGTGTTCCACAAAGTTTACTCACCATATAAAATGGTTGATAGTTCGAATGAGGAGCGTTATGTACAGAGGCACCGCCCTGCGGAGGAGTCCACCTCCTGAATGACCCAGCCGGGTCAGAGCACGAGTATGGGTTCCCACACGGCAAGCACCAATGGCACCCGTCGGACCAATCCTGGATTAACCTAGGGGGGACCACTAGTACTGTAATGAAAAGTAAAAATACCCAAAATAATACTCATAATAATGATACGCACTGGCAAAACATCTTGTGCATAAAAATATGCAAACAAGAAAAACTGAAGGCCCAAAAGGTATATTATACTAGGACAAATTGGTTTAAGTCATTAGGATGGAATTGAATTTTAAATGGTAAAATCACCCAACTAATTTCTTGCACCAGAAAAACTGATGCCTTGAAAAATAGAAAAAAGGGAGAAAAAAAAAGTCTTTGAATGGGGGCAGAAAACGTCCCCCTGAGCTAGAATGCTAGTGATAGAAATAATACTGCATATAAATTATATTATGCCATGGTGTTAAATAAGCACCAAGCTAACAGCACTAGCAGGAGCTAAGAAGACAGGGGAAAGAAGAAACACCCAAGCTAAAACCAAAACCAATACAAATAAACTAGAGATTTACCTGGAAAAGATTGTATACACTTAAGGCTGCTGGAGTAGAACAAAGGCATACAACAGCAGCGTTACCGGAGCCAATCTAAGTAAACAGAGAGATGGATCCAAAGTTAAAAGATAGACCCTAACTGTTAGGGCTCTATAGAATCCAGGTATTGGGGCCAAGGACAAAGATTGCTTACCAGTATGTGAAGAATGCTGATAGACCTATATTTCGAGGCCGCCGCAGCAGCGATCATTACTGCAGCTCAGCTACACACTGAGTGAAGCATATGCTGCCTCGTTATATAAGGACCCCCGAGCGCTGTGCGTCAGACAGGCGTCTGACGTCATGCGCACCAGCCGAGATAGGCCTATCGCGCATGCGCCACGAGGCGCTAGAGTTTCTGGGAGTTGTAGGAAAGCAACTCCAGAGCGCTGTGGAACGAATATGACCTAACCGGGCCGCTCGATCGATGGAGCGGCCCGTGGTGCCACTATGCAAAGAGCCAACCACTAGTCCAAAGGACAAGTGGAGGCTCAGCTAGTGGCTTGGGTGGCCACTAGGTTAAGAATAGGTCCAGGTATCAGCGGTGCCGCCATAGGAAAACCAAGAAAGGGCTCCCCCTTGAGGCTAGCCTCCATACTACGCTCCTCAAAGAGAACTTAAATATCATGTAAATAGGCATTTTCAAAATCATTCCAACGTAGGAATGAGAGAATTACATCTTAAAGTGAATACAGTATTTAATTGCATCAAGTAGAGAAAAACTCGTTTTCAAAAGGAAATTTTTTTCTTGAAAGCACTGAACATTAAAAACACACATATACATATATGTGTCAATTCAGTGACAAATTAAGTAATATATTAATCAACAATACAAGGTTGTTTGTATAAAACAAATGTGGATACTATATAGAATTCCCATATATGGCGATCAACTTAGATCTAAAGCAATTTATGTCGGGATATTGAATCCCAAAGAGATATTTTAGAACATACTGTAAATTTGAAATAGGGAAACCTGAAATGTTCAAAGCACTAAATGGGACAGGGGAGACCGGGAAGGGAATAAAAAAAATGGGGAAAAGGGGGGGGGGGAAGGGGAAGAAATGAGAAGGGGGACAGGTGGAAAATAAAGGGAGGGAAAGAAGAGGGGTAGGAAGGGAGGGGAAGAGGAAAGGGGGGGGAGGAAGGGAAAGGAGTGGAGGGCTGGAGGAAATAAGAAAAGAAAATGGGATGAAGAGTTTTTAGTGCTGAGAAGATGACAGACATTTTACAACAGATTTGACCATAAATAGACAAACAAATGTATTATTCAAACTTCAATGGATGACATTATGCTTGAAAAGAGGGGCAAGTGCCAGGGCGCCCATCCTGCGGCCCCTCTGGCACTGGCCTCACAGAAAACATTTATAGGAATGCATTTGATTAATGCCTGGGGATACAGTGGCCCCCAAACGTTCTATCCAGAACGTTTCCTTTTGGAGTATGCGCTGATCCCAATTTCCCCCTCTGGGATCCTCAGGAATTACATCTAGGACTATAAATCTGATCTGAGATACATCAAACTTATGATATAGACCTAGATGTCTGCTCACAGGGGTTATCATTTTGGCAAATTGCGAATAATATATATGATCATACAGTCTTTTAAATTCTCTGAAAGTCTTACCGACATAAAAAGCTCCACAATTGCATAGCATCAAGTAGACTACGCCTCTAGTATTACATGATGCCTGAAAAGGGGGTTTGAAGATTTCCCCATTAGGTAGCTTAAATTTGGTTCCCTCCAATACCCACGGGCAATATGAGCACTGCCCACATTTGGTAAGGCCTCTGACAGTACCCACAGAGGTAAGCTTGGGTTTGTACTCGCTGGCTGTCAGTTTGCTGCCCAAGGAGGGACATCTACGGAAAACCATTTCTGGTACATGTCTAACATATTTCCCCAAAATTGGATCCTCAGAGAGGATATGCCAGTGTCGCTCCAGGCAGTTGCGCAATGCCCCATGCTGAGCGGCAAACTTGGTGATGAATTTGGTTGTTAGTAATTTGTCATCTTTTTTGGGAGGTGGGTAGAGCAATGATGTTCTATCTTTCTTAAGAGCTTGGTTATAGGCTTTTCTTAACAAGGTTTTAGTATAGCCGCGCTGAAGCAGTCTGTTACGCAATTCCCTAGCTTGATTTTTAAAATCAACGTCAAAGGTACAATTCCTCCGCAATCGGAGGTATTGTGCATAGGGGATACTGTGCACCAATGTTTTAGGGTGCTCACTATCCGCATGCAGGAGGGTATTCCCTGCAGTATCCTTTCTAAATAATTTTGTACTAACATTGTCGTGTAGATCCCTAAAGACCAACACGTCAAGGAAGGATATGGCGTTCAAATCCCAGTTGTAAGTGAATTTGAGATTAAACTGGTTGATGTTTAATGCATTCAGGAATTCCTCCAGTAGCTGTGGCGTGCCTGTCCAGATGACAAAAACATCATCAATATATCTATACCAGCACGCCAGCTGGCATAGATATTGTTGATAAGCTTCATTAGCAAAGATCTCACGCTCCCACCCCCCCCAGGTACAAGTTGGCATAGGCCGGTGCACAACAAGTGCCCATGGCCACTCCTTGTACCTGGAGGTAGTGGGAGCCGTGAAAAGAAAAATAGTTATGTCTTAGTATGTAGGACAAAAAAGAGGACAAGGACAAGTCGTTGGAATTTCCATTCCCTGTGGTCAATTTCCATAAGGAAAGATTCCACTATCTTGAGGCCTTTGTCATGTGGAATGCTGGAATAAAGTGCTTCCACATCAATTGTGACAAATATGGCATTTTGAGGAATAGTAAGTCCATCTAGTTTCCTCAACAGGTCAATTGTGTCCTTAACATACGAAGGGAGGCTGATTGCATGTGGCATGAGGAAAAAGTCAACGAATCGACTCGCGTTTTCTGTAATAGAACCAATGCCCGAGATGATAGGGCGCCCTGGAGGAATTTGTTTGTTTTTATGGATCTTTGGGATGGAATAAAAAATGGGTTCCCTTGGAAAAGGTATATTGAGAAACTCGTAAGTTTGTCAATCAAGGCATCTGAAAAAGCCGAATAGATCAACATTTTAAATTCTAGTTTAAACTGATTGATCAAGTCCTGATCAATCAATTTATACCACTCCCTATTGTCCAAAATATCGTAGCACATTTTCTCATATTGACCACAAGTCTGCAAGACAATGTTGCCTCCTTTGTCGGAGGACTTAATAATTGTATCCGTTCGTGTCTGTAGACTTTTGAGTGCATTTTGAAGAAGATGTTTGGGCAAATTGGGGGGTAAAGATATTGGAGGCAACTTCTTAATCTCTCTAACCGTGGCCATAAGGAAAGCCGCTATCTGGGGGTGAGTATTTAAGTCTGGAAATTGGTCAGACTTCTTTTTAAACTTTTGGGCTTTTTTGTTATATACTTGGACTAGTTCTTCTCTGGGTGTCGGGTTAGAGGTCTCATTCTCATCCAAAAGGAGAATGAGATCTCTAAGCGCTCTAAATTCTTTCATAGAGTATTTTTAGATTTTTTCAGACAATTCTTTTTCCTCTCTTTGTCTCCTCTTTTCGGGATCAAAAATAAATGTATACGTCAATTTTTTGTTTTGCCAGTGCGTATCATTATTATGAGTATTATTTTGGGTATTTTTACTTTTCATTACAGTACTAGTGGTCCCCCCTAGGTTAATCCAGGATTGGTCCGACGGGTGCCATTGGTGCTTGCCGTGTGGGAACCCATACTCGTGCTCTGACCCGGCTGGGTCATTCAGGAGGTGGACTCCTCCGCAGGGCGGTGCCTCTGTACATAACGCTCCTCATTCGAACTATCAACCATTTTATATGGTGAGTAAACTTTATGTGGAACACAGCATGTCCTGTCCGGATTTTCCGGCTTTTGGCATTCAGTGTTCTGGTCTAACACGTTGCTAATTGGTTGTGTCTTTGATATATTTATTTCTTATGTTGCAGTTCCAAGCTCCCGATGAAGCGGAATTAATCCGTGAAACTAGTAGAGCATTCCCTGGAACACCATACACAGTTAAAGGGTTGAACAAAGAGTGGACCAACGTGCAAATTGAAGGCCTTCAGAGTTTTCCACCAACAGAATCACTCAGCACGGCCCACTACTTTTGATTCTCAATACCCCATACTGTGTTTTAAATATTAATTTATCTTTTGGTTTTGTATTTATCTTCTATGTACTATTAAAATAATTTTTGTATTTTTATAAATAAGTGCCTACAAAGTCCATTTTTTCATTCCCCCCTTTCTTCAATATAATCAGGATGTGGCACTATGTTATTTAAGGATGTTTGATTGCCATCCAAGGGCACATGCAATCAATCTTTCAAATTTTAGACAGTGTTATCACACAATTAAAGGCCTTTCAAGAGCTAGCCTTTTACAATGGTTAATGGAATATCTTAGGAGTCTATGCAATTAGCACCTTTCATAAGGACAATGAAATGTCTTCCAGGCCCTGACTCAATTAGCATGTCACTAGTCAGGGCTAATCATAGAATGAGTCACCACATTGAATAGCCA
This sequence comes from Rana temporaria, assembly GCF_905171775.1. Classification (NCBI taxonomy): domain Eukaryota; kingdom Metazoa; phylum Chordata; class Amphibia; order Anura; family Ranidae; genus Rana; species Rana temporaria. The sequence continues at coordinate 8,101,682 of NC_053489.1, read as the reverse complement.
ACAACTTGTGATATCTCAAGACCTCCTGCAAACATGATTTATTATTAATGTCCCATCTCATGTAATACATGAATTATGATTCACTTGCCACCCCATGCCCAAAGGGCACAGGGTGGACTCAGACCCAAGAGTTATCAGTGACGCTGACACAGGAGTATCCCCCATCCTCACGAAGTCTCTGGGTGTCCCGGGTCATTCCGTTACATAAAAAAAAAAAAAAAGAGAAGAGAAAATTGTGTTTTTTTTTTCTAATCCCCTTGTTGAGGCTTCCATGTGTAGATGGACATTTTAAATCGTTACACAACCAAATCACATTGCTATAAATCTTCTTATATGGACTATAAAACTGAAGGACCTATGAATAAATGGTTGTGGAACGAATCATTTAAGTTTCCATTATTTCTTATGGTGAAATGTGCTTTGATATACAAGTGCTTTGGATTACAAGCATGTTTCTGGAACGAACTATGCTCGCTATCCAAGGTTTTACTATATGCGGAACGAAGAGGTACTAGCCCTAAAGTGGAGAGATAAAAGAGAAGTCTACATACTTCCCGAGATCTCGTCCAGAAGCCAAAATGTGTACAGGAATATAACCTTTTCGTGGTAAGGGGGTGGATATGAATGCATCCCTACCAGGAAATCAGTTTTGGTATAAGAAAGTCGACATTTACTTGTTTTAACTAGCCCTGTATAATTCATGTTATCTTTTCCAAGTGTACACAAGGATCCTTAACCTACCTAAAATTTCAAGTTGGACATTATAACATGCCTTCTCTATCCGTATGGCCATGCCCCTGAAGAAAATTTGCTCCGATATATTAGCCAGACTTCATGAAAAGGCACTTCCCCGATATTCACCCACTTTCCTTTCTCATCGCACATTTTTTTTTTTTTGTGCTTCTATACTTTTACGTTTTAATTTTTTATGTTTCATACACTTTAGGGTTGTTTTGTCTGCCCTTGTCAGGCTGTTTGCTCCGCTCTTCCATCGGGTTCCGCTCAGCTTCCCCTTCTTCGTCCTCCCCATTGCCTTCCGCCCCGCCCAGTGCGGGGTCGTTTAGTCCGATCTCTCGTAGGCCTGAAGGATGTCTCTTGCTTTGACCTTCCCTTTTCCGCTCTTCGGAGCGCTGACCTTTGGTGGTGGGGTCTACGGCTGACCTGTGGTTTCAGCTCTCAGCATTGTCCCTGGTAAATATACATACTTATGCCAATATGGCTAATAATGATTATATACATATTACTGTTGAATGTGTGTGTTATTTCTGTTATATTTAACAAAATTTCACTTATGCACATGTATCTCTCTAGAATTCATGCTCTCACTTTCCCCCCCAGAAGACCTCTACTGTTAAAGGTCGAAATGCGTTGGGTTTTATAGTACCATTATATTGTCATATGAACTCAAACGATTGTATTTATTTATGTTTTATAAACATCATCATGGAGCTCATGTCTTGATCCCATTAACCACTTAAGGACTGCACATTTATGTCGGCAGAATGGCACGGCTGGGCACATGCACATACGTCCTGTGCTAGTACCCAGCCACGGGTCCCAGTCCGAAGCTCCGGGACCCGATCGCCGCTGGAGTCCCGCGATTGGTCCCCAGAGCTGAAGAACGGGGAGAGCTGTGTGTAAAACACAGCTTCCCCTTTCTTCACAGTGGCCGCGTCATTGATCCTGTGATCCCTTTTATAGGGATACACAATCGATGATGTCACACCTACAGCCACACCCCCCTACAGTTAGAAACACATATTAGGTCATACATAACCCCTTCAGTGCCCCCTTGTGGTTAACTCCCAAACTGCAATTGTCATTTTCACAGTAAACAATGCATTTTAAAATGCATTTTTTGCTGTGGAAATGACAATAGTCACAAAAATGTGTCTATATCTTTTTCTTTTGATTGGGGTTCTTTACTCTATTTTTATTTTATTAGCTATCGTAAGGTACATTTAATACATGATTGTGTTATTTGAGGATTTAATCCTCTATATTCCTATATAATTTTACTTAGTCCATTCCGATGGAACCTTTTGTCGCCATGAGTACTCTGGAATTTCCGGACTTGCCATTTTTTTTGAGTTATCGGGATCCATAGACTTAATCTTAAAAATGGTGTCAATTCCTCAAACGCTTTGTTACTTTAAATGTTTAGTGATGCTTTAAGGTATTGTAAGGTTATTACACTGATCCGGAAATAAGGAGTTGTCAGACATAATATTGATCTTCTCATTTTTAATTTTTTCATTAATCTACTTTTAATTCACCAAGTGAATTTGCTCTATAATGAGTAAGTAGGGAGAAAAAGAGAGAAGACGGTAGGAAGAATAAGAAAGGAGGTGGGGTTCTGCTCTTAGTGAAATGATTGGATTCTTACTAAGTTAAGGGGGTTATAAGATGGTCATTTAAGAATGAAATCTATTTTATTGACTAATATAACATTTGTTATGGTATGACAAGTATCGACTTTTACGTTGCACTTGAATATCACTCAGGGGAACATTATATAAGGAAAATTACGGGTAAATACTATATTTCCGTTATAACAGTTTGTGGACACATGATCTTTTTATTTCTTCCAAATCTATTTATTTTTGAATAAAGAATGATTCTTCGATTGAGACCAAAGTATGGTTAGGAATATGTGATACCGAAATGTATCTTCCTGTACTGCATTGTGATGATATCCTTGATGTATGAACTCTATTGTACTGTTTACATTTTTAAAATAAACTTAAACTTGATTGAAAAAAAAAAAAATTGTCCGAAGTTTCTGCCATAATGTTGCAGTCACGAAAATTAGTAAAAAAAAAAAAAAAAAAAAAAAAAAAAACGAATAAAAAAAAATGCAATAAAACTATCCCCTATTTTGTAAACGCTATAAATTTTTGCGCAAACCAACCGATAAAACGCTTATTTCAATTTTTTTTTACCAAAAAAAATATGTAGAATACAAATCGACCTAAATTGAGGAAAAAACACACACACACACACACACACACACACACACACACACTTTTTTGGGGGATATTTATTATAGCAAAAAGTAAAAAATAGATTTTTTTTCAAAATTGTCACTCTATTTTTGTTTATAGCGCAAAAAATAAAAACCGCAGGGGTGATCACATACCACCAAAAGAAAGCTCTATTTGTGGGGGGAAAAAAAAGGACGCCAATTTTGTTTGGGAGCCATGACGCACGACCGCGCAATTGTCTGTTAAAGCGACGCAGTGCTGAATCGCAAAACCTGGCCGGGTCCTTTAGCTGCCTAAAGGTCCGGGTCTTAAGTGGTTAATTGTCTCCTCCGTGATGTACTTTTCTCAAGAATTTATTTTTATGCTTCTATCAATTCTTGCCCAAGCCCCTTGGGGTACCCTTTCTAACCTTAAAAAGTCTTATCATCAGGGAGGCGTTAGTGAGGCGGCCTGGCGGGAAGATTTGTGGTGTGGTGACAAATGACAATGTTACCTGGCCAAGCATCCAGTGGGCAACAGCGAACATTTAAATGGCTTTGCTTTCAGAGCATAGTCAGTATAGTGGCCTTTCTAATTGTTTTATTTATTTTATATAAATCAAAGTTAGCCATGAACGTGGCAAAGCATGAGAGTTCTGACTGAGGAGATTGAAGTAATCAAAGAAGAAATTGGATCCAACGAGGAAACCATTGGGGGACAGATTAATGAAATTAGAGGATGTGGAAGACATCAAGAATGAAAATCAGCGAAAGAAAATCTTTGATCCCTTTTGTGATTTGGTGATTGCATTGGGTGTGGGGATATTTCTTTGCATAAGATGCAAGACGTTTGTTGCAGGCTTGATGATGCAAGTTGTCCGAGGCATTTAAAAAAAGGACCACAGGACACCATTTTTTTTAATGTTAAAATGCATATTTATATAGCTTTGGAACATTTAGTTTCGGACAACATAATTAAATCCTTGGCTCCCTTTACTTGGTGCGGGTACAAAACTGCATGGCGGCACTGGCAGTCTTTTCTTACTTCAGTGCACCACAATATGTTGAATTTTTCCGAGCAACTGGTATTATGATTTTTAAAACAGTTTGATAGAACTACTCGTGGTCCCACATACGCAAAACATTATCGGGTGTATCCTTTTTTCTAAAGATGAATTCGTTGCCATCTTGTTTTAAAAAAAATTGGGTTCGTCAAAACGTTGAAAGGCTACAGAAGAGCTACATATTCAGTAGATAAGAGAAGACCTATTACGCCAGAAAGTTTGTTAAATCTCTGTAAGGTTTCTGATCTTGTTTGTTTTTCCTCTTACGAGGCCAACCTTTTCAAAGCCGCATTTTCGGTTTGTTTTTTCGCAGCCCTTAGGGTATCGAAATTGGTCACTAGAAACGCCTATAGTAGAACGGGTTTTAACCACTTAACCGCCCTATAGATGAAATACGTCTACAAGGCGGTTGCTTAACTCTGGGAGGGCGTCAATGTACGTCCTCCCAGAATCGCGCTCGCGCGCACACGGGAGTCACCGTGACCGGACCCGGCTGATCACGGATCACGGTAAATCGCCGCTTATAGCGGCGGTTTACCACGTGATCGCTCCGTCCAATGACGGAGCGATCACTAGTAAACAAACCGGCGTCATGTGATGACGCCGGTTCCTCCCGTTCCTCCCTCTCCTCTCTGTACCGAACGGTACAGTGTGAGAGAGGAGAGGGGAGAGAGCGGAAGCAGCAGCTGCGGGCTGGATCTGTGACACATGCAGTCACAGATCCAGCCATCGATCCCTCCCTGTGCAATACTCTGCAATGCCCCCATACTCTGCAATGCCCCGCAATACCCCACAATACTCCGCAATACCCCACAACGTCGTCTATGGGGATTTTTAAGTAGCGAAGTTTGGCACCATTCCACGAGCGTGTGCAATTTTGAAGGGTGACATGTTGGGTATCTATTTAATCGGCGCAACTTCATCTTTCACATTTATGCAAAGGAATGAAGAAAAAAATACTACATTTGCCAAATTTTATAAAACAGAAACAAAGAAAAATTATTTTTTTACAGAATTTTCAGTCTTTTTTCTCTTATAGCGCAAAAAATAAAAAACCCAACGGTGATTAAATACCACCAAAAGAAAGCTCTATTTGTGTGAAAAAAAGGACGAAAATTTCATTTGGGTACAGTGTTGTATGACTGAGTAATTGTCATTCAAATTGTGAGCACCGAAAGCTGAAAATTGGTCTGGTTATTAAGGGGGTTTACGTGCCCAGTGGTCAAGTGGTTAAAAGGAAGGATATCATTCTCAATTCTTTATTTATTTCAAAAGTTGCGTTACAGGATATTACATTTCATCTCTTCTACTTACTTCAACTGTTATCAAAGAGTTGAGAGAACGATGGATACAAACCTCATCCCCCCCCCCCCCCCCTCCCACCTTTATCCTAGTTTCGCAATACTTTCCATTTTCCTCTCTATCTTATTACCCTCTGTACCCCCCTCCCCTTCCCCCCCCCCAAAAAAAAAAAGGGGTTCGTGTTGGCCATTCCCCATCCCCATCTATACCTCACGTAAGGAGCCCACGTCGACTGGTATCTCTCATCCAGATTTTTCAGTGCCATTGTTAAATTCTCCACTAGAATTTACGTTTTTACAAGCATGGGAGAGAGATCTCAGACTAATATTTACTCAAGAACAAAAAGACAGGATCCTAAGATTTACTCATAAGGCATCAGTAGCAAGTAAATATGAGGAGGGAGGATATAAAATATTAACGAGATGGGGGCGTGGCCTGCTGCGGACCAGGATGGACGCCTGAAGCCGAGCTCTGCTCCACGGCCTGGACAAAGCAACGCACCGCGGCTGTCTCTCTCCCTCTATCTTACCGCCGAGGACGGGGGAGAACCGAGGGAACAACAGGGTATGCCCGGACGGAAGCAAAACCCACCCGCGCCGCGCCGCCTTACAGATTACTATCCGGCGGCCGCGGCGATGCAGGGAAACCAAGATGGCGCCGGCTCCAGCGTCGGAAGACTCGCAGATGCGAGCAACTTGCCTGCTTCTCGCAGCTCCTCACCTCACGTATCGGAGAGCCCTCCAAACAACAACGTGAGGGACCCCATGGACACTCTACCTCCTCCTGAGCACTCTGCAGACATCCAGCAAGCAGACAGAGGTAAGAGGCTGGCTACTTCCCCTATCACCTCTCCTAACAAAGAGCCCCTGGCTAAGAAGCAGCTATGGTCTGCTGTAGTTGCAGGGCCGAACAGCACCCAGCAGACTCCCTCTTTAGCTGCCATTCCTGCTACTAATAATGCAGTCACGGAAGTCATGCTTAAATCCATGCTACTGACACTACAACAGGATTTACATAGAGAACTACAAATTTCTATGTCCCAAATGCATGATAGAATTGATTGTTTGGAAGAAAGAGCAGACACCATAGAGGAAAATTTGCAAGATTATTCTAAAGCACATAATGAAGTACTAGACGTACAGGAGCATCATACTGAAGAAATCCGTCGCCTTAAATTGAAAATGGCAGATTTGGAAGATCGCGCCAGACGCAATAATATTAAATTCAGGGGTATTCCGGAGTCAGTAAAACCTAACGAACTTACTCCCTATTTGCAACAGCTTATCATGTCCTTGCTTCCTCGTATTAACATACGTGAAGCGTTGATTGATCGGGCACATAGAATCGCGAAACCAGCGCATCTATCAGCTGACATCCCCAGAGATGTTCTGGCCCGGATCCACTACTTTCACATAAAAGACCAAACTCTCTTTGCTGCCAGATCTCTAAAACCTCTTCCAGCTCCATACAGCAACGTCAAGCTTTTCACTGACCTATCTCCGGCCACGATGGAAATGCGCAGAGCATTTACCCCGATTACCTCCATCCTCCAACAGAAACAAATAGTATATAGATGGGGCTTTCCGACCAAATTGTTGGTCACTCATCAGCAACAAATCATCCCTATTCTCACCCCAAAGGATGGGTATAAAAAGCTAACAAATTGGGGCCTGCTCCCTGTCTCCTCCCGTGATACGGGACAGAGGAGTCCCCCTCGTACCCCCGTCGATGCAAGAATTCAAACATCCAATCTTGCTGAAAAGACCTGAACTGAGATCAGCCCTAGTCTTCCTCATGTTTAAGTCCGGCCTGGGTGATGTTATTTCTCGTATTTTTTTTCTCTCTCATTTCTCTCTCCCACCCCCCAGGTTAAAGTGTGCTAAGTACACCGGTTTTGTTCTACTAGTTCTACTTGTTGTCTTTACAGATTGTTCTAGCTTATTGCAGCTTTACACATCACTTTTTTTTTTTACTAAGTGTTATCCTAGTGCTTAAATAACTGTATTGTGTGCCTTATTTTAGCATTGTTCTCAAGCACTACCCAGACCCTTTGTTTAATTTGTTTCTCCCCTCTTGTACATTGTGGATAGGTGTGGTCTCTTTATCCTTGCGTGCACTGCCTGAACTATTTTATTTAATAACCATGGCCCTTACGATCACATCTTTGAATGTTAAGGGCCTAAATTCACCCTTTAAACGTAACTTACTTTGGAAAGAAGCCTTATCACAGCATGCAGATGTCTTATGTGTACAAGAGACACATTTCTCTAAATCTAAACCCCCTGTATGTAGCCACAAAAAATACCCACATTGTTTTTTTGCGAATGCCCCACAAAAAAAAAGAGGGGTCATGATTGCTGTAGGTGCATCCACAAATTTTTTATTACACCACTGTGAGTCGGATGAAGATGGTAGATATCTGATCCTCTCCGCTACACTTAATAACCGCCCCCTTCTTATTGTGAACATATATGCTCCCAATACGGCCCAAAAGAAATTTTATACAGCCCTCTTCACTAAATTAGCCCCTTACAGGTCCTTACCTATATTATTGTGCGGGGATTTTAATGACATTGTTGATCCAGCCCTTGACACATCTAGTGCTTTAAGATGCCGACCTTCCGCTTTGTCTGCCCTACTCCATAGAGAAGATTTGTATGACTCATGGCGGTGCATGCATGGTACGGAGAGGGACTACACCTTCTTCTCCCCTCCCCACCAGTCTTATTCTAGAATTGATCTATTCATCTCTGATAAGCATTTACTCCAATCCATCACGCAATCTCATATCGGGACAATATCTTGGTCCGACCATGCACCTATTACAATCAAACTTTCCCCCCTCTCCCAGACCCCTAGACACTCAATCTGGAGACTGAACACCTCCCTTCTCAATAACACTACATTTGAGTCTCAAATCAAATCCGAGATTGAGGAATTTTTCCGATATAATGTTGACTCTGTAACTGATCGTGCCGTTATATGGAATGCCCATAAAGCTTGCCTGCGGGGCCTATTTATTAAACTTGGAGCCCGCTCTAAGAAACTTTACTCTTCCACTACAGATTCCTTCCTGACTCAAATTCGTGCCCTAGAATTAGAGAACAAGCAGTCTCCTTCCGAGACTGCTTGTTTGAAACTAAAAACCCTCCGATCACAACTCTGCGACCACCTTAGAAAAGATTTTGATTATTACATTAAACGCCTTAAATTAACAACATATGTTGCCGCTAATAAACCAGGTGCCTATATGGCCAGACAGTTCAAAAAACAACTCTCTAATAAACAAATAGATTTTCTCACCAATTCCCAAGGCAGGCGTATTAACAATCCATTAGATATCGCGAATGAGTTTGGAGATTTCTATGCCAAGCTCTATAACCTTACAGATAATGGACAACTTCCTCCCCCTACCCAACATGACATCTCCAATTTTTTGTCCTCTATTTCCCTACCCTCCATTTCCCAAGAACAACTTGCTCTCCTTGCAGAACCTTTTTCAACAGACGAAATTCATAAAATTATTAAGCAAATGCCCCTCCACAAAGCTCCAGGTCCCGATGGATTCCCTAATGAATATTTCAAACACTTTGCCGACCTACTCCTCCCCCATCTATGTAACACCTATAACCAATTTGCATCTACTGGTCAGATCCCAAAGGAATCCCTAGATGCATTGGTGGTTACCATTCCAAAAACTGGGAAATCAGCAGACAACCCCGCTAATTATCGACCTATATCCCTTTTAAATACGGACACAAAAATATATGCCAAACTCCTCGCCCAGCGATTAGCTAACATCATCCCATCGATCATACATCCAGACCAAGTTGGATTTGTGCCGGGCCGGCAGGCCTCGGATGGTACCAGGAGGTTTATCGACCTAATTCAATGGGTGGAGCATGATCGAACGCCTTCTCTCTTCCTATCTTTGGATGCAGAGAAGGCGTTCGATAGGGTTTATTGGCCCTACATGGAAGCGGTTCTACGCAAGTTTGGTATATCGGGTACCTTTCTTTCAGCTATTTTAAGCTTGTACTCCCTTCCATCAGCCCGTGTATGGACCTCTGGTGTCATATCCAGCCCATTCAAAATTACCAATGGCACCAGGCAGGGGTGTCCATTGTCCCCCCTAATCTTTGCCATGATAATGGAACCGTTAGCTCAAGCCATTAGATCTAACCCCTTGATAGCAGGTATCAAAATTGGAGATGTCAATCATAAAATCGGTTTATATGCCGATGATGTCATCATTGCCTTAACAGATCCCATGACTTCCCTCCCCGCCGTTCAACAGCTTTTAGACTCATTCAGCGCAATATCCTTATATAAACTAAATCATAGTAAGTCCCTTATGCTGAACTTAGGCCTAGATCAATTACAGACCCAATTTATCTCAAACAACTTTTCCTTTGCATGGGCCCCTAACGCCTTTCTCCCCTATCTCGGAATCCAGCTCACATACCCGAGCAAGATTTTGCTTAGAACAAACTTTGAGAACCTTGCAGGCAAGCTTTTAAGATTGACAACTGATATGAGTTCTGTTCCTGCTTCATGGGCTGGAAGAATTGCTCAGACCAAAATGTATTTACTTCCACATGTTTTATATTTGTTTCGAACTATCTCCCTACCTATCTCACATTCTCAGCTGGGAAAACTTCAACGTATTATTAATGACTTCATTTGGCAACGGAAAAAACCCAGAGTCAAGAGAGCCGTGCTCTTAACCCCAACCAAACAAGGAGGTCTAGGTGCTCCAGACATCTTAGCCTACTATCGAGCAACTATCCTGGATCAATTAAAAACATGGTGGTCGGATCACCGCCTCCCAACCTGGAAACAAATTGAATCTACTGCACTCCGTGCAAACCTCCAACATCTTCTCGCTGCTACTTGGCTTACTTTCAAACCAAAAAACAATTTTCTGGACACCATTACCGCCTCTCTAAGAGCCTGGTCGGGATTTTTGCAGATGAACCCAACTCTATCATTGGCTTCCCTCTCATCCTTACCCACAGAAGCCCTTTCCCTCCTGACGCCAGATCTGCCCATCAAAGAATGGGTAAATGCCGGCATTGAAAAAGTGGGCATGCTATTTTCATCTTTGGGCATGCAACCCTTCTCATATTTGCAACAGAAGTTCGGATTGTCTTCAAAAACATTCTTTGTTTATCTCCGAATAAGATCTCTTCTATCTAAGCTTTCCTGGTCATCGGACAACTCCTCCTCGTTGGAACTACTAAAATATTTTAATTCCAAAGACACCAAAGTAAAGGGCATCTCCCTTTTATACAAATTGATTACCTTGCCAAAAGCGGATATACTCTCATCATCCATTCAGTACTGGTCGCCTCATATCTCTCAACCACCTCATACCGATCAATGGGTGAAAGCCCTCCTGACTCCCTTACGTCTCTCCCATTGCATCACTCACTGGGAATCTCTCCAGAAACTTTTCCACAAATGGTATTTTACCCCTGAAAGATTGGCAAAAATATACCCGTCCACTTCTCCTAAATGTTGGAGAGGATGTGGACATATTGGATCTCTGTCTCATATCTGGTGGGACTGTCCACAACTCGGAAACTTCTGGAATACAATAAAAAGTCTAATCTCCTCACTTTGTGATGTACATCTTCCAATGTCCCCCTTAGACCTTCTTTTGGGCCTCTCAATACCTTCTTGGCCCAGACACCTACAGTCGATTGTAACGCACATTTTGATCGCAACTAGGCTAGCGATAGCAAGGAATTGGAAATCAACCCAACCACCCCTCTTAAAGGATGTCATCCGTATACTTAATTCACATTTTATGATGGAATTTTCATTTGCCAAAGCAAATCTGTCTACAAACGACTTTAACGCATCCTGGGAAAAATGGATTGCTGACCGAAGAAGCACTCCTCTACGTTAAGTACATCCTTATAGTTTCTTCCTTTGATGCGTTATTAATGACCATTGTGAGGCCCTTGTATCCTTACCCGTCTGACCCACCTTCCCCCTTTTCCACCTCTTGGGTAGTATACAGTTCTTCCTTTTTACACCTTGTTGATAAGTTATACCTGAAACTATCTATTGCACATATCACTCTTGTAAGTTTAATATGTCTAATATGATTTCTCCTTGCCTGTATATGGACATGTGCACCCTAGTTTTCAGTGATGCAATTGCTGACCTGCTGCGGTACTCCACAGGTACACAATATTACACATTTGCTCTTATGTATTTTCCGTTTATTTTTCTCTTTATTAATATACGTATTGAGCCAGGGTATGCCCAATTGGCAATGTTTTGTATACATTTCCTTTTTATTTTTTATTTCTTTTTCTACCTAAATAAAAATCTTAAAGTTCAAAAAAAAAATATTAACGAGATGGTATAGAACCAGGGCTTTTTTTCAGCGGGAACGCGGTGGAACGCAGTTCCGGCACCTCCAGAACTGAATGTATGTAATGGCAAGGGTTGCCAGGGTGTGCTGGAGGGTCTATTGATGATGGCTGCTGGGGAACCTATTGTTGCTGGAGAGGATCTATTTTTGGATGGAAGAGGGCCCATTGTTCCTGGGGAGTTCTTCTGTTGCTCATGGGGGATCTATGGTTGCTGGGATGGGTTTTATGATGCTGGGGGGTCAGTCGTTGGTGAAAGGGATGTACTGTTGAGGGAGGGGTCTTTGTTTCTGGCTGCTGGAGGATCTAGTGATGCTGGCTACTGGGGAATATATTGTTGCTAGAGGGGATTTGATTTTTCAGGGTGGGGTCTATTGTTGCTGGGGATGTATACTGTTGCTGATGGGGGATCTATTGTTGCTGCGGGGGGGTCAATCATTTCTGGGAGGGATCTACTGTTAAGGGAGGGGTCTAATGATGCTGGCTGCTAGAGGGTCTATTGACGCTGTCTGTTGGGAGTTCATTGTTGCTGTAGTGGATCTATTGTCGCTAGGGGTGTCCATTGTTGCTTGATCTATTTTATGCCTTTCTTGTTATCATTAATACATTTCATACCATATACTTAAACACAACAAATAATTGGTTCTGTATTCTCTAAAAGGGGCAGTACTGGGAGGTAGGTAGGGGGTGGAACCAAGGGATGTTGCTCAGAGGTGGGTAGGGGGTGGAGTCAACTCAGACAGGAGGAGTTCCTGAATCTATTCTCTGAGAAAAAAAGCCCTGTATAGAACATTCAACCCTGGTTCACACTGGGTACGATTTGGAACGATTTGAGATGCGATTTGACATGTCAAATCGCATCTCAAATCGGCGGCATTTGCCGGCAATGGCACTGTCCTAATCACTGCGACGCCGCATCTGCGATTTCAAAAAGTAGTTCCTGTACTACTTTTTGCGATTTCGGGCCGCGATTTACATTAAATTGCGGCCGAAATCGCGGCAAAATCGCGCATTTTACCGCGATTTTTAATTCGCAGCAGTGTGAACCTAGGCTAACAGTACTACACCGAATTTATCCAGAGACGCCAGATATCTGTTGGAGATGTCTCGAAGCGGAAGGGGCATTAGTGCACATCTGGTGGGAATGTAGAAAAATACAGGAATTTTGGAAAATGGTAACGGAAACAATTAACACAATAACAGGAATTAATTTAATGGATAGACCATCGGCGGTCTTATTATTAGATATCCAATGGAAAAATACAAAAACTCGTTAATAAGACACCTTGTCATAGCTGCGAGAGCGTGCATTCCCTCTATGTGGAAACAGGAGACTCCTCCATCGAGAGCACAATGGCTTGCAAAAGTAGCAGAGATTCAACGAAGGATATCATTCTCAACTCAAATAGTATTCAGTTATTTGTTAGCCAATCTAAAACGGATCAGTTAGGTAGGGGCTCTTGGATCACGCTAGCAGCATGCCCCAACAAGATTATCTGTCCAGTTTCATTAATGAAGACCTATCTGCATAATAGGCCTGAGGAAGGTGAATTTTTATTTTTACATAAAAAAAAAAACAGTTCTCCGTTGACAATTTTTCAATTTCAGGCTGTTCTCAATAAATCAGCTAAATTTGGGGGATGTAAAAATATCATCCCACTCATTTCGCATTGGAGCAGCTAGGCTGGGTTTAGACGGTAGTAGGATTAAAGCAGTTGGGTAGGTGGAAGTCGGATACGTTCAAATTGTATGTATGTGAGGCCTGCTGTGGGCTCCCTGGTTAAATTCCCCAGGGCTGGCTCCACTTGAGTTGGTACTGGACAGGCTGCTCATATAAGAGGATGGAGGTGAGGACTCACAATGGGGCCAATGACACACAGTAGAGAGGGGAGGCGGAGTGGTCCAGGGGATGGAATCCTGACACATACTGGTGCGGGTTACGGGGTGTGAGGTCCTGCCAGAACCCGTATTTTGTGGTACTACAAACTGTGGTGACTTTTATAGGAGGAAGAGGTAGCATTCCAGAAGTTGTGTGGATTTTCTGTTAACTTCCTTTTTGTTTTGTTTTATGAGAATGTGTAAGGATGGATGAATACTGACAAAAACAAAATGTATGTAACCATGTATTTTTATTGCCATATTATTCAATAGACATCCTTTTTTGAGGGGAAAAAAAAAATTGTATGTGAGGCCTAACAATTTGTTTTTACATCAAACAAGCTTTTATTGAGCAAAACAACAACACACAAGGTATACAAGCAGCGTATAGTTACAATAGACAACAAGGAGTCACAGATAGAATACAGGTATGAGCACGACAACGATAGGGGACATAGAACATAACAGCATTTATACCTAGATGTTCCCGATTGTGAACACTATTCAGCAGGGTGAGTTGCCAATCCACCCACATCCCTCCCATTCTCCCAGTCCCTCCTGAGTGCATAGGGACCCCCTAGACACACCTATCTCTCCTAGGAACAGGTTGCAGATGAGTTCAGCCACTTTCCCCAAATGTTTTCATATTTGGCCGAGCAGCCTCTGTGCGAATACACCAGTTTCTTATAAAGGTAGAACATTGTTGACCTCGGCCAGCCAGTGGGAGGGCCCGATCGCATCCAGACCCGCGCTATAACCTTGCGAACTATAAAAAAAAAGTGTCTTGTGTAGGAATATTTTGATGAATTTATTCATTTCTGCATCTGGAAAGATACCCAGCAAGCAAGCATGGCTTTGGCTGTAGAGTAATGGGGGACCCCATTCTATCATGTAGGAATTTCACCACCTGCTCCCAGAAGGCCTGGATCTTAAAACGCACTGCCATATTAAATGAAAGAAGGTACCCGCATCTCGTTTACACATCGGGCACGTAGCGGGAAAGTCCCTCCTATATCTGGACCTAACAAATTTGTTTTGAATCAATTTCAGGTGTTCAACGTAGTGTATGGATCATTGGACACTCTTATCTTTTGGGCGCAAAGAAGAGCATCATCTCGGGTTTATTCTGAATTTATTGGATCTGGATCCTAATCTTTTTTCCATCTGTTGGCACGGTAAAAAATAGGCATGGTTTGGGATGAACTGTTGTCCGAGTTGGGATCTATGGCTTACAGTCCTCCTATTCCTGACATCCTGATAATACATCTTGGTGGAAACGACATAGGCAAAAACGAAACACTTTGAATTTAATCTTTCAAATTAAACATTTTATTCGAAGCATTAAAGCTATGTATCCCGGCTCGGTTATAGTTTTTTTCCGAAATCATTCCAAGATTAAAATGGTTCACATGCGCAGTTTTTCGACCGTTTGAAAAAAATAAGAAAGAGCATACAGTACAGTACAGCTGCCACAACCTGATCGCTGTACAACTACCTTAGTCTTTTTATTTGATTGCTTTAATGTCGTGCATCTTCTGTTCTCACAGGTATTATGGACACTGCATTTTTCAAAGAACATATAGTCACCAACTCCATACATAAAGCAAGTATACCCAGAGGGATGCCGTGTAATAATGGATAATGATCCGAAACATTCCTGTGCTGCACCATTTATGGCCAGTAATGGGGTTAACTGGTTGCGGACACCCCCAGAGTAAGGCTCCATTCACATCTAGGCGGACGAAATCGCTGGGTTTTGTCGCCGCAAATCGCGGTACAAATAGCGGCGTTTTGTACTGCGATTTGCGGCAGCAAAACGCCGGTATTGTCCGCCTAGATGTGCCCCGGATTGACCCCCCTCTATGGAGATGCTTCCCATCTCCTAGCCCAGGGATATGCAATTAGCGGACCTCCAGCTGTTGCAGAACTACAAGTCCCATGAGGCATAGCAAGTCTCTGACAGCAACAAGCATGACACCCAAAGGCAGAGGCATGATGGGATTTGTAGTTTTGGAACAGCTGGAGGTCCGCTAATTGCTTATCCCTGCGCCGAACGCCGAAAGACGCCTGAAAAAAAGGTCCGGGACCTTTTTTCAGGCGGCAGGCGTCAAGCGTCCGGCGTGGAGATGTGAACCATCTCCATAGAGGGAAATGTGTTTCCAGCCCTCTGGCGGCAGCGGCGTAGCGCTACAGGCGTAAAAACGCCTAGATGTGAATGCGGGCTAAGATTTTCAATTTTCTACAGTAATTTTTTTTTACAGGATTTTTCACATTATTTTTAGTCCATTTGTTATGACATTTTTAACATTTAGTCTGTTTCATTTTTCACTTTTAATTATTTAACCAATATTTATTACAAATACTTATTGATCAGAATTACATACTGTACAAAAAACACACAGTACTGTAGCAAGGGATACTTAACGTATAGTACTGTATGCTCACTGTGTTTACAGATCGCCGGATATGAACCCCATTGAGGTGGTGTGGGCACATCTGAAGGGGTACCTCAAAAGGGTACACAAACCGACAAACAAGGCGGAGCCGATTGATGGGATTCTAAAGTTTTGGAGAGATATTCTGACCGTTCAAATCTGCTGTGACACAATTGACCACATACAAGAAAAGTTTTCCCGGTGGTCATTGAGAGGAATGGTGCAGCAACCAATATGTAAAGTTAATGAATTCCTACGGATGTCTCGAGAACGCCCTTGGATAAAGTTGCAATAAAGAGTTACAATGTTTAATAATACAGTAGCATGTACTGTACAGTAGTTAACCACTTCCAAACAGCCGTATCCATCTTTAGTGTGCGCGGTCCGGTACACGATAAAGGCGGTCTCCGCCGCGAGATCGCCATTAGATCGGTGGCGGGAGAGGGCCCCCCCCCGCTCTCGCCGCTCTCCCGCGCCCTCCGACTGTTCGGCAGCTGAGCGGGGACGAGACTGAAGGAAAAATCTCCTTCGCCCGTCCCCATAGCTCTGCTGGGCGGAAGTGACGTCAAATTTTTTTTTTTTTTTTTTTTTGCATTTTAGTCTAAATATGAGATGTGAGGTCTTTTTGACCCCAGATCTAATATTTAAGAGGACCTGTCATGCTTTTTTCTATTACAAGGGGTGTTTACATTCCTTGTAATAGGAATAAAAGTGATAATTTTTTTGTTTCCCAGTGTAAAAAATAAAATAAAAATAAATAAGAAAAAAAATACATTTTAAAGCGCCCCGTCCCGACGAGCCCGTGCGCAGAAGCGAACGCATACGCGAGTAGCGCCCGCATATGAAAACGGTGTTCAAACGACACAAGTGAGGTATCGCCGCAATCGTTAGAGCGAGAGCAATAATTCTAGCCCTAGACCTCCTCTGTAACTCAAAAAATGCAACCTATCGAATTTTTTTTAAACGTCGCCCATCGAGATTTTTAAGGGTAAAAGTTTGACGCCATGCCACGAGCGGGCGCAATTTGTAAGCGTGACATGTTGGGTACCATTTTACTCGGCATAACATTATCTTTCACAATATATAAAAAAATTGGGCCAAATTTATTGCCGTCTTATTTTTTAATTAAAAAAAGTGCGCTTGTAGGTCCGCTGCGCAAATACGGTGTGACAAAAAAGTATTGCAATGATCGCCATTTTATTCTCTAGGGTGTTAGAAAAAAATATATATAATGTTTGTGGGTTTTAAGTAATTTTCTAGCAAAAAAAAACTGTTTTAGTCTTGTAAACACCAAATCTGAAAAACACCCAAAGTAGAGAAGTGGTTAATGTGCTGTGAACACTACAGAAATAAACTATACATTATATGTGAAAAAAAAACTATTGCCTTTTGTGTTTGTTTGAACTTCAGTAAAGTAGAATATTGTGTACTGATCTGTACAGTACTGTACCATTTTTCTGTGCTGTTGGATGGTGTGGGTGAGAGGAGGGACACCTTTCAGTGCTACAGTTGACAACGTTTTGGCCTGCCTACAGTACTTCAACAGAATCTTTTTTCCTTTTTCTCACAGCTCTGGCTCGATCAGCAAGCTTAAGGCTCCATTCACATCTATGCGACAAAACGCCCGACGCTTGTGCCGCTAGAGGGGGGAATTCCCATTGCTGTCTATGGAGATGGTTCACATCTCATAGACGCCGTACGCCTGAAAAAAAGTCCCGGACCCTTTTTTTCCAGGCAACATTGGCGTTCTCCCATTGACAGCAATGGGAAGAATTAGAAAAAAAAAAAAAAAAAAAAGTTTAAAACTCGCAGCAAAATACGCCGCGTACGCCGTTGTCGCGGAGGTGTGAATGGAGTCTAAATTACAGTTCCCCTCCCCCACTCTATTCACATTGCAACCTTGAGAGCCGAAGAGGGAAGAGAATTGGCGCCATGGGGGGTGCCTGTAAACCCCAACTGGCAGAGTTGTTGGGGGGGGGGGGGGTGGTGGTATTAGAATACTATTGTAAGCTACAGTACTGTGCCTACAGTACTGTACATTATACTGCACAAGTGTCATCCTATTGTAATTCAACATTCCAATACTGTATGTTATTAGCTTTTTGTGGAGAATACAAAATAAAAACTGTACACATTAAACATACAGTAAATAAAAAATAAAAAAACACAGGTACTCAAAAGGTACATGGTATCTTAAAAATGTAGCTTTTATTAGCTTTTTTTTTGGGAGAATACAAAATAAAACTGTACACATTAAACATAAAAAAAAAAAATAAAAAAAAAAAAAACAAACAACACACGGGATCTCCCTTATCGCCCGTATTGTTTAATATCTATCTTCGCCCTCTCTTTGAAATCATCAGTAACCAGAAGTTACTTTACCACTCCTATGCAGACGACACACAACTGTATTTCCGCATCTGCAACAAAAAGGATCATTCTCTTGGACTAGAGAAATGCCTCACTATAATAGATAACTGGATGACAAAGAGTTATCTTAAACTCAATGGTTCGAAAACAGAACTTCTCCTGTTTCACGCTAACCGGAAAAATCACCCCGCGTCAACATGGACTCCCCCACCCATTCTGGGTAAAACTATCACCCCTAGCACCAAAGTCAAAAGTCTCGGAGTCATTTTTGACTCCTACATGACAATGGATGCACAAATAGGGTCAGTAGTCAGCGGATCCCACCATCTGCTGCGCCTACTACGCAGACTCACGCCCTTTATCCCGAAAGAGGACATTGCTGTCGTGGTGGGAACAATCATCAATTCCAGACTCGACTACGCAAATGCCCTCTATCTAGGACTCCCCAAATACCAAATCACTCGTCTGCAAGTCGTTCAAAATACGGCCGCTCGACTAGTGACTGGGAAAAAAACATGGGAATCAATCTCACCTTCACTGAGATCCCTTCATTGGCTGCCAGTAAAAGACAGAATCACTTTCAAGGCACTCTGCCTAACGCATAAGTGTATTCAAGGAAACGCCCCCCAATATCTATGCGAAAAAATAAAAGCCCATAACCCCAATCGCATTCTGCGATCCACCAATCAAAACCTACTCCAGATACCCAAAGCCAGATACAAGTCCAAAGGAGATCGAAGATTTGCAGTCCAGGGACCTCGCCTGTGGAATGCACTACCAACCACCATCCGACTGGAGTCGGACCACTTGGCCTTCAGGAGAAAGATTAAAACCCATCTCTTCTGAGGTCAAGGGGTTCCTTACCCATGAAATGGATACAGCGCCCAGAGGCGATTCAGTTCGCATGTGTTGCGCTTTACAAGTCTCTCTCTCTCTCACAAATACTCAAATGTACAGGTATCTTTAAAATGTAGCTTTTACTGGCTTTTTGGGGAGAATACAAAATTATACAATTATTATACAAAAAATCAGTCCATAAAGATATCTGCCTAATAACAAATTAAATTAGAACATACAAAGTGACAAATTCACACACGACCACCGCATAAAATAAAAAAAAATAAACATGCTGGTCAACAGGCGGAATGGTTTCTGAAAGAAAAAAAAAGTTAAGAATACAGTAAATGGGCAAAGTTTAACAAAACCCTGAACAGTATGAACAGTAGAGTACTGCACTGTATCTTGCAGTCTATCCATAACAGTTTGTCTTGTCGCACACTTGGCCATAGACCACCCTCTCCCCTCCCAACAAAGTGCGCGAACAAATAAAATAAAAGCGAATACAGTATTTAAAAGTCACCTGCAAGAGTCCTGTACTGTACTGTAGCTACGTCACTGCTTTGCCTCCAAGTACAGTACAGTAGTCTAAAGAGCACAGAATATGCATGAAAATCTAAAAACTGTACAGGCAGCAGAGGACATGGACAAATGCCGCAGCGACTTTCATTATCCGCTCTGTTATAGTAGACCATGAAGAGGGAAGATGGGACTTAGCAGAGGGTGCGTCAGAGGGGGCGGGGTCACATGACGGGTGGCCCTGCCTCCTCTATACAAGTAATGGCACAGCTTCAGCCGCTCATTCACTGCGCTGTGTCCAGAGGTGAGAGGAGGTCGGCGATGCTGCGCTCCGGATGGATCTTCTCATCGCTGGACAGGAGATCACACGCACCCGTCACTGGATCAGGACATCGTTGGAGCAGGAAGCCGGGAACGATTGGATTATCGCCGCTGGAGTTTTTTTTTTTTTTTTTTTTTTTTATTAATAAAAGGACTTTATTCTACGGTGTGTGTGTGTGTGTGTGTGTGTGTGTGTGTGTGTGTGTGTTTTTTTTACAAGAATACACTTCCTTTGTGAAATGGTAGGGGTACAGTGTAGCCCATTATCATTTCACACAGGGGGGGGGGGTCTTCCAGATTCTGATAAGCCTCCCGCCCGCAGACCCCCACAACCACCGGGCAAGGGTTGTGGGGATGAGGCCCTTGTCCCCATCAACATGGGAACATCCTCCCCATGTTGAGGGCATGTGGCCTGGCGCGGTTCAGGAGAGGGGGGGGGCCGCACTCTGTCCCCCCCTCTTTTCTGTGGCCGGCCAGGTCAACGTGCTCGGATAAGGGGTCTGGTGTGGATTTTAGGGGGAACTCCACGCCATATTTTTTTTTTTTAATTTGGGGTGGAGTTTCCCTTAAAATCCACACCAGACCTAAAGGGTCTGGTTATTGAATTTGCGGGGACCTCCGCGCTTTTTTTTTTCTAAAAGCCAAAAAAAAAAAATATCAAAAAATGGACACTCTCGGTGATGATTTATCAAGAGTTTCTTCCGAAAATACACTGCTAATATTGATTATGTAAAAAAATGTAGTTAACTGGGGAATCGAAAAAAAAAAAAGTTAACCCATGGACCTGCATTTCTGGTAAGAGGTGTGCTTAGGAGGGTGCTGCTGGTGATGGATTCCCTTACCTGTCTAAATTGCACTCAGCACTTTCTGGTTGGATTAATTTGTCTCACTTATGGATTGTCCAGCATTTATGGACTCTCTATTGTTTTTTTGCTGAAGATTGCTGGTTATCTTTATCCACTTCCGGACCGCCTCCTGCACATATACGTCGGCAGAATGACACGGCTGGGCACATGTACGTATATATACACACACACGTCCTGTACTTTTACCCAGCCGTGGGTAGCGGGCTGCTCCCGCGACCCGGTCCGAAGCTCCGGGACCGCGGACCCGATCGCCGCTCGAGTGCGGCGATCGGTCCCCTGAGCTGAAGAACGGGGAGAGCCGTGTGTAAACACGGCTTCCCCGTGCTTCACTGTGGCGGCATATCGATCGCGTCATCCCCTTTATAGGGGAGACACGATCGATGACGTCACACCTACAGCCACACCCCCCTACAGTTGTAAACACTCACAAAGTGAACCCTAACTCCTACAGCGCCCCCCTGTGGTTAACTCCCAAACTGCAACTGTCATTTTCACAATAAAGAATGCAATTTAAATGCATTTTTTGCTGTGAAAATGACAATGGTCCCAAAAATGTGTCAAAATTGTCCGAAGTGTCCGAAAAAAAGTCACGAAAAAAAAAATAAAAAAAAATAAATAAAAAAAAAATCGCTGATCGCCGCCATTAGTAGTAGTAAAAAAAAAAAAAAAAATGCAATAAAACTATCCCCTATTTTGTAAACGCTATAAATTTTGCGCAAACCAACCGATAAACGATTATTGCGATTTTTTTTAACAAAAATAGGTAGAAGAATACGTATCGGCCTAAACTGAGGGAAAAAAAAATTTATATATGTTTTTGGGGGATATTTATTATAGCAAAAAGTAAAAAATATTGCATTTTTTTCAAAATTGTCGCTCTATTTTTGTTTATAGCGCAAAAACTAAAAACCGCAGATGTGATCAAATACCACCAAAAGAAAACTCTATTTGTGGGGGAAAAAAGGACGCCAATTTTGTTTGGGAGCCACGTCGCACGACCGCGCAATTTAGGGGGGGCAGCAGTTTGTTGTTCATATTTACCTTCCATATACCTACTTAACATACGCGCAGGTCCTGTTTCTCTTTCGACCGCGCAATTGTCTGTTAAAGCGACGCGGTCCCGAACTGTAAAAAAACACCTTGGGTCTTTAGCCAGCATATTGGTCCGGGGCTTAAGTGGTTAAGCTGTATATAAAATCATTATGCTGTATATAAATCATATGTACATGGACACGTTTGCACTTTATTATTATACTTTGATGTTATTAGCGTAGTCTTTGAATACACCTTATAATGTCCCTTTAGGAGGCATTTTTTTGCACTTTATTTGTTCTCTATTGAGTTCTTTTGCACAATCATATTTACCTTTGAGCGCTGCATTTACACCTTTTTATATTGTATAATAGCTGGTATCACAGTAAAAATAAGTGTCTGCCAACCGTTTCCTTTTTGCAATATATGACAGAGTAGGGAATTTTTGGAATTTCTATCGGTTACAGTAAGCTCCTCAAACTTTTTCACATTTATCTATGGAGGCTAATAAAATCTTTTTTTATGTAAGACTATATAAAAAAACAACGTTACATTATGAGCTCCTTTATCCCTGCCACCCGTGACTTCCCTCTGCTTTATCCACTTCGTTACTGAGCCTGTTTTTCAGATTCAGTGTTTACGAGACTAAAACAGTTGTTTTTGCTAGAATATTACTTAAAACCCCCAAACATTATATATATATTTTTTCTAACACCCTAGAGAATAAAATGGCAGTCATTGCAATACTTTTTGTCACACCGTATTTGCGCAGCGGTCTTACAAGCGCACTTTTTTTGGAAAAAATGCACTTTTTTAAATTAAAAAATAACACAATAAATTTGGCCCAATTTTTTTATATATTGTGAAAGATAATGTTACGCCGAGTAAAATGATACCCAACATGTCACGCTTAAAAATTGCGCCCGCTCGTGGCATGGCGTCAAACTTTTACCCTTAAAAATCTTGATAGGCGACGTTTAAAAAAAATTCTACAGGTTGCATTTTTTGAGTTACAGAGTAGGCCTAAGGCTAAAATTATTGCTCTCGCTCTAACGATCGCGGCGATACCTCACTTGTGTGGTTCGAATACCGTTTTCATATGTCGGCGCTCCTCGCGTTTACGTTCGCTTCTACGCGCGAGCTCGTCGGGACGGGGCGCTTTAAAAAAAAATTTTTTTGCTTTTCGCATTTATTTTTAGTTATTTTACAATTTTTAACACTGAAATAAAAAAGTTATCACTTTTATTCCTATTAGAAGGAATGTAAACATCCCTTGTAATAGAAAAAAGCATGACAGGTCCTCTTAAATATGAGATCTGGGGTCAAAAAGACCTCAGATCTCATATTTGGGCTTAAATGCAAAAAAAAAAAAAAAAAATTTGGAAAGGTCATTTTTTTAAATGACAAAAAAAAAAAAAAAAAATGTTTCTTTAAGAGGCTGGGCGGGACTGACGTTTTGACGTCACTTCCGCCCAGCAGAGCTATGGGGACGGGCGAAGGAGATTTTTCCTTCAGTCTCGTCCCCGCTCAGCTGCCGGACGGTCGCGATCCCCTCCGCCGCTACCGACGGCTCCGGTAAGCGGCGGAGGGCGCGGGACAGCGGCGGGAGGCCCCTCTCCCGCCAACGATAACGGCGATCTCGCGGCGAATCACAAGAGTGAGTGAGTGAGTGAGTAACTTGTATAGCGCAGCAATGCGAACCTAAATCGCCTCAAGGCGACAAGAGTGAGATGCCCTCACATAAAATACATTTTTCTGCAGAACTGCTAGATCCCGTTACTGTATGTACAGTATGTCCCGCGCCAGCTCAACTATCGGATTTGTCTGGGATCGAACCGGGGTCCGAACAAAAGCCGACATGCGCACAAAAGGTTTTTGTCCAGCGCCGCCCCCGTGGTTACATGTAGCAACAACAGTTTGAGAATGTAAATGATTAACAGCGCAAGCCCATCGCGTGTGGTCACGGGGACAGCAAGCGCGAGAAGTACAAGCTGCAGCGCCGAGCACCAGCGCGACGGGCTCGTGATAGAAATACAATCTCGGGATCACCTACTGTATCGATCACTCCCTGTGTAGAACAATCCCTGTATATAGAAGATATCGATCACTCCCTGCGTAGAACAATCTCTCCCTCTATATTAGAAGATATCGATCACTCCCTGCGTAGAACAATCTCTCCCTCTATATTAGAAGATATCGATCACTCCCTGCGTAGAACAATCTCTCCCTATATTTAGAAGATATCAATCCCTCCCTGTATAAAGAAGATATCGATCCCGCCCTGTATATAGAACAATCTCTCCCTGTATTTAGAAGATATCAATTGCTCACTACGTAGAACAATCTCTGTATAGAGAAGATATCAATCCCTCCCTGTATATAGAAGATATCGATCACTCCCTTCGTAGCACAATCTCTCCCTGTATTTAGAAGATATCAAATCGCTCACTACGTAGAACAATCCCTGTATATAGAAGATATCGATCACTCCCTGTATTTAGAAGATATCGATCACTCACTGTATATAGAAGATATCGATAACTCACTGTATATAGAAGATATCGATAACTCACTACGTAGAACAATCCCTGTATATAGAACATATCGATCGCTCCCTGCATATAGAATATATTGATCATTCACTGCGTAGAACAATCTCTCCCTGCATTTAGAAGATATCGATCACTCCCTTCGCAATCTCTCCCTGTATTTAGAAGATATCGATCACTCCCTTCGTAGAACAATCTCTCCCTGTATTTAGAAGATATCGATCACTCCCTTCGTAGAACAATCTCTCCCTTTATATAGAAGATATCGATCACTCCCTTTGTAGAACAATCTCTCCCTGTATTTAGAAGATATCGATCACTCCCTTCGTAGAACAATCTCTCCCTGTATTTAGATCGATCACTCCCTTTGTAGAACAATCTCTCCCTATATATAGAACATATCGATCACTCACTGCATAGAACAATCTCTCCCTGTATTTAGATCGATCACTCCCTTCGTAGAACAATCTCTCCCTATATATAGAAGATATCGATCACTCACTGCATAGAACAATCTCTCCCTGTATTTATAAGATATCGATCACTCCCTGGGTAGAACAAATCTCTGCCTGGTGGGTAGAAGATAATGTAGAACAAATCTCACACCCCTGTAGAAGTCCTATAGGACGAAATGCATAGGATTCTATGCTTGTTGCCCATATTGAGCTTTTTTTATAAAGTGATCACCTTTTGTAACCATCGCTGGATTCTTACATTTTATTCTTCTACCATTTTATTCTGTTTTTGTGTTTTTTTTTTTTATAAATCCCCATTTGGGTTCATTTTTGATCTATGCCACGTGGAGGCCCTTCTTTCCTGCTCTATTTCATGTTATGCCCTAAGGCTGCATTCACACCTCGGCGTATATACGCCTGAAGCGCGACGCTCGTGCCGCTGGAGGGGCGAATTTCCATTGAAGTCTATGAGATGTTTTCAGGCGGCAGGCGTACGCCGTTTTGGCGTACGGCGTGAGATGTGAACCAAGTCCCGGACCCTTTTTTTCAGGCGGCATTGGCGTTCGGGCATAGACAATGGCAATTTGTAAAAAAAAAAAAAAAAAAAAAAGTAAAACAAATCGCGGCAAAATACGCCGCGTACGCAGCGTTACAATGTGAATGCAGCCTTAATCCCTGGAGGGATTTCATCGCTTTCTGTCCAGATCCCCGAAATGCTGGTATTCAGTACGGGAGTCCAGAGGAATCTCAACATCTGCGAACAGACTGGAGAAAGTTCCGGATCGCACCAGAGACGATCATCTGAGGCGCCCCTGTCATCATTACTCTTACCTTCGCTCGACTGACCCATTCCTGACGGACTCTGGGTCCACGCTATCGGGTAAGGCAGGGTTTGACAAATTTGCTTGGAATCTAGGAGCCAGCTAAAAAAGTTACGAGCCAGAAAACGCGCCCCGTCCCGACGAGCTTGCGCGCAGAAGGGAACACACACATATGTAAACGGTGTTCAAACCACACATGTGAGGTATCGCCGCGATTGGTAGAGCGAGAGCAATAATTCTAGCTCTAGACCTCCTCTGTAACTCAAAACATGCAACCTGTAGATTTTTTTAAACGTGGCTTATGAAGATTTTAAAGGGTAAAAGTTTGTCGGCATTCCACGAGCGGACGCAATTTTGAAGCGTAACATGTTGGATATGAATTTACTCAGCGTAACATTATCTTTCATAATATTAAAAAAAAATGGGGATAACTTTACTGTTGTCTTATTTTTTAATTAAAAAAAGTGTAATTTTTCCCCAAAAAAGTGCGCTTGTAAGACCGCTGCGCAAATACAACGTGACAGAAAGTATTGCAACAATCGCCATTTTATTCTCTAGGGTGTTAGGATAAAAAAATATATATAATGTTTGGGGGTTCTAATTAGAGGGAAGAAGATGGCAGTGAAAATAGTGAAAAATTACATTAGAATTGCTGTTTAACTTGTAATGCTTAACTTGTAATACCAACGGCTGACCAGAAAAAAATGTTTACGTCGGGTCACGACGTATTTACATAAAACACTCCCCCATCACAACGAGTTACACTACGCCGCAACTTACGGCGCGGATTCTTTGTGGATTTGAAAAAAAAAAATAAGTTACGACGGCGTAGTGTATCTTAGATACGCTACGCCCGGCGGATAAATGCGCCGCTGTACGTGGATCTGCCCCATTATCTGTATGTTTTGTGCTAGAGCAGCTACCTTGTTTCCATTTAGCAGCGCGTTTTTTTTTCACTTTTCTTTTCACTTAGAACAAATCTCTGCCTGGAATATAGAAGATAATGTAGAACAATCTCTGCCCGGTATAGATAATGTAGAACAAATCTCTGCCCGGTATAGATAATGTAGAACAAATCTCTGCCCGGTATAGATAATGTAGAACAAATCTCTGCCCGGTATAGATAATGTAGAACAAATCTCTGCCCGGTATAGATAATGTAGAACAAATCTCTGTCTGGAATAGATAATGTAGAACAAATCTCTGCCTGGTATAGATAATGTCTCTGCCTGGTATAGATAATGTCTCTGCCTGGTATAGATAATGTAGAACAAATCTCTGCCTGGAATAGATAATGTAGAACAAATCTCTGGATGGAATAGATAATGTAGAACAAATCTCTGCCTGGTATAGATAATGTAGAACAAATCTCTGCCTTGTAGAACAAATCTCTGCCTTGTAGAACAAATCTCTGCCTTGTAGAACAAATCTCTGCCTTGTAGAACAAATCTCTGCCTTGTAGAACAAATCTCTGCCTTGTAGAACAAATCTCTGCCTTGTAGAACAAATCTCTGCCCGGTATAGATAATGTAGAGCAAATCTCTCCCTGGTATAGATAATGTAGAACAAATCTCTGCCTGGTATAGATAATGTAGAACAAATCTCTGCCTGGAATAGATAATGTAGAACAAATCTCTGCCTGGTATAGATAATGTAGAACAAATCTCTGCCCGGTATAGATAGATAATGTAGAACAAATCTCTGCCTGGTATAGATAATGTAGAACAAATCTCTGCCCGGTATAGATAGATAATGTAGAACAAATCTCTGCCTGGTATAGATAATGTCTCTGCCTGGAATAGATAATGTAGAACAAATCTCTGCCTGGTATAGATAATCTCTGCCTGGTATAGATAATGTAGAACAAATCTCTGCCTGGAATAGATAATGTAGAACAAATCTCTGCCTGGTATAGATAATGTGGAACAAATCTCTGCCTGGTATAGATAATGTGGAACAAATCTCTGTCCGGTAGAACAAATCTCTGCCTGGAATAGATAATGTAGAACAAATCTCTGTCTGGTATAGATAATGTAGAACAAATCTCTGCCTGGTATAGATAATGTAGAACAAATCTCTGTCCGGTAGAACAAATCTCTGCCTGGAATAGATAATGTAGAACAAATCTCTGCCTGGTATAGATAATGTAGAACAAATCTCTGCCTTGTAGAACAAATCTCTGCCTTGTAGAACAAATCTCTGCCTGGTAGAACAAATCTCTGCCTGGTAGAACAAATCTCTGCCTGGTAGAACAAATCTCTGCCTGGTAGAACAAATCTCTGCCTGGTAGAACAAATCTCTGCCTGGTAGAACAAATCTCTGCCTGGTAGAACAAATCTCTGCCTGGTATAGATAATGTAGAACAAATCTCTGCCTGGTATAGATAATGTAGAACAAATCTCTGACTGGAATAGATAATGTAGAACAAATCTCTCCCTGGTATAGATAATGTAGAACAAATCTCTGCCTGGTATAGATAATCTCTGCCTGGTATAGATAATGTAGAACAAATCTCTGCCTGGTATAGATAATGTAGAACAAATCTCTGCCTGGTATAGATAATGTAGAACAAATCTCTGACTGGTATAGATAATGTAGAACAAATCTCTGCCTGGAATAGATAATGTAGAACAAATCTCTGCCTGGAATAGATAATGTGGAACAAATCTCTGCCTGGTATAGATAATGTAGAACAAATCTCTGTCCGGTAGAACAAATCTCTGCCTGGAATAGATAATGTAGAACAAATCTCTGCCTGGTATAGATAATGTAGAACAAATCTCTGCCTTGTAGAACAAATCTCTGCCTTGTAGAACAAATCTCTGCCTTGTAGAACAAATCTCTGCCTTGTAGAACAAATCTCTGCCTTGTAGAACAAATCTCTGCCTTGTAGAACAAATCTCTGCCTTGTAGAACAAATCTCTGCCTTGTAGAACAAATCTCTGCCTGGTAGAACAAATCTCTGCCTGGTAGAACAAATCTCTGCCTGGTAGAACAAATCTCTGCCATGTAGAACAAATCTCTGCCTGGTATAGATAATGTAGAACAAATCTCTGCCTGGTATAGATAATGTAGAACAAATCTCTGCCTGGTATAGATAATGTAGAACAAATCTCTGCCTTGTAGAACAAATCTCTGCCTTGTAGAACAAATCTCTGCCTTGTAGAACAAATCTCTGCCTTGTAGAACAAATCTCTGCCTTGTAGAACAAATCTCTGCCTTGTAGAACAAATCTCTGCCTTGTAGAACAAATCTCTGCCTTGTAGAACAAATCTCTGCCTTGTAGAACAAATCTCTGCCTTGTAGAACAAATCTCTGCCTTGTAGAACAAATCTCTGCCTGGTAGAACAAATCTCTGCCTGGTAGAACAAATCTCTGCCTGGTATAGATAATATAGAACAAATCTCTGCCTGGTAGAACAAATCTCTGCCTGGTAGAACAAATCTCTGCCTGGTAGAACAAATCTCTGCCTGGTAGAACAAATCTCTGCCTGGTAGAACAAATCTCTGCCTGGTAGAACAAATCTCTGCCTGGTAGAACAAATCTCTGACTGGTATAGATAATGTAGAACAAATCTCTGCCTGGTATAGATAATGTAGAACAAATCTCTGCCTGGTATAGATAATGTAGAACAAATCTCTGCCTGGTATAAATAATGTAGAACAAATCTCTGCCTGGTATAGATAATGTAGAACAAATCTCTGCCTGGAATAGATAATGTAGAACAAATCTCTGCCTGGTATAGATAATGTAGAACAAATCTCTGCCTGGTATAGATAATGTAGAACAAATCTCTGCCTTGTAGAACAAATCTCTGCCTTGTAGAACAAATCTCTGCCTTGTAGAACAAATCTCTGCCTTGTAGAACAAATCTCTGCCTTGTAGAACAAATCTCTGCCTTGTAGAACAAATCTCTGCCTTGTAGAACAAATCTCTGCCTTGTAGAACAAATCTCTGCCCGGTATAGATAATGTAGAGCAAATCTCTCCCTGGTATAGATAATGTAGAACAAATCTCTGCCTGGTATAGATAATGTAGAACAAATCTCTGCCCGGTATAGATAGATAATGTAGAACAAATCTCTGCCTGGAATAGATAATGTAGAACAAATCTCTGCCTGGTATAGATAATCTAGAACAAATCTCTGCCTGGAATAGATAATGTGGAACAAATCTCTGCCTGGTATAGATAATGTAGAACAAATCTCTGTCCGGTAGAACAAATCTCTGCCTGGAATAGATAATGTAGAACAAATCTCTGTCTGGTATAGATAATGTAGAACAAATCTCTGCCTGGTATAGATAATGTAGAACAAATCTCTGTCCGGTAGAACAAATCTCTGCCTGGAATAGATAATGTAGAACAAATCTCTGCCTGGTATAGATAATGTAGAACAAATCTCTGCCTTGTAGAACAAATCTCTGCCTTGTAGAACAAATCTCTGCCTTGTAGAACAAATCTCTGCCTTGTAGAACAAATCTCTGCCTGGTAGAACAAATCTCTGCCTGGTAGAACAAATCTCTGCCTGGTAGAACAAATCTCTGCCTGGTAGAACAAATCTCTGCCTGGTAGAACAAATCTCTGCCTGGTAGAACAAATCTCTGCCTGGTAGAACAAATCTCTGCCTGGTATAGATAATGTAGAACAAATCTCTGCCTGGAATAGATAATGTAGAACAAATCTCTCCCTGGTATAGATAATGTAGAACAAATCTCTGCCTGGTATAGATAATGTAGAACAAATCTCTGCCTGGTATAGATAATGTGGAACAAATCTCTGCCTGGTATAGATAATGTAGAACAAATCTCTGACTGGTATAGATAATGTAGAACAAATCTCTGCCTGGTATAGATAATGTAGAACAAATCTCTGCCTGGAATAGATAATGTAGAACAAATCTCTGCCTGGAATAGATAATGTGGAACAAATCTCTGCCTGGTATAGATAATGTAGAACAAATCTCTGTCCGGTAGAACAAATCTCTGCCTGGAATAGATAATGTAGAACAAATCTCTGCCTGGTATAGATAATGTAGAACAAATCTCTGCCTTGTAGAACAAATCTCTGCCTTGTAGAACAAATCTCTGCCTTGTAGAACAAATCTCTGCCTTGTAGAACAAATCTCTGCCTTGTAGAACAAATCTCTGCCTTGTAGAACAAATCTCTGCCTTGTAGAACAAATCTCTGCCTTGTAGAACAAATCTCTGCCTTGTAGAACAAATCTCTGCCTGGTAGAACAAATCTCTGCCTGGTAGAACAAATCTCTGCCTGGTAGAACAAATCTCTGCCTGGTAGAACAAATCTCTGCCATGTAGAACAAATCTCTGCCTGGTATAGATAATGTAGAACAAATCTCTGCCTGGTATAGATAATGTAGAACAAATCTCTGCCTGGTATAGATAATGTAGAACAAATCTCTGCCTTGTAGAACAAATCTCTGCCTTGTAGAACAAATCTCTGCCTTGTAGAACAAATCTCTGCCTTGTAGAACAAATCTCTGCCTTGTAGAACAAATCTCTGCCTTGTAGAACAAATCTCTGCCTTGTAGAACAAATCTCTGCCTTGTAGAACAAATCTCTGCCTTGTAGAACAAATCTCTGCCTTGTAGAACAAATCTCTGCCTGGTAGAACAAATCTCTGCCTGGTATAGATAATATAGAACAAATCTCTGCCTGGTAGAACAAATCTCTGCCTGGTAGAACAAATCTCTGCCTGGTAGAACAAATCTCTGCCTGGTAGAACAAATCTCTGCCTGGTAGAACAAATCTCTGCCTGGTAGAACAAATCTCTGCCTGGTAGAACAAATCTCTGCCTGGTAGAACAAATCTCTGCCTGGTAGAACAAATCTCTGCCTGGTAGAACAAATCTCTGCCTGGTAGAACAAATCTCTGCCTGGTATAGATAATGTAGAACAAATCTCTGCCTGGTATAGATAATGTAGAACAAATCTCTGCCTGGTATAGATAATGTAGAACAAATCTCTGCCTGGTATAAATAATGTAGAACAAATCTCTGCCTGGTATAGATAATGTAGAACAAATCTCTGCCTGGAATAGATAATGTAGAACAAATCTCTGCCTGGTATAGATAATGTAGAACAAATCTCTGCCTGGTATAGATAATGT
This sequence comes from Rana temporaria, assembly GCF_905171775.1. Classification (NCBI taxonomy): domain Eukaryota; kingdom Metazoa; phylum Chordata; class Amphibia; order Anura; family Ranidae; genus Rana; species Rana temporaria. The sequence continues at coordinate 8,069,760 of NC_053489.1, read as the reverse complement.
AGAACAAATCTCTGCCTTGTAGAACAAATCTCTGCCTTGTAGAACAAATCTCTGCCTTGTAGAACAAATCTCTGCCTTGTAGAACAAATCTCTGCCTTGTAGAACAAATCTCTGCCTTGTAGAACAAATCTCTGCCTTGTAGAACAAATCTCTGCCTTGTAGAACAAATCTCTGCCTGGTAGAACAAATCTCTGCCTGGTAGAACAAATCTCTGCCTGGTATAGATAATGTAGAACAAATCTCTGCCTGGTATAGATAATCTCTGCCTGGTATAGATAATGTAGAACAAATCTCTGCCTGGTATAGATAATGTAGAACAAATCTCTGCCTGGAATAGATAATGTAGAACAAATCTCTGCCTGGTATAAATAATGTAGAACAAATCTCTGCCTGGTATAGATAATGTAGAACAAATCTCTGTCTGGAATAGATAATGTAGAACAAATCTCTGCCTGGTATAGATAATGTAGAACAAATCTCTGCCTTGTAGAACAAATCTCTGCCTTGTAGAACAAATCTCTGCCTTGTAGAACAAATCTCTGCCTTGTAGAACAAATCTCTGCCTTGTAGAACAAATCTCTGCCTGGTAGAACAAATCTCTGCCTGGTAGAACAAATCTCTGCCTGGTAGAACAAATCTCTGCCTGGTATAGATAATATAGAACAAATCTCTGCCTGGTAGAACAAATCTCTGCCTGGTAGAACAAATCTCTGCCTGGTAGAACAAATCTCTGCCTGGTAGAACAAATCTCTGCCTGGTAGAACAAATCTCTGCCTGGTAGAACAAATCTCTGCCTGGTAGAACAAATCTCTGCCTGGTAGAACAAATCTCTGCCTGGTAGAACAAATCTCTGCCTGGTATAGATAATGTAGAACAAATCTCTGCCTGGAATACATAATGTAGAACAAATCTCTGCCTGGTATAGATAATGTAGAACAAATCTCTGCCTGGTATAGATAATGTAGAACAAATCTCTGCCTGGTATAGATAATGTAGAACAAATCTCTGCCTGGTATAGATAATGTAGAACAAATCTCTGCCTGGTATAGATAATGTAGAACAAATCTCTGCCTGGTATAGATAATGTAGAACAAATCTCTGCCTGGTATAGATAATGTAGAACAAATCTCTGCCTGGTATAGATAATGTAGAACAAATCTCTGCCTTGTAGAACAAATCTCTGCCTTGTAGAACAAATCTCTGCCTTGTAGAACAAATCTCTGCCTTGTAGAACAAATCTCTGCCTTGTAGAACAAATCTCTGCCTTGTAGAACAAATCTCTGCCTTGTAGAACAAATCTCTGCCTTGTAGAACAAATCTCTGCCTTGTAGAACAAATCTCTGCCTTGTAGAACAAATCTCTGCCTTGTAGAACAAATCTCTGCCTTGTAGAACAAATCTCTGCCTTGTAGAACAAATCTCTGCCTTGTAGAACAAATCTCTGCCTTGTAGAACAAATCTCTGCCTGGTAGAACAAATCTCTGCCTGGTATAGATAATATAGAACAAATCTCTGCCTGGTAGAACAAATCTCTGCCTGGTAGAACAAATCTCTGCCTGGTAGAACAAATCTCTGCCTGGTAGAACAAATCTCTGCCTGGTATAGATAATGTCTCTGCCTGGTATAGATAGATAATGTAGAACAAATCTCTGTCTGGAATAGATAATGTAGAACAAATCTCTGCCTGGTATAGATAATGTCTCTGCCTGGTATAGATAATGTAGAACAAATCTCTGCCTGGTATAGATAATGTAGAACAAATCTCTGCCTGGTATAGATAATGTAGAACAAATCTCTGCCTTGTAGAACAAATCTCTGCCTTGTAGAACAAATCTCTGCCTTGTAGAACAAATCTCTGCCTTGTAGAACAAATCTCTGCCTTGTAGAACAAATCTCTGCCTTGTAGAACAAATCTCTGCCCGGTATAGATAATGTAGAACAAATCTCTGCCCGGTATAGATAATGTAGAACAAATCTCTGGCCGGTATAGATAATGTAGAACAAATCTCTGGCCGGTATAGATAATGTAGAACAAATCTCTGCCTGGTATAGATAATGTCTCTGCCTGGTATAGATAATGTAGAACAAATCTCTGCCTGGTATAGATAATGTAGAACAAATCTCTGCCTGGTATAGATAATGTAGAACAAATCTCTGCCTGGTATAGATAATGTAGAACAAATCTCTGCCTGGTATAGATAATGTAGAACAAATCTCTGCCTGGTAGAACAAATCTCTGCCTGGTAGAACAAATCTCTGCCTGGTAGAACAAATCTCTGCCTGGTAGAACAAATCTCTGCCTGGTAGAACAAATCTCTGCCTGGTAGAACAAATCTCTGCCTGGTAGAACAAATCTCTGCCTGGTAGAACAAATCTCTGCCTGGTAGAACAAATCTCTGCCTGGTAGAACAAATCTCTGCCTGGTAGAACAAATCTCTGCCTGGTAGAACAAATCTCTGCCTGGTAGAACAAATCTCTGCCTGGTAGAACAAATCTCTGCCTGGTAGAACAAATCTCTGCCTGGTAGAACAAATCTCTGCCTGGTAGAACAAAACTCTGCCTGGTAGAACAAAACTCTGCCTGGTAGAACAAAACTCTGGCTGGTAGAACAAAACTCTGGCTGGTATAGATAATGTAGAACAAATCTCTGGCTGGAATAGATAATGTAGAACAAATCTCTGCCTGGTAGAACAAATCTCTGCCTGGTAGAACAAATCTCTGCCTGGTAGAACAAATCTCTGCCTTGTAGAACAAATCTCTGCCTTGTAGAACAAATCTCTGCCTTGTAGAACAAATCTCTGCCTTGTAGAACAAATCTCTGCCTTGTAGAACAAATCTCTGCCTGGTAGAACAAATCTCTGCCTTGTAGAACAAATCTCTGCCTTGTAGAACAAATCTCTGCCTGGTATAGATAATATAGAACAAATCTCTCCCTGGTATAGATAATGTAGAACAAATCTCTGCCTGGTATAGATAATGTAGAACAAATCTCTGCCTGGTATAGATAATCTCTGCCTGGAATAGATAATGTAGAACAAATCTCTGCCTGGTATAGATAATGTAGAACAAATCTCTGCCTGGAATAGATAATATAGAACAAATCTCTCCCTGGTATAGATAATGTAGAACAAATCTCTGCCTGGAATAGATAATGTAGAACAAATCTCTGCCTGGTATAGATAATGTAGAACAAATCTCTGCCTGGAATAGATAATATAGAACAAATCTCTCCCTGGTATAGATAATGTAGAACAAATCTCTGCCTGGAATAGATAATGTAGAACAAATCTCTGCCTGGAATAGATAATGTAGAACAAATCTCTGCCTGGAATAGATAATGTCTCTGCCTGGAATAGATAATGTAGAACAAATCTCTCCCTGGTATAGATAATGTAGAACAAATCTCTCCCTGGTATAGATAATGTAGAACAAATCTCTCCCTGGTATAGATAATGTAGAACAAATCTCTGCCTGGTATAGATAATGTAGAACAAATCTCTGCCTGGAATAGATAATGTCTCTGCCTGGAATAGATAATGTAGAACAAATCTCTCCCTGGTATAGATAATGTAGAACAAATCTCTCCCTGGTATAGATAATGTAGAACAAATCTCTGCCTGGTATAGATAATGTAGAACAAATCTCTGCCTGGAATAGATAATGTCTCTGCCTGGAATAGATAATGTAGAACAAATCTCTGCCTGGTATAGATAATGTAGAACAAATCTCTGCCTGGTATAGATAATGTAGAACAAATCTCTGCCTGGTATAGATAATGTCTCTGCCTGGTATAGATAATGTAGAACAAATCTCTGCCTGGTAGAACAAATCTCTGCCTGGTATAGATAATGTAGAACAAATCTCTGTCTGCTATATAGAAGATAGTGGCCTCGTCCCTCCCTATCTATCTATACACAGAGAAGCACGGAGCTCTGTCTCCGCCATGCTGCCTCCTCGGCAGCCATCTGCAAAATGCTCTCTTTACTCCTCCCTTCCCCTTCCCAGCTCTCCCCACGGATCCTCCCACACCCACATACACTAGAGAACAAACACAAGCTCTGGGCTTACGGACCGCGGCCGCCATTTTGCCGTGGATATACAGACTACAATTTCCCATAGAACACACGTTCTATAGAAATACACACAGGGGCCAAAGCCGCCATTTTGTTGTAGATCGAGAGCCTGAATCAATGAATTCCAGTTTTATTAGTCTGCAGTGTATAGATAAAATACACAATATATATATATATATATATATATATATAAATATATATATATATATATATATATATATATATATATATATATATATATATATATATATATATATATATATATATATATATATATATATATATATATATATACTGAAATGTCAATAAATGAGAATAAATGACTATTTTCCCTCACATGCTGTAGGGATGGGAAAGGAAACATGATGTCCCCTCTTTTCATGTACTCAAATATAAACTGTTCTAAAATAGATATAAACACATATATGCTGTATAATGTACAGATATATACACATCCATCTTTTTTTTATATATTTGAGTACATGATGGGACATCATGTTTCCTTTCCTATCCTTACAGCCTGTGAGGAAAATAGCTGTTAGGCCTCTTTCACACTGTAAGTAATGATCCGCCCCGTGCACCTCCGCTTCCTCAGCGGGGATCGCTCCGTTGATCCCCGCTGAGCCGACGGATGACAGGGCGGTCCCCGCACACTGTGCAGGGACCGCCCTGTCATTTCTCCGCTCCCCCCTTAGGGGGGATCGGATGAACACGGACCGTATGTCCGTGTTCATCCGATCCGCCAGACAGAAGGAAAAGTAGGTTTTTCCTCCGTCACACTTTGGCGGATCGGAGCGGGTCGGATGTCAGCGGGCATGTCACCGCTAGCATCCGCGGCTCCATAGAGGAAGCACGGAGCGCCCGTTCGGGTCCGCAAAAAAAACTGACAGACGGACCTGTACGGGCGCTCAGTGTGAAAGAGCCCTTACGGTCTCACTCATACATATAGAAAGGCAAATATAAAACATTTGCAGTCTCATGTAGTAAACACACAGATATTAGCACGCCGCTGAGAAACACACTACATCCCTTGTAGTGTTTACATTGGTTGGTGCTCCATCATACCAGAACGCAGGAAACACATTGCATTCAAAGTGATGCATTAGAGGGGCTTATTCAGACTAGCGATTGGGGGGGGGGCAGTAAAGCTTCACGGATACGTTTTTTACCGCCCCTCAACTGCTACCCACTTTATTTGCAGAGGCAGCCATCGGAGGTGTACACAGGCCGCAGCCATGATTCTTTGCTGGAATTACATACCCCCCGAATGCTTTTGGCAGGCATAGCAAGCCACCGAGCATGACAAATTCAAATGAATGAGGCCGTTCTGCAAGCGCTCCGCAAACAGGGGGAGGAGTTGATACAACACCGCCTTACCGCCTATCAAATGCTCTCTGAAGAGCGAGCAAGCATGAGTGAGCCCTAACGTTAGGTTCACACTAGTGCTGCCGCAGCTTGACGTGTCTTTCAGCGAATGTTTCAGTGCCATATCACAATTTTGCAAGCTAATGCATTTATTTTTATTTTTTTGGGGGGAGGGGGTGGTGACTTTTTTTTTTTTTAGACACTGGCAAAAAAAAAAAAAAAAAACGCTAGGCCCCTGTTCACACCAGTGTATTAATCTCCTGTATGTGCTGCACTGCATGACTGGAAATCACATTATTCCCTTTGGGGGTTAATCACATCAATTCAGCACAGCTGCAGCATGTTATCTGGAAAAGGTACAGGTGTTGTTTATTGCAGAGGTGATTAAATACTACCAAAAGAAAGCTCTATTTGGGGGGGGGGACATACATTTTCAGGTGCTTTGGCGTTAAAATAAGCGCCTGAAAGAAGCCTCATCTTCAATCTCAATGTGAAGGCCGAGTACTTTCAGAGCCCTTTCACACTGCCAGCATCCAAAAAACGCTGGTAAAGCTCCGCTAAGACCCCTTTTCAGACATTTTGGCGTTAAAAAAAGCGCCTCAGTGGGAAGGGATGCTTTAGGATCGGTGTATTCAACGCTCCTAAAGCGCTGCAAAGAAGCTGCTTGCAGGACTTTTTTTTTTACTCCCTGCCAGCGCAGCGCCTCAGTGTGAAAGCACTCAGGCTTTCACCTTGGGATTGCAGATGAGGCTTTTTTCAGGCGCTTTTTTTTTTTTTTAACGCTAAGACCCCTTTCACACTGGGGTGTTTTTTATGCGCTTTAGTGTGAACGCACTCGTGCTTTAACACTGGGATTGCAGATGCAGCTTCTTTCAGGTGCTTTTTTTAACGCTAAAGCGCCTGAAAAACTCCCCAGTGTGTAAAAGGGTCATAAAGTAGCGTATTTTTCGCTCCATAAGACGCACGTTTTTCCTCCCCAAAAAATGGGGGGAGATGTATGTGCAGTGAATGGCTTCCCCATCGAATCGCTGTCACTGTGTCCCAATACTCTCAAGCTGCTCTGTCTTCTGAGTGACAGGCGGATGTGATGACATCCTCGCCAGTCCCCAGGCACAGGTCAGGCTGCATTTCATGGGCACTGGTCAGGCTGCATTTCATTAACACAGGTCAGGCTGCATTTCATGGGCACTGGTCAGGCTGCATTTCATGGGCACTGGTCAGGCTGCATTTCATTGACACTGGTCAGGCTGCATTTCATGGGCACAGGTCAGGCTGCATTTCATGAGCACAGGTCAGGCTGCATTTCATGGGCACAGGTCAGGCTGCATTTCATGAGCACAGGTCGGGCTGCATTTTATGGGCACTGGTCAAGCTGCATTTCATGGGCACAGGTCAGGCTGCATTTCATTGGCACTGGTCAGGCTGCATTTCATGGGCACAGGTCAAGCTGCATTTCATGGGCACTGGTCAGGCTGCATTTCATGGGCACAGGTCAGGCTGCATTTCATGGGCACAGGTCAGGCTGCATTTCATGGGCACAGGTCAGGCTGCATTTCATTGGCACAGGTCGGGCTGCATTTCATGGGCACAGGTCAGGCTGCATTTCATGGGCACAGGTCAGGCTGCATTTCATTGGCACTGGTCGGGCTGCATTTCATGGGCACTGGTCGGGCTGCATTTCATGGGCACTGGTCAGGCTGCATTTCATGGGCACAGGTCAGGCTGCATTTCATGGGCACAGGTCAGGCTGCATTTAATTGGCACTGGTCAGGCTGCATTTCATGGGCACGGGTCAGGCTGCATTTCATGGGCACAGGTAAATATTTTAGTACACCATTTGGTTCAGAATATTTTTTTTTCTTGTTTTTCTCCTCTAAAATCTAGGTGCGTCTTATGGAGCGAACAATACGATAACACAGTGCTGTAACGCAAAAAAATTACCTAGTCATAAAGGGGGGGGGGTAAATCTTCTGGAGGTCAAGTGGCTAGTCACAGGTGGAAGCGTTTGTTGGTTGTTCTGTAGACTGTGACGTCGATGTGATTGTAATTTCTATGTTTTGTTATTGGAAAAATGTAATAAATGCAATAAAAAAATAAAATAATGAATGTATATGCAGTTTACACGTCTTACCATTGAAGTCTATGGAGCACAAAACTCGCTGCAATCGCACCAAAAGAAGTGCCCGCGCCTTTAAAAAAATGTGCTGCAGCTGCGTTACATTGACGTGAACGGGAACCATAGAGAATAATGTGATTTCTATTATTGTGCAGAACAGCAGAAAAACACAGGAGAAAGGACCCTGGTGTGAACGGGGATAACACAGCACACAGAAACACGCACATTGCAGCGCAGCGTGTCCCGGGTGTACACAGGCCACAGCCATGATACTTTGCTGGAATTACATACCCCACATCGGTGTGATGGAGAACCAACCAATGTAAACACAGTATACGCATTGTGGCATGAGGTGTGATGAAGCACCAACCAATGTAAACACCACAAGGGATGTATGTAAATATAAGCGTTGTGGCATGAGGTGTGGCACCAACCAATGTAAACACCACAAGGGATGTAACTATATATATATATATATATATATACTATATATATATCCCATGTGGCGTTTACATTGGTTGGTGCCACACCTCATGCCACAACGCTTATATTTATATATATTCCTTGTGGTGGTTACAACGCAGGACGCACATTGCGCTTTGTCACACAATGCAGCATGCAGTCATTGTGCAGAGCACACGTATTTTGAAAGTAATGTACTATGAGGGCTCATTCAGACTAGCGATTGGGGGGGAGTAAAGCCTCACAATTAAGCCTTATACCACCCCTCAACCGCTACCCACTTTACTTGCAGAGGCAGCCATGATACTTTTCTGGAATTACATACCCCCCGGTTGCTTTTGGCAGGCATAGCAAGCCACTGAGCATGACAAATTCAAAATGAATGGGGGCGCTCTGCAAGTGCTCCGCAACCAGGGGGAGGAGTTGATACAACACCCCCTACCGCCTATCAAATGCTCTCTGAAGAGCGAGCAAGCATGAATGAGCCCTAACGTTAGGTTCACACTAGTGCTGCCGCAGCATAACGTGTCTTTCAGAGAATGTTTCAGTGCGATATCACACTTTCTTTTTCTCTTTTGCAAGCTAATGCAGGTTTTTTATTTTTGGCAGGGTGACTTTTTTTTTTTTTTACACAACACTGGCAAAAAAATAAATAACTGCAGTCCCCTGTTTACACCAGTGTATTATCTCCAGTATATGCTGCACGGCATGACTGTGGAAATCACAGTATTCCCTATGGTGCTTAATCACATAAATGCAGCACAGCTGCAGCACGTTACATGGAAAAGGTACAGGTGATATTTATTGCAGAGGTGATCAAATACTACCAAAATAAAGCTCTATTTGTGGGGGGGGGGGGAAAGACATACATTTAATTTATGTACAGAGACACACGACCGTAAAATTGTCAGATTATATACCTTATTTTCCGCTACAAAAGACACACTTTTTTTCCTCCACCAAAAATGGGGGGGGGGTGGCTGTGCGTCTTATGGAGCGAATACAGACCAGGCCTCCCTATCGCTGCCGCTATGTCCCAATACTCTCAATCTGCTCTGTCTTCTATCTGAGTGACAGGCGGATGTGATGACATCTTTGCCAGTCACAGGTCAGACTGCATTTCATGGGCACTGATCAGGCTGTATTTAATTGGCACTGATCAGGCTGCATTTCATGGGCACACGTCAGGTTGCATTTCATGGGCACTGGTAAGGCTGCATTTCATTGGCACAGGTCAGTCTACATTTCATGTGCACGGGTTAGGCTGCATTTCATGGGCACAGGTCAGGCTGCATTTCATGGGCACAGGTCAGGCTGCATTTCATGGGCACAGGTCAGGCTGCTTTTCATGGGCACGGGTCAGGCTGCATTTAATTGACACTGGTTACGCTGCATTTCATGGGCATAGGTCAGGCTGCATTTCATGGGCACGGGTCAGGCTGCATTTTATGGGCACTGGTCAGGCTGCATTTCATGGGCACAGGTCAGGCTGCATTTCATGGGCACGGGTCAGGCTGCATTTCATGGGCACGGGTCAGGCTGCATTTAATTGACACTGGTTAGGCTGCATTTCATGGGCACAGGTCAGGCTGCATTTCCTTGGCACAGGTCACGCTGCATTTCATGGGCACTGGTCAGGTGACAGGCAGATGTGATGACACCCTCGCCAGTCCCCAGGCACAGGTCAGGCTGCATTTCATGGGCACTGGTAAATATTTTAGTACACCATTTGGTTCAGAATCTTTTTTTTTTCTTGTTTTCCTCCTCTAAAACCTAGGTGCGTCTTATGGAGCGAAAACTACAATAACACAGTGCTGTAGTGCAATAAAGTTGCCTGGTCATGAAGGGGGGGGGGGGGTAAATCTTCTGGAGGTCAAGTGACTAGTCACAGGTGGAAGCGTTTGTTGGTTGTACTGTAGACTGTGACGTCGGTGTGATTGTAATTTCTATGTTTTGTTATTGGAAAAATGTAATAAATACAATTTAAAAAAAATGAATGTATATTCAATTTACACGTCTTACCATTGAAGTCTATGTAGCACAAAACTCACTGCAATCGCACCAAAAGAAGTGCCTGCGCCTTTTAAAAAAAATGTGCTGCAGCTGCATTACATTGATGTGAACGGGAACCATAGAGAATAATGTGATTTCTATTATTGTGCAGAACAGCAGCAAAACACAGGAGAAAGGACCCTGGTGTCAACAGGGATGACACAGCACCCAGAAACACGCACATTGCAGCGCAGCGTGTCTCAGGGGGTGAAGGAGGCCCTAAGGCCTGATTCACACCTATGGCATTTTTAGTGCTTTTTGCATTTTGCAGATTTGCACTACATCCCATTCACCATGGTTTCCTCTGGAACACGTTCTGTAGTGCAAATCTGCAAAATGCAAAAAGCACTAAAAATGCCATAGGTGTGAATCCAGCCTAAGGGTCCTTTCACACGTGCGGACCAACGGACCGTTTATTACAAGTCCGTTTATGGACTTGTAATGTATCTCTATGGGATTGCAGACGTTATCGGATGATGCATCCGCTAACGTCCGTAACAATCCGCGTACGCAAAGTACCGCTTTTTCAGACGGAAGAAACCCTATTTTTCTTCCGTCTGGCGGAACGGATCGGATGAATACGGACACACGGTCCGTATTCATCCGATTCCCCATAGGGGAGAGCAGAGCGAAGACAGGGCGGTCTCTGCACAGTGTGACAGGGCGGTCTCTGCACAGTGTGCGGGGACCGCCCTGTCCGCCGACAGCTCAGCGGGGATTTACGGAGGATCCCCGCTGAGCCGACGGACACACACAAGGTGGATCAATACGGATCCGCTCCGTGTGAAAGGACCCTTAAGCAGTGCTTGTCAGCTTATGAGCTGCAGGTGCAGCCTTAAATGTGGCCCCTGATATCACCAAAGGACCACACATAGGGGGTTATTTACGAAAAGCAAATCCACTTTGCACTATAAGTGCAAAGTGCACTTGAAATTGCACTTGCTGTAAATCTGAGGGTAGATCTGAAATGAAGAGAAGCTCTGCTGATTTTATCATCCAATCATGTGCAAGCTAAAATTAAGTTTTTTATTTTGTTTGCAGTCAGCAGAGCTTCTCTTCTTTTTCCAGATCTACCCCTCAGATCTACAGCGACTGGACTTCCAAGTGCACTTTCACTGCAATTTCAAGTGCACTTTGCACTTGTAGTGCAAATTGGATTTGCCTTTCGTAAATAACCCCCATAATGTTCAATATATGCTTCAGAGCAGTGGTCATCAACCCTGTCCTCAGGGCCCGCTAACAGGCCAGACTTAATGTATTACCTTAGCATTACCATTAGCAGTCGGAGGGGTACACAGGCCGCAGCCATGATACTTTTCTGGAATTACATACCCCACAGCGGTGTGATGGAGCACCAACCAATGTAAACACCACAAGGGATGTATATAAATATAAGCGTTGTGGCATGAGGTGTGATGAAGCACCAAGCAATGTAAACACCCCACAAGGGATATATATATATATATATATATATATATATATATAAATATATATAAATATATACCTTGTGGTGTTTACATTGGTTGGTGCTTCATCACACCTCATGCCCAGTTGCTTTTGGCAGGTAAAGCAAGCCACTGAGCATTACAAATTCAAATGAATGGGGCCGCTCTGCAAGCGCTCCGCTACCAGGGGGAGGAGTTGATACAACACCCCCTCACCGCCTATCAAATGCTCTATGAAGAGCGAGCAAGCATGAGTGAGCCCTAACGTTAGGTTCATAGTAGTGCTGCCGCAGCATGACGTGTCTTTTAGCGAATGTTTCAGTGCAATATCGCACTTTTAATTATTTTTTACTTTAGCAAGCTAGTGCAGGTTTTTTTTTTGTTGTTTTTTTTGGGGGGGGGGGGGTAACTGGATTTTAGACACAACACTGGCAAAAAAAAAGCACCAGGCCCCTGTTCACACCAGTGTATTATCTCCTGTATGTGCTGCACAGCATGACTGTGGAAATCACATTATCCCCTATGGTGCTTAATCACATCAATGCAGCACAGCTGCAGCACGTTACATGGAAAAGGTACAGGTGATATTTATTGCGTTGCACTTTAGGCCCCATAGACTTCAATGGAAATGCACCCAAAACATGCATGCTTTTTTGGCCGAATTTTGCAGATAAAAGTCGGTCTTTTAGCAGAAAAACAAAACACATAAAGCATGAAGTAGGTGCAAAAAACAAACAAAACTGCACTAAAAAAGCCTCATGCTGCAGCTGCACCAGCGTGACCCTTAGAAAATGAATGTATATGTGTGGAATCTGATGTCACGATACCTCCGCACTTCTAATATGACGGGTCTCAAAAATTGTAAGACCCCTTTCTCACTGAGGAAAAATAGCGCTGCTATACCGCCTGAAAAACTCCTGCCCAGCTACCTCAATGTGAAAGCCGGAGGGTTTTCACACTGAGGCGATGCGCTGGCGGGAGACCAAAAAATCTCCTGTCAGCAGCATCTTTGGAGCGGTGAGAGGAGGCGCATTGCGGGCGGTATTAACCCTTTATCGGCCGCTAGCGGGGGGTTAATACCGCACCGCTAGCGGCTGATTCCCGCGGCAATCCCGGCGGTATAGCGCCGCTATTTTTAGCGGTGATATACCGCCAACGCGGCTCCCGGTCCAATGTGAAAGGGGCCTAAGTCTGATCTTAAGATGATGAGTATCCTGTACTAGCCACTTCCCGACTGCCCCATAGCAGATTTACTGCTGCAAGGCGGCCGCGCTGTGCAGAGTCACGTACATACTGTAGATGTTATTCTTCACTTACGAGTAGGGGGGGGGGGCACACGCATGCGTCGCTCCTGCGCTGATTAGTCACAGCAGAAGCTTATATAGTTTATAGCGCAAACAATTAAAACCCACAAAGTTGATAAAATACTACCAAAAGAAAGCTCTATTTGTGGGAATAAAAGACATATATTTAATTTATGTACAGAGTCGCACGACCGCAAAATTGTCAATCAAAGTACCGTATTGTTTGCTGCATAAGATGCACCCCGCCCCCTCAAAAAAAATGGGGGGACATGTCTGTGAGTCTTAGGCCTCTTCCACACAGGTGGACTCCGTCGATACGGAGTCTGCCAGCTCCCGCTGGCTCAGCTGGAGATCTCCTCGCTGAGCCGGCGGATGACATGTCCCTCTCTGCTCACTGAGCGGGGAGGGGCTTGTGCAGTGCCGCTGTCTTCTATGCCGCCATGGACGGATGGGGACGTATTGCCATACGTCCGATTTTGGTGGATCGGATCAGGTCGGATGTCAGCGGACCTGTCTCTGCTCCATAGGACTGCATGGAGCGGCCATTCAGGTCCGCCGTCAAAACTGACAGGTGGACCCCTGAACTGTCCGATTGTGTGAAAGGGGCCTTATGCAGCGAATACTGACCAGGCCTCCCCCAACCCTGTCTCTGCCGATGCCGCTATGTTACAATACCGGGCGGCCATCTCCTGCAAACAGCGGGCGATCTCCCGACAGAGCAGCGGCAGAATGGAGTACGCCCGCGGCGGCCCCTCGGGCTGCTCTGTCTTTTATCTGAGTGACAGCCGGATGTGATGATGTCCTTGCCAGTCGCCAGGCACAGGTCAGGCTGCATTTCATGGGCACTGGTTAATATTTTAGTACACCAGTTCAGAATTTTTTCTTTTCTCGTTTTCCTCATTTTTCTCTTTTTTATTATATTTATCCGTTAAGGATATCAATGCCCAGATCAGCTGTGTTTATCACAAAACACTATGGCCCGGATTCAGGTAGATCGGCGCATCTTTGTTCCGGCGTAGCGCATCTCATATGCGCTACGCCGACGTATCCCAGAGAGGCAAGAGCAGTATTCACAAAGCACCCGCTACTTACGTTGCGCCGGCGTAACGTAAATCTTTCGGCGTAAGCCTGCTTATTCAAAGTAGGTGGACGGTGGGCGTGATTCATTTAAATGAACCGTGACCCCATGTAAATGAAGGGCCGAAGGAATGGCGCATGCGCAGAATCACATCGCATATACTCCCTAAGATACGACGGCTCAATGCCTACGACGTGAACATAAACTACGCCCAGCCCCATTCACGTACTACTACGTAAACGACGTAAAATACGACGGCTGTTCCGTCGTCCATACCTTTGCATGGGATGCGCCTCCTATAGGTGGAATAACTTCACGCCGGACGTACGCCTTACGTAAACGGCATATATTACTGCGACGGGCGCAAGTACATTCGTTAATCGGCGTATCTCGGTCATTTGCATATTCGACGCGTAAATCAATGGAAGCGCCCCTTGCCGCCAGCGTAAATATGCGCCCGAGATACGACGCCGTCGGAAACTTACGTCGGTCGGATGAAGGCACATTTCAGGCGTATCTTGCATTAAGAATCAGGCGCATAGATACGACGGCGCATCTGTGCACTTGCGCGGCGTATCTAAAGATGTTGGCTAGAGTTATGCAGAGGTAGCCACAGAGCCCATTCTTCTCCATCCACACTTACCAACAGTAAAGCCCCGTACACACGACCTGAAAATCGTACGAAAAATTCCGCTTTTTAAACGATCGTACGATAATCGGATCATTAGTACAGAGCTTCCGAGAGCCGATCAGGACAGTTCATCCGATTTTATTCTATCGGACATGCATGGAAATTTTTTCGTACGATGCCAGATCGTACGATTTTTGTTTAATTAGTACAGCCGTCGTTCGAAAATGCAATACAAATGCATTACAACACATGACATCACTTCCGATTTTTTATTCTGCCGTACGAGAATTTTCGTGACTTTAGTAAACTCATCAGATTCGACGTGAGATTAGCATACAAAAAAAAAAACGGACGATCATTCGTCCGATAATCGGATCGCGTGTAGCGGGCTAATCGGATCGCGTGTAGCGGGCATTATGCCTGCTACACACGATCCGATTATTGGACGAATGATCGTCCGTTTTTTTTTTTTGTATGCTAATCTCACGTCGAATCTGATGAGTTTACTAAAGTCACGACGGCTGTACTAATTAACCACTTAAGGACCGGACCAATACGCAGCTAAATGACCCAAGGGGTTTTTACAATTCGGCACTGCGTCGCTTTAACAGACAATTGCGCGGTCGTGCGACGTGGCTCCCAAACAAAATTGGCGTCCTTTTTTCCCCCACAAATAGAGATTTCTTTTGGTGGTATTTGATCACCTCTGCGGTTTTTATTTTTTGCGCTATAAACAAAAATAAAGCGACAATTTTGAAAAAAAATCAATATTTTTTACTTTTTGCTATAATAAATATCCCCCAAAAACATATCTAAAAATGTTTTTTTTCCTCAGTTTAGGCCGATACGTATTCTTCTACCTATTTTTGGTAAAAAAAATCGCAATAAGCGTTTATCGTTTGGTTTGCAACATTTATAGCATTTACAAAATAGGGGATAGTTTTATTGCATTTTTATTAATTTTTTTTTTTTTAATACTAATGGCGGCGATCAGCGATTTTTTTTCGTGACTGCGACATTATGGCGGACACTTCGGACAATTTTGACACATTTTTGGGACCATTGTCATTTTCACAGCAAAAAATGCATTTAAATTGCATTGTTTATTGTGAAAATGACAATTGCAGTTTGGGAGTTAACCACAGGGGGCGCTGTAGGAGTTAGGTTTCACCTAGTGTGTGTTTACAACTGTAGGGGGGTGTGGCTGTAAGACTGACGTCATTGATCGAGTCTCCCTATAAGGGATCACTCGATCGATACGCCGCCACAGTGAAGCACGGGGAAGCCATGTTTACATACGGCTCTCCCCGTTCTTCAGCTCCGGCTAGCGATCGCGACGGAGCGGCTATAAACGTTTATGGCCGCGCTGTCGTCCCGGATCGCTCCCCGAGGGAACCCGACCGCCGCAAGTACCGGGGGGGGTCCCGATCGGAACCCCGACCCACGTCTAGGCAGGCACGTACAGGTACGTTGATGTGCCTGTCCGTGCCATTCTGCCGACGTAAATGTACATGAGGCGGTCGGGAAGGGGTTAAACAAAAATCATACAATCTGGCATCGTACGAAAAAAAATTCTGTGCATGTCCGATAGAATAAAATCGGATGAACTGTCCTGATCGGCTCTCGGAAGCTCTGTACTAATGATCCGATTATCGTACGATCGTTTCAAAAGCGGCGTTTTTCGTACGATTTTCGGATCGTGTGTACGGGGCTTAAATTACATTTTACAATCAAAATAACCAAAAAGAAAAGAAATAAATAATATATAGCTAGATTCAGGATGGCGAGCGCATACTTGCGGCGGCGTAGCTTAAGGCATTTAGGCTACGCCGCCGTAAGTTAGCGAGGCAAGTACATGATTCACAATGTACTTGCCTGCTAAGTTACGGCGGCGTAGCCTAAAGCGGGCGGGCGTAAGGGCGCCTAATTCAAATTTGGCTGAGGGGGCGTGTTTTATGATAATTAGGCTTGACCCGACGTGATTGACGTTTTTTTGCAACTGCGCATGTGCCGTGCGCCTACATTTCCCAGTGTGCATTGCGGCTAAGTCCGCCGCACGGGCCTATTGATTTCGACGTGAACGTAAACTACGTAAATCCCTATTCACGGACGACTTACGGAAACAACGTAAAATTTTCGAATTTCGAAGCGGGAACGGCGGCCATACTTTAACATTACTATTCCATCTATAAGATGGAATAACTTTGGGCCTGATAAAGCGTTACGTAAACGACGTAAATGTACTGCGTCGGCCGGGCGTACATTCGTGAATAGGCGTATCTAGTGATTTACATATTCTACGCCGACCGCAATGGAAGCGCCACCTAGCGGCCAACCTAAATATTGCACCCTAAGATAGGACGGCGCAAGCTGTCGTATCTTAGCTAGGTTTAAGTGTATCTCTGTTTGAGAATACACTTAAACTTAGGTCGGCGCAGATTCAGAGTTAGGTCGGCGTATCTACTGATACGCCGACCTAACTCTACCTGAATCTAGCTAATAGTGTGTTTTTTTCATAACGAAACAAGAGCCCTAAAGGAGGGGGAGTCATATCCCCCAAAACACGTTGGCTTGATCTGCATATGGCCAGCCATTATTTCTGGTGAGTTTGTTTGGTGTGAATGGCCATTATTTCTGGTGAGTTTGGTGTGAATGGCAATTATTTCTGGTGAGTTTGTTTGGTGTGAATAGCCATTATTTCTGGTGAGTTTGTTTGGTGTGAATAGCCATTATTTCTGGTGAGTTTGTTTGGTGTGAATGGCCATTATTTCTGGTGAGTTTGTTTGGTGTGAATGGCCATTATTTCTGGTGAGTTTGTTTGGTGTGAATGGCCATTATTTCTGGTGAGTTTGTTTGGTGTGAATGATGAAGGATCACACTGGGTGTTCCCTAGAGCTATTGGATTAATACCGCTAAGAAGATTCTTTGAATAATTTCCTGGGAATTTCCTTTGGGGCTATATATGAACTGTCTGCTTCAACAGACAATTGTAATTCTTCCATCGGGTGTGGCGTCACTCCAGACACCGGGTGCGCCTCTCTTCCTATACAAATACTTGACAGAGTAAAGGCCCGCACACACGATCGGATTTTCCGACAACAAATGTGTGTTGGCAGGGTTTTTGGCAGGAAAGTCCGACCGTTTGTACGCTCCATCGGACAATTGTTGGCGGATTTTCCGACAACAAATGTTGGATAGCATGCTCTAAAAATGTGTGATGTTGGAATAAAATCCAAAGTACAAACACGCATTCTCGGAACCAATGCTAACCATCAGACAACATTAGCAGAAGTTGCCCAAAGGGTGGCGCTAAAGAGCTGAAAAAACATGTATGTCGGCTAAAAAAGTTCTGCCGTCTGTATGCAGAACAAGTTCACGGCCAACGCCCTTCGCACAAAATTCCACGGATTTGTCCGATTGAAATCCGATCGTTGGTGGAATCGTGCTCCATCAGTGATGTCAGTTGGTGGAATAGTGCTCCATCAATGATGTCAGTTGGTAGAATAGTGCTCCATCAATGATGTCAGTTGGTGGAATAGTGCTCCATCAATGATGTCAGTTGGTGGAATAGTGCCCCATCAATGATGTCAGTTGGTGGAATAGTGCTCCATCAATGATGTCAGTTGGTAGAATAGTGCTCCATCAATGATGTCAGTTGGTGGAATAGTGCCCCATCAATGATGTCAGTTGGTGGAATAGTGCTCCATCAATGATGTCAGGTGGTAGAATAGTGCCCCATCAATGATGTCAGTTGGTGGAATAGTGCTCCATCAATTATATCAGTTGGTGGAATAGTGCTCCATCAATGATGTCAGTTGGAGGAATAGTGCTCCATCAATGGTGTCAGTTGGTGGAATAGTGCTCCATCAATGATGTCAGTTGGTGGAATAGTGCTCCATCAATGGTGTCAGTTGGTGGAATAGTGCTCCATCAATGATGTCAGTTGGTAGAATAGTACTCCATCAATGATGTCAGTTGGTGGAATAGTGCTCCATCAATGATATCAGGTGGTAGAATAGTGCTCCATCAATGATGTCAGTTGGTGGAATAGTGCTCCATCAATGATGTCAGTTGGTGGAATCGTGCCCCATCAATGTCAGTTGGTAGAATAGTACTCCATCAATGATGTCAGTTGGTAGAATAGTGCTCCATCAATGATGTCAGTTGGTAGAATAGTGCCCCATCAATGATATCAGGTGGTAGAATAGTGCTCCATCAATGATGTCAGTTGGTGGAATCGTGCCCCATCAATGTCAGTTGGTAGAATAGTACTCCATTAATGATGTCAGTTGGTAGAATAGTGCTCCATCAATGGTGTCAGTTGGTGGAATAGTGCTCCATCAATGATGTCAATTGGTGGAATAGTACTCCATTAATGATGTCAGTTGGTAGAATAGTGCTCCATCAATGGTGTCAGTTGGTGGAATAGTGCTCCATCAATGATGTCAGTTGGTAGAATAGTGCCCCATCAATGATGTCAGTTGGGAGGAATAGTGCTCCATCAATGATGTCAGTTGGTGGAATAGTGCTCCATCAATGCTGTCAGTTGGGAGGAATAGTGCTCCATCAATGCTGTCAGTTGGGTGGAATAGTGCTCCATCAATGCTGTCAGTTGGGAGGAATAGTGCTCCATCAATGCTGTCAGTTGGGTGGAATAGTGCTCCATCAATGCTGTCAGTTGGTGGAATAGTGCTCCATCAATGCTGTCAGTTGGTGGAATAGTGCCCCATCAATGATGTCAGTTGGTAGAATAGTGCCCCATCAATTATGTCAGTTGGGAGGAATAGTGCTCCATCAATGATGTCAGTTGGTGGAATAGTGATCCATCAATGCTGTCAGTTGGTGGAATAGTGCTCCATCAATGATGTCAGTTGGTGGAATAGTGCCCCATCAATGATGTCAGTTGGTAGAATAGTGCCCCATCAATTATGTCAGTTGGGAGGAATAGTGCCCCATCAATGCTGTCAGTTGGTGGAATAGTGCTCCATCAATGGTGTCAGTTGGTGGAATAGTGCTCCATCAATGATGTCAGTTGGTAGAATAGTGCCCCACCAATGCTGTCAGTTGGTAGAATAGTGCCCCACCAATGATGTCAGTTGGTAGAATAGTGCCCCATCAATGATGTCAGTTGGTGGAATAGTGCTCCATCAATGCTGTCAGTTGGTGGAATAGTGCGCCATCAATGATGTCAGTTGGTGGAATAGTGCCCCATCAATGATGTCAGTTGGTGGAATAGTGCCCCATCAATGATGCCAGTTGGTGGAATAGTGACCCATCAAGGGTGTCAGTTGGTGGAATAGTGCCCCATCAATGGTGTCAGTTGGTGGAATAGTGCTCCATCAATGATGTCAGTTGGTGGAATAGTGCCCCATCAATGATGTCAGTTGGTGGAATAGTGCTCCATCAATGATGTCAGTTGGTGGAATAGTGCTCCATCAATGATGTCAGTTGGTGGAATCGTGACCATCAATGATGTCAGTTGGTGGAATCGTGACCATCAATGATTTCAGTTGGTGGAATAGTGCCCCATCAATGATGTCAGTTGGTGGAATCGTGACCATCAATGATGTCAGTTGGTGGAATCGTGACCATCAATGATTTCAGTTGGTGGAATAGTGCCCCATCAATGATGTCAGTTGGTGGAATCGTGACCATCAATGATTTCAGTTGGTGGAATAGTGCCCCATCAATGATGTCAGTTGGTGGAATAGTGCTCCATTAATGATGTCAGTTGGTGGAATAGTGCTCCATCAATGATGTCAGTTGGTGGAATAGTGCTCCATCAATGATGTCAGTTGGTGGAATCGTGACCATCAATGATTTCAGTTGGTGGAATAGTGCCCCATCAATGGTGTCAGTTGGTGGAATAGTGCCCCATCAATGATGTCAGTTGGTGGAATCGTGCTCCATCAATGATGTCAGTTGGTGGAATAGTGCTCCATCAATGATGTCAGTTGGTGGAATAGTGACCATCAATGATGTCAGTTGGTGGAATAGTGCCCCATCAATGATGTCAGTTGGTGGAATAGTGCTCCATCAATGATGTCAGTTGGTGGAATAGTGCTCCATCAATGATGTCAGTTGGTGGAATAGTGCCCCATCAATGATGTCAGTTGGTGGAATCGTGACCATCAATGATGTCAGTTGGTGGAATAGTGCCCCATCAATGATGTCAGTTGGTGGAATAGTGCTCCATCAATGATGTCAGTTGGTGGAATAGTGCTCCATCAATGATGTCAGTTGGTGGAATAGTGCTCCATCAATGATGTCAGTTGGTGGAATCGTGACCATCAATGATGTCAGTTGGTGGAATAGTGCCCCATCAATGATGTCAGTTGGGAGGAATAGTGCTCCATCAATGATGTCAGTTGGTGGAATAGTGCTCCATCAATGATGTCAGTTGGGAGGAATAGTGCCCAATCAATGATGTCAGTTGGGAGGAATAGTGCTCCATCAATGGTGTCAGTTGGTGGAATAGTGCTCCATCAATGATGTCAGTTGGTGGAATAGTGCTCCATCAATGATGTCAGTTGGGAGGAATAGTGCCCCATCAATGATGTCAGTTGGTGGAATAGTGCTCCATCAATGATGTCAGTTGGTGGAATAGTGCTCCATCAATGATGTCAGTTGGTGGAATAGTGCTCCATCAATGATGTCAGTTGGTGGAATAGTGCTCCATCAATGATGTCAGTTGGGAGGAATAGTGCCCAATCAATGATGTCAGTTGGGAGGAATAGTGCTCCATCAATGATGTCAGTTGGTGGAATAGTGCTCCATCAATGATGTCAGTTGGTGGAATAGTGCCCTATCGATGATGTCAGTTGGTAGAATAGTGCTCCATCAATGATGTCAGTTGGTGGAATAGTGCCCTATCAATGATGTCAGTTGGTGGAATAGTGCCCCATCAATGATGTTAGTTGGTAGAATAGTGCTCCACCAATGATGTCAGTTGGTGGAATAGTGCTCCATCAATGCTGTCAGTTGGGAGGAATAGTGCTCCATCAATGCTGTCAGTTGGGTGGAATAGTGCTCCATCAATGCTGTCAGTTGGTGGAATAGTGCCCCATCAATGATGTCAGTTGGTAGAATAGTGCCCCATCAATAATGTCAGTTGGGAGGAATAGTGCTCCATCAATGATGTCAGTTGGTGGAATAGTGATCCATCAATGATGTCAGTTGGTGGAATAGTGCCCTATCAATGGTGTCAGTTGGTAGAATAGTGCTCCACCAATGATGTCAGTTGGTGGAATAGTGCTCCATCAATGATGTCAGTTGGTAGAATAGTGCCCCATCAATGATGTCAGTTGGTAGAATAGTGCCCCATCAATGATGTCAGTTGGTGGAATAGTGCTCCATCAATGATGTCAGTTGGTAGAATAGTGCTCCATCAATGATGTCAGTTGGTGGAATAGTGCCCCATCAATGATGTCAGTTGGTAGAATAGTGCTCCATCAATGATGTCAGTTGGTGGAATAGTGCCCCATCAATGATGTCAGTTGGTAGAATAGTGCCCCATCAATGATGTCAGTTGGTGGAATAATGCCCCATCAATTATTTCAGTTGGGAGGAATAGTGCCCCATCAATGCTGTCAGTTGGTAGAATAGTGCCCCATCAATTATGTCAGTTGGGAGGAATAGTGCTCCATCAATGATGTCAGTTGGAGGAATAGTGCTCCATCAATGATATCAGGTGGTAGAATAGTGCTCCATCAATGATGTCAGTTGGTAGAATATTACTCCATCAATGATATCAGTTGGTGGAATAGTGCCCCATTAATGATGTCAGTTGGTGGAATAGTGCCCCATCAATGCTGTCAGTTGGTAGAATAGTGCCCCACCAATGATGTCAGTTGGTGGAATAGTGCCCCATCAATGATGTCAGTTGGTGGAATAGTGCTCCATCAATGATGTCAGTTGGGAGGAATAGTGCGCCATCAATGATGTCAGTTGGTGGAATAGTGCCCCATCAATGATGTCAGTTGGTGGAATAGTGCCCCATCAATGATGCCAGTTGGTGGAATAGTGACCCATCAAGGGTGTCAGTTGGTAGAATAGTGCCCCATCAATGATGTCAGTTGGTGGAATAGTACTCCATCAATGATGTCAGTTGGTGGAATAGTGCCCCATCAATGATGTCAGTTGGTGGAATAGTGCCCCATCAATGATGTCAGTTGGTGGAATAGTGCTCCATCAATGATGTCAGTTAGTGGAATAGTGCCCCATCAATGATGTCACTTGGTGGAATAGTGCTCCATCAATGATGTCAGTTGGTGGAATCGTGCTCCATCAATGATGTCAGTTGGTGGAATAGTGCCCCATCAATGATGTCAGTTGGTGGAATAGTGCTCCATCAATGATGTCAGTTGGTGGAATAGTGCTCCATCAATGATGTCAGTTGGTGGAATAGTGCCCCATCAATGATGTCAGTTGGTGGAATAGTGCCCCATCAATGATGTCAGTTGGTGGAATAGTGCTCCATCAATGATGTCAGTTGGTGGAATAGTGCTCCATCAATGATGTCAGTTGGTAGAATAGTGCTCCATCAATGATGTCAGTTGGTGGAATCGTGCTCCATCAATGATGTCAGTTGGTGGAATAGTGCTCCATCAATGATGTCAGTTGGTGGAATAGTGCTCCATCAATGATGTCAGTTGGTGGAATAGTGCTCCATCAATGATGTCAGTTGGTGGAATAGTGCTCCATCAATGATGTCAGTTGGTGGAATAGTGCTCCATCAATGATGTCAGTTGGGAGGAATAGTGCTCCATCAATGATGTCAGTTGGTGGAATAGTGCTCCATCAATGATGTCAGTTGGGAGGAATAGTGCTCCATCAATGATGTCAGTTGGTGGAATAGTGCTCCATCAATGATGTCAGTTGGTGGAATAGTGCTCCATCAATGATGTCAGTTGGTGGAATAGTGCTCCATCAATGATGTCAGTTGGTGGAATAGTGCTCCATCAATGCTGTCAGTTGGTGGAATAGTGCTCCATCAATGATGTCAGTTGGTAGAATAGTGCTCCATCAATGATGTCAGTTGGTGGAATCGTGCTCCATCAATGATGTCAGTTGGTGGAATAGTGCTCCATCAATGATGTCAGTTGGTGGAATAGTGCTCCATCAATGATGTCAGTTGGTGGAATAGTGCTCCATCAATGATGTCAGTTGGTGGAATAGTGCTCCATCAATGATGTCAGTTGGTGGAATAGTGCTCCATCAATGATGTCAGTTGGGAGGAATAGTGCTCCATCAATGATGTCAGTTGGTGGAATAGTGCTCCATCAATGATGTCAGTTGGTAGAATAGTGCCCCATCAATGATGTCAGTTGGTGGAATAATGCCCCATCAATTATTTCAGTTGGGAGGAATAGTGCTCCATCAATGATGTCAGTTGGAGGAATAGTGCTCCATCAATGATATCAGGTGGTAGAATAGTGCCCCATCAATGATGTCAGTTGGTAGAATATTACTCCATCAATGATATCAGTTGGTGGAATAGTGCCCCATTAATGATGTCAGTTGGTAGAATAGTGCCCCATCAATGCTGTCAGTTGGTGGAATAGTGCTCCATCAATGATGTCAGTTGGTAGAATAGTGCTCCATCAATGATGTCAGTTGGTAGAATATTACTCCATCAATGATATCAGTTGGTGGAATAGTGCCCCATTAATGATGTCAGTTGGAGGAATAGTGCTCCATCAATGATATCAGGTGGTAGAATAGTGCTCCATCAATGATGTCAGTTGGTAGAATATTACTCCATCAATGATATCAGTTGGTGGAATAGTGCCCCATTAATGATGTCAGTTGGTAGAATAGTGCCCCATCAATGCTGTCAGTTGGTAGAATAGTGCCCCACCAATGATGTCAGTTGGTGGAATAGTGCCCCATCAATGATGTCAGTTGGTGGAATAGTGCTCCATCAATGATGTCAGTTGGGAGGAATAGTGCGCCATCAATGATGTCAGTTGGTGGAATAGTGCCCCATCAATGATGTCAGTTGGTGGAATAGTGCCCCATCAATGATGCCAGTTGGTGGAATAGTGACCCATCAAGGGTGTCAGTTGGTAGAATAGTGCCCCATCAATGATGTCAGTTGGTGGAATAGTACTCCATCAATGATGTCAGTTGGTGGAATAGTGCCCCATCAATGATGTCAGTTGGTGGAATAGTGCCCCATCAATGATGTCAGTTGGTGGAATAGTGCTCCATCAATGATGTCAGTTAGTGGAATAGTGCCCCATCAATGATGTCACTTGGTGGAATAGTGCTCCATCAATGATGTCAGTTGGTGGAATCGTGCTCCATCAATGATGTCAGTTGGTGGAATAGTGCCCCATCAATGATGTCAGTTGGTGGAATAGTGCTCCATCAATGATGTCAGTTGGTGGAATAGTACTCCATCAATGATGTCAGTTGGTGGAATAGTGCCCCATCAATGATGTCAGTTGGTGGAATAGTGCCCCATCAATGATGTCAGTTGGTGGAATAGTGCTCCATCAATGATGTCAGTTGGTGGAATAGTGCTCCATCAATGATGTCAGTTGGTAGAATAGTGCTCCATCAATGATGTCAGTTGGTGGAATCGTGCTCCATCAATGATGTCAGTTGGTGGAATAGTGCTCCATCAATGATGTCAGTTGGTGGAATAGTGCTCCATCAATGATGTCAGTTGGTGGAATAGTGCTCCATCAATGATG
Organism: Rana temporaria; assembly: GCF_905171775.1. Classification (NCBI taxonomy): domain Eukaryota; kingdom Metazoa; phylum Chordata; class Amphibia; order Anura; family Ranidae; genus Rana; species Rana temporaria. Next base: position 8,044,535 of record NC_053489.1, on the reverse strand, counting down.
TCAGTTGGTGGAATAGTGCTCCATCAATGATGTCAGTTGGTGGAATAGTGCTCCATCAATGATGTCAGTTGGGAGGAATAGTGCTCCATCAATGATGTCAGTTGGTGGAATAGTGCTCCATCAATGATGTCAGTTGGGAGGAATAGTGCTCCATCAATGATGTCAGTTGGTGGAATAGTGCTCCATCAATGATGTCAGTTGGTGGAATAGTGCTCCATCAATGATGTCAGTTGGTGGAATAGTGCTCCATCAATGATGTCAGTTGGTGGAATAGTGCTCCATCAATGCTGTCAGTTGGTGGAATAGTGCTCCATCAATGATGTCAGTTGGTGGAATAGTGCTCCATCAATGATGTCAGTTGGGAGGAATAGTGCTCCATCAATGATGTCAGTTGGTAGAATAGTGCCCCATCAATGATGTCAGTTGGTGGAATAGTGCCCCATCAATGATGTCAGTTGGTAGAATAGTGCCCCATCAATGATGTCAGTTGGTGGAATAGTGCCCTATCAATGATGTCAGTTGGTAGAATAGTGCTCCATCAATGATGTCAGTTGGTGGAATAGTGCCCTATCAATGATGTCAGTTGGTGGAATAGTGCCCCATCAATGATGTTAGTTGGTAGAATAGTGCTCCACCAATGATGTCAGTTGGTGGAATAGTGCTCCATCAATGATGTCAGTTGGTGGAATAGTGCCCCATCAATGGTGTCAGTTGGTAGAATAGTGCTCCATCAATTCTGTCAGTTGGTGGAATAGTGCCCCATCAATGATGTCAGTTGGTAGAATAGTGCTCCATCAATGATGTCAGTTGGTGGAATAGTGCCCCATCATTGCTGTCAGTTGGTAGAATAGTGCTCCATCAATGATGTCAGTTGGTGGAATAGTGCTCCATCAATGATGTCAGTTGGTAGACGAGTGCTCCATCAATGATGTCAGTTGGTAGAATAGTGCCCCATCAATGATGTCAGTTGGTGGAATAGTGCTCCATCAATGATGTCAGTTGGTGGAATAGTGCCCCATCAATGATGTCAGTTGGTGGAATAGTGCCCCATCAATGATGTCAGTTGGTGGAATAGTGCCCCATCAATGATGTCAGTTGGTGGAATAGTGCCCCATCAATGATGTCAGTTGGTGGAATAGTGCCCCATCAATGATGTCAGTTGGTGGAATAGTGCTCCATCAATGATGTCAGTTGGTGGAATAGTGCCCCATCAATGATGTCAGTTGGTGGAATAGTGCTCCATCAATGATGTCAGTTGGTGGAATAGTGCCCCATCAATGATGTCAGTTGGTGGAATAGTGCTCCATCAATGATGTCAGTTGGGAGGAATAGTGCTCCATCAATGATGTCAGTTGGTGGAATAGTGCTCCATCAATGATGTCAGTTGGTGGAATAGTGCTCCATCAATGATGTCAGTTGGTGGAATAATGCTCCATCAATGATGTTAGTTGGTGGAATAGTGCTCCATCAATGATGTCAGTTGGTAGAATAGTGCTCCATCAATGATGTCAGTTAGTGGAATAGTACTCCATCAATGATGTCAGTTGGTGGAATAGTGCCCCATCAATGATGTCAGTTGGTGGAATAGTGCTCCATCAATGTGTCAGTTGGTGGAATAGTGCCCCATCAATGATGTCAGTTGGTGGAATAGTACTCCATCAATGATGTCAGTTGGTGGAATAGTGCTCCATCAATGATGTCAGTTGGTGGAATAGTGCCCCATCAATGCTGTCAGTTGGTGGAATAGTGCCCCATCAATGATGTCAGTTGGTGGAATAGTGCTCCATCAATGATGTCAGTTGGTAGAATAGTGCTCCATCAATGATGTCAGTTGGTGGAATAGTGCTCCATCAATGATGTCAGTTGGTGGAATAGTGCTCCATCAATGATGTCAGTTGGTGGAATAGTGCTCCATCAATGATGTCAGTTGGTGGAATAGTGCTCCATCAATGATGTCAGTTGGTGGAATAGTGCTCCATCAATGATGTCAGTTGGTGGAATAGTGCTCCATCAATGATGTCAGTTGGTGGAATAGTGCTCCATCAATGATGTCAGTTGGTGGAATAGTGCTCCATCAATGATGTCAGTTGGTGGAATAGTGCTCCATCAATGATGTCAGTTGGTGGAATAGTGCTCCATCAATGATGTCAGTTGGTAGAATAGTGCCCCATCAATGATGTCAGTTGGTAGAATAGTGCCCCATCAATGATGTCAGTTGGTAGAATAGTGCTCCATCAATGATGTCAGTTGGTGGAATAGTGCTCCATCAATGATGTCAGTTGGTGGAATAGTACTCCATCAATGATGTCAGTTGGTGGAATAGTGCTCCATCAATGATGTCAGTTGGTGGAATAGTGCCCCATCAATGATGTCAGTTGGTAGAATAGTGCTCCATCAATGATGTCAGTTGGTAGAATAGTGCTCCATCAATGATGTCAGTTGGTAGAATAGTGCTCCATCAATGATGTCAGTTGGTGGAATAGTGCTCCATCAATGATGTCAGTTGGTAGAATAGTGCCCCATCAATGCTGTCAGTTGGTGGAATAGTGCTCCATCAATGATGTCAGTTGGTGGAATAGTACTCCATCAATGATGTCAGTTGGTAGAATAGTGCCCCATCAATGATGTCAGTTGGTAGAATAGTGCCCCATCAATGATGTCAGTTGGTAGAATAGTGCCCCATCAATGATGTCAGTTGGTAGAATAGTGCCCCATCAATGATGTCAGTTGGTGGAATAGTGCTCCATCAATGCTGTCAGTTGGTGGAATAGTGCTTCATCAATGATGTCAGTTGGTAGAATAGTGCCCCATCAATTATGTCAGTTGGTAGAATAGTGCCCCATCAATGATGTCAGTTGGTGGAATAGTGCTCCATCAATGCTGTCAGTTGGTGGAATAGTGCTTCATCAATGATGTCAGTTGGTGGAATAGTGCCCCATCAATGATGTCAGTTGGTAGAATAGTGCCCCATCAATGATGTCAGTTGGTGGAATAGTGCTCCATCAATGCTGTCAGTTGGTGGAATAGTGCTTCATCAATGATGTCAGTTGGTGGAATAGTGCTCCATCAATGATGTCAGTTGGTGGAATAGTGCTCCATCAATGATGTCAGTTGGGAGGAATAGTGCTCCATCAATGTCAGTTGGTGGAATAGTGCCCCATCAATGATGTCAGTTGGTGGAATAGTGCCCCATCAATGGTGTCAGTTGGTGGAATAGTGCTCCATCAATGCTGTCAGTTGGTGGAATAGTGCTCCATCAATGCTGTCAGTTGGTAGAATAGTGCTCCATCAATGATGTCAGTTGGTGGAATAGTGCTCCATCAATGATGTCAGTTGGTGGAATAGTGCTCCATCAATGCTGTCAGTTGGTAGAATAGTGCTCCATCAATGCTGTCAGTTGGTGGAATAGTGCCCCATCAATGGTGTCAGTTGGTGGAATAGTGCTCCATCAATGCTGTCAGTTGGTGGAATAGTGCTCCATCAATGCTGTCAGTTGGTAGAATAGTGCTCCATCAATGATGTCAGTTGGTGGAATAGTGCTCCATCAATGATGTCAGTTGGTGGAATAATGCTCCATCAATGATGTCAGTTGGTGGAATAGTGCTCCATCAATGATGTCAGTTGGAGGAATAGTGCTTCATCAATGATGTCAGTTGGTGGAATAGTGCTCCATCAATGATGTCAGTTGGTGGAATAGTGCTCCATCAATGATGTCAGTTGGTAGAATAGTGCCCAATCAATTATGTCAGTTGGTAGAATAGTGCTCCATCAATGCTGTCAGTTGGTGGAATAGTGCTCCATCAATGATGTCAGTTGGTGGAATAGTGCTCCATCAATGATGTCAGTTGGTGGAATAGTGCCCCATCAGTGATGTCAGTTGGTAGAATAGTGCTCCATCAATGCTGTCAGTTGGTGGAATAGTGCTCCATCAATGCGGTCAGTTGGTGGAATAGTGCTCCATCAATGATGTCAGTTGGTGGAATAGTGCCCCATCAATGATGTCAGTTGGTAGAATAGTGCTCCATCAATTATGTCAGTTGGGAGGAATAGTGCTCCATCAATGATGTCAGTTGGAGGAATAGTGCTCCATCAATGATGTCAGTTGGTAGAATATTACTCCATCAATGATATCAGTTGGTGGAATAGTGCCCCATTAATGATGTCAGTTGGTGGAATAGTGCTCCATCAATGATGTCAGTTGGTGGAATAGTGCTCCATCAATGATGTCAGTTGGTGGAATAGTGCTCCATCAATGATGTCAGTTGGTGGAATCGTGACCATCAATGATGTCAGTTGGTGGAATCGTGCTCCATCAATGATGTCAGTTGGTGGAATAGTGCCCCATCAATGCTGTCAGTTGGTGGAATAGTGCCTCATCAATGATGTCAGTTGGTGGAATAGTGCTCCATCAATGATGTCAGTTGGGAGGAATAGTACTCCATCAATGATGTCAGTTGGTGGAATAGTGCCCCATCAATGATGTCAGTTGGTGGAATAGTGCTCCATCAATGATGTCAGTTGGTGGAATAGTGCTCCATCAATGATGTCAGTTGGTAGAATAGTGCTCCATCAATGATGTCAGTTGGTGGAATAGTGCTCCATCAATGATGTCAGTTGGTGGAATAGTGCCCTATCAATGGTGTCAGTTGGTAGAATAGTGCTCCACCAATGATGTCAGTTGGTGGAATAGTGCTCCATCAATGATGTCAGTTGGTGGAATAGTGCTCCATCAATGATGTCAGTTGGTGGAATAGTGCCCCATCAATGATGTCAGTTGGTGGAATAGTGCTCCATCAATGATGTCAGTTGGTGGAATAGTGCTCCATCAATGATGTCAGTTGGTGGAATAGTGCCCCATCAATGATGTCAGTTGGTGGAATAGTGCTCCATCAATGATGTCAGTTGGTGGAATAGTGCTCCATCAATGATGTCAGTTGGTGGAATAGTGCTCCATCAATGATGTCAGTTGGTGGAATAGTGCTCCATCAATGATGTCAGTTGGTAGAATAGTGCTCCATCAATGATGTCAGTTGGTGGAATAGTACTCCATCAATGATGTCAGTTGGTAGAATAGTGCTCCATCAATGATGTCAGTTGGTAGAATAGTGCTCCATCAATGATGTCAGTTGGTGGAATAGTGCTCCATCAATGGTGTCAGTTGGTGGAATAGTGCTCCATCAATGATGTCAGTTGGTAGAATAGTGCCCCATCAATGATGTCAGTTGGTAGAATAGTGCCCCATCAATGATGTCAGTTGGGAGGAATAGTGCTCCATCAATGATGTCAGTTGGTGGAATAGTGCTCCATCAATGATGTCAGTTGGGAGGAATAGTGCCCAATCAATGATGTCAGTTGGGAGGAATAGTGCTCCATCAATGATGTCAGTTGGTAGAATAGTGCCCCATCAATGATGTCAGTTGGTGGAATAGTGCTCCATCAATGATGTCAGTTGGTGGAATAGTGCCCTATCAATGATGTCAGTTGGTAGAATAGTGCTCCATCAATGATGTCAGTTGGTGGAATAGTGCCCTATCAATGATGTCAGTTGGTGGAATAGTGCCCCATCAATGATGTTAGTTGGTAGAATAGTGCTCCACCAATGATGTCAGTTGGTGGAATAGTGCTCCATCAATGATGTCAGTTGGTGGAATAGTGCCCCATCAATGGTGTCAGTTGGTAGAATAGTGCTCCATCAATTCTGTCAGTTGGTGGAATAGTGCCCCATCAATGATGTCAGTTGGTAGAATAGTGCTCCATCAATGATGTCAGTTGGTAGAATAGTGCTCCATCAATGATGTCAGTTGGTGGAATAGTGCCCCACCAATGATGTCAGTTGGTAGAATAGTGCTCCATCAATGATGTCAGTTGGTGGAATAGTGCCCCATCATTGCTGTCAGTTGGTAGAATAGTGCTCCATCAATGATGTCAGTTGGTGGAATAGTGCCCCATCAATGATGTCAGTTGGTAGAATAGTACTCCATCAATGATGTCAGTTGGTGGAATAGTGCTCCATCAATGATGTCAGTTGGTAGAATAGTGCTCCATCAATGATGTCAGTTGGTAGAATAGTGCCCCATCAATGATGTCAGTTGGTGGAATAGTGCTCCATCAATGATGTCAGTTGGTGGAATAGTGCCCCATCAATGATGTCAGTTGGTGGAATAGTGCCCCATCAATGATGTCAGTTGGTGGAATAGTGCTCCATCAATGATGTCAGTTGGTGGAATAGTGCCCCATCAATGATGTCAGTTGGTGGAATAGTGCCCCATCAATGATGTCAGTTGGTGGAATAGTGCCCCATCAATGATGTCAGTTGGTGGAATAGTGCCCCATCAATGATGTCAGTTGGTGGAATAGTGCTCCATCAATGATGTCAGTTGGTGGAATAGTGCCCCATCAATGATGTCAGTTGGTGGAATAGTGCCCCATCAATGGTGTCAGTTGGTGGAATAGTGCTCCATCAATGATGTCAGTTGGTGGAATAATGCTCCATCAATGATGTTAGTTGGTGGAATAGTGCTCCATCAGTGATGTCAGTTGGTGGAATAGTGCTCCATCAATGATGTCAGTTGGTAGAATAGTGCTCCATCAATGATGTCAGTTAGTGGAATAGTACTCCATCAATGATGTCAGTTGGTGGAATAGTGCCCCATCAATGATGTCAGTTGGTGGAATAGTGCTCCATCAATGATGTCAGTTGGTGGAATAGTGTTCCATCAATGATGTCAGTTGGTGGAATAGTGCCCCATCATTGCTGTCAGTTGGTAGAATAGTGCTCCATCAATGATGTCAGTTGGTAGAATAGTGCTCCATCAATGATGTCAGTTGGTGGAATAGTGCTCCATCAATGCTGTCAGTTGGTAGAATAGTGCTCCATCAATGATGTCAGTTGGTGGAATAGTGCTCCATCAATGATGTCAGTTGGTGGAATAGTGCTCCATCAATGATGTCAGTTGGTGGAATAGTGCTCCATCAATGATGTCAGTTGGTGGAATAGTGCTCCATCAATGATGTCAGTTGGTGGAATAGTACTCCATCAATGATGTCAGTTGGTAGAATAGTGCCCCATCAATGATGTCAGTTGGTAGAATAGTGCCCCATCAATGATGTCAGTTGGGAGGAATAGTGCTCCATCAATGCTGTCAGTTGGTGGAATAGTGCTTCATCAATGATGTCAGTTGGTGGAATAGTGCTCCATCAATGATGTCAGTTGGTGGAATAGTGCTCCATCAATGATGTCAGTTGGGAGGAATAGTGCTCCATCAATGTCAGTTGGTGGAATAGTGCCCCATCAATGATGTCAGTTGGTGGAATAGTGCCCCATCAATGGTGTCAGTTGGTGGAATAGTGCTCCATCAATGCTGTCAGTTGGTGGAATAGTGCTCCATCAATGCTGTCAGTTGGTAGAATAGTGCTCCATCAATGATGTCAGTTGGTGGAATAGTGCTCCATCAATGATGTCAGTTGGTGGAATAGTGCTCCATCAATGCTGTCAGTTGGTAGAATAGTGCTCCATCAATGATGTCAGTTGGGAGGAATAGTGCTTCATCAATGATGTCAGTTGGTGGAATAGTGCTCCATCAATGATGTCAGTTGGTGGAATAGTGCTCCATCAATGATGTCAGTTGGGAGGAATAGTGCTCCATCAATGCTGTCAGTTGGGAGGAATAGTGCTCCATCAATGATGTCAGTTGGTGGAATAGTGCCACATCAATGATGTCAGTTGGTGGAATAGTGCCCCATCAATGATGTCAGTTGGTGGAATCGTGCTCCATGAATGATGTCAGTTGGTGGAATAGTGCTCCATCAATGATGTCAGTTGGTAGAATAGTGCTCCATCAATGATGTCAGTTGGTAGAATAGTGCCCAATCAATTATGTCAGTTGGTAGAATAGTGCTCCATCAATGATGTCAGTTGGTGGAATAGTGCTCCATCAATGCTGTCAGTTGGTGGAATAGTGCTCCATCAATGATGTCAGTTGGTGGAATAGTGCTCCATCAATGATGTCAGTTGGTGGAATAGTGCCCCATCAGTGATGTCAGTTGGTAGAATAGTGCTCCATCAATGCTGTCAGTTGGTGGAATAGTGCTCCATCAATGCGGTCAGTTGGTGGAATAGTGCCCCATCAATGATGTCAGTTGGTGGAATAGTGCTCCATCAATGATGTCAGTTGGTGGAATAGTGCTCCATCAATGATGTCAGTTGGTGGAATAGTGTTCCATCAATGATGTCAGTTGGTGGAATAGTGCCCCATCATTGCTGTCAGTTGGTAGAATAGTACTCGATCAATAATGTCAGTTGGTGGAATAGTGCCCCATCAATGATGTCAGTTGGTAGAATAGTGCTCCATCAATGATGTCAGTTGGTGGAATAGTGCTCCATCAATGCTGTCAGTTGGTAGAATAGTGCTCCATCAATGATGTCAGTTGGTGGAATAGTGCTCCATCAATGATGTCAGTTGGTGGAATAGTGCTCCATCAATGATGTCAGTTGGTGGAATAGTGCTCCATCAATGATGTCAGTTGGTGGAATAGTGCTCCATCAATGATGTCAGTTGGTGGAATAGTACTCCATCAATGATGTCAGTTGGTAGAATAGTGCCCCATCAATGATGTCAGTTGGTGGAATAGTGCTCCATCAATGATGTCAGTTGGTAGAATAGTGCTCCATCAATGATGTCAGTTGGTGGAATAGTGCTCCATCAATGCTGTCAGTTGGTAGAATAGTGCTCCATCAATGATGTCAGTTGGTGGAATAGTGCTCCATCAATGATGTCAGTTGGTGGAATAGTGCTCCATCAATGATGTCAGTTGGTGGAATAGTGCTCCATCAATGATGTCAGTTGGTGGAATAGTGCTCCATCAATGATGTCAGTTGGTGGAATAGTACTCCATCAATGATGTCAGTTGGTAGAATAGTGCCCCATCAATGATGTCAGTTGGTAGAATAGTGCCCCATCAATGATGTCAGTTGGGAGGAATAGTGCTCCATCAATGCTGTCAGTTGGTGGAATAGTGCTTCATCAATGATGTCAGTTGGTGGAATAGTGCTCCATCAATGATGTCAGTTGGTGGAATAGTGCTCCATCAATGATGTCAGTTGGGAGGAATAGTGCTCCATCAATGTCAGTTGGTGGAATAGTGCTCCATCAATGATGTCAGTTGGTGGAATAGTGCCCCATCAATGGTGTCAGTTGGTGGAATAGTGCCCCATCAATGGTGTCAGTTGGTGGAATAGTGCTCCATCAATGCTGTCAGTTGGTGGAATAGTGCTCCATCAATGATGTCAGTTGGGAGGAATAGTGCTCCATCAATGTCAGTTGGTGGAATAGTGCTCCATCAATGATGTCAGTTGGTGGAATAGTGCCCCATCAATGATGTCAGTTGGTGGAATAGTGCCCCATCAATGGTGTCAGTTGGTGGAATAGTGCTCCATCAATGCTGTCAGTTGGTGGAATAGTGCTCCATCAATGCTGTCAGTTGGTGGAATAGTGCTCCATCAATGATGTCAGTTGGTGGAATAGTGCTCCATCAATGATGTCAGTTGGTGGAATAGTGCTCCATCAATGATGTCAGTTGGTGGAATAGTGCTCCATCAATGCTGTCAGTTGGTAGAATAGTGCTCCATCAATGATGTCAGTTGGGAGGAATAGTGCTTCATCAATGATGTCAGTTGGTGGAATAGTGCTCCATCAATGATGTCAGTTGGTGGAATAGTGCTCCATCAATGATGTCAGTTGGGAGGAATAGTGCTCCATCAATGCTGTCAGTTGGGAGGAATAGTGCTCCATCAATGATGTCAGTTGGTGGAATAGTGCCACATCAATGATGTCAGTTGGTGGAATAGTGCCCCATCAATGATGTCAGTTGGTGGAATCGTGCTCCATGAATGATGTCAGTTGGTGGAATAGTGCTCCATCAATGATGTCAGTTGGTAGAATAGTGCTCCATCAATGATGTCAGTTGGTAGAATAGTGCCCAATCAATTATGTCAGTTGGTAGAATAGTGCTCCATCAATGATGTCAGTTGGTGGAATAGTGCTCCATCAATGCTGTCAGTTGGTGGAATAGTGCTCCATCAATGATGTCAGTTGGTGGAATAGTGCTCCATCAATGATGTCAGTTGGTGGAATAGTGCCCCATCAGTGATGTCAGTTGGTAGAATAGTGCTCCATCAATGCTGTCAGTTGGTGGAATAGTGCTCCATCAATGCGGTCAGTTGGTGGAATAGTGCTCCATCAATGATGTCAGTTGGTGGAATAGTGCTCCATCAATGATGTCAGTTGGTGGAATAGTACTCCATCAATGTGTCAGTTGGTGAAATAGTGCTCCATCAATGCTGTCAGTTGGTGGAATAGTGCCCCATCAATGCTGCCAGTTGGTGGAATAGTGCTCCATCAATGATGTCAGTTGGTGGAATAGTGCCCCATCAATGATGTCAGTTGGTGGAATAGTGCTCCATCAATGATGTCAGTTGGTGGAATAGTGATCCATCAATGCTGTCAGTTGGTGGAATAGTGCTCCATCAATGATGTCAGTTGGTGGAATAGTGCCCCATCAATGATGTCAGTTGGTAGAATAGTGCCCCATCAATTATGTCAGTTGGGAGGAATAGTGCTCCATCAATGATGTCAGTTGGAGGAATAGTGCTCCATCAATGATATCAGGTGGTAGAATAGTGCTCCATCAATGATGTCAGTTGGTAGAATATTACTCCATCAATGATATCAGTTGGTGGAATAGTGCCCCATTAATGATGTCAGTTGGTGGAATAGTGCCCCATCAATGCTGTCAGTTGGTAGAATAGTGCCCCACCAATGATGTCAGTTGGTGGAATAGTGCCCCATCAATGATGTCAGTTGGTGGAATAGTGCTCCATCAATGATGTCAGTTGGGAGGAATAGTGCGCCATCAATGATGTCAGTTGGTGGAATAGTGCCCCATCAATGATGTCAGTTGGTGGAATAGTGCCCCATCAATGATGCCAGTTGGTGGAATAGTGACCCATCAAGGGTGTCAGTTGGTAGAATAGTGCCCCATCAATGATGTCAGTTGGTGGAATAGTACTCCATCAATGATGTCAGTTGGTGGAATAGTGCCCCATCAATGATGTCAGTTGGTGGAATAGTGCCCCATCAATGATGTCAGTTGGTGGAATAGTGCTCCATCAATGATGTCAGTTGGTGGAATAGTGCCCCATCAATGATGTCACTTGGTGGAATAGTGCTCCATCAATGATGTCAGTTGGTGGAATCGTGCTCCATCAATGATGTCAGTTGGTGGAATAGTGCCCCATCAATGATGTCAGTTGGTGGAATAGTGCTCCATCAATGATGTCAGTTGGTGGAATAGTACTCCATCAATGATGTCAGTTGGTGGAATAGTGCCCCATCAATGATGTCAGTTGGTGGAATAGTGCCCCATCAATGATGTCAGTTGGTGGAATAGTGCTCCATCAATGATGTCAGTTGGTGGAATAGTGCCCCATCAATGGTGTCAGTTGGTAGAATAGTGCTCCATCAATTCTGTCAGTTGGTGGAATAGTGCCCCATCAATGATGTCAGTTGGTAGAATAGTGCTCCATCAATGATGTCAGTTGGTGGAATAGTGCCCCATCATTGCTGTCAGTTGGTAGAATAGTGCTCCATCAATGATGTCAGTTGGTGGAATAGTGCCCCATCAATGATGTCAGTTGGTAGAATAGTACTCCATCAATGATGTCAGTTGGTGGAATAGTGCTCCATCAATGATGTCAGTTGGTAGAATAGTGCTCCATCAATGATGTCAGTTGGTAGAATAGTGCCCCATCAATGATGTCAGTTGGTGGAATAGTGCTCCATCAATGATGTCAGTTGGTGGAATAGTGCCCCATCAATGATGTCAGTTGGTGGAATAGTGCCCCATCAATGATGTCAGTTGGTGGAATAGTGCTCCATCAATGATGTCAGTTGGTGGAATAGTGCCCCATCAATGATGTCAGTTGGTGGAATAGTGCCCCATCAATGATGTCAGTTGGTGGAATAGTGCCCCATCAATGATGTCAGTTGGTGGAATAGTGCCCCATCAATGATGTCAGTTGGTGGAATAGTGCTCCATCAATGATGTCAGTTGGTGGAATAGTGCCCCATCAATGATGTCAGTTGGTGGAATAGTGCCCCATCAATGGTGTCAGTTGGTGGAATAGTGCTCCATCAATGATGTCAGTTGGTGGAATAATGCTCCATCAATGATGTTAGTTGGTGGAATAGTGCTCCATCAGTGATGTCAGTTGGTGGAATAGTGCTCCATCAATGATGTCAGTTGGTAGAATAGTGCTCCATCAATGATGTCAGTTAGTGGAATAGTACTCCATCAATGATGTCAGTTGGTGGAATAGTGCCCCATCAATGATGTCAGTTGGTGGAATAGTGCTCCATCAATGATGTCAGTTGGTGGAATAGTGCTCCATCAATGATGTCAGTTGGTGGAATAGTGCCCCATCATTGCTGTCAGTTGGTAGAATAGTGCTCCATCAATGATGTCAGTTGGTAGAATAGTGCTCCATCAATGATGTCAGTTGGTGGAATAGTGCTCCATCAATGCTGTCAGTTGGTAGAATAGTGCTCCATCAATGATGTCAGTTGGTGGAATAGTGCTCCATCAATGATGTCAGTTGGTGGAATAGTGCTCCATCAATGATGTCAGTTGGTGGAATAGTGCTCCATCAATGATGTCAGTTGGTGGAATAGTGCTCCATCAATGATGTCAGTTGGTGGAATAGTGCTCCATCAATGATGTCAGTTGGTGGAATAGTACTCCATCAATGATGTCAGTTGGTAGAATAGTGCCCCATCAATGATGTCAGTTGGTAGAATAGTGCCCCATCAATGATGTCAGTTGGGAGGAATAGTGCTCCATCAATGCTGTCAGTTGGTGGAATAGTGCTTCATCAATGATGTCAGTTGGTGGAATAGTGCTCCATCAATGATGTCAGTTGGTGGAATAGTGCTCCATCAATGATGTCAGTTGGGAGGAATAGTGCTCCATCAATGTCAGTTGGTGGAATAGTGCCCCATCAATGATGTCAGTTGGTGGAATAGTGCCCCATCAATGGTGTCAGTTGGTGGAATAGTGCTCCATCAATGCTGTCAGTTGGTGGAATAGTGCTCCATCAATGCTGTCAGTTGGTAGAATAGTGCTCCATCAATGATGTCAGTTGGTGGAATAGTGCTCCATCAATGATGTCAGTTGGTGGAATAGTGCTCCATCAATGCTGTCAGTTGGTAGAATAGTGCTCCATCAATGATGTCAGTTGGGAGGAATAGTGCTTCATCAATGATGTCAGTTGGTGGAATAGTGCTCCATCAATGATGTCAGTTGGTGGAATAGTGCTCCATCAATGATGTCAGTTGGGAGGAATAGTGCTCCATCAATGCTGTCAGTTGGGAGGAATAGTGCTCCATCAATGATGTCAGTTGGTGGAATAGTGCCACATCAATGATGTCAGTTGGTGGAATAGTGCCCCATCAATGATGTCAGTTGGTGGAATCGTGCTCCATGAATGATGTCAGTTGGTGGAATAGTGCTCCATCAATGATGTCAGTTGGTAGAATAGTGCTCCATCAATGATGTCAGTTGGTAGAATAGTGCCCAATCAATTATGTCAGTTGGTAGAATAGTGCTCCATCAATGCTGTCAGTTGGTGGAATAGTGCTCCATCAATGATGTCAGTTGGTGGAATAGTGCTCCATCAATGATGTCAGTTGGTGGAATAGTGCCCCATCAGTGATGTCAGTTGGTAGAATAGTGCTCCATCAATGCTGTCAGTTGGTGGAATAGTGCTCCATCAATGCGGTCAGTTGGTGGAATAGTGCTCCATCAATGATGTCAGTTGGTGGAATAGTGCCCCATCAGTGATATCAGTTGGTAGAATAATGCTCCATCAATGATGTCAGTTCGTAGAATAGTACTCCATCAATGATGTCAGTTGGTGGAATAGTGCTCCATCAATGATGTCAGTTGGTGGAATAGTGCTCCATCAATGATGTCAGTTGGTGGAATAGTACTCCATCAATGTGTCAGTTGGTGAAATAGTGCTCCATCAATGCTGTCAGTTGGTGGAATAGTGCCCCATCAATGCTGCCAGTTGGTGGAATAGTGCTCCATCAATGATGTCAGTTGGTGGAATAGTGCCCCATCAGTGATGTCAGTTGGTAGAATAGTGCTCCATCAATGCTGTCAGTTGGTGGAATAGTGCTCCATCAATGCGGTCAGTTGGTGGAATAGTGCTCCATCAATGATGTCAGTTGGGAGGAATAGTGCCCCATCAATGATGTCAGTTGGTAGAATAGTGCTCCATCAATTATGTCAGTTGGTGGAATCATGCTCCATCAATGCTGTCAGTTGGGAGGAATAGTGCTCCATCAATGCTGTCAGTTGGTGGAATAGTGCTCCATCAATGATGTCAGTTGGTGGAATAGTGCCCCATCAATGATGTCAGTTGGTGGAATAGTGCTCCATCAATTATGTCAGTTGGTGGAATCATGCTCCATCAATGCTGTCAGTTGGTGGAATAGTGCTCCATCAATGATGTCAGTTGGTAGGAATAGTGCTCCATCAATGATGTCAGTTGGGAGGAATAGTGCTCCATCAATGATGTCAGTTGGTGGAATAGTGCTCCATCAATGATGTCAGTTGGTGGAATAGTGCTCCATCAATGATGTCAGTTGGTGGAATAGTACTCCATCAATGATGTCAGTTGGTGGAATAGTGCTCCATCAATGATGTCAGTTGGTAGGAATAGTGCTCCATCATTGATGTCAGTTGGTGGAATAGTGCCCATCAATGATGTCAGTTGGTGGAATAGTGCTCCATCAATGATGTCAGTTGGTGGAATAGTGCTCCATCAATGTGTCATTTGGTGGAATAGTGCCCCATCAATGTGTCATTTGGTGGAATAGTGCCCCATCAATGATGTCAGTTGGTAGAATAGTGCTCCATCAATGTGTCAGTTGGTGGAATAGTGCTCCATCAATTTGTCAGTTGGTGGAATAGTGCTTCATCATTGGTGTCAGTGGGAGGAACTGTGCCCATCACTGGTGTCAGTGGGAGCAACTGTGCCCATCACTGGTGTCAGTGGGAGGAACTGTGCCCATCACTGGTGTCAGTGGTAGCAACTGTGCCCATCACTGGTGTCAGTGAGAGGAACTGTGCCCATCATTGATATCATTGGGCCCTATTGTTGGTATCATTGGGGGAAATTATGTCCCATCGTTGGTGTCATTGGGAGGAATTGTTCCCTATAATTGAGCAAACATGGCTCAAGGATAAGTCAATGTTAAAAAACATGTGCTTTATTAACTTGAACAGTAGATGGCAACATAATACAGTTAGTACATACATAAGTATATGAACATATCAATAACATGTTACAGACCGTATGTACACAGAAGCGATGATAGCAGCATAACACATTGCAATGTGTGGTGTGAGACACCTGTCCCCCATGTTATAAAATCACTTAAGGCAAAATAGTATGGTATGATCAGAATAAACAGAAAACATTGAACCGTCTATAAGGAACATAATGCATTAAGGTATGCCGACGCGTTTCATGGATTCGCTCCACTTCTGTCAGGTCTGGGCTCAGCCCTTCCTTCTCTGTACTGGCAGCTCAGCTCTCATCTAATTGCCAGCTCCCATCTCGGGGCGACCTGCATTGACTTCTATACAGAAGTCGTTTTGCAGGTCGCCTCTGAAGTCGTGACTCGGAAGTGTGATCCGGCTCTTAATTGCATTTCTGTCTTGGTCTGATTCATGGTTTCTGACAACTTCCTCAGGGGCGAATGCATTAAATATATGTCGGCTAAGTCTAGAACATGTAAAACTGGAAATTAAGGGCTGCTCGATATGTCTGTCCCGGGAACTGTGCTAACAGGAACCCATGGAGAAGCCGGTCGCACACCTTTGACGCCCTGAAGGAAAAAAAGTATCCTAGTGATGGTCTGAATAGGCTCCAATTCTTATTGGGCTGCAAGGAGCCATGTCCAGAATCAAATTTGCAATGTGCATAGGATGTGCTACCAAGAGGTGTGCCCCATAGTTGTCGTCATTGGGCCAAATTGTTGGTGTCATTGGGAGAAATTGTGTCCCATAATTGGTGTCATTGTGAGGAATTGTGTCCCATCATTGGTGTCTTTGTGAGGAATTGTGTCCCATCATTGGTGTCTTTGGGATGAATTTTGCCTCATCATTGATGTCATTGGGCCCCATTAATTGTGTATCTGGGAGAAATTATGCCCTGTAATTGGTGTCATTGTGAGGAATTGTGTCGTCATCGTTGGTGTCTTTGGGAGGAATAATACCCCATTGTTGGTATCTGTCATGGACCTTGGAATGCGGAAGTGTTTCTCCTTGAAATCTGTTACACAGTGGGGGGTCTTCTGCCCTGTCTTAAGGCTAAGCCCCCCCTCTTGATGGCTCCATTGTTCTGTGTCTGGCTGTTTGTGTACATTGATTGCCCCCTGGGGCTTCTGTCTCATTACACATAGCAGTCCTTCTATTCAAGCTATCGGACCAATCCCTGCTGACCCGGTTTCAAGTCCTCATTTGCATGGCTAAGAGGACCTAATGGAGAACTACCATGTACTTTACAATTGACCAATAGGAAAGCAGTTGTTGGGGGCGGGATGTTCAAACTTCTGTATAAAAGTGTGTTGTGTGCTTCCAATAAAAGAGTTTCCTGTTTGAACTTGCATACAGCCTGCCTGGTGTTTGTTCTAATGGATCCCGAACGGCACATCAGACCGAACCATCAGACTTTGCGATCCGCAATCTGATTCAATAGCAGCAGAGGAGTGTCGGGAGAGCGGAACCGAGCGAGCAAGGGTCTCGTTACATTGGTTGGCAGCGGTGGGATTTGCTCTCCAGTTACTGGGACACTCCAAACCACCACATAGTGCCCCAAGGGCTGGGTAAAAGCAAACAAAGGGCCGCATCTGGCCCCCAGACCGCAGTTTGGAGACCACTGAACTATAATATACTGTACCAATGGAAGTTTTTTTTTATGACTACCGAATCTTAAAATCCAAATGTAAATCAAGGGGGAAGAAGTCAATATGGTTTTATCCATTATATCTCAATACATTTACACTAAACCTCCTTAACCACTTAAGGACCACCTCCTGCAGATATACGTCGGCAGAATGGCATGGCTGGGCACAAGCACGTACCTGTACGTTCTCTTTAAGTGCCCAGCCGTGGGTTGCGGGCACGTGCCGCGACCCAGTCCAAAGCTCCGTGACCGCGGCCACGGGACCCACAGACCCGGAGTCCCGCACTCGGTCCCTGGAGCTGAAGAACGGGGAGAGCTGTGTGTAAACACAGCTCTCCCCGTTCTTCACTGTGGCGCCGTCATCGATCGTGTGTTCCCTGATATAGGGAAACACAATCAATGACGTCACACGTCCAGCCAAACCCCCCTACAGTTAGAAACACATATGAGGTCACACTTAACCCCTTCAGCGCCCCCCTAGTGGTTAACTCCCAAACTGCAATTGTCATTTTCACAGTAAACAATGCATTTTTTGCTGTGAAAATGACAATGGTCCCAAAACTGTGTCAAAATTGTCCGATGTGTCCGCCATAATGTCACAGTCACGAAAAAAAACGCTGATCGCCGCCTTTAGTAGTAAAAAAAAAACCAATTAATAAAAATGCAATAAAACTATCCCCTATTTTGTAAACGCTATAAATGTTGCGCAAATCAATCGATAAACGCTATTTACCAAAAATAGGTAGAAGAATACGTATCGGCCTAAACTGAGGAAAAAAAAACTTTTTTTATATCTTTTTTGAGGGATATTTATTATAATAAAAAGTAAAAAATATTGATTTTTTTTTCAAAATTGTCGCTCTATTTTTGTTTATAGCGCAAAAAATAAAAACCGCAGAGGTGATCAAATACCACCAAAAGGAAGCTCTATTTGTGGGAAAAAAAAGGACGCCAATTGTGTTTGGGAGCCACGTCGCACGACCGCGCGATTGTCATTTAAAGCAACGCAGTGCCGAATCGCAAAAACTGGCCAGGTCCTTTACCTGCCTAAAGGTCCGGGTCTTACGTGGTTAAATTACCTCAAACCCCTTCCTAACAACAATTATGATCACATGGAAAATCATTTATTTCCGTTCACTTGGAGTTCATTCCAACAGTGGGAGGAGAACACGTTTCCCACTCTGGTGGACCCATCCTCATCCCGCTGTTGAAAGAAACTCAAATGCATGGAAATGCCAATTTCTTGGTGGGGTTTGAGGTCATATGAGGTGGTTTATTGCTAATGTACTGCGATATTTACGGATAAAACCATATGGGCTTCCTCTAATTGGTTTTTATATGTGATCTATGATTTGGCGATAATAAAAATCCTTCTATAAGTATATTTTAGTTTGATGGTACTGTATGCAGGGCCATCTTAATGCATTGGCAACCCTGGGCACTGCCCAGGTGCATGGGGGCCCCGTAATTATCTTGCATTACATCATACTTTCCAACTGTCCTGGATTTGGTGGGACAGTCATACGTTTTACTAAGCTTTCCCAGGATGGCCGGTGTCATGGGCAGCATCCCAGAACCAGTACTGTGCCCTCCTGACCTACCCCTGTACTGCGCCTTTCTGCCTCCCCCTATACTGTGCCCCTTGTGTTGATTAGTCTTTGATTTATGGGATGTGTTCTCATTATTTAACCACTTGCTTACTGGGCACATAAACCCCCTTCGTTCCCAGGCGAAATCTCAGCGTCCGGCACTGCGTCGCTTTAACTGACAATTGCGCGGTCGTGCGACGTGGCTCCCAAACAAAATTGGCGTCCTTTTTTCCCCACAAATAGAGCTTTCTTTTGGTGGTATTTGATCACCTCTGCGGTTTTTATTTTTTGCGCTATAAACAAAAAAAGAGCGACAATTTAAAAAAAAAATATTTTTTTTTTACTTGTTGCTATAATAAATATCCCAATTTTTTTTAAAAAAACTATTTTTTTTCTCAGTTAAGGCCGATACGTATTTTTCGACGTATTTTTGTAAAAAAAAAAAAAAAAATCGCAATAAGCGACTGGTTTGCGCAAAAGTTATAGCGCCTACAAAATGGGGAACAGAATTATGATTTTTTTTATTATTTTTTTTTTTACTAGTAATGGCGGCGATCTGCGATTTTTATTGGGACTGGGATATTGCGGCGGAAGTATCGGACACTTTTGACACAAATTTGGCGCCATTCACATTTATACAGCGATCAGTGCTATAAAAATGCACAAATTACTGTATAAATGTGACTGGCAGTGAAGGGGTTAACACTAGGGGGTGGGGAAGGGGTTAACTGTGTAGCCTGGGTGTGTTCTAACTGTGAGGGGGGTGACTGGGGGAGGTGACCGATCTGTGTCTCTATGTACAAGAGACACAGATCGGTCTCCTCTCTCCCTGACAGGACGTGGAGCTCTGTGTTTACACCCCATCATCACACACAGAGCTCCACGTCCCTGCTGTCACCTACCGTGTCACCGACGATCGCGTGTACCCGGCGGACATCGCGGCCGCCAGGTACACGCATCGGGTCTTCGGCGATGCGCCGGGACAGTTTTTACCCGTGGGTAATGCACATAAAAGGCCGTGTTTAAACGGCCACTTGGCACTTGAGAGCCGCGCTGTGGACGTATTTTGTCTATAGCGCGGATCTCAAGTGGTTAAAATGTATTTTATTGAAAGTGCTAATAAAAATATTTGTAGTTCTAATCAACTGTTCATAATATAATTCTTTAGTGTAGGTGTGCAAATTGGGGCAGGCTGGTAGGGGCCCCAGGGTATTAATTTGCCCAGGGGCCCATGATGTTATTGAGATGGCCCCTGGCTGTATGCATATGCTTGGAAGTCCCAAATACATTTTTTCATGCAATATTCTCACTTGGTTCTATGGGCAACAACACCGTGATATTCCCCCTTCCCTCTACCACTCATCTGTCAATAGTGACCTATCAGATCTTCATGGTATGGGTGCGCAAGGTGCCACCTATACAGGAGAGCCAGGAATGATATCCCGTCATGTGATCTGCCACTTACTAACCCTTCCCTATCCCAACACCTCATTGGTTCCACCTAAAGGTCTGTGAACTGTCCTGAAATCACCATGACCACGGCTTTTTTTATATTTTCAGGTGGAACTTTGTGAAACTCAGTTCCACCACCTCTGGCTCAGACCCTTTGGTGCCTGCTCACCACAATCACTTGTAAACACTGAAGTCCGGTTTCCGTGTTTACAAGTGACAGCTCTGCACTCTGTGTGCAACCCTCCTGAACTCTGCACTCTGTATGTAATGCAATCCTGGTCCCTTTAAGGCCCTCCTACTGTTTGTGAGGTGTGTGGGTTTTTTTTTTTGGGGGGGGGGGGGTCGTGGTTGAGTAACAGCAGATGGTCACCAGTCATCTCTATGATCGTCGCCGGCCCGGGGCGCGATGTTATGACGTCATGCCCGGGTACCAGCATGAGATCCGTGATTTTCTTTTCACAATTTCATGCTTTCCAGCTTGGAGGAGAGATGTGGGGTCTTATTGACCACCCCACATCTCTCCATAAAGAGGACCTGTCACACACCATTCCTATTACAAGGGATGTTTACATTCCTTGTAATAGGAATAAAAGTGATTAAAAAAAATAAAAAATATAAAAAAAAGTGTAAAAATAAAATAAATTAAAGGGATGTTTACATTCCTTGTAATAGGAATAAAAGTGATCAAAAAATAAAAAATATAAAAAAAAAAAGTGTAAAAATAAAATAAATTAAGTAAAATAAAAAATAAAATAATGATATTTATTTTTTTAAACACCCCTATCCCCGGTAGCTCGCGCTCAGAAGCGAACACACACGTACGTCCCGCCCACATAAGTAAACGGCGTTCAAACCCCACATGTGAGCTATCGCCGCGTGTGTTAGAGCGCCAGCAACCATTCTAGCACTAGACCTCCTCTGTAAGCCCCCGTTCACACCTAGGCGTATATACGCCCCTGAGACGCTGGAGGGATGATTTCACATTGCCTTCACATCTCCACGCTGAACGCCGTACGCCTGCCGCCTGAAAACAAGTCCCGGACCTTTTTTTCAGGCGGCTTTCGGCGTTCGGCATAGGAGATGTGAACCATCTCCATAGAGGGGGTAAGGCTGCATTCACAATCGCGGCGTTTTGTCGCCGCAAATCGTGGTACAAAACGCCGCAATTTATCGCCGCAATTCGCAGGACAAAACACCGCGATTTTGTACGCCAAGGTGTGAATGCAGCCTTACTCTAAACTGGTAACCTGTAATAAAAAAAAATTAAGCAATGCCTGTGGAGATGTTTAAGTACTGAAGTTTGGCGCCATTCCATGAGTGTGCGCAATTATAAAGCGTGACATGTTAGGTATCTATTTACTCGGCGTAACTTCATCTTACACATTATATAACAAAAATTAGGGCTAACTTTACTGTTTTGTTATTTTTTAATTCATGAAACAGTTTTTTCCCCCCAAAAAAAGGCGTTTGAAAAATGATTGCGCAAATACCGTGCAAGATAAAAAGTTGCAATGACCGCCATTTTATTCCCTGCTAAAAAAAACATATATAGTGTTTGGGGGTTCTGAGAAATTTTCGAGCAAAAAAAATGATGATTTTTGCATGTAGGAGAGAAGTGCCAAAATAGGCGCGGTATGGAGGTGGTTATAGAGTCTACCGTCATCATCGGACTCTTGTTACCCAACAGAGGGGCGCTAATGATCAGCTATAGAAATGTAGTCACTGGCCCAGATTCAGGTAGAATCGCGCAATATTTGCGTGGGCAAAGAGCAAACATTTTTCTCTGCGCCCACGCAAATATTGCGCTTTGCCCGCGATTCACGGAGCAGTTGCTCCGTAAATTGCGCGGGCGATATGCTAAATAGCCCTGCGTAAGGGCGCCTAATGTAAATGTAATGCGGGAATCATTTAAATTAGGCGCGCTCCCGCGCCGAGCGAACAGCGCATGCTCCGTCGGGAAACTTTCCCGACGTGCATTGCGGCAAATGACGTCGCAAGGACGTCATTTGCTTCTAAGTGAATGTGAATGGCGTCCAGCGCCATTCACGGTTCACTTACGTAAACGACGTAAAATTAAAACGTCTCGAGCGGGAAGCGCAGCTATACTTTAGCATTGGCTGCGCCTGCTATTAGCAGGAGCAGCCTTATGCTAAAGTGGCCGTACGGAAACTCCGTACCTTGCGTGCGCAGGGCCCGCGCAACTTTTGTGAATCGGTGGTAGTATGCAATTTGCATACTATACGCCGATCACAAAGGCCGCGCCCCCTAGCGGCCAACGCAAGAATGCAGCCTGGGATGTGAAGGCATAAGGAGGCTTATGTCTGTCACATCCTAGACTGCATTCGGTGTAACGAGGTTCCTGAATCAGGAGCACTCGTTACACCGGAGCAAGTAAGCACTTGCGCCGCGCAACTATGGTTGCGCGGGCGCAAGTGCTTCTTGAATCTGGGCCATAGTGTTTCTGAGAAATTTTCGAGCAAAAAAAATGACGATTTTTGCATATAGGAGAGGAGTGCCAAAATAGGCCCCCCGGTATGGAAGTGGTTATAGAGTCTACCGTCATCATCGGACTCTTGTTACCCAACAGAGGGGCACTAATGATCAGCTATAGAAATGTAGACACTCTTTTTCATGACCACCCCCCATTGAGTTTCCTGTTGCCCACCCTAATGGGTTCCTGTCATCCATTCTGAAGACCCTGTGCGGTAGGATAGGCAATCTGCGCACCTATGGCCATAATCGGAAATGTTGGTGGTCCTGGTTCCTGTGTGTCCCAGTCCTGGATCAAGTCGCTCCATTCATAGCATTCATATATGGCCTGTCACTGGAAGGCTGCATCTCGATTATTTTTTTCTTTTATTTGAAGTTCCCGTACGTTTCAAATGAATCCAGATAACTCTGAGCCAACGTGTAGCAGAAGGAGTACTGTTCCTGCAGAGACAGAGATGGACATTGCAGAAATGTAAGCAGGGATTTAATATATCATATAAGTCAATTGATACTTGCAAGTATCCCATAAAAAATAAAAAAATGCCCTGTGTCTCTTAACCGCTTAAGGACCGCGGCACGCAGGTTTACGTAGACAGAATGGCCACAGCTGGGCAAATGGGCTTATATATATACGTCCCCTTTAACCACTTAAGACCCGGACCTTTACGCAGCTAAAGGACCAGACCCCTTTTTGCGATTCGGCACTGCGTCGCTTTAACTGACAATTGCGTGGTCGTGCGACGCGGCTCCCAAACAAAATTGGCGTTCTTTTTTTCCCCACAAATAGAGCTTTCTTTTGGTGGTATTTGATCACCTCTGCGGTTTTTATTTTGTGTGCTATAAACATAAATAGAGCGACAGTTTTGAAAAAAATGCAATATTTTTTACTTGTTGCTATAATAAATATCCCCCAAAAATATATAAAAATAACTATTTTTTTCCTCAGTTTAGGCCGATACGTATTCTTCTACCTATTTTTGGTAAAAAAAAAATCACAATAAGCGTTTATCGGTTGGTTTGCGCAAAATTTATAGCGTTTACAAAATAGGGGATAGTTTTATTGCATTTTTATCATTTTTTTTTTTTACTACTAATGGCGGCGATCAGCGTTTTTTTTTTCGTGACTGCGACATTATGGCGGACACTTCGGACAATTTTGACACATTTTTGGGACCATTCTCATTTTCACAGCAAAAAATGCATTAAAAATGCATTGTTTACTGTGAAAATGACAATTGCAGTTTGGGAGTTAACCACAAGGGGGCACTGATGGGGTTAAGTGTGACCTCAAGTGTGTTTACAACTGTAGGGGGGTGTGGCTGTAGGTGTGACGTCATTGATTGTGATTCCGTATAAAAGGGAACACACAATCGATGACGGTGCCACAGTGAAGAACGGGGAAGCTGTGTTTACACACGGCTCTCCCCGTTCTTCAGCTCCAGGGAGCGATCGCGGGACTCCAGTGGCGATCGGGTCCCGCGGCCGTGGTCACAGAGCTTCGGACCAGGTCACGGGCGTGCGTCCGCGACCCACGGCTGGGCAATTAAAGAGGACGTACCTCAACGTGCTTGTGCCCAGCCGTGCCATTCTGCCGACGTATATGTGCAGGAGGCGGTCCTTAAGTGGTTAACCGCGTAAGGACCGCCGCACGCAGGTTTTTTACGTCAACAGAATGGCCACAGCTGGGCAAATGGGCATATATATATATGTATATACGTCCCCATTAATTTGCCAGCTGTGTGTTCGCCGCCCGCCGCCGCTCTCGCGACCCTGTCGTGAGCTCCGTGACCATGCCCGCGGACTCAATGTGCGCCGGTGTCCCCGCGATCGGGTCACAGAGCTGAAGAACGGGGAAATGTCAGTGTAAACACAACAACAACTTCCCCCCCGTTCTTCCTAGTGACATGTCACTGATCGTCTGTTCCCTCTCATCGGGAACAGCGGTCAGTGATGTGTCACGGCAAGCCACGCCCCCTAACAGCCACGCCCCCTAACAGTTAGAAGCACTTCCTAGGTCACACTTAACCCCTTCAGTGCCCACTACCGGTTAACCCCCTTCACTGCCAGTGTCGTGTTTACAGTAATAAGTGCATTTTTTTAATAGCATGGGGTTGAAGTGCAGGCCAGTCAAGTTCTTCCACCCCAAACTCGCTCATCCATGTCTTTATAGACCTTGCTTTGTGCACTGGTCCAAATAATTTGGTGGAGGGGGAATTATGGTGTGGGGGGGAGGGGGGATTATGGTGTGGGGTTGTTTTTCAGGGGTTGGGATTGGTCTCTTAGTTCCAGTGAAGGAAACTCTTAATGCGTCAGCATACCAAGACATTTTGGACAATTTCATGCTCCCAACTTTGTGGGAAGAGTTTGGGGACGGCCCCTTCCTGTTCCAACATGACTGCGCACCAGTGGGGGTGCGGGGTTATTTTTCAAAGGTTGGGCTTGGCCCCCCTCCATAAAGACATATAGCTAGATTCAGGTAGCTGTGTGTATCTTTGCGGCGGCGTAGCGTATCGTATTTACGCTACGCCGCCGTAAGTAAGTGAGGCAAGTGCTGTATTCACAAAGCACTTGCCTCCTAAGTTACGGCGGCGTAGCGTAAATGGGGCCGGCGTAAGCGCGCCTAATTCAAATGAGGATGAGGGGGGCGTGTTTTAAGTAAATGATTCGTGACCTGACGTGATTGACGTTTTTTAAGAACGGCGCATGCGCCGTCCATGTACATATCCCAGTGTGCATTGCTCCAAAGTACGCCGCAAGGACGTATTGGTTTTGACGTGAACGTAAATTACTTCCAGCCCCATTCACGGACGACTTACGCAAACGACGTAAAAATTTCAAATTTTGACGCGGGAATGACGGCCATACTTAACATTGACTACGCCACCTAGGGGGCAGCTTTATCTTTACGCCCGCGTACCTCTTACGGAAAAGGCGTATCTTTACTGCGACGGGCAAGCGTACGTTCGTGAATCGGCGTATCTAGTCAGTTGCATATTCTACGCCGAACTCAACGGAAGCGCCACCTAGCGGGCAGCGTAAATATTACACCCTAAGATACGACGGCGTAGGAGACTTACGCCGCTCGTATCTTAGCCTAATTTAAGCGTATCTGGTTTCCAGAATACGCTTAAATTTAGGACGGCGCAGATTCAGAGTTACGTCGGCGTATCTACTGATACGCCGGCGTAAACCTTTCTGAATCTAGCTAATAGATGAGCGAGCTTGGGGCGGAGGAACTTGACTTGACTAAATGCATCTTTACAGCAGCATGTGCGCAGTGTGTATGTATACATCCTACCACAGTAGGGATGAATTGGCAGCGTCTTCTCCGGAGTGACCGCACGGTCTGCGATACATCCAAACATCCCTCACTGCGGATCTGGTCACAGGTTATGACTCCGGCACAGAACAGACCCGACCGGCCGGCCCCATCACTACAGAGAGAATGACATATGATTGTTCCACATTCCTACACATCAATACTCCACTGAGATGGGGAAAATGGTTCAAATACTTTATTGCATATTTAAAAAAAAAAAAAATTAATATCAAGTAGCGTATATACTCGAGTATAAGCCGAACTTTTCAGCACATTTTTTTGTGTGCTGAAAATGCCCCCCTCGGCTTATACTCGAGACACCTTTTTGCGCCTGATCTCCCGGACTTTGGGGACCCCAAACTTGGCACACATGCAGCCCCACTCTTCCTCTACAAGTTTGTTGTCCGGGGGACCTACGGCCGGGGAGCACCAATTTTTCAAAGCCGGGCACCCCTTCCATAGACTCCCATGTTAAACGGTAATTTCTCTGGTGATTTTGACGACCAGGCACCTGTCGGTGGTAGGTTCTCTGGACCCGGAACTTGGCACACATATAGCCCCATTTCTCCTCTATAAGTGTGCTAAGTTTGTTGTCTGGGGTACCTATGGCTGGGGAGCACCGATTTTTTTAAAACCGGGCACCCCTTCCATAGACTCCTATGTTAAACGGTCATTTCTCTGGTGATTTTGGCGACCAGGTACCGACTGGGTGTAGGTCCCCTGGATCCGGAACTTGGCACACATGTAGCCCCATTTCTCCTATATAAGTGTGCAAAGTTTGTTGTCTGGAGGACCTAGGGCTGGGGAGCACCGATTTTTTAAATCCAGGCACCCCTTCCATAGACTCCCATGTTAAATGTCAGTCTAGTCATGGACACAGTGAGGCATGGGCACAGTGAGGCATGGGCACAGTGAGGCATGGACACAGTGAGGCATGGACACAGTGAGGCATGGGCACAGTGAGGCATGGGCACAGTGAGGCATGGGCACAGTGAAGCATTGACACAGTGAGGCATGGACACAGTGAGGCATGGGCACAGTGAGGCATGGGCACAGTGAGGCAAAGTGAGGCATGCAGATGGACACCCTAGGCTTATACTCGAGTCAATACGTTTTCACCGTTCTTTGTGGTAAAATTAGGTGCCTCGGCTTATATTCGGGTCGGATTATACTCGAGTATATACGGTACTTACAATTAGTTTAATAAGTTTACATTTTCACTCTTCAAATCTTAAATCTTGTTTGATTGTACAGAATAAATGCAGCTTACACATCAAGCACTAACAAGAAAATTCAAAGTATATCTAAACCCAAAAACAAAAATGTAAAACATTGCAGCTTACCAATCCATAGATATAGTGGCTGCATTTGTTTTTCTTTTTTCAGAAATTTTTATAGAGTAATCTTGTAAAACACATACTTCCTGTCCCTATGGTGACAATGTTCACTCCTCCACTGCATTTATGGAGGGAGCTAAGGCTGCACTTGCCGGCCGCCGCACGAACATTTATGTCGGCAGAATGGCACGGCTGCGCAAAGGGACATACCTGTGCGCCCCTACCACAAGCTACCTTTCCCCGCTCCAAGGAAAGGGAGCCTTGACTGTTGGATGCTTGGCAACTAAGCGGGGCTTCAACCTAATCAGTGAGTCGGAGTGGTTTACTTTGGGATTGGATATAATGGAACAAGGTGACCGGGTGGAGCCGGAACTCTAGAAATGGCTACGCGGAGGTACGTCCCACTACTTTCAAGAGAATTTGACATCACAAGAGTTGTGTTGTAGCTCAGGTTCGCACCATAGCGTTGTTCAGCTGGTAGAATATTCTACCGAAAATACTTACCGCACTCAATATCTACTTACGTCCTCTCCCCTCCCCCCTCCCTTCTCCCCCTCTCTTGACTTTCTTTTCTTCAACTGTCCCCATCAGAGTCCCCCCTACACCAAATGTCCTCATTAGATTACCCCTGTACATCACTTGTCCCAATACGATTTCCCATTACATCAGTTGTCCTCATTAGAATTCTTCTTAAATCAACTGTCCCCATAAAAATCCCACTTACTTCAGTTGTCCCCACCAAACTGCCTCAGAGATCAGTGGATGCATTCTTAGAGAACCTGGGTGGGGGGTAGGGTGACCACATTTCCAAACTGCCATTCAGGGACACCCCGCCCCCCCTCACCTTCCCCCAAAAAAGATGAGGGGGGCGGGGGTAAATATAGTCTCGGGGTTGATGGGTTATTTGGCAGCTGACTGTGCCACTTGCCATCAGATGCAGTGCTGCTTGCCACCCATAACTGGCCGCCAGCTGCAGTGTTGCTGTCACTCCCTCTGCATGAGCCACGTGCGTAGAAGGAAAGGAGTGACGTCACTATCTGGAGAGTGAAGATCACACCAGTCCCTGCTGCTTGCCGCTAGGTGCGGGAGAAGGAGGAGGTGCCGAGGTGGGTGGGGACAGCAGTGCTGCACTAGACGTAGGCCTCGCTCCCGGCCTCACTGTGTGAGAGTAAATTGTCACTGGTTGCAAGATGCCAGGCAGCGCTGGCCCTAGCAACCAGTTCCAGAAATGTAGTTGATAGTTAGTAGGGGGTGACTGTGTCCTCTATTTTATTCTGGGACACTGTATTGTCCCGGAATGAAGGTGCCCGGGACCCGGGACAGACATGTCAATTGCGGGACAGTCCCGGGCAATCCGGGACACCTGGGCACCCTAGTGGGGGGCACAACTAAAATCTGGGGGGGACACAGCTCAGCCCAGCACCCCACTAGATCCAGGCCTGGGACTTAAGCCCAGTGAGCTGACCCATTAACCTTCTCTCACCCTCTGCCCTCCCTCACTAACCACTAATCTCCCCTCACAGCACTTCCCTACTGCCCCCCTTACCCATACCTCCCAACTGGCATGGATTGTGTGGGACTTTCCCACAATGACCACACTTTCCCGCAAGCAATGATATTTTCCAGCATAATTTCAGTGAAGAGGAGGAAGAGGATGTCTGAGGAAGAGTCCCCCATAAGTAACGTCAGAATATTTTTCCGGCCTCCTGCGGTAGCATCAACACCCCCCACCCCCGCTCGACAACTATAATGACAGATAACAAATGGCCCTTCTCCCCAAGTGTCCCGCAGTACCATGTTGAAATGTTGAGAGGTATGCCCTTACCCCTCTGTCCAATCGCCTAGCTATGTCTTCCCTTTTCTCCTTCATGCTGTCCTGTTTCCTGCCCTGGTTTCAATATGGCCAAGATGGACACTTCCACTTCCATTTATGGGATCATGAAGGCATCAACTGGGAAGCTCCAATAACCATAAAAACAGCCTATGCTTCTCAAGTCCTGCTTATATAAGCTCAGCACACTTTAATGGTGTGCTTGGTTTTAACGTAACTTTATTCTTTCATTAGTTATTTACAAGTTTCTCTTTGTTTACAGCCATTGACATGTCGCCGAGGTTAACAGGTGCGGAGCGGATAGAAATTGTGTTGATGTCTGGTGAACGCAGTAACCGGGTCATTGCAGCAGATTTCAATGCAAGACAAACTACGAGACCACCCATCTCCCATGCTACAGTTAGCAAACTGCTTGCTAAAGTTTCGTCAAACTGGTTCAGTGTTGGATTTGCCAAAATGTGGACGCATGAAATCTGTCACTAATGAACAAACATCCGTGGCTGTCCTAGCTTCATTCAGCAAGAGCCCACAGCGTAGCACTCGCCGCATGTCACTGGAGAGCACATTGAACACATTTTATAAGTGGTCAGAAACTTGTAAATAACTCATGAAAGAATAAAGTTACGTTAAAACCAAGCACGCCGTTGTTTTTCTTGTGAAATTCCCAATAAGTTTGATGTGTCCCATGACCCTCTTCCTATTGAAAAAACAAAAGTTGGATTCAAAATGGCCGACTTCAAAATGGCCGCCATGGTCACCACCCATCTTGAAAAGTTTCCCCCCTCACATATACTAATCTGCCACAAACAGTAAGTTAATATCACCAACCATTCCAACCATTCCCATTTTATTAAGGTGTATCCATAAAAAAAGGCCCACCCTGTACATCTAGATGAGAGGTGCTGACTGCCAAGGGGTGAGTCATCCATCCCTGTCTGTGACTGAAGTCTCCCCCCCTTCTCTGTCCTGCTTCTGAGTAAGTAAACTAAGGTAAATCAGGGTTCTCAGAGCACCCCTTACATCAGAGTTCCCCTTTACACCAGAGGCCACAGTGTTGCCCCTTACATCAGAGTCCTCAATGTTCCCCCTTAAATCAGGGTTCACAGAGCATCCCTTATGTTAGAGTCCCCAGAGTTTTCCATTACTGCAGAGTCTGCCCCCCCCCCTTTACAGTGTAAGGAAACTCTGATGTAAAAGGGGAACTCTGTGGACTCTGATGTAAAGACTCTTGTGCTTAACTTCAAAATATATGCATAGCTTATATATATATAAATATAAAAAATTCTGTGCACCGCTAAAGTGTACGGGTTTGACTTGAAGAAAAGGTGGCAACCCTAATCCGGTGTTGGCCAGGTGCCATGAGAAATGCTTAACTTACCAGCAGGTGACCAAGATGTGACTGTCTGATGTCTGCTGTTGGCACTTCTCTGCTTCTCCAACCAGGCCGATGAGAACTGTAGGATTTTCTGGCACAGATCGGTCCAATGGCCATGAGTCCAACTGGAATAGTCTCACCTCCAGGCTGCTATCAGACTGCTGGAAACAACAATTTCCATCAGAAAAAAAATGTATAAGTTGACCTTCCTGTGAAATGGATGTACAGTGGAACCTCGAATTACGAGCATTGTCCGTTCCAGGAGAACGCTCGAAAATCCAAAGTACTTGCATATCGAAATGAGTTTCCCAATAGAAGTCAATGGAAAAAGAAAATAATTTGTTCCGCATTGACTTCAATGGCATGCAAAACCGCATGCGGCCAGAGGTTGGGGGGCCCGGAGAGCCTCAGGAACACACGAAAAGGCCCGAGGACAGCTCGGCTGACCTTGGCAAACATCAAAAAGGCTCGGGAACGGCGTATTTCCGAGTCTTTCCAATCATTTTCAAATGGCTCCGATTGGTGCCGTTTGGCGCGGCTCCCGCGCCCATCCACCTCAGGCCAAACACGGTACTGCACACCGCTTTGGCTTGAATCCTGCTCGTTTCGCAAGACGAGTTAGGATTTAAAAAAATACAGCTCTCGTATTGCGAAAACGCTCGTTAACCGCATTACTTGCAATCCGAGGTTCCACTGTACATTTATAGTAGAAAAACTAGCCCATTGGCTGCCTCTGTTTGCCCCCACTTGTTCTCACCCCTTTGCTCCTCCTCAGGTTGAGCGTTAAGGTCGTGTAGCCATGTCCTTGATTCTTCGCCATCGTCTTGACTTTGAAGGCACCATAGCAGGTCTCTCCTTTCTCCGGCCAGAACCTGGCACCGTTCTGTATGGAGAAAAATGGTTTAAAACATTATTTTCACTTCACTGCTGAATACACCTACCAAAGCTCTTATACAGACACTCAGGCCGCGTACACACGACTGGTTTTCTCAGCAGAATTCAGCAAGAAACTTGATGGGAGACGTATTCTGCTCAGAAAACCGGTCGTGTGTACACTTTTCGCCGAGAAACCCGTCGGGAAACTCGTCGAGCCAAAAATAGAGCATGTTCTCTATTTCCTCGTTGGGCAATGGGAACATTTGGCTCAACAAGTTTTTTGACAGCCGAACAAGGAACTCGACGGGGAAAACGTTGTGTTTTGCCCCGTCGAGTTTCTCGGCCGTGTGTATGCGGCCTCAGTCAGTCTTGCAATTCACTCTACCATGCTCCATAGCCAGGAGGGGGACACCACTGCTACCTGCAGCATCACTTGTTGGTCCATTGCACTGTACAAAACAGCGTGACTACAACACTGACATCTTTGCTAAATTTCCCCTTGGACCTACATTTTTTATTTTCATCTTTTTTTATAAAGAAGATGTAGCAGGCAGAGTCAGAATACCCTGCTTTAGTTTTAGGAGTGAGCTGCCAATGTGGATTCGAGCAGAGTCGGGACTCACCAAACACCACCTATAATTTATCCCCAGTGACATCAACTTGGATAGAGAGGAGAATTACTATATACAATGATTACCCACTTAAGACCCGGACCTTTAGGCAGCTAAGGGACACGGCCAGGTTTTGCGATTCGCCACTGCGTCGCTTTAACAGACAATTGCGCGGTCGTACAACGTGGTTTCCAAACACAATTGGCGTCCTTTTTTTCCCACAAATAGAGCTTTCTTTTGGTGGTATTTGATCACCTCTGCGGTTTTTGTAGTTTTTGCGCTATAAACAAAAATAGAGCGACAATTTTGAAAAAAATTGCAATATTTTTTACTTTTTGCTATAATAAATATCCCCAAAAATATATAAAAAAAACATATTTTTTTCCTCAGTTTAGGCCGATACGTATTCTTCTACATATTTTTCGTAAAAAAAAAATCGCAAAAAGCGTTTATTGATTGGTTTGCACAAAAGTTATAGCGTTTACAAAATAGGGGGTAAGTTTTATGGCATTTTTATTAATATTTTTTTTTACTAGTAATGGCGGCGATCAGCAATTTTTTTCGGTACTGCGACATTATGGCGGACACTTGACACATTTTTGGGACCATTGGCATTTTTATAGCGATCAGTGCTATAAAAATGCATTGGATTACTATAAAAATACCACTGGCAGGGAAGGGGTTAACACTAGGGGGCGGGGAAGGGGTTAAGTATGTTCCCTGGGTGTGTTCTAACTGTAGCGGGGGGTGGGACTCACTAGGGGAAATGACTGATCACTGTTCATACATTGTATGAACAGACGGTCAGGCATATCTTCCCTGACAGGACTGGGAGCTGTGTGTTTACACACACAGCTCCCGGTCCCCGCTCTGTAACGAGCGATCGCGGGTGCCCGGCGGTGATCGCGACCGCCGGGCACTCGCGGGGAGTCAGAAGCGAGCAGGGGGCACGTGCGCGCCCCTAGTGGCCGCTTCGAGAGCCGACGTTATACTACGGGTTCTCGCGCAGGAGAGCCGACCTGCCACCGTAGAACTGCGGCGGCTGGTCGGCATGTAGTTAAGGAACCTATAGCAACCTCTGGAGGAACCCTAAGCTTCCATGGAACCCTGGTTGAGAAACCCTGTTCTACAGCGAGGTACAGTATACAGTATAAGAGTCTGGGTCAAACTGATAAGCTGTTCCAAAATAACAGAAATTAATGTCTCTTGTAGTTGATGATGTGCTACTCTGTTATGACGATTACTAGCTAAGCCGTGACTTTTCAACCTCTTGCACTTAAAGTGGTCTTAAAAGATAATTTTTGTTTGGTCTTAAAATAAAAAAGATGTTAAACTTGCCTGCTCTTTGCAGCGATATTTCACAGAACCTTCTCTTTGGCAGTGCCAACCTTCTCAAAGCAAATACCCCTTTGCACACTGGTGCTGACTAGTATTCCAAAGGATGCTGTGCAACGGCCCAATGTCCTCCTTATCAACCTGTGACGTTATTGGTCATTAGGATGCTGGCGGCTAGAAGGTTGTAATGGTGCGCAATGAAAACTTGTGGCTTTGTAACTTAAAGGCGGTTGTGATCCACCCGTTGGCTTGTACAGTGGAACCTCGGATTACGAGCATAATCCGTTCCAGGAGAACGCTTGTAATCCAAAGTACTCACATATCAAAGCGAGTTTCCCCATTGAAGTCAATGGAAATAATTTGTTCCGCATTGACTTCAATGGCATGCAATACCACATGCGGGCAGAGGCGGGGGCACCGGAGAGCCTCGGAAGTGGCTGGAAAGGTCCTAGGACGTCAGCTGAGCTGTCCTCAGGTCTTTCCATGCATTTCCGATCGGCACCGTTCGGCTCCGGCGCTCCCTCACCTCAGGCCAAACACGGTACTGTGAGTGAGTGAGTAACTTGTATAGCGCTGCAAATGCGAACTAAATCGCTTCAAGGCGCTTATTTCCATCCAGTGTCGTCCTGATCCTTCAGAAGAGGTGGGTCTTAAGTGTTTTCCTGAAGGCCCGATGGTTTTCCTCCAGACTGCACACCGCTTTGGTTTGAAAAGCATCTAAAAAAAACAAAAAACCCCTTTGGAAATTGGGACTTTGACGGGCAACCAGGCTCCGAGCATCCCGTGAAGCCGCACATCAATGCAGACCCGCTGGTAATGAAATGAATGGCAATCTCAGAGTGGGCTCCGGGCCCGGTCATGCCCCCAATGTGTTTCGCTCCGCCCCTCAGAGCGTAATCATTAGAGGGGCGGAGCGAAACAGTTTGGAGTCTTGGCCTGGCAGGAGCCCATACTGAGACATTTTCAGCATTCCTATATTCATTTCATTACCAGCGGGTCTGCATTGATGTGCGGCTTCATAGGATTTATCCAACCACTTTAACCACTTCAGCCTCTGAGGATTTGGCTGCCCAATGACCAGGCCATTTTTTGCGATTCTGCACTGCGTCGCTTTAACTGACAATTGCGCGGTCGTGCGACGTTGTAACCAAACATAATTGGCGTCCTTTTTTTCCCACAAATAGAGCTTTCTTTTGGTGGTATTTGATCACCTCTGCAGTTTTTATTTTTTGTGCTATAAACAAAAATAGAAGCGACAATTTTGAAAAAAAATGCAATATTTTTTACTTTTTGCTATAATAAATATCCCCCAAAAATATATTAAAAAAACATTTTCTTCCCTCAGTTTAGGACGATACGTATTCTTCTACATATTTTTGGTTAAAAAAAAAAAACGCAATAAGCGTATATTGATTGGTTTGCGCAAAAGTTATAGCGTCTACAAAAAAGGGGATAGTTTTATGGCATTTTTATTATTATTATATATTTTTACTAGTAATGGCGGCGATCTGTGATTTTTATCGTTATTGCGATATTGCGGCGGACACATTGGACTCTTTGGACGCTATTTTGCGACCATCGTCATTTATACAGCGATCAGTGCTATAAAAATGCACTGATTACTGTGTAAATAACTCTGGCAGGGAAGGGGTTAACCAATGGGGGGCGAGGAAGGGGTTAAGTGCGTCCTTGGGAGTGATTTTAACTGTGTGGGGGATGGGCTACCAGTGACACGACACTGATCGCTGCTCCTGATGACGGGGAGCAGTAGATCGGTGTCCTGTCACTAGGCAGAACAGGGAAATGCCTTGTTTACAATGGCATCCCCCCGTTTTGCCGCTCCGTGACATGATCGTGGGACACCGGTGGACATCGAGTCCTCGTGTCCCGCAGGCACAGTCACGGACCTTGCGTCGGGCGTGCGTGCGCCCGCTAGGTGGCAGATTCAAAGCAACGTACCTGTACGTTGCTTTGCCTGCCCTTGCTATTCTGCTGACGTATATTTACGTTAGGCAGTCAGCAAGTGGTTAAAAGTTGGCTGAGGAAGCCACCCATCATAGTAATTGGCCTGTGGTACATTGCACAAGGTGGGAAATGGGTAGGGTTGTCATTAGAGAGTTTCCTGTATATCTGGGATCTCTGGGGTATCTCCATGAACGATATCTGATACGATATTTGAAGTGTCACTCGGGAATGTGCTTGAGGCACGCTCGGTCACTTTGAGGATGAACTAATAAAGTTGCTGACCTCCTGCAGGTCCTGCGCTCTCTGCATCATCACCACCGCTGTACACTTGTAGTCCCAGACCAGCGCCCAGAAATCGGCCAGTGTATGCTTCATGGGCAGTTGGGTGACGATCATGGCGTCTTCCTGGCTGTTGGACTGAAAGAGTCATTTTTAATCAAGGTGGAGCTCACTTCTGGATATACAGAACATAGAAAGACATACCGTATATACTCGAGTATAAGCCGAGGCACCTAATTTTACCACAAAAAAATGGGAAAAAGTATTGACTCGAGTATAAGCCTAGGGTGTCCATCTGCATGCCTCACTGTGCCTCACTGTGTCCATGCATGTGCATGCCTCACTGTGCCCATGCTTCACTGTGTCCATGCCTCACTGCGCCCATGTGCATGCCTCAGTGTCCATGCCTCACTGCGCCCATGTGCATGCCTCACTGTGTCCATGCCTCACTGTGCCCATGTGCATGCCTCACTGTGCCCATGCCTCACTGTGCCCATGCCTCACTTTGTCCATGACTAGACTGACGTTTAACATGGGAGTCTATGGAAGGGGTGCCCAGCTTTGAAAAATTCGGTGCTCCCCAGCCATAGGTCCCCCAGACAACAAACTTGGCACACATGTCACACTCTTTCTCTACAAGTGTGCAAAGTTTGTTGTCTGGAGGACCTACATCCGGGCAGCACCGATTTTTCAAAGCCGGGCACCCCTTCCATAGACTCCCATGTTAAACGGTAATTTCTCCTGAGAATTTGGGGACCCGGTACCCTGGACCTAAGACTTGGCACACATGTCACACTCTTTCTCTACAAGTGTGCAAAGTCTTGGGTCCAGGGTACCGGGTCCCCAAATTCACAGGAGAAATGACCGTTTAACATGGGAGTCTATGGAAGGGGTGCCCGGCTTTGAAAAATTGGTGCTCCCTGGCCGTAGGTCCCCCGGGCAACAAACTTTGCACACTTGTAGAGGAAGAGTGTGCCATGTGTGCCAAGTCTTGGGTCCAGGGGACCTATGACCGGCCGGTACCGGGTCCCCAAATTCACAGGAGAAATTACCGTTTAACATGGGAGTCTATGGAAGGGGTGCCCAAAGTTCGGGAGATCAGGCGCAAATAGGTGACTCAAGTATAAGGGGGGCATATTCAGCACAAAAAAATGTGCTGAAAAACTCAGGTTATACTCGAGTATATATGGTATTTGTATTTTTTTTTGCAGGTATATATTTTGCTGGGACTTGGAGGTCTTGTGGCTTTAATATTGTTGAAATAATGTTACCATTGGCTATCCTTACATTAACAAACACAGCGTTGATGTAACCAGGAGCTCCGTGTCTGGTGAGTGCGGAGAGCAGGATGGGACGCCAATGATCACCTGGAGGCATAAAGATAGAACATTAGAAGTAAAAAGACATGACTTTTCAAAGCTAAATAAAACACAAAATTATTATGGGGTTGGGGGGGGGGGGGGCGAGGGGAGGAGTCTATGTATAAAATGTTTGTTGTGCAGGTGTGGCAAAATACACACATTCAGGGAAAAAATGCTGCAATTGCTCTATCATGTGTAATTCCTACATCATCAGTGCCATCTAGTGGCTACAATGCATCAATACATGTTTCTTATTTATGACCTCTAAGGCCCCTTTCACCAGTGGCGGCTGGTGCTCAACATTTTTGGGGGGGGTGCAAACGGAAAAAAAAATTGTAGCCACTGTGCCATCAATTGTCACCACTGTGCCATGCCATCAAACGCAGCAACTGTGCCATCAATTGTCACCACTGTGCCATGCCATCAAACGCAGCAACTGTGCCATCAATTGTCACCACTGTTCCATGCCATCAAACGCAGCCACTGTGCCATCAATTCGCACCACTGTGCCATGAATTGTCACCACTGTTCCATGCCATCAAATGCAGCCACTGTGCCATCAATTCGCACCACTGTGCCATGAATTGTCACCACTGTTCCATGCCATCAAACGCAGCCACTGTGCCATCAATTCGCACCACTGTGCCATGAATTGTCACCACTGTTCCATGCCATCAAATACAGTCACTATGATATGCCATCAATTCGCACCACTGTGCCATGCCATCAAACACAGCCACTGTGCCATCAATTGTCGTCACTGTGCCTATTGTCGCCACTGTGCCCATTGTCCCCACTGTGCCCATTGTCCCCACTGTGCCTATTGTCGCCACTGTGCCCATTGTCCCCACTGTGCCTATTGTTGCCACTATGCCCTGTAAAATGCCCCTCCCCCCCCGCCCGGCACTTAACTTTACTGGAGTCAGCCATCCACGTCCTCGACCCTCGACGTCTTCTCCCGCCCTCGATGACGCTTCAGCCAATCAGGTTATCGGTAGCCAGAACCGTCCAACCTGATTGGCTGAGACGCCTGTCAGTCTTATCCAAGGAACGCACCCGCCGTGCGTTCCGAGGATAAGCTTCCAGGGACCCGAGGGCTGTACTCGAAAAGCCTATCAGAGCCGCTGGCTGTGATAGGCACTTCCGTACAGCCAACCAGCTGCCGTTATTCAGGTGGCCGGCACTCTAGGTCCGGCCATCTGAACAGACCAGTGGCAGCAGCGACAATAACATCATGAATCTATGTTGTTAGTCAATGGCGGTGCAGAGCCAGAGGGGGTGGCGCTCCAGCGCCCTCTATGGAGGAACCGCCACTGACTAATTGGGTCTCAAGGAGGAGCTCTTGGTCTTAAAAAATAAAATGCAAAAAAAAAAAAGGAAACAGTTGTATAATGTGGCGTGTTATTCCTGCAGACACATTTTCCGATCGGTTGCCCTTACCCCTGACCGCATTACCTGGTAAGATATCGGGGTTGCGGTTCTTGGTCTGGTGCTCCAGTTTCCTCCCCTCTTTACATGGATAGATCTGATACAATTCGGTGATTTTCTCCAGGGCCTGAAAAAGGGAGAAACCTCCGGGTCAGACATCTGTATAAAAGGCAGTTTAATATTCTCTCCCCCACAATTATTTCATCCCTCATACTGAACTAAAACAGGATCTGTGTAAGAACTCACAATACCGCGCTCCAACCGAATGTAAGAGATTAGGGTTGTCCTGATACCGATACTGAGCATTCCCCCCGAGTACTTGTACTCAGGGAAATGCTCCGATGCTTCACCCGATACCTCCTGGGCATTCAGGGGGGATCCTGAGGTGGGGGGAGTTACAAGGACTGATCTGCCCCCTTTTCAGCTGCTTTAGTGAAAGTTATACAGCAGTGATCGGTGCTTGTAACTCCCCCCAAAGCCGTACAGATCACAGCTGACTGTCCCTGTATCCTCCTCCGTGATGCTCTCCCCCTCCGGGTTCGTGTCCCCCTCTGTGCTGTGTGACCCCCTCCGTGCTGCTCTCCCCCTCCGGGTCCTTGTCCCCCTCCGTGCTGCTGTCCGTGCTCCGTGTCCCCCTCTGTGCTGTGTGTCCCATGCTGTGTGTCCCCCTCGGTGCTGTGTGTCCCCCTCGGTGCTGTGTGTCCCCCTCCGTGCTGTGTGTCCCCCTCTGTGCTGTGTGTCCCCCTCTGTGCTGTGTGTCCCCCTCCGTGCTGCTTCCCATGCTGTGTGTCCCCCTCCGTGCTATGTGTCCCCCTCCGTGCTGCTTCCCATGCTGTGTGTCCCCCTCGGTGCTGTGTGTCCCCCTCGGTGCTGTGTGTCCCCCTCTGTGCTGTGTGTCCCCCTCTGTGCTGTGTGTCCCCCTCTGTGCTGTGTGTCCCCCTCCGTGCTGCTTCCCATGCTGTGTGTCCCCCTCCGTGCTATGTGTCCCCCTCCGTGCTGCTTCCCATGCTGTGTGTCCCCCTCGGTGCTGTGTGTCCCCCTCGGTGCTGTGTGTCCCCCTCGGTGCTGTGTGTCCCCCTCGGTGCTGTGTGTCCCCCTCGGTGCTGTGTGTCCCCCTCTGTGCTGCTTCCCATGCTGTGTGTCCCCCTCCGTGCTGTGTGTCCCCCTCGGTGCTGTGTGTCCCCCTCGGTGCTGTGTGTCCCCCTCGGTGCTGTGTGTCCCCCTCGGTGCTGTGTGTCCCCCTCGGTGCTGTGTGTCCCCCTCGGTGCTGTGTGTCCCCCTCGGTGCTGTGTGTCCCCCTCGGTGCTGTGTGTCCCCCTCCGTGCTGTGTGTCCCCCTCGGTGCTGTGTGTCCCCCTCGGTGCTGTGTGTCCCCCTCGGTGCTGTGTGTCCCCCTCTGTGCTGCTTCCCATGCTGTGTGTCCCCCTCGGTGCTGTGTGTCCCCCTCTGTGCTGCTGTGTTTACGATGCTTCAGTTTATGAATGCAGAGGAGCTTCTCTCCATTCATTTTAGCTGAGGCTGCAGATAAAGGGACTGGAAAATCTGTGTCCTCAGTCCCTTTCTCTGTCTCTAAGGGGAGATGTCAAAAAATTGTAAAAATTCTAAATTGTAAAAAAAAAAAAAAAAAAATACTGACACGTGTGCCACTGTCACATGGCATTAAAAAAAAAGTATCGGTACTTGTACTCTGTCTTAAAAAGGTGGTATCGGGACAACCCTATAAGAGATACATGCCTGAAAACTTGAATAAAGTATTGAGGACGTATCTCCTCCGTGGACAATGTCTTGGACAGTCTTGCCTTGAACATTGTTTCTGATGAACCTTCAACTCTTTGCTCCTCCCATGAACTTCCTATATTAGCCGTGACTTTGAACTTCCTGTTTACCAGATTATAGTGCTCTCCCCAGCCAACATCTATTCCTTGATACTCCTGCTGCTGTTCTTATCTTTGCTACCATTCGTTACTGACCTTTGACTTGTTCCTTGACTACGCTTCTGCTTGATCCCAACCCGCAGCCACTTGTTACCAACCTTTGTATTGTTCCTGGACTATGCTTCTACTTGATCCTAACCTGCAACCACTTGTTACCAACCTTTGTCTCGTTTGCTGACCACACTTCTGCTTGATCCCAACCTGTACCACTTGTTACTGACCTTTGTCTTGCTTCTTCACTATGCTTCTGCTTGATTCCAACCTGCAACCACTTGTTACAAAAAGTCTTGCTAATTGACTATGCTTCTGTTTGATCCCAACATGCAACCACTTGTTACCGACCTTTGTCTTGTTCCTTGACTATGCTTCTGCTTGATCCCAACATGCAACCACTTGTTACCGACCTTTGTCTTGTTCCTGGACTATGCTTCTACTTGATTTCAACATGCAACCACTTGTTACCGACCTTTGTCTTGTTCCTTGACTATGCTTCTGCTTGATCCCAACCCGCAGCTACTTGTTACCAACCTTTGTATTGTTCCTGGACTATGCTTCTACTTGATCCTAACCTGCAACCACTTGTAACCAACCTTTGTCTTGTTTGCTGACTACACTTCTGCTTGATCCCAACCTGTACCACTTGTTACAAAAAGTCTTGCTCATTGACTATGCTTCTGCTTGATCCCAACATGCAACCACTTGATACCGACCTTTGTCTTGTTCCTTGACTACGCTTCTACTTGATCCCAACATGCAACCACTCGTTACCGACCTTTGTCTTGTTCCTTGACTACGCTTCTACTTGATCCTAACATGCAACCACTTGTTACCGACCTTTGTCTTGTTCCTTGACTACGCTTCTACTTGATTCCAACATGCAACCACTTGTTACCAACCTTAGGCTTGTTTGCTGACTACGCTTCTACTTGATTCCAACATGCAACCACTTGTTACCAACCTTAGGCTTGTTTGCTGACTACACTTCTACTGGATCCCTACCTGCTATATCTGCTACTATGCTATATCTGGCTGTATAGTATTCCCCTGCTAGGGATCCTACAGATGCTGCTCACAGTCTCTTATAGAAGTCTCGGGACTTCGCCATCCGGTGCTTCTCCGGGCTCTCCCGTGCCATCAGGGGCCCAGAGAGCGAATCGGCCAACGCTGGCTGGGGAAGCATAGAGATGACTGTGACCAGATAGTCACCAATCATCTCTATGACCGTTGGAGGCCCGGGCGCGACGTTATGACGTCACGCCCGGTACCCGGAAGTAAACAAAGCTGCAATCGCGGCTGTTGGTGTGAGATCGGTGAATGTTTTTTCACCGATTTCATGCTTGTAAGCCTGGAGGAGAGATCTGAGGGTCTTATTGACCCCACATCTCTCCATAAAGAGGACCTGTCACACTGATTCCTATTCCTTGTAATAGGAATAAAAGTGATAAAAAAATAAAAGTGTAAAAATAAAAAAATTAAGTAAAATAAAAATAAAATGAGAATTTTTTTTTTTTAAAACGCCCCTGTCCCCGGTAGCTCGCGTGCAGAAGCGAACACGCATGAAAGTCCCGCCCACATATGTAAACGCCGTTTAAACCCCACATGTGAGGTATCGTCGCATGCGTTAGAGCGCGTGCAACAATTCTAGCACTAGATCTCTTCTGTAACTCGAAAATAGTAACCTGTAAAAAATGTTAAAGTGTCGCCTATAGAGATTTTTAAGTACCGAAGTTTGGCGCCATTCCATGAGTGTGCGCAATTTTAAAGCGTGACACGTTGGGTATCTATTTACTCGGCGTAACATCATCTTTCATATTATACAACAAAAATTGGGCTAACTTTACTGTTTTGTTATTTTTTAATTCATGAAACCGTTTTCTTTTCCCAAAAAAAGGTGTTTGAAAAATTATTGCGCAAATACCGTGCGAGAAAAAAAAGTTGCAATGACCGCCATTTTATTCCCTAGGGTGTCTGCTAAAAATATATATATAATGTTTGGGGGTTCTGAGTAATTTTCTAGCAAAAAAAAAATGGGATTTTTACATGAAGGAGAGAAGTGACAAAATTGGCCCGGTGGTAAAGTGGTTAATGATTTTAGGTTTAGCAGATTAAATAAAACAATGAAATTAAGAAAAAAAAAAAAGGAAATAAATACAAAATCTTTACCTGGAATTCTTGGTGAACCGCGGTGACGCCGTTTGCGGGGTTTTCTACAGACATATGATGAATGTGCTCCTGAATCTTCACCACGGGGACACTGGTGGACCCGCACAGAAGGGTTTCCAGCAAGACGTTGTAGAGGAAGATGTACTGCTCCTGAAAGACGGAGGGTCACATGATCACTGAGTCTGATGTCATACAACGCCGCTAATGACATATTTACTGAATTGGCTCCTCCCAACAAAGAAAGTGTGTCTGCAGGAACCAATCAGGTTCCAGCTTTTATAAAATCAATAGCAAGGCATGCAAAGCACAGCACTATGGTTTAGTAGGCAACATTGTAACCAGATTAATATAACAAATGTAATTAGTTCCATATTGGGGCAGATCCACGTACCTGCGCGAATTTTTCCGTCCGGCGTAGCGTATCTCAGATACGCTACGCCGCCGTAACTTTCAGCGTATTTTCCGTATCCTGAAAGAATTTGCGCCGTAAGTTACGGCGGCGTAGTATAACTGTGTCGGCGTAAGGGTGCGCAATTCAAATACATAAGATGTGGGCGTGTTTTATGTTAATACGTCTTGAACCGACGTAAATGACGTTTTTTTCTGAACGGCGCATGCGCCGTCCGTGGGGGTACCCCAGTGCGCATGCTCCGAATTAATCCGCAACAAGCCAATGCTTTCGACGTGAACGTCATTCTACGCAAAGCCCTATTCGCGAACGTTTTACACAAACGACGGAAAATCGACGCTGTCCCGACGTCCATACTTAACATTGGCTATGCCTCATATAGCAGGGGTAACGTTACGCCTAAAAAAGCCTTACGGAAACGACGTAAAAAAAAATGCGCCGGCCGGACGTACGTTGGGGGATCGCCGTATCTAGCTAATTTGCATACTCGACGCGGAAATCGACGGAAGCGCCACCTAGCGGCCAGCGTAAATATGCACCTAAGATCCGACAGCGTACGCCAGTCGGATCGAGCCCTCATTCAGTCGTATCTTGTTTTATAGATACAAAACAAAGATACGACGGGGGATCTTAGAAATTACGCGGCGTATCAATAGATACGCCGGCGTAATCTTTGTGGATCAGGCCCATTGACTTCAATGGCATGCAATACTGCATGTGGCCAGAGGTTGGGGGGGGGGGCGCCGGAGAGTCTCGGAAACGGCCGTAAAGGCCCGAGGACAGCTCGGCTGACCACGGCAAACCTCGGGAACGTAGTATTTTATGAGTCTTTCCGAACAGCACCGATCAGCTACAATCGGCGACGTTCGGCTCCGGCGCCCCCCACCTCAGGCCAAACGCGGTACTGCACACAGCTTTGGCCTGAATCCTGCTCGTTTGGTGAGACAACACTCGAAAACCGAGTTAGGATTTTTCAAAATACACATCGCTTGTATTGCGACAAGCTCGTTAACCGCGTTACTCGCAATCCGAGGTTCCACTGTGTAGCGGTTTGTGCAGGGAGCCGGAATTTACATTCATTCTGTGTGAATTTATCAGCATTCGCTCATTCGTTATAGGGATTTTTCACACAATTTAACCACTTAACGCCCGCCGCACGACTATTTACGTCCGCAAAATGGCACGGACAGGCAGAAGGGCGTATATATACGTCCTTGCCTTTCCGCGTGCGGCGGGCGGATTCCCGCGGGGAGCGATCCGGGACGACGGCGCGGCTATTCGTTTCTAGCCGCTCCGTCGCGATCGCTCCCCGGAGCTGAAGAACGGGGAGAGCCGTATGTAAACACGGCTTCCCCGTGCTTCACTGTGGCGGCTGCATCGATCGAGTCATCCCTTTTATAGGAAGACTCGATCGATGACGTCAGTCTTACAGCCACACCCCCCTACAGTTGTAAACACACACTAGGTGAACACTAAATCCTACAGCGCCCCCTGTGGTTAACTCCCAAACTGCAACTGTCATTTTCACAATAAACAATGCAATTTAAATGCATTTTTTGCTGTGAAAATGACAATGGTCCCAAAAATGTGTCAAAATTGTCCGAAGTGTCCGCCATAATGTCGCAGTCACAAAAAAAATCACTGATCGCCGCCATTAGTAGTTAAAAAAAAAAATATTAATAAAAATGCAATAAAACTATCCCCTATTTTGTAAACGCTATAAATTTTGCGCAAACCAATCGATAAACGCTTATTGTGATTTTTTTTACCAAAAATAGGTAGAAGAATACGTATAGGACTAAACTGAGGAAAAAAATATATTTTATATATGTTTTTGGGGGATATTTATTATAGCAAAAAGTAAAAAATATTGAATTTTTTTCAAAATTGTCGCTCTATTTTTGTTTATAGCGCAAAAAATAAAAACCGCAGAGGTGATCAAATACCACCAAAATAAAGCTCTATTTGTGGGGGGAAAAGGACGCCAATTTTGTTTGGGAGCCACGTCGCACGACCGCGCAATTGTCTGTTAAAGCGACGCAGTGCCGAATCGCAAAACCTGGCCTGGGCGTTTAGCAACAAAATGGTCCGGGGCTTAAGTGGTTAAACAGATAATGGTGAAAAATAAAATATTCTTCGTGTATTTTCATTTAG
This sequence comes from Rana temporaria, assembly GCF_905171775.1. Lineage (NCBI taxonomy): Eukaryota > Metazoa > Chordata > Amphibia > Anura > Ranidae > Rana > Rana temporaria. The sequence goes on along the minus strand of NC_053489.1, from coordinate 7,999,596 downwards.
GTTTAGCTAGTCATATGATGACGCTGTGCTGCACTGCTGACAGTATGTAAGAATAAAATAGAAACAAAAGTGAACTTTTTTTTTTTTAATTTGTTAATTTTCCAAAAAATGTACAACTTAAAAAAACTTACCATGCCTCGTACTAAATTCCTTGGACTGTCTACTTTCCAAAACATGGGAATTTTTACTGTTCTGGCACTTTAGGGCCTCAAGTATGGAAGAGCCCTGGGGCCATCATAAAAATAAAATACTTTTTTTTTGTTGTTGTTTTTTTTGTTTTACAGAATTCTGTTTTTTTTTTTTTTTTTCAAATTTCTGAGATTAAAAGTCAGAATTCTGAGATTAAAAGTCAGAATTCTGAGATTAAAAGTCAGAATTCTGAGATTAACCACTTAAGGACCACCTCCTGCACATATACGTCGGCAGAATGGCACGGCTGGGCACAAGAACGTACAGGTACATCCTCTTTAAGTGCCCAGCCGTGGGTCGCGGGCGCGCGCCCGCGACCCAGTCCGAAGCTCCGTGACCGAGGGACCCGTGGACCCGATCGCCGCTGGAGTCCAACGATCGGTCCCCGGAGCTGAAGAACGGGGAGAGCTGTGTGTAAACACGGCTTCCCCGTTCTTCACTGTGGCGCCGTCATCGATCGTGTCTTCCCTTATATAGGGAAACACAATCGATGATGTCACACCTACAGCCACACCCCCCTACAGTTAGAAACACACATGAGGTCACACTTAAGACCTTCTGCGCCCCCTTGTGGTTAACTCCCAAACTGCAATTGTCATTTTCACAATAAACACTGGGGTAGATTCAGGAAAGAATTACGCCGGCGTATCCATAGATACGCCGCGTAATTCCAAAGCTGCGCCGGCGTATCTATTTTCTGTATTCAGAAAGCTAGATACGCCGACTTTAGCCTAAGATACGACTGGCATATGTCTCTTACGCCGTCGTATCTTAGGGTGCATTCTGACGCTGGCCGCTAGGGGCGCTTCCGTTGTTGTCGGCGTAGATTATGCAAATTAACTAGATACGCCGATTCACAAACGTACGTACGCCCGGCGCAATTTATTTACGTCGTTTACGTTAGGCTTTTTCGGCGTAAGGTTGTTCCTGCTATTAGGAGGCGCACGCAATGTTAAGTATGGACGTCGTTCCCGCGTCAAAATTTTAATTTTTTACGTTGTTTGCGTAAGTCGTTCGCGAACAGGGCTGGACGTAATTTACGTTCATGTCGAAACCAATACATCGTTGCGCCGTACTTGGAAGCAATGCACACTGGGATATGTACACGGACGGCGCATGCGCCGTCTGTACAAAACGTTAATCACGTCGGGTCATCCATTATTTACATAAAACACCCCCCCCTTCCACATTTGAATTATGCTGGCTTACGCCGGCCCCATTTACGCTACGCCGCCACAACTTATGGAGCAAGTGCTTTGTGAATACATCGCTTGCTCCTGTAAGTTACGGCGGCGTAGCGTAAATACGATACGCTGCGCCGCCGTATCAGTGCACGCCCCTACCTGAATCTACCCCAATGCATTTTTATAGCATTTTTTGCTGTGAAAATGACAATGGTCCCAAAAATGTGTCAAAATTGTCCGAAGTGTCCGCCATAATGTCGCAGTCACGGAAAAAATCGCTGATCGCCGTCATTAGTAGTAAAAATACAATTATTAATAAAAATGCCATAAAACTATCCCCTATTTTGTAGACGCTATAAATGTTGCGCAAACCAATCGATAAACGCTTATTGGGAATTTTTTTTACCAAAAATAGGTAGAAGAATACGTATCGGCCTAAACTGAGGAAAACATTTTTTTTTTATATATGTTTTTGGGGGATATTTATTATAGCAAAAAGTAAAAAATATTGCATTTTTTTCAAAATTGTCGCTCTATTTTTGTTTATAGCGCAAAAAATAAAAACCGCAGAGGTGATCAAATACCACCAAAAGAAAGCTCTATTTGTGGGGAAAAAAAGACATACATTTTGTTTGGGAGCCACGTTGCACGACCGCGCAATTGTCAGTTAAAGCGACGCAGTGCCGAATCGCAAAAAGGAGCAAGGTCCTTAACCTGCATATTGGTCCTAAGTGGTTAATGTTTGTTAAAGTCTGAGTGTGAGCCCAATGAGAGGATGAGGGGTTATTGTCAGGAAGAGATGCCAACAATTGGTGACAAAGGGGGACAGAAGAGGACAAGAAAACCTGAACCCACCTTTTCCTGCACCATCTTTACCCGCCTCTTCCGTAACTCTAGAACACAATTGTACACGTTCACCTTCTTCACCGCGCGCGCCCTCTTCAGGAGAATGTCCAGTGCCAAGAACGTGCCCGTCCTGCCAATCCCAGCACTGCAAACAAGGAGCTTGAGTGAGACCAAATAATCCGGTCATAGGTCCAAGAATTGGTTACAATGTCCAGGATGTTATTACAATACAGTGGAACCTCGGTTTAAAAGTAACTTGGTTTGAGAGTGTTTTTTGATTTGCGAGCAACCTTTTTTTTTTTTTTATTCTGACTCGGTTTGCGAGTGTTGACTCGCAAGGCGAGCAGAATTCAAGCTAAATAGGCCTGCAGTACCTCATTTGGCCTGAGGTATGGGGGGCGCAGGAGCCGAGAAAAGCCGAACATTGGCCTGCAGTACCTCATTTGGCCTGAGGTACGGGGGCGCAGAAAACGAGCCAAAGTGTCCTCGGGCCTTTTCGTCTGTTTTCGGCGCTCTCTGTCGCCCCCCACCTCTGCCCGCATTCGGTATTGCATCCCATTAAAGTCAATGCGGAACAATACAGTGGAACATCGGTTTAAGAGTAACTTGGTTTGAGAGCGTTTTGATTTGCGAGCAACTTTTTTTTTTCAATTCTGACTCGGTTTGCGAGTGTTGACAAGATTACGAGTAGGGATGTCCCGATACCGATACTAGTATCGGTATCAGTACCGATACCGAGCATTTCCCAAGTACTTGTACTCGGGGGAAATGGTCCGATACTTCACCCGATACCTGGGCAGTCAGGTATCGGGTGGTGGTGGGAGTTACCAGTCTTCTCTGTGTTGTCTTCTCCCCCTCCGTGCCGCTCTCCCCCCAGTGCCGCCTGGTTCCCCCAGTGCCGTCTTGTTCCCCCGTGTCGCTCTCCCCCGTGCAGCTCTCCCCCCGTGCCGTCTTGTTCCCCAGTGCCGCTCTCCCCGTGCAGCTCTCCCCCGTGCCGTCTTGTTCCCCAGTACCGTCTTGTTCGTGTCGCTCTCCCCCCGTGCCGTCTTGTTCCCCAGTGCCGTCTTGTTCCCCCGTGCCGCTCTCCCCGTGCAGCTCTCCCACCGTGCCGTCTTGTTCCCCAGTGCCGTCTTGTTCCCCAGTGCCGCTCTCCCCCGTGCCACTTCCCCCCCACCGTGTCGCTCTCCCCCCCATGCCGTCTTTTTCCCCTCTGTGCCGCCCCCCCCCCCCCCCCATGCCGTCTTGTCGCCCCCGTGCCGCTCTCCCCCCTCAATCTGTCAGGATGGAGAGCAGAGGTAGGAGCCGCTAAACCCGGCTCCTACCTTTTTCCGAATGGACAGAGTCAGTGATTCACATAACTGAGCATCGTAACCTGTGTTTACGATGCTTCAGTTTATGAATGGAGAGGAGCTTCTCTCCATTCATTTTAGCTGAGGCTGCAGAGAAAGGGACTGGGGAATCTGTGTCCTTAGTCCCTTTCTCTGTCTTAAAGGGGAGATGTCAGAGGTCTGTTAAGACCCCTGATATCTCACCAAAGCCCCCCAATAGGACTGATTAAAAAAAATGAAAAAAAAAATTGTAATAAATAATTTAAAAAATAAAATGTAAATAATAATCAAAAAAGAAAAAAAAAACACACTCCCTTTAAAAAAAAAATCACTGTGAAAAAATAAAAATAGTAAAAAATAAAAATTGTGTAAAAAAAATAAAAAAAAGTCACATAACATTTAAAAAAAGTATCGGTATTCGGTATCGGCGAGTACTTGAAAAAAACTATCGGTAATTGTACTCGGTCTCAAAAAAGTGGTATCGGGACAACCCTAATTACGAGCGTTCTCCCAGAATGGATTATGCTCGTAATCCGAAGTTCAACTGTACTGTGATATTTCAGGAATGTGTTCATGCAATTACAGTATTAAAAATTCAACTTGAAGAATGGCGGCAGTAGAGGCCTCCTTTACCTGCAGTGTACAATGACAGGTCCTGATCCGGGTGGGTTACATTTGTTTGTGAGTTCTACAAGCTGCACCATGTCTGATGTGTTCTTGGGCACTCCATGGTCCGGCCATCGGAGGTAATGGATCTGCTCCACCATCACCTGCACTATGGACTGCACCTGAGACCAGGGAAACATACATTAGACTGACTGTCGGCAGACTTCCATATATATATATATATTTACTCCAAATATCAAAGACGGTTCATCTTTTTGCCCAGGCACACGGATTTGAAATATCCAGGGCGTTTTTTCAGTGGGAACGCGGGGGAACGCAGTTCCGGCACCTTCTGAACTCACTCTACTTAATAGCAAGGATGTTGGGGTGTGCTGCAGGGTATTGATACTCACTGCTGAGGATCTATTTTTGCAGGGGGGTTCTATTGTTGCTGGTGGGGGACCTATTGCTTCTAGCGGGGTCTTATGTTGCTGGGTGGGTCAGTAGTTGCTGAAAGAGATCTCCTGTTGGGGATGGGGTCTATTGTTGATGGCAGCCAGAGAGTCTATTGATGCTGGCTGTATGGAGATCTGTTGATGCTGCCGTGAGTCTATTGTTGCTGGCACAACCATCAGTCCAAAGCTCCGTGACTGCGGGAAAAGGGGACCCGATCACCGCCGGAGTCCCGCGATCGGTCCCCAGAGCTGAAGAACGGGGAGAGGTGTGTGTAAACACACCTTCCCCGTTCTTCACAGTGGCGCTGTCACTGATCGTCCGTTCCCTGATATAGGGAACGACGATCACTGATGTCACAATTCAAGCCCCGCCCTCCTACAGTTAGAAACACACATGAGGTCACACTTAACCCCTTCAGCGCCCCCTAGTGGTTAACTCCCAAACTGCAATTATCATTTTCACAGTAATCAATGCATTTTTATAGCACTTTTTGCTGTGGAAATGACAATGGTCCCAAAAATGTGTCAAAAGTGTCCGATGTGTCCGCCATAATGTCGCAGTCATGAAAAAAATCGCTGATCGCCGCCATTAGTAGTAAAAAAAAAAATATTAATAAAAAATGCCATAAAACTATCCCCTTTTTTGTAAACGCTATAAATTTTGCGCACAATAATAGTTAAACGCTTATTGCGATTTTTTTTACCAAAAATAGGTAGAAGAATACGTATCGGCCTAAACTGAGGAAAAAAAATGTTTTTTTTATATCTTTTTTGAGGGATATTTATTATAGCAAAAAGTAAAAAATATTGCACTTTTTTCAAAATTGTCGCTCTATTTTTGTTTATAGCGCAAACAATAAAAACCGCAGAGGTGATCAAATACCACCAAAAGAAAGCTCTATTCGTGGGGAAAAAAGGACGCCAATTTTATTTGGGAGCCACGTCGCACGACCGCGCAATTGTCAGTTAAAGCGACGCAGTGCCGAATCGCAAAAAGGGGCCTGGTCCTTTACCTGCATATTGGTCCGAGTCTTAAGTGGCTAGAAGTCGCCTTGAAGTAGTACAGGAAGCTTTTTCTGAAGTCGGAGCGACTTCAGTAGTGTACATTAAGACGGCTCTCATTCACTTCAATCGAATTTCTCATGTTGTGCGACTTGGGGCGTCACAAGTCGGATCCCAAGTCGCGGCAGTGTGAACCGGCACTTAAAGGTTGGACTGAATGGACTTGTGCATTTTTTCAACCTCGCCAACTATGGAAGGTGTTAAACACACCACTCCAAATATTTTGCAGTAATAATAACGCTTGGATAAAGTCTAACCAACTTTGTCCAGTAAAGGGGTCCTAGGCCTGATTCCTTTGGGGGTCCAGAAATTGATGTAACTAGTTATATGTAGATTTTATTTTATTTTATTTTTTCATTAAACAAAAAATTACCGTATTTATCAGCGTATACTGCGCACTTTTTTCCCCTTAAAATCAGGGGAAACTCATGGGTGCGCGATATACGCCGATCCCCGCTGTCTCCGACATTGTCCGAGCCGAGTGTACTGCGCACTCGGCTACGCTCGGCTCCACCTGCAGCCACGCGAGAGGAGCCGAGTGCGCAGGAAATCCGGCTCTGCACAGCGCGCCATATTCAAACACACAACGGAACTCAACCCCGGGCTTTGGACACCTCCAAAGCCACAGACGGACACCCACAAGGCTCGACGGACCCCGCGCAACGCCGCAGACGGACGCCGGACAAGGCCGCCGGGCAAGACAGCAGACGGACACCGACAAGGCTGGGCGGACCCCACTCAAGGCCGCAGACGGACGCCGGACAAGGCTGCCGATGGACGCCAGGCAAGACATCCAAAATGTAAGATTTTTCCCTAAAAATTCCCTTCTCAGTTTGGGGTGCGTGCTATACGCCGGCGCGCGGTATATGCCAATAAATACGGTACATAAAATATTCAGTCTTTTAAATATAGAAAGTACTGGTATATAATGAATCAGGTTGACAAATACCACAAACTTCCTTCAGTAATACATGTTACAGGGGGGCCAGTGATAAGAGAGCAGGGGGGCCAGTGATAAGAGAGCAGGGGGGCCAGTGATAAGAGATTAGTGCACAATTGGTAAAACAAGAGGAAAAAAAGTTAGCAGGTTACGTAAATTCTTGAGCAGATATTTTACCTTCCTTAGGCTGAAGCTGCGAATGGTGAATGCGCCTGTCTGGACAATTTTCTGGACAGTAACTATGATGTCCCCATAGGTCTGACTCTGTTCTGGCCAATATTGCTCACACTTTACCTGAGAAGATTAAATATGTGAAATGTTTATGTGGAATTTTACATTCACTGTCAATTATCTGATCTGCACAGTCCACCATGTCGCCAACACAGTCCACCATCTCCCATTCGCCTTCCTCAACCTTCCCTCTATCATCTTCCATTCCCCCTTCCCGGTCTGCGGTGTTACCTTTATTTTTCTTCTGTCTCACCTTCACTTTTACTTTCAATGCCCACCATTTGCCATCACTTGCCAACATCTCCTCTTTACCATCGATTCATCGCTGTACACCATCTCCCCTTCACTGTCCACAATATCACTTTTACTGTTTACCATATCCTCTTTACTGTCCAACATCTCCCCTGACCAGGTGCGATCTTCAATTCACTGTCACCATCCCCCATGTACTGTTCACCATCTCACCTTCACTAGTGGCTGCCTCGCCTATACTGTCTGCCCTTTCACCTTCATAGTCCACCCCTCCTTCATCAGTCACTGTCTCCTCTTCACTGTGCTCCACCTCCCCTTCACTGACCACCACCTACCCTTCACTGACCACCACCGCCCCTTCACTGACCACCACCTCCCCTTCACTGACCACCATCTCCCCTTCACTGACCACCACCTCCCCTTCACTGACCACCACCTCCCCTTCACTGACCACCACCTCCCCTTCACTGACCTCCACCTCCCCTTCACTGACCTCCACCTCCCCTTCACTGACCACCATCTCACCTTCACTGACCACCACCTTCCCTTCACTGATCACCACCTCCCCTTCACTGACCTCCACCTCCCCTTCACTGACCACCACCTCCCCTTCACTGACCACCACCTCCCCTTCACTGACCACCACCTCCCCTTCACTGACCACCACCTCCCCTTCACTGACCACCACCTCCCCTTCACTGACCACCATCTCACCTTCACTGACCACCACCTCCCCTTCACTGACCTCCACCTCCCCTTCACTGACCACCATCTCACCTTCACTGACCACCACCTTCCCTTCACTGATCACCACCTCCCCTTCACTGACCTCCACCTCCCCTTCACTGACCACCACCTCCCCTTCACTGACCACCACCTCCCCTTCATTGACCACCACCTCCCCTTCACTGACCACCACCTCCCCTTCACTGACCACCATCTTCCCTTCATTGTCCACCATCTTCCCTTCATTGTCCACCACCTCCCCATCACTGACCACCATCTCACCTTCACTGTCCACCATCGGATTGTCATTTTCTTACATCTCCCCTTCACTGACCACCTCCTCCCCCTCACTGTCTTTCATTTCTCCTTCACTGTCCACATCTCCTCTTCAGTGTATTCCATTTAATCTTTGTCCTCTATCTCACCTTCATTGTCCACCATTTCCCTTTCACTGTTCTTCATCTTAGCTTCCTTGCCCTACGTCTCCCCTTCACTGTCCACCATTTCCAATTTGTCCTATGTCTCAACTTCACTGTCCGCCATCTCCTCTTCATTGTTCTACATCACCCCTTCACTATTCGCCACCTCGTCTTCATTGTCCTACGTCTTCCCCTTCACTGTCCGCCATCTCCTCTTCATTGTTCTACATCACCCCTTCACTATTCGCCACCTCGTCTTCATTGTCCTACGTCTTCCCCTTCACTGTCCGCCATCTCCTCTTCATTGTCCTACATCTCCCCTTCACTATTCGCCACCTCGTCTTCATTGTCCTACGTCTCACCATCACTGTCTGAGATTTCCTCTTCATTGTTCTACGTCTTCCCCTTCACTGTCCGCTATCTCCTCTTCATTGTCCTACATCTCCCCTTTACTGTCCGCCATCTCCTCTTCATTGTTCTACATCTCACCTTCACTGTCTGCAATCTCTTCTTCATTGTCCAATGTCTCACCTTCACTGTCCGTCATCTCCTTTTTATTGTCATACCACTCACCTTCACTGTCCGACCATCTCCTATTCATTACCCTCTGTGCCACCTTCACTGTCCACCATCGTCTCTTCATTGGCCTATGTCCAGTGCCGGCCCAAGACATTGTGCTGCCTGGGACCAAGAATGAAATGCGGCCCCCCCCCCCCCCCCAGAAAAAAAATCACGCCAACCAAAAGGGCCCCACATTCATTATTTTATATCATGATAACTAAAGGGGACCCGTCATGACTCTATACATGTATAAAGGAGTATAAAGAGGACCTGTCATTGCTCTTTACAAGTAAAGGGATATCAAGAGGACTTGTCATGGCTCTATAAATGTATATAGGACTATAAAGAGTACTTGACATGGCTCTATACATGTATAAAGGAGTATAACGAGGGCCTGTCATGGCTCTATACATGTATAAAGAGGACCTGTCATGGCTCTATACACGTATAAAGAAGTATAAAGAGGACCTGTCATGGCTCTATACATGAATATAGGAGTATATAGAGGACCTGTCGAGACTCTTTACATGTAAAGAAATATAAAGAGGACCTGCCATGGCTCTATACATGTATAAAGAAATATAAAGAGGACCTGCCATGGCTCTATAAATGTATATAGGAGTATAAAGAGGACCTGTCATGGCTCTATACATGTATAAAGAGGGCCTGTCATGGCTCTATACATGCATATAGGCGTATAAAAGGACCTGCCATGGCTCTATACATGTATCTAGGAGTATTAAGGGACCTGTGAATTGCCGGCGGCCACAATGTCTTTTGCGCAAACTAATCAATGTACGCTAATTGTATTTTTTTTTTGGTACCAAAAATATGTAGAAGAATACATATTGGCCTAAACTGAAGAAAATAGTTTATTTTCAAATATCACCAAAAGAAAGCCCTACTTGTGGGATAAAAAGGACATCAATTTTATTTGGGTAGCGGAGCTGGCGGAACGGGCTGGCGGGCATCAGTATGCTGCCCCCCTAAAAGTGCTGCCTGGTACCCATGGTACCACCGGGTCCCATCATAGGGCGGGCCCTGCCTATGTCTCACCTTCACTGTCCACCATCTCCTCTTCATTGTCCTATATTTCCCCTTCACTATCCGCCATCTCCTCTTCTTTGTCTTTGTCTCCCCTTCACTGTCCGCTATCTCCTCTTCATTGTCCTACGTCTCACTTTCACTGTCCGGCATCTCCTTTTCATTGTCCTACGTCTCACTTTCACTGTCCGGCATCTCCTTTTCATTGTCCTACGTCTCACTTTCACTGTCCGCCATCTCCTCTTCATTGTCCTACGTCTAACCTTCACTGTCCGCCATCTCCTCTTCATTGTCCTACGTCTAACCTTCACTGTCCGCCATCTCCTCTTCATTGTCCTACGTCTCACTTTCACTGTCCGGCATCTCCTTTTCATTGTCCTACGTCTCACTTTCACTGTCCGGCATCTCCTTTTCATTGTCCTACGTCTCACTTTCACTGTCCGCCATCTCCTCTTCATTGTCCTACGTCTAACCTTCACTGTCCGCCATCTCCTCTTCATTGTCCTACGTCTAACCTTCACTGTCCGCCATCTCCTCTTCATTGTCCTACGTCTCACTTTCACTGTCCGGCATCTCCTTTTCATTGTCCTACGTCTCACTTTCACTGTCCGGCATCTCCTTTTCATTGTCCTACGTCTCACTTTCACTGTCCGCCATCTCCTCTTCATTGTCCTACGTCTAACCTTCACTGTCCGCCATCTCCTCTTCATTGTCCTACGTCTAACCTTCACTGTCCGCTATCTCCTCTTCATTGTCCTACGTCTCACTTTCACTGTCCGGCATCTCCTTTTCATTGTCCTACGTCTCACCTTCACTGTCCACCCCCAGCCCACTGTCCAGCATTTTTCCCTCACTGTCCATTATCTCCCCTTTATTGAGCTCCATCTTACTTTGTTTTGTTCCTCCAGCCCTGTCAGCATCACAATAACAGAACTGTTTTCTTGCCACACCATGCTCCAGAAGTCAGACACCGTCTCTGGAATAGGTCCTGGAACAAGAGAAAATGAACACTGCAGGAATCCCGCAGACATACGCTCCAGGAAACGGCATGCAACCAATTGCCAGATGGAATATAAGAGCTACAGTATATAAGAGAGATGACACTTTAATTGTCTCACTTTACTCACCTTGTGTTGCTATGTAGAATTGTGGTGCCTTGTAACCCTGGAAGATAAGATAAGTTCCTATTTCTATTGATTTGTAGTTGTAAAATCAAAATATTATTGTATTATTAATCAATATTCAATAATTCATATTGATGAGGAAAGTTCCAAGAAAATCCGATCTCGTGTAGAACAAACTCCAAAATTGATTTAAAGGGGTTGTAAATGAATTTTTTCCCCCTAAATTGCTTCCTTTACCTTAGTTCAGTCCTCCTTCACTTACCTCAGCCTTCGATTTTGCTTTTAAATGTCCTTATTTCTCCTGAGAAATCCTCACTTCCTGTTCTTCTGTCTGTACCTACACACCGTAATGCAAGGCTTTCTCCCTGGTGTGGAGAAAGCCTCTTGAGGGGGCGAGCAGGAGTGTCAGGACACCCAATGACACACAGCTCCTTTCTCTATCTGCAAAGTAGAGTGTGTCCTGACTTGCCTGGTCGCCCCCTCTCCCCTCAAGAGGCTTTCTCCACACCAGGGAGAAAGCCTCCCATTACTGTGTGGAGTTACAGGCAGAAGAACAGGAAGTGAGGATTTCTCAGAAGAAATAAGGACATTTAAAAGCAAAATGGAAGGATGAGGTAAGTGAAGGAGGACTGCACTAAGGTAAAGGAAGCTATTTAGGGAAAAAAAAAATTCTGTTACAACCCTTTTAATAATAAAATAGCAGCATTTTACAAGAACAACATCAAAATATAGAATATAAACATAGCTTCAATAAGTTTCTTATTCTTGAAATGAAGATTGTATAAATATCTCTCTCCAAAAGTACCTGTGTGTGTGTCTGTGTGTAGTTTCCTTGAATCTCAGCATGTCTGCCTGAAAAGCTAAAGTGACTATCTCTAATGCCGCGTACACACGATCATTTCTCGGCATGAAAAAAAACGACGTTTTAAAAAAAGTCATTTAAAATGATCACATTCACATCGTTTTTCGGCTTCTGAAAAACGACAAAAAAAAATTGCATTTTTTCATGTCGTTTTTTAAAATGTAGTTTTTTGTGTTGTTAAAAATGATCGTGTGTGGGCAAAAACTACATTTTAAACACGCGCATGCCCAGAAGCAAGTTATGAGACGGGAGCGCTCGTTCTGGTAAAACTACCATTCATAGTGGAGTAAGCACATTCATCACGCTGTAACAAACTGATAAGAGGCATGGAGGAGCTCAGCTATGAGGAAAGATTAGAGGAACTGAATTTATTCTCTCCTGAGAAGAGGAGAATAAGGGGGGATATGATCAACATGTACAAATATATAAGAGGTCCATACAGTGTACTTGGTGTTGAGTTATTCACTTTACGGTCAACACTGAGGACAAGGGGGCACTCTTTACGTCTAGAGGAAAAGAGATTTCACCTCCAAATACGGAAAGGTTTTTTCACAGTAAGAGCTGTGAGAATGTGGAACAGACTCCCTCCAGAGGTGGTTCTGGCCAGCTCAGTAGATTGCTTTAAGAAAGGCCTGGATTCTTTCCTAAATGTACAGAATATAACTGAGTACTAAGATTTGTAGGTAAAGTTGATCCAGGGTAAATCCGATTGCCTCTCGGGGGATCAGGAAGGAATTTTTTCCCCTGCTGTAGCAAATTGGATCTCATGCTCTGCTGGGGTTTTTTGCCTTCCTCTGGATCAACTGTGGGTATGGAGTTGGGTGTGTAGGATTGTATTGTGTTTTTTATTTTGTTTGTTTATTTTTTTTGTGGTTGAACTGGATGGACTTGTGTCTTTTTTCAACCTGACTAACTATGTAACTATGTAACTATGTAACAGACAAAAAAGCGCAAATCGTCTTTTACCAACAAGGAATCAGCTAAAAGCAGCCCAAAGGCGAATATAACTTCCCCTTTAGAGTGCCGTCGTACGTGTTGTACGTCACCGCGCTTTGTTCATAATTTTTTTTAAAAACGATGGTGTGTGGGCAACGTCGTTTTTAATGATGAAGTTGGAAAAACGTTGTTTTTTGGACATGCTGAAAAACAACGTTTTTTTTCATGCCGAAAAATTATCGTGTGTACACGGCATTATAATCGTCCCCACCTTTTCTTGTGATTTAACATTCCTTGTAGTTCCACAGAAAGCCAGCAAATTTCAAACATCTTATTCACAAAGGTGGGGGTTACTACTCATATGGAGTGGACTATGTGCTATGTGTAAAAAATATTTAACTTGTACGATATAAAATTCTTTTAACATCTAAATATCAGTCTGTAAATGGATAGAAAACTGGCTGAAAGACGGAATTCAGAGAGTGGTGGTTAATGATTCTTAATCTGAATGGTCGAAGGTTATCAGTGGTGTACCCCAAGGTTCAGTGCTGGGACCCTTACTTTTTAATATCTTTATAAATGATATCGGGTCTGAGATCAAAAGTAACATTTCTGTCTTTGCAGATGACACCAAGCTATGCAGTGGAATAACGTCCTTACAGGATGTCTCCCATTTACAAGCCGACCTCAATCCTCTGTCTAATTGGGCGACTGAGTGGCAGATGAGGTTTAATGTTGATAAATGTAAAGTTATGAACTTGGGGGGCTAAGAATATGCATCATACATACTAGGGGGAGTACAACTGGGGGGATCCGTAGTGGAGAAGGATCTGGGGGGATCCGTAGTGGAGAAGGATCTGGGGGGATCCGTAGTGGAGAAGGATCTGGGGGGGATCTGTAGTGGAGAAGGACCTGGGGGGATCCGTGGTGGAGAAGGATCTGGGGGGGATCCGTGGTGGAAAAGGATCTGGGGGGATCCGTAGTGGAGAAGGATCAGGGGGGGATCCGTAGTGGAGAAGGATCTTGGGGGATCCGTAGTGGAGAAGGATCTGGGGGGATCCGTAGTGGAGAAGGATCTGGGGGGATCCGTAGTGGAGAAGGATCTGGGGGGATCCGTAGTGGAGAAGGTTCTGGGGGGATCCATAGTGGAGAAGGATCAGGGGGGGATCCGTAGTGGAGAAGGATCTTGGGGGATCCGTAGTGGAGAAGGATCTGGGAGGATCCGTAGTGGAGAAGGATCTGGGGGGTCCGTAGTGGAGAAGGATCTGTAGTGGAGAAGGATCTGGGGGGATCCTTGGTGGAGAAGGATCTGGGGGTTTTAGTTGATCATAAGCTCAATAATGGCATGCAATGCCAAGCTGCAGTTTCCAAAGCGAGGAAAGTCCTTTCTTGTATAGAGAGGGATGGACTCCAGAGATAGAGAGACACCATCTGTACAAATCATTAGTAAGACCTCATCTGGAATATGCAGTTCAGTTTTGGGCCCCAGTTCTCAAAAAGGATATCGGGGAACTGGAGAAAGTGCAGAGAAGGGCAACCAAACTGATAAGAGGCATGGAGGAGCTCAGCTATGAGGAAAGATTAGAAGAACTGAATTTATTCACTCTTGAGAAGAGGAGAATTAGGGGGCATATGATCCACATGTACAAATATATAAGGGGTCCATATAGTGAACTTGGTGTTGAGTTATTCACTTTACGGTCATCACTGAGGACAAGGGGGCGCTCTTTACGTCTAGAGGAAAAGAGATTTCATCTCCAAATACAGAAAGGTTTCTTCACAGTAAGAGCTGTGAAAATGTGGAACAGACTCCCTCCAGAGGTGGTTCTGGCCAGATCAGTAGATTGCTATAAGAAAGACCTGGATTATTTCCTAAATGTACAGAATATAACTGAGTACTAAGATTTATAGGTAAAGTTGATCCAGGGTAAATCCGATTGCCTCTCGGGGGATCAGGAAGGAATTTTTTTCCCCTGCTGTAGCAAATTGGATCATGCTCTGCTGGGGTTTTTTGCCTTCCTCTGGATCAACTGTGGGTATGGAGTTGGGTGTATGGGATTGTACTGTGTTTTTTATTTTGCTTGTTTATTTTTTTGTGGTTGAACTGGATGGACTTGTGTCTTTTTTCAACCTGACTAACTATGTAACTATGTAAATCAAATACTAATATAAATAAGTATGTATATTATTTCATTAAAAACCAAATGTTCTTGATTAGGATATTAATATCCTAATCAAGAAGTATTGTAATATTAAAGAACTTATAACATTAACTAAAACTTTGGTATCTTCGAAAAGGGTGTAACCTTTTATCTCTTTCATTTGCCACGGGAGAAGGTGAGACTAATTGTTACCACATGTTTGAGCTCTTTAGAAAAGCATTTGAATCTTAAAATAAATATATACTTCCACAGGTATAAAGGTCTATAATTTCCCTTTTTTCATATTTAGAAGATATAAATATTTAAATGTATCCAAGTCCATTATTCTCAGAAACCCAATACATTCATTCATTTGTTAATATTTGTTAATTGATGAATATTAGATTAAAGAAAACTTTCTAACAGTGGTAATGCTAGTAGTAGTCACATTCATGTAGACTATTTCTGTAATGTTAAAATGGAGTTCCACCCAAAAATGGAACTTCCACTTTTTGGATTCGCCCCCCCCCCCCTCCGGTGTCATATTTGGCACCTTTCAGGGGAAGGGGAGAGAAGATACCTGTGTAATACAGGTATTTGCTCCCACTTCCTGGTATAGATCATAGCGGTGATCGCGGTGAACTACGTCATGTCTGGCGCCTACACTGTCCTCCCCGCTGTCTTCTGGGAAACACACAGGTCCCAGAAGATAGCGGGGACCAGTGAAGACGACTCGCGCTTGCCCAGTAGGGAACTGGGAAGTGAAGGCTTTACTTCCTGATGCCCTGAACGAGGATGGCGGCGGCAGCAGCCGAGAGCCGAGCGATTGATCGCCTTCGGCTGCCGACATCGCGGGCACCCTGGACAGGTAAATGTCCATTTGTAGCTGCTGGCTTTTAATATATATTTTTTTTAGGCGGACCTCCACTTCAAGGATGTCTTGGAGCTTATAAGAGTCACTTCTTCAGTTATAATGAGTGTCAGTAACATTTTCCAGCATTTATATCTACACAGGTACCTCCTTCACATTATGTGTCAAGGTAGATGTTCCTTGTCCAAGAACAGGATAGGAGGTGCGTGATTGTTCTAACTACATATTGCCATACCGTGCTTCTGACATCTATTAGAACAACTAGAACTATTAGAACTACTACTACTAGCTAATTATATATTGTAACGGTATGGCCCGTGGGACCCAGAGGCTCTTGAAGGATGTGGGGTACTCCTGTATCAGCTTCACCAATGACTCTTGTGTCTAGGGTCATCCTATGTCCACTAGGGGCATAGGATGACTGAGAAATTATATCTTGAATTACATGAGATGGGACAGTAATGATAATTCATGTATTGCAGGATATCTTGAAATATTACAAGTTGTTCATTCTGAACACAACAGGTCAATAGAGTGTCTCCTTCAATGTGGAACATAGACTGTTGAGATGTTAATTGATGTTTATCACCTCCAGCTACCTGGCTGTAGTGTTGAAAGCTGTGATTACATTCTATTGTCTATTGTGTTAATTAAGCCTGGCTCCTAAGATATTTCATGGTGCTATGCTAACTAACCCTGTATTGTGTGAAAGTTCTATTGATGCTAATATGTGTTGTGAGTTAACACACTCTAAAGGTCAGACGTCTGACTTATGTTCACCCATAGGAATGTGTATTGTGTAGCAAGTGAGAATAGCTTATCGCGGAGTCAGAAAGTCTGTCTAAGATGTGGATTGAGGTGACCGTTACATATATGAAAGTATATAAAACCAAAAGGCAAAGCTTACTACTTACATCAATGTAGGAGGCATTTATATAATCTGATCTGGACCTCAGCACCACGCGAGAATCATCATCTAAAGAACCAAAGGAGAATCGGGATAACTCCAGAAATCCAATATTTTTATTTTATTTTGAATAGAAATGGGTAAAACCCAACCGGAACATAAAACGTAAGTGCTCATGAATGTCGGCATGATTTGTTATTAAAGAGACCTCTGTGATTCCCATGCTTTTGTGTCTCATGAACCAATGATGTGGATGTTTTTGATAATATGCAACTTGTTTTTTTTTTTAATTGAATAAATTGTTCATAGTGAATTCTGAGTTTAATGCACAATTCCTATTTCTGCATGATGACACTATTGAAATCCCTTGCACTATTCCTCCTTGGAATACCTCCAGGTAGTCATATTGTATTGCAGAAAATTACAGTGCTGCCGATTGAAAAGGAAAGGAAGCGGGGTCTTAAAATCCGATTGGCCAAGAGGAGAAGCGGTCATATTGGCCCCCGAGAAGGAAGCCGATGTGAAGCTGGAGATGCAGGGTGAAGCCGCTGAGTGAGCAGGAATGAGCCAAAGCTGCCTAGATTGGTCCACATGAACTGGCCCATATCTACTCTGCAGCAGAAAGTCCATTGGTTCATCATTTCAGCCTTCAGGAGAAGTCACCCAGATCGTCTGGTCATCCTGTGAGACCCAGCCGCACTGATTTTGGTCTTTCAGGAGCACAAGCACATCTGACCCACTGTTATACAACAGATGAGTCCATCTCACATGGTAAGAGTACCCCATCTTTCCTCTGTGTGAAGCAACCTTGAATTCTTCAGGCAAATCGGTCATTCAGCATCCAATGTTGTGATTTGGAGGAATTCTTTTACACTGTGTGTTCCCTATACATGGACTTTATATTATTGTATTTAGTTGTGGTCTCACCACTACATATATTGATTCATTTACTTTGTGGTCACTTCATTAGTTTACTACTATTTTTTACCATTTAGCGCTGCACTATTTATCAATTGTTTCTGTTACACTTTGTTGGCGTGCTGGCAGCTTTTTTGTATTCACTTTTGGGTTTAGCACAGTTTTTTTCCTTTTTTTTTACATTTCTACCCCCCCCCCCTTATCAGAGCTACATTTCCCATGATTCCTAAAGCTGTGGTTGGTATATGGGCATTTCCTCTTCCCAGGGCTTTTTTTCTCAGAGAATAGGTGCAGGAACTCCCTCCTTCTGTCACCTCTTGTGTCCACCTCCTACCCACCTCCAAGCACCATTCCTTGGTTCCACTCCCTACCCATCTCTGAGTACAGTTCCTTGGTTCCACCCCCTACACACCTCCGAGCACTATTCCTTGGTTCCACCCCCTACCCACCTCTGAGCACCATTCATTGGTTCCACCTCCTACCCACCTCTGAGCACCATTCATTGGTTTCACCCCCTACCCACCTCTGAGCACCATTCATTGGTTTCACCCCCTACCCACCTCTGAGCACCATTCATTGGTTTCACCCCCTACCCACCTCTGAGCACCATTTTTTGGTTCCACCCCCTACCCACCTCCGAGCACCATTCTTTGGTTCCAGCCCTCCCACCTCCGAGCACCATTCCTTTTCTCCGCCCCTACCCACCTCCGAACACCATTCCTTGGTTCTACTCCCTACCCATCTCCGAGCACCGTTCCTTGGTTCCACCCCCTACCCTCCTCCAAGCACCATTCATTGGTTTCACCCCCTACCCACCCCCCTACCCACCTCTGAGCACCATTCCTTGGTTCCACTCCTTACCCACCTCCGAGCACCATTCCTTGGTTCCACCCTCTACCCACCTCCGCGCACCATTACATACATTCAGATCTAGAGGTGCCGGAACTGCTTTCCCCTGCGTTCCTGCTGAAAAAAAGCCCTGCCTCTTCCTCAAGTAACAACCAACACATTAAAATATTAAAGAACTTTGCAAAATGTGTTATATGTGATAAACCCACAGAGGAGCCATCTGGGGTATTCTGAGGGCCCTGACCAATCCCCAACAGATGAGTTGGCAGGGGTCAGGCCCACTCAAGTACTCAGGGTCAGCTCAGCTGGGGCAGTGGAGTTGGGGTGGAAACCTGAGAGGGAGTGTTAAAAGGCTGTCGGAGACCCTTAAGGGTGTCCCACAAGTCTGGAATGGGCATGGCCTCGGTTGCGGAAGGGACCCTCTTCATGACACACAGATGTGTCCTGACCGGAGAAACAGGATCAGGAGGAGGACAGCTGGTGGATTGTAGCTGTGATTGCACACACACTTGGGTAGAAAAATCACATGCATGTTGGACTAATAGTAATATTATATAAATCGCCAACATAGTTGTGCAGTGCTGTCATTTCAAAACAGATCCACCCTTTGCAGGCACCTCTGATGTCTGGACATTGGTGGTGCCTTGCAAAGCCTATACAAGGCTATTGTGGACATCCTTGCACATTGGGTACTGTTAGTGGTTTACAGTTGTGTAAGTGATGCAGGGTAGGTCTCCCCTTTGTTAGCAGATAAAACAACCAGCACAATTCATTTTTGTTTATTAGCATTGAGAGTTATATGAGTGTAAAAGATTATTATTTGTGGCAGTACTTACACGGTAAAACCTTCTTGTATCGATTCTTAGCTTGGTTTACAGGGGACATGGCGACACTGCAGAGGTACATCAACCCACCTGGAAGTTCCTATACAAAGATAAAAAAATGAATGCCCATTGACAAATGTCTTTCATCTGTGTGACACAATAAAGTACAGTTGGGTAACCGTAAGTTCAAAGCCAGGCAGATGACAAAGTGCAGCTTGGCTTGGAATTTGAGCAGAGCATCATTATGCCTAAGTCAAGCCCCCTGCTCTAGTGACCCCTGTATTCCTCTGCCCCCAGAGACCCCTGAGTTCCTGTGTCCCCAGTTACCCCTGAGCTTCTTTGCCTCCAGTTACCCCTGAGCTCCTGTGCCTCCAGTTACCCCTGAGCTCCTGTGCCTCCAGTTACCCCTGAGCTCCTGTGCCTCCAGTGACCCCTGAGCTCCTGTGCCTCCAGTGACCCCTGAGCTCCTGTGCCAACGGTGACCCCTGAGCTCCTGTGTCCTCCAGTGACCTTTGAGCTCCTGTGTCCTCCAGTGACCCCTGAGATCCTCTGCCTCCAGTGACCCCTGCATTCCTCTGTCTCCAGTGACTCCTGTGCCTCCAGTTACCCTTTAGCTCCTGTGCCTCTAGTGGCCCCCTGGGCATCCAGTGACCTCTAAGCTCATGTGTCTCCAGTGACCCCTGGGCTCCTGTGCCTCAAGTGACCCCTGAGCTCCTGTGCCTCCAGCGACCCCCGTGTTCCACTGTCTCGAGTGGCTCCTGTGCCTCCAGTGACCTCTAAGCTCATGTGACTCCAGTGACCCCTGAGCTCCTGTGCCTCCAGTGACCCCTGAACACCTGTGCCTCCAGTGACCCATGAGCTCTTGTGCCTCCAGTGAACACTAAGTCACCAGTGATCCCTGAGCTCCTGTGCCTCCAGTGAACCCTGTGCTCCTGTGCCAACGGTGACCCCTCAGCTCCTGTGTCCTCCAGTGACCTTTGAGCTCCTGTGTCCTCCAGTGACCTTTGAGATCCTCTGCCTCCAGTGACCCCTGCATTACTCTGCCTCCAGTGACTCCTGTGCCTCCAGTTATCCTTTAGCTCCTGTGCCTCTAGTGACCCCTGTGCTCCTGTGCATCCAGTGACCTCTAAGCTCATGTGTCTCCAGTGACCCCTGAGCTCCTGTGCCTCAAGTGACCCCTGAGCTCCTGTGCCTCCAGCGACCCCTGTGTTCCAATGT
Organism: Rana temporaria; assembly: GCF_905171775.1. Taxonomy (NCBI): domain Eukaryota; kingdom Metazoa; phylum Chordata; class Amphibia; order Anura; family Ranidae; genus Rana; species Rana temporaria. Next base: position 7,979,103 of record NC_053489.1, on the reverse strand, counting down.
CTCGAGTGGCTCCTGTGCCTCCAGTGACCTCTAAGCTCATGTGTCTCCAGTGACCCCTGAGCTCCTGTGCCTCCAGTGACCCCTACACTCCTGTGCCTCCAGCGACCCCTGTGTTCCACTGCCTCGAGTGGCTCCTGTGCCTCCAGTAAACCCTGTATTCCTGTGCCAATGGTGACCCCCTGATCCCCCATGTCCTCCAGTGACCTTTGAGCTCCTCTGCTTCCAGTGACCCCTGCATTCCTCTGCCCCCATTGACCCCTAAAGTTCGGTTTCCCCAATGACCCCTGAGCTTCTTTACCTCCAGTTACCCCTGAGCTCTTGTGTTTCCAGTGACCCCAGAGCTCCTGTACCTCCAGTAACCTCTGAGCTCCTGTGTCTCAAGTGCCCCTAAGCTCCTGTGTCTTCAGTGACCCCTGTGCTCCTGTGCCTCCAGTGACTCCTGGGCTCCTCTGCCTACAGTGACCCCTGTGTTCCACTGCCTCCAGTGACCCTTTGATATCCTGTGTCTCCAGTGACCACTGAGCTCCTGTGCCTCTAGTGACACCTGGGGCTATTATTTCTACAGTGATCCCAAAGTCTCTGTGACTCCAGTTACCTCTGTGCTCCTGTGTCTCCATTGACCCCATGTGCTCCTGTGCATTCATTGACCTATGAGCTCCCGTGTCTCCAGTGCCCCCAAGCCCCTCTTGTGCCTCCAGTGACCCCTGAGCTCCTCTGCCTCCAGTGACTCCCGTGTTCCTCTGCCTAAAGTGACCCCTGAGCTTCTGTGTCTCCAGTGACCACTGAGCTCCTGTGCTTCCAGTAAAACCCGGGGCGCCTGTGTCGCCAATGACCCCAGAGCTCCTGTGCCTTCAGTGACCCCTGAACTCCTGTGTCTTCCGTGAGTGACCCCTGAGCTCCTGTGCCTCCAGTAACCCCTGTGCTCATGTGCCTTCAGTGACTTTGTGACCTCTGAGCACTCCTGTGACCTGTGGGTCTCTAGCAGCCTCAGTTCTCCTGTGCCTCTAGCAACTCCAGCAAACCCAGTGCTCCTGTGCCTCCAGTGATTCCAGCAACCCCAGTGCTCCTGTGCCTCCAGTGACTCTGTGACCCCTTTGATTCCCTATGATATCCTTGACTCTTGATCATTCTCTTTTACCTCATGACCGATATGATTCCAGGGCATCGTGTGTCACCTTCTAATTTCAAAGCACCCTGTGCCTCCTGTGTCAGCCTGTACACATGTGACTCCAGAGCACCCTGAGCATCCTGTTTTACCAGGAGACCCTGTGACTCTAGTGCACCCTGTGTGCCCCATGTTATTTTGTGACTCCAGTATACCAAAAGCATCTCCATGACACTTGTGTCTCCACACAGCCCTAGGTATGCTCCTATATCTCTTGGATTGTCCCTCTTCCTGTGCCTAGGGACCCCTGTCCATGACATTACCTATATTACATAACACATATCTGCTCACTTCAACATAGGGGAAAGATACAATAAAACTGATACAAGAGTGTCTGCAGATGAGCCGATGTGTCCCAGAAAGTAAGGTGTAATGATATACTTGGCAACCTTGTGTGCCATATAGAGCACCTCTGACAGAAGCAACCACACATTATTTACCTCTAATTGTCCCACTGTGCCCAAAGTGTCTTCTGACCACAAACAATTCACAAATTTGCTGCATGAGACCATCAAGCTATGCATGCCGGCCACCTCCTACCTGGTACTCCTGGTAACGCCCCACAGATAAAATGGCGCAATCTTCCTCCTCATTTTCATTGGTGTCCACTATCTCCATCATCCGGAACCTCTTTACAACATCCAGGAATTTATCCACAGGGATATCTTTCTTCTTACCTAGAGAAATAAATTATCACTTTTTACTTCTAATGCCCCGTACACACGATCGGATTTTCCGCCTGAAAAACCTTGGATGTTTTTTCCAACGGAATTCCGCTCAAGCTTGGCTTGCATACACACGGTCACACAAAAGTTCTCTGAACTTTTGACTGCCAAGAATGCAGTGACGTCCAACACTACGAAGAGCCGAGAAAATGAAGTTCAATGCTTCTGAGCATGCGTCGAATTGTTTCCGAGCATGCGTCGGAATTTTGCGCGTCGAAATTGCTACAGACGATTGGATTTTCTGATAGGATTTTTTTCCATCTGAAAATTTGAGAACAATACCAGACCTGAAGGGCCTGGTAATTGAATTTGGGGGGACCCCCACGCTTTTTTTTTTTTTTTAGGAATGAATTCTCTCTGTATTGCCGGGAGCCGACAATTCATTATAGCCGCGAGTCATTTTTAAATTACTTTTTTTCCTTCAGAAATTACACTTTGTGCAGAGACAGTTCTAAGCACGGGAAACAAGCGCTACTTCACAGGCATACTTTACACCCCCCCTAGGTATGAAATTTAAAGGAACTGCTCTCAATCTTTTGTTGGCGGAAATTCCGACAGCAAAAGTCCAATGGAGCCTACACGTGGTCGAAATTTTCGTTCAAAAGCTCACATCAGACTTTTCTTGTCGGATTTTCCGATCGTGTGTACGGGCATAAGAAACAAATGACGGGATTGATCAAATGCTATAGAATTAGAATGATAGAATTCCAGTCTACGTATGGTACTGTGCAAGGGTTTTAGGCAGGTGTGAAGAAATGCTGTAAAGTAAGAATGCTTTCAAAAATATATATTTTTATTTTTTTATTTTTATCAATTAACAAAATGGAAAGTAAATGAACTGAAGAGAAATCCAAATCAAATCAATATTTCCCTGCCTTCTTTTAGGTAGACTTCCACACAGTTTTTGAAGGAATCAGACCTTCGCTAAAGAACTGCCTCTTACTATAGCCAAATATTTCACATTTTGATTCATCGGTCCAGAGTACCTGCTGACATTTTTCTGCACCCCAGTTCCTATGTTGTCATCCATAGTTGAGTCGCTTAGCCTTGTTTCCATGTCGGAGGTATGGTGGCTTTTTGGCCACAATTCTTCCATAAGGACCACTTCTGGCCAGACTTCTCCAGTAGATAGGTGTACCTGAGTCCCACTGGTTTCTCCCAGTTCTGTGCTGATAGCACTGCTGGACATCTTCCCACGTGGAAAGGAAGTAAGCATGATGTGTCTTTCATCTTCTGCTGTCAGGAAGGGCATGCCAGTACCCAAAATGGCAGGCAAAACAAGACGGCTTGTTACTTCAGCCACTGTCAGAAGATCCACTTGGCACTCATGCGACTCTGCACTCCTGCACCTCCTGTCTGCTCTACCAGGGGGCCTTGAGTCAGAGGTGTAAGAGAGGCCGTTGTAGTGATCTAATAAGTCCAATAAATGTAGTGATATAGATGTATAGTATGATGACTATAAATTACGTTGTTTCGCAGCAACACACAGGCTCTCCAGAGAATGCAATTTTAATTAACTGACTTCTAATACAGAATAAAGTCCAAATTCCACAGATGATACAAAAGTCCAACAGAGTAATTCAAAGTCTCATCTTAGAGAATGCATGTTCTGATCACTTCCAGATCAACATATGTCCATGCAGAGAATACATAGGGGTATATTCTCTGTACTTCTAGATCTGTGCCATGTTTCTCAGTGACAAGTCCAGACGGAATGCCAGCTTGACTGCCTCAAAAACAGGTCTCACACTGGAGGGAGTGGTTCCTCCAGGTCAACCAACTGTTTCCCTGAATGAAAACCCCCAAGTCTAATTACCATCAATAAATACTTCCTTATGTATGTAAGGAAGTACCAGGCCATCTCACACACCTAGGTAGTCTTATATAAGATTAACACATCAAAGGGTCCTCAGCTGTTCCTTTGATCTGTGTTTGACCACTAACCCCTTTGGTCAGAAAACACCCTTTGATGTGTAACATTGAATGCCTGTATGTATACCATGCCATACATATAACACAATATTTTAAATACCTACACATATATATTAATATTACAACAGCCATCCTCTGCATATCAGGCTCTACCGTCAGGTACGTGACAGCTGCATTAATTTTCCTTGGCCGACCACTGCGTCTACAGTCCTCAACATTGCCCGATCAATGGTTCTCTCAATGCTGAGAAACTGATGAGTCAAAATGTGAAATGTTTGGCTGTTTGTAGGGGGAAGGGTTGGAGAGCGGTACAATAATGAGTGGTTGCAGCCAACTGTGAAGCATGGTGGAGATTCCTTGCAAGTTTGGGGCTGCATTTCTGCAAATGGAGTTGGGGATTTGGTCAGGATCAATGGTTTCCTCAATGCAGGCAGATACTTATTTATAATGCCATACCATTAGGGAGGCGTGTGATTGGCCCAAATGTATTCTACAGCAGGACAACCACCCCAAACATACATCCAATATCATTAAGAACTATCTTCAGTGTAAAGAAGAACAGGGAGTCCTGGATGTGATGATTTGACCGCCAAAGAACCATGATCTCACCATCATGGAGTCTGTCTGGGATTACATGAAGAGACAGAAGGATCTGAGGCAGCCGACATCCACAGGATCTGGGCTTAGTTCTCCATGATGTTTGGAACAACCTACCTGCCAAGTTCCTTCAAAACATGTGGGCAACTCTACCTAGAAGAATCGATGGTGATTTGAAGGTAAAGGGTGGTCACACCATATACTGGATTGATTTGATTTGGATTTCTCTTCTTATCAATTACTTTTTGTTATTTGCTAAACAAATTAACTATTAACACTTCTATTTCTGACAGCATTCTTAATTGAGAGAGAGAGAGAGAGAGAGAGAGAGAGAGAGAGAGAGAGACAGACGGTAATACATAAATCACTTATAAACAATCTTTTTCCTGCTGCCTATATCCTGATTGAGAAGATCCACCATTTCCCGACACCAGGCAACTAGGGATGAGCCCGATTTTCGAGTCGAACGTAAGTGCAACTCGAACATCGGGTGTTTGCCTGTTCGCCGAATAGCGAACAATTTGGGGTGTCCGTGGCAAATTTCGAAAGCCGCTGAACACCCTGTTAAAGTCTATGGGAGAAATCAAAAGTGCTAATTTTAAAGGCAAATTATTATGATAAAAAAGTGTCCCAGGGGACATGTATCAATGCAAATAAAGACCCAAAAGCATCCTCCCTATGTTAAGGGCATGTGACCTGGTACGGTTCAGGAGGGGGGGTGCTATCTCGTCCCTCCCTCTTTTCCTGCAGCCTGTCAGGTTGCGTGCTTGGATAAGGGTCTGGTATGGATTTTTGGGGGGAACCCTATGCCATTTTTTTCTTTTGCCGCATGGTTCCCCTTTAAATCCATACCAGACCTGAAGGGTCTGGTATGGATTTTGAGGGGGATCCCTACGCCATTTTTTTTTATTTTGGTGCGGGGTTCCCCTTAATATCCATACCAGACCTAAAGGGCCTGGTATGGAATTTGGGGGACCCCCACACAATTTATTTTTTATTTAGGTTCGGGGTTCCCCTTAATATTCATACCAGACCCAAAGGGCCTAGTAATGGACTGGTGGGACCGATGCCATTTTTTTCAATGACTTTTATCTGTATTGCCGGGACCCAACAATACATTAAGGCCACAAGTAGTTTTAAATGAATTGTATTCCTTTAGAAATGTCATTTTGTGCAGAGACAGTTCTAAACACGGGAAACATGCACTATTTTACAGGCATACTATAGAGACCCCCCCCCCCTAGGTACGAAATTTAAAAGAATATTTAATTTTTTTTGTTTCACTTTAATCATCATTAAAATCACTGCTCCCGAAAAAAACGGCCGTTTTAAAAACTTTTTTTTTGCATTGATACATGTCCCCTGGGGCCATGTTCATGCCCCATAGACTTTAACAGTGTTCGAACAATTTTTTTGCCTGTTCGCAAGTTCTGGTGCAAACCGAACCGGTGGTGTTCGGCCCATTACAGGCAACAAATGAGAGAGTGAGGGTGTCACCCGGACAGGAAGAATCTGGTCTTCTATGGGTGGAACCAAAGAGCTCCTGAATCTGAGTGATGGTTAAAGGCAGTTTAGTTGGACCTTTTATATCCTCTTCCCCCAATATTTTCAACGTACCATGTCCAGGCTGAACCTTTAATTGGATATCAGATGACCTCATTACTTTGCTGTATAGAAAAGGGAGAATTATAGTTAATTGCTGTACATTCAAAGAAAGCAAAAAAAGAGAACAAAAAGCACAATAAGCCTGAGCATGCAGCTGAACCCTATCCAGAAAAAGAGGAAACCATGGATGAAAACTCATCAATTCAGGGAAGCCTATCCTGCCTTTAGCTAATAACCAAATCTTCTATTTCTCCTGTCAGTTCATTCCTCACAGTTAATACCTTTTGTTCCACCAGCCTGTCCCTATTAGATTGTAGGCTTGCAAGAGCAGGGCTCTACTAACCCAAAATCCATACCAGACCCTTATCCGAGCACGCAGCCAGTCAGAAAAAAGTGGGTGGGGACGAGCGAGCGCCCCCCCCCTCCTGAACCGTACCAGGCCGCATGCCCTCAACATGGGGGGTGGGTGCTTTGGGGCAGGGGGGAGCCCTGCGGCCCCCCCACCCCAAAGCACCTTGTCCCCATGTTGATGAAGACAAGGGCCTCTTCCCGACAACTCTGGCCACTGGTTGTTGGGGTCTGCGGGCGGGGGGCTTATTGAAATCCAGGAGCCCCCTTTAATAAGGGGGACCCCAGATGCCAGCCCCCACCCTATGTGAATGAGTATAGGGTACATCGTAACCCTATCCATTCACCTGGAGGAAAAAAGTGTCAATAAAAAAAACACACTAGACAGGTTTTTAAAGTAATTTATTAAGCAGCTCCGGGGGTCTTCTTCCGACTTCTCAGCCCTCTTCTCCCGCTTTCCGGTGCCTTCTGCCTTCTGCCGGACTCCTCCGCTATCTTCCAGGTCTTTTACTAGCATCGGCCCGGTCTTCTCCGTTGTCTTCTTCCCTGTTCTCTTCTTCCGATTTTGACACAACGCTCTCTCCCAGTGTAATGCCTTGTGCGCAATGACTTATATAGGCATTAAGGGGGCACCGGGTGATGTCACTCGGTGACTTTGCCCCTTATGGCGTCACAGTCTCGGGGCATGATGGGACTGTGACAGCATAAGGGGCGGGGTCACATCACCTGGTGGCCACGCCCCATGCCTATATAGGTCATTGCGCGCCGCGCGCATGGCATTACAGCAGAAGAGAGCGTTGTGTCAACATTGGAAGAAGAGAACAGGGAAGAAGACGATGGAAGAAAACTGGGCCACCGCTAGTAAAAGAGCTGGAAGAAGATAGCGGAGCAGCCCGGCAGAAGGCAGAAGGCACCGGAAAGCAGGAGAAGAGAGCAGAGAAGTCGGAAGAAGACTCCCAGAGTGCCCCAGAGCTGCCTAATAAATTACTTTAAAAACCTGTCTAGTGTGTTTTTTTTATTGACACTTTTTTCCTCCAGGTGAATGGGTAGGGGTACGATGTACCCCATACTCATTCACATAGGGTGGGGGGCTGGGATCTGCGGGGCCCCCTTCTTAAAGGGGGCTCCCGGATTCCGATAAGCCCCCCGCCCGCAGCCCCCGACAACCAACGGCCAGGGTTGTCGGGAGGAAGCCCTTGTCCTCATCAACATGGGGACAAGGTGCTTTGTGGTGGGGGGGGCTCATCCCCACCCTCTTTCCTGACTGGCCGGGCTGTGTGCTCGGATAAGGGTCTGGTATGGATTTTGGGGGAACCCCCACGCCGTTTTTTCGGCGTAGGGGATTCCCCTTAAAATCCATACCAGACCTAAGGGCCTGGTATGCTCTTGCCCATGCCGCTTTTTTATTTGAAATTTGGCGTGGAGTTCCCCCTCATGATTCATACCAAACACAGTGCCTGGTATTGGCGGGGATCCAAGTCGGATCTCCGACAATGTCGAGGGGACATTGTCGTTTTTTTCTCGAGATGTACAGTACCCTGTTGCCGAGAACCAGCACGATGGGGATTGAGCTGGAAACCCATTCTCGCGGGCAGGTACTGTATTGTTGCTGTATTGTCTCCCTTTATATTGTAAAGTACTGTGCAAAGTGTTGGCGCTATATAAATCCTGAATAATAATGATATTTACTAGGGTTGTCCCGATACCGATACCAGTATCGGTATCGGGACCGATACCGAGTATTTGCGGGAGTACTCCCGCAAATACCCCCGATACCGAAATAGAATACTTGCCCCCCCCCCCCCGCCGCCGCAAACCGGCCGCCTCAGCCGCGTTAATAAGCGTGCGGGGAACATTACAGCTTTCGTTTGAATAGCTGTATCTCCGCCGCGTATAGACACTCCCCCTTGCGCGGGATTGGACGGATGATCTGTCCAATCCCGAGCAAGGGAGAGTGTCTATACACGGCACGGCGGGGATACAGCTATTCAAACGAAAGCTGTAATGTTCCCCGCACGCTGATTAACGTGGCACGTGCGGCATCATCCAGGTATGTGGGACATGGCTGCAATATGTGGGGGGACATGGCTGCATTATGTGGGGGACGTGGCTGCATTATGTGGGGGACATGGCTGGAATATGTGGGGGACATGGCTGAAATATGTGGGGGACATGGCTGAAATATGTGGGGGACATGGCTGCAATATGTGGGGGACATGGCTGCAATATGTGGGGGACATGGCTGCAATATGTGGGGGACATGGCTGCATTATGTGGGGGACATGGCTGCATTATGTGGGGGACATGGCTGGAATATGTGGGGGACATGACTGGAATATGTGGGGGACATGGCTGGAATATGTGGGGGACATGGCTGGAATATGTGGGGGACATGGCTGCAATATGTGGGGGGACATGGCTGCATATGTGGGGGGACATGGCTGCAATATGTGGGGGACATGGCTGCATATGTGGGGGGACATGGCTGCATATGTGGGGGGACATGGCTGCATATGTGGGGGACATGGCTGCAATATGTGGGGGACATGGCTGCAATATGTGGGGGGACATGGCTGCATTATGTGGGGGGACATGGCTGCATTATGTGGGGGACATGGCTGCAATATGTGGGGGACATGGCTGCAATATGTGGGGGACATGGCTGGAATATGTGGGGGACATAGCTGCAATATGTGGGGGACATGGCTGCATTATGTGGGGGACATGGCTGCATTATGTGGGGGACATGGCTGGAATATGTGGGGGACATGGCTGCATATGTGGGGGACATGGCTGCATATGTGGGGGACATGGCTGGAATATGTGGGGGACATGGCTGGAATATGTGGGGGGACATGGCTGCAATATGTGGGGGACATGGCTGCCTATGTGGGGGGACATGGCTGCAATATGTGGGGGACATGGCTGCCTATGTGGGGGGACATGGCTGCCTATGTGGGGGGACATGGCTGCATATGTGGGGGGGCATGGCTGCATATGTGGGGGGACATGGCTGGAATATGTGGGGGACATGGCTGGATATATGTGGGGGACATGGCTGCATATGTGGTGGGACATGGCTGCATTTGGGGACACATTTAAAAAAAAGTATTGGTAATCGGTATCGGCGAGTACATGAAAAAAAGTATCGGTACTTGTACTCAGTCCTAAAAAAATGGTATCGGGACAACCCTAGTATTTACCACAGACTGCTCAACCAAGATTTCCTGAAGGTGCCATAGACATGACATGGGAGCTTTAGAATGCATAGGGTCCATTTATAAATGATGTTGCCCAAGATTCATACAACTTTCAACAATGTTTCATACATTTTTCCAACTGGATCGATTTATATATTGACCCCTTATTATAACTCTATATAATTTCCCTTCAACTCAGAAGGAGACATACCCTGAAGACCGGACCCTCCATACCACCACCAAGATCAGAAGGAGACATACCCTGAAGACTGGACCCTCCATACCACCACCAAGATCAGAAGGAGACATACCCTGAAGACCGGACCCTCCATACCACCACCAAGATCAGAAGGAGGAGCAGTAAAATCACAGCCGATATCGACCCGGCAATCATCTGAACTGTGCTGTCCGCAGGCTCAGGAACTGTCACCGCTAAAACAAAGAGAAATATTACTGGATCACATTTCTCCAATAAAGAATTATCTCATTATTCTTATCATCGCGCATATTCCAGGTGGACATTTGTTTAACCACTTCGTTACTGCGCCTGTTTTTCAGATTCAGTGTTTACGAGACTAAAACAGTTTTTTTTGCTAGAATATTACTTAAAACCCCCAAACATTATATATATATATTTTTCTAACACCCTAGAGAATAAAATGGCAGTCATTGCAATACTTTTTGTCACACCGTATTTGCGCAGCGGTCTTACAAGCGCACTTTTTTTGGAAAAAAAACACTTTTTTGAATTAAAAAATAAGACAACAATAAATTTTTCCCAATTTTTTTATATATTGTGAAAGAATGTTACGCCGAGTAAAATGATACCCAACATGTCACGCTTAAAAATTGCGCCCGCTCGTGGCATGGCGTCAAACTTTCACCCTTAAAAATCTCGATAGGCGACGTTTAAAAAATTCTACAGGTTGCATTTTTTGAGTTACAGAGTAGGCCTAGGGCTAGAATTATTGCTCTCGCTCTAACGATCGCGGCGATACCTCACTTGTGTGATTTGAACACCGTTTTCATATGCGGGCGCTACTCGCGTAAGCGTTCGCTTCTGCGTGCGAGCTCGTCGGGACGGGACGGGTCGCTTTAAAAAAATTTTTTGTTTTCTTATTTATTTTTATTTTATTACTTTTTACACTGAAAAAAAAGAAAATAAAATTTGATCACTTTTATTCCTATTACAAGGAATGTAAACATCCCTTGTAATAGAAAAAAGCACGACAGGTCCTCTTAAATATGAGATCTGGGGTCAAAAAGACCTCAGATCTCATATTTAGACTAAAATGCAAGAAAAAAAAAAAATTTGGAAATGTCATTTTTTCAAATGACAAAAAAAAAAAAATGTTTCTTTAAGAGGCTGGGCGGGACTGACGTTTTGACGTCACTTCCGCCCAGCAGAGCTATGGGGACGGGCGAAGGAGATTTTTCCTTCACTCGTAACCCCGCTCAGCTGCCGAACGGTCCCGATCTCCTCCGCCGCTACCGACGGCTCCGGTAAGCGGCGGAGGGCGCGGGACAGCGGCGGGAGGGGGGGGGCCCTCTCCCGCCACCGATAACGGCGATCGCGCGGCGAATCCGCCGCGGAGACCGCCGTTATCGTGTACAGGACCGTCGGCACTAAAGATGGATACCTCAGTTGTGGCAGCTGCTGCCGTTACTGAGATATCCATCTTTAAACACAGGACGTATTTTGACTATGGGCCAGTAACCAAGTGGTTAACGGGTTAACGACTGGCTCACGCCGATATACGCCGGCAGAATGGCACGGCTGGGCAAAGTGACGTATATTTACGTCACTTCGAATTTCCTGCCATGCAGACGCGCACGCCCCTGCCACGAGCTCCGTGACCGCGCCCGCTTGACCTGCAGACTCGATGTCCGCCGGTGTCCCGCGATCGGGTCACAGAGCTGAAAAACAGGGGGGAGAGGCCAGTGTAAACACAGCATCTCCCCGTTCTTCCTAGTGACAGGACACTGATTGTCTGCTCCCTCTCATCCGTACCACACTTGTGGCAACATGATTAGATATATATATTTTTTTATATTTAGCAAACACATTAAAATATAAATAATGGGGTCCAACATAGCTACCCCCAATGAAATTGCAATCAATATTAAACATATGATACTAAAAACATCTTAGTAAGTAGATAACAAATAAATGCTGGCCTGTTCTAACGCGTTTCGCAGTTAACAGCTGCTTCATCAGGGATACTGCGGAAGCATCACGACATATCAGGCTCGCAGAAACCGATAATATCCAAGGGGATGCCCTGCACAAGGCGTATGAACCCACCCCCCGACAAAGGCCCTGGGGGCGGGTGGCAATTTGGGCTCTGGACCAGCCAGAGGAGAGACGGGGGCCACAACCAGCCAGAACCAGAACAACACAGGCTTAGTGTGACAGCATTTCCAAGCAGGATGTGCAGCGGCAGTATACAGACAAATAATATACTATTAGCTAGATTCACATAGAGTTAGGCCGGCTTATCAGTAGATACGGCAACCTAACTCGGAATCTGCGCCGACCTAAGTTTAAGTGTATTCTCAAACAGAGATACACTTAAACCTATCTAAGATACGATGGCCTGCGCCGTCGTATCCTAGGGTGCAATATTTAGGCTGGCCGCTAGGTGGCGCTTCCATTGCGTTCGGCGTAGAATATGTAAATCACTAGATACGCCTATTCACGAACGTACGTGCGCCCGACGCAGTAAAGATACGCCGTTTACGTAAGGCATTTTCAGCCGTAAAGTTATTCCATCAAATAGCTGGACTAGTAATGTTAAGTATGGCCGTCGTTCCTGCGTCAAAATTTGAAAATTTTACGTCGCTTGCGTAAGTCGTCCATGAATAGGGCACGTCCACGTTGAAACCAATACGTCCTTGCGGTGTACTTTGCCGCAATGCACACTGGGATATGTACACGGATGGCGCATGCGCCGTTCGTAAAAAAAAAACGTCAATCACGTCGGGTCACAGTTAATCTACATAAAACACGCCCCCCACATCCTCATTTGAATTTGGCGCGCTTACGCCGGCCTATTCACGCTACGTCGCCGTAACATAGCAGGCAAGTACTTTGTGAATACAGTACTTGCCTAGCTAACTTACGGCGGCGTAGTGTAAATACGATACGCTACGCCGCCGCAAAGATGCGGCGGTCTTTTTGAATCCACCTATATGCATACAAAATATCATACCTTTAAGGAAGCCAGCATAGGCACACGATGATTTATTCACCTGGGGAAAAGGAGACATTTTTAAACAAAATACATTTAAATAAAGTTTTCAATTCATGTATAGATTTTTTCTTACAGTGGGTGTATATAGGCAATAACATGGGGGGCATTTATAACACAGCTCAACAACCTAAGGCACCGATTCTCAACCGTCATGAGACCAGAACATGGAAGATGCATCCAAAAACCTTCCATCAGGGAATGCAATTTTTTTTAAGTATATTTTAAATATAAATCACCCCCATGTGGTGCAGATTCCACCTGCTGCCCCCCCCCCAACCCAACCCAACAGCGCTGCCAGCTGCTGCTGCACACACACAAGGCGATGTTTCAGGATGTCATTTACCAGTCTTTTCATTTTCCGAATGAACACGGTGAGTGATCAGTACCGATTTCTCACTGTGTCCATTCGTAACTGAAGCCTAGCAAACTGAGTTTTACTATGCTTCAGTTTGTGAATGAACAGGAAGCCGATCAGCACTTCCCATTTATTCCTTGTCCAGTCTCAAACGTCTGTTTAGGCCCCTGATGTTTCACCAAAGCACCCCCAACAGAACTTTTCAAAATGTATAAAAAAATACGAAGAAAAAAAAAATGTACAAAATAATGAAACAAAAAAAAAATTGTAAAAACAAAAAAAATAATATGAAACAAAATACAATTGTAAAAAAATAATAAAACAAAAAAAATTGTAAAAAAATAATAACACAAAACAAATTGTAAAAAAATAATAAAATAATATGAAACAAAATAAAATTGTAAAAAAACTAATAAAACAATTTTTTAAAAAAAAAAATAAAATATGAAACAAAATAACAATTGTAAAAAAAAAATAAAACAAAAAAAATAATAATATGAAACAAAATAAAATTGTAAAAAAATAATAAAACAAAAAAAATAGTAAAAATAATAATAATATGAAGCAAAATACAATTGTAAAAAAATAATAAAACAAAAGAAAATTGTAAAAAATAATAAAATAATAAAACAAATAACTACCAACACCGTCCAATGCCCTATTGCCTTACTGACACCAATATCTGCCCTACTGACACTGTTCACGTGGTAATACATTTTAACCACTTCAGCCCTGGAGGATTTGGCTGCCCAAAGACCAGGGCACTATTTGCGATTTTCAGCACTGCGTCGCTTTAAATGACAATTGCGCGGTCGTGCGTAAACTATAGCCTACTGTTCAGCTTTAGAAAATAATCAGCCAACGTTATTAAGTACAACTGTTTTATCTGCTCCAGCCTCACACAGCAGAAGATTTGAACTTGAAACTCACCTGTTTCCATTGGCTAGTGACCCGGATGTAGACGGTGTAATTATGTTTGGGGATCAGAGGGGCGTTGTGGAATCCATTATAATATTGATTATCCCCCGGAAGGAAGGGCCTGGCCTCGGTAAGGTTCTGTGCCGGAAGAACAGCCGCAGTGTAATGACTGGGAGTCCCGCTGGAGTTGTAGTGGACGGTTTTGTATCTCAGACAGTTTGCGCTCATATTGTGTTCCTGACCACCAAAGACAATTATTTCGTAAAAGCTGAAGATGGGAAACAGACAAATAATGAAAGCTTTGAAATAATATGAATCGGATCATCTATACCAGTGGTCTCCAAACTGCGGCCCGGGGGCCAGATGTGGCCCTTTGCTTGATTTTATCCGGCCCTTGGGGTGCTTTTTTATTCAGTGGCACCAATGATGGGGCAGAATTCCTCCCAATGACACCAATGATGGGGCATAATTCCTCCCAATGACACCAATGATGGGGCAGAATTCCTCCCATTGACACCAATGATGGGGCAGAATTCCTCCCAATGATGGGGCAGAATTCCTCCAAATGATGGGGCAGAATTCTTCCCAATGACACCAATGATGGGGCAGAATTCCTCCCAATGATGGGGCAGAATTCCTCCCAATGACACCAATGATGGGGCAGAATTCCTCCCAATGATGGGGCAGAATTCCTCCAAATGATGGGGCAGAATTCTTCCCAATGACACCAATGATGGGGCAGAATTCCTCCCAATGATGGGGCAGAATTCCTCCCAATGATGGGGCAGAATTCCTCCCAATAATGGGGCAGAATTCCTCCCAATAATGGGGCAGAATTCCTCCCAATGATGGGGCAGAATTCCTCCCAATGATGGGACAGAATTCCTCCCAATGATGGGGCAGAATTCCTCCCAATGACACCAATGATGGGGCAGAATTTCCTCCCAGTAATGGGGCAGAATTTCCTCCCAATGATGGGGCAGAATTTCCTCCCAGTGATGGGGCAGAATTTCCTCCCAATGATGAGGCAGAATTCCTCCAAATGATGGGGCAGAATTCTTCCCAATGACACCAATGATGGGGCAGAATTCCTCCCAATGATGGGGCAGAATTCCTCCCAATGATGGGGCAGAATTCCTCCCAATAATGGGGCAGAATTCCTCCCAATAATGGGGCAGAATTCCTCCCAATGATGGGGCAGAATTCCTCCCAATGATGGGGCAGAATTCCTCCCAATGACACCAATGATGGGGCAGAATTTCATCCCAGTGATGGGGCAGAATTTCCTCCCAATGATGGGGCAGAATTTCCTCCCAGTGATGGGGCAGAATTTCCTCCCAATGATGGGACAGAATTCCTCCCAATGATGGGGCAGAATTCCTCCCAATGACACCAATGATGGGGCAGATTTTCCTCCCAATGATGGGGCAGAATTTCCTCCCAATGGTGGGGCAGAATTTCCTCCCAATGGTGGGGCAGAATTTCCTCCCAATGATGGGGCAGAATTTCCTCCCAATGATGGGGCAGAATTCCTCCCAATGACACCAATGATGGGGTCCAATGACACTATTGAATGGGGTCCAATGACACCATTGATGGGGGATTTTGTACTCCTGATGGCCACAGTCCGGCCCCCTTAAAGTCTGTAGGACAGTAATCTGACCCTTTGTTTAGAACGTTTGGAGACCCCTGATCTATACTGTTCAAAAAGTGTGTAATTAAAATGTAGCTACTGCATTTATTCATACAAAGATACAATTGTGGGCCAGATCTTCTCATCCAACATCTCTATCTGACCTTAACCCTACTGAATACTCTTTGGATGAGTTGGAAATCCAATTGTTAGCCAGATCTCTTCATCCAACATCCGTACCTGACCTACTGAAAACCTTTCAGATGAGTAGGAAATCCAATTGTGAGCCAGGTATTTTCATCCAACATTACCTGACCTCAACCCTACCCTTTGGGATGTGTTGGAAATCTTCAACAAAATCTTCAACACTTTTTCCTGACCTCAACCCTACTGAACACCTTTGGGATGAGTTGGAAATACAATTTTGAACCAAACCTTCTCATTTAACATCCATATCTGAACTCAACCCTACTGAACACCTTTTGGATGAGTTGGAAATCTAATTGTGAGCCAGATCTTCTCATCCAACATCTCTATCTGACCTCAACCCTACTCAATTGTGAGCCAGATCTTCTATTCCAACATCTGTATCTGACCTCAACCCTACTGAACACCTTCTGGATGAGTTGGAAATTCAATTGTGAGCCAGATCTTTTCATCTAACATCCATATTGGACCTCAACCCGACTGAACACCTTTTGGATGAGTTGGAAATCTAATTGTGAGCCAGATCTTCTCATCCAACATCTCTATCTGACCTCAACCCTACTCAATACCCTTTGGATGAGTTGGAAATCCAATTGTGAGCCAGATCTCTTCATCTAACATCCATATCGGACCTCAACCCTAGTGAATACCTTTGGGATGAGTTGGAAATCCAATTGTGAGCCAGATCTTCTCATCCAACACCAGTACCTGACCTCACAAATGTTCTTCTGCTTAAATGGATACACATTCCCACTACCAACCCCCAAATTCTTGTGGAAAGCCTTCCAAAAGAGTGGAGGCTGTTATGCCCTGTACACACCATCACTTTATGTGATGAAAAAAAACGACATTTTCTGTGAAGTAAAAAACGACGTTTTTGAAACTTCAATTTTCAAAGACGAAGTTGCCTACACACCATCGTTTTTCTCACAATGTTCTAGCAAAGCGAGGTTACGTTCCACCACGTTTTTCCATTGAAGCTCACTTCATAAGTAGCTTCTAGGCATGCGCGGGTGAAAAAACGTCGTTTTAAACGACGTTTTTGCTACACACGGTCAATTTCTGTGAAGTAAAAGTTGACGTTTTGAAAAACGACACATAAAATTGAAGCATGCTTCAATTTTCTTTGGTCGTTTTTTAGAAGACATAAAACGACGTTTTCCCCCACACACGGTCACTTAAAGTGACGTTTTTAAAAACGTCATTTTTTTTCATCACATAAAGTGATGGTGTGTACGCGGCATAAGAGTTTGTTTACGATTGCACGTAATCAAAAACATGTCAAAACATGTTGAAGCGGTAGCCACTTTAAAGCGAGTAATGCCCCGAATACACGATCAGATTTTCTGACAGCAAAAGTCCGATGTGAGCTTTTGAATGGAAATTCCGACTGTGTGTAGGCTCCATGTGACTTTTGCTGTTGGAATCTCCACCAACAAAAGATTGAGAGCTGGTTCTCAATTTTTACGACTGGAAAAAAATCAGATCGGAAATTCCGATGGTCTGTAGCAATTCCGATGCGCAAAATTCCGACGCATTCTCGGAAGCACTGAACTTAATTTTCTCGGCTAGTCGTAGTGTTGTACGTCACCACGTTCTAGAAAGTCGAAAGTTCAGAGGACTTTTGTGTGACCGTGTGTATGCAAGCCAAGCTTGAGCGGAATTCCGTCAGAAAAAACATTCAAGGTTTTTCTGACGGAAAATCCGATCGCGCGTACAGGGCATTACAGTTGAAGCACATATAAATGAGCCCTTAAAGCCAAAAAAAACATTGGCAACTTTCTAGTAATGGCCTTGGCTTTGGAATGGGATGACCAACAAGGTGTGGTGGTCACGTGTTATACAGTGTAGCCATATAAATGCATTTACCATTGTGAACCACCCATACGGTAAGCATAAGTTATAAGGAAATGATGTGCAGTTTCTGACCTGATTGGTCCGTAGAGATCGGGAACCGGTAGCAGCTGTACAGTAGAATGATTCATTGTCCCCTCCACATGACGAGGAGGATCTGAAAAGGGAATTCAGGAACTAATGAAAAAAGCTGAACTCTGGGCTGAACACAATGGGCCAGATTCTCAAAAGAGATACGCCGTCGTATCTCTGAGTCTGAGCCGTCGTATCTATGCGCCTGATTCTTAGAATCAGTTACGCATAGATTTCTATTAGATCCGACCGGCGTAAGTCTGTTACGCCGTCGGATCTTAACTGCATATTTACGCTGGCCGCTAGGGGCGTGTACGCTGATTTACGCCTAGAAATATGTAAATCAGCTAGATACGCGAATTCACGAACGTACGCCCGGCCGACGCAGTACAGACACGCCGTTTACTTTAGGCTTTTCCCAGCGTAAA
Organism: Rana temporaria; assembly: GCF_905171775.1. NCBI lineage: Eukaryota > Metazoa > Chordata > Amphibia > Anura > Ranidae > Rana > Rana temporaria. Next base: position 7,960,810 of record NC_053489.1, on the reverse strand, counting down.
GTTACCCCTGCTATATGGTGGCGTACATGCGGCGTACCAATGTTAAGTATGGACGTCGTTCCCGCGTCGAATTTTGAATATTTTACGTTGTTTGCGTAAGTCGTCCGTGAATGGGGCTGGACGTCATTTACGTTCACGTCGAAACCAATACGTTCCTTGCGGCGTACTTTGGAGCAAGGCACACTGGGATATTCCACGGACGGCGCATGCGCCGTTCGTGAAAAACGTCAATCACATTGGGTCACAAGTTATTTACATAAAACACGCCCCCCCGTTCCAAATTTGAATTAGGCGGGCTTACGCCGGCCTATTTACGCTACGCCACCGCAACTTACGAAGCAAGTGCTTTGATAATACAGCACTTGCCCGTCTAAGTTGCGGAGGCGTAACATAAATCGGATACGTTACGCCCGCGCAAAGATACGCCGATCTACGAGAATCTGGCCCAATGTATTATTCAGTTTTTGTTTACTCAAATAATAGGTGCTGGAACTCAACTACGACCCCCCCCCCCCAAAACCCCTCCCCCAACACCCTCCAAATCACATCAAAAAGTGGGTGTGGTCAGTCAAATTTCACGAACAGTAGGAGGGTCTTAAAGGAGCATTAAATACCAGGATTGCATTACATACAGAGTGCAGAGTTCAGGGGGGGGGGTACACACAGAATGCAGAGCTCTCACTTGTAAACACAGAAACCGGACTTCTGTGCTTACAAGTGATTGTGGTGAGCAGCCCCGCCCCCCCTCCCCCCAAGGGTCTGTTCCAGAGGTGGTGGAACAGAGTTCCACCAAGTTCCCCCTAAAAAAAAGCCCTGCTATTCATGGGCGTCCGCAGGTAGGGGCAAGGGGGGTCAAGTGCCCCCCCCCCCCCTGGAATCAGGGATCGGATCTTAAATTCAGCACAGTTGCGTCGCTATCGGGTGCGACACTGTCCAGCAGTGTTGACAACCATACGTATATATATTCGGAAAGCCCGTAAATTTAACCCCTTTTCGGGCTGTCCGTTAAAGTCCGTTATGGGCATCGGGTGCCCGTAAAAAAGGATGGCCCGCGAGCCGACCATGCAACTGCGCATGCGCCGTTCCGAAGCCGGTCGGGCTCGAGAAAGCTTGTATTTATTTGGCCGGGTGGCGCATGCGCAGTAACGTAACGGCGCTGCCCATTTACATCAGAGTTCCAACTTACATCAGGATCTGAGATGGTCAGAGACAACAGACATGGTACAGGAGATGGTACAGGAGATGGTCAGAGACTGCAGACATGGTACAGGAGATGGTACAGGAGATGGTCAGAGACTGCAGACATGGTACAGGAGATGGTCAGAGACTGCAGACATAGTACAGGAGATGGTCAGAGACTGCAGACATAGTACAGGAGATGATCAGAGACTGCAGACATAGTACAGGAGATGGTCAGAGACTGCAGACATGGTACAGGAGATGATCAGAGACTGCAGACATGGTACAAGAGAGGGTCAGAGACTGCAGACATGGTACAGGAGATGGTCAGAGACTGCAGACATGGTACAAGAGATGGTCAGAGACTGCAGACATGGTACAGGAGATGGTCAGAGACTGCAGACACAGTACAGGAGATGGTCAGAGACTGCAGACATGGTACAAGAGATGGTCAGAGACTGCAGACACAGTACAGGAGATGGTCAGAGACTGCAGACATGGTACAAGAGATGGTCAGAGACTGCAGACATAGTACAGGAGATGGTCAGAGACTGCAGACATGGTACAGGAGATGGTCAGAGACTGCAGACATGGTACAGGAGATGGTCAGAGACTGCAGACATGGGACAGGATACACTCATGCGGACAGGATACAGGAGAAATCAGAGAGACAGCAGACATGGTACAGGAGATGGTCAGAGACTGCAGACATAGTACAGGAGATGATCAGAGACTGCAGACATAGTACAGGAGATGGTCAGAGACTGCAGACATGGTACAGGAGATGGTCAGAGACTGCAGACATGGTACAGGAGATGATCAGAGACTGCAGACATAGTACAAGAGATGGTCAGAGACTGCACACATGGTACAGGAGATGGTCAGACACTGCAGACATGGTACAGTAGATGGTCAGAGACTGCAGACATGGTACAAGAGAGGGTCAGAGACTGCAGACATGGTACAGGAGATGGTCAGAGACTGCAGACATAGTACAGGAGATGATCAGAGACTGCAGACATAGTACAGGAGATGGTCAGAGACTGCAGACATGGTACAAGAGATGGTCAGAGACTGCAGACATGGTACAGGAGATGGTCAGAGACTGCAGACACAGTACAGGAGATGGTCAGAGACTGCAGACATAGTACAGGAGATGATCAGAGACTGCAGACATGGTACAGGAAATGGTCAGAGACTGCAGACACAGTACAGGAGATGGTCAGAGACTGCAGACATGGTACAAGAGATGATCAGAGACTGCAGACATAGTACAGGAGATGGTCAGAGACTGCAGACATGGTACAGGAGATGGTCAGAGACTGCAGACATAGTACATGAGATGGTCAGAGACTGCAGACATGGTACAGGAGATGGTCAGAGACTGCAGACATAGTACATGAGATGGTCAGAGACTGCAGACATGGTACAGGATACACTCATGCGGACAGGATACAGGAGAAATCAGAGAGACAGCAGACAGAGATTGCATACAATGATTTTGTACAATCTCACCACTGCCATTTTTGTCAGGGAACTGCTGCCTGTCTGACAGCACTGTGCACCACAGGTCCACGGAGGACACAGCATACTGACGATGTGGAGATATGATGGTGGATAGACATATGTGTTGGCCCATTGTTCTCAAAAATGTTATTTTATACGGGAATTGAAGTGGTAACACAGTACTCACCTCCAATTTCTGTTTCAACAGATAAAGTTGTAAGATTTCCGGCTCCAGCCGATGTGAATCCTTGGAGGGTGATGTTGTAGCTGGTTCCATGGTGAAGGGGGATTTCATATTCTGTGACGTTACGGAGGAACCTTTTGGACTCATCCATGATAAAAGACACATTGTAATCCCTCCAGGCGGAGATATTCATCTGCAAAAAAAACAAACACTTTCATTATAATTATACACTCACTGGGTGGAGCTTCTGTGACGTCACCACGCTCAAGCCTGCAGGACAAGGTCCGTGGCTCTGTTTTTGGTGCTGAAGTCATTCATATACTCTGTGAAGTGCACTGGAACTATTCAATACTTATCTTTAACCGGTTCCCGACCACGCAGATATACTGCGGTAGGATGGCTCCCCTGGGCGAAATCCTACCCTAATTTGGTCACCAGAGGGCATGCGTGCGCCCGCTGCACAGCGGGGGACCCAATGCGTGTTCCCGGGCACGGCACGATCGCCGCCGGCCACATGCGATCACGTGCACGAGTGCCAGCGTGGGGATTTGTGTTATGTAAACACACAAATACCCGTGCTTCCAGAGGAGAGGAGCCATATCGTTTGTTCCTACTAAGCCACACAGCCACGCTACACTACAGGGCTTCCACATTGCTTTCCACGGGCCCTCAGTTCTCATTGGCCGGGGAAAAGCTGTGAGCCATTTCCTGAATGGAGAGAAGCACAGGGTGAGAACAGCCCAGGGGCCAGGTCAACTTTTGCATCGGGGCCCACAATCTTCAAGCTACGCCTCTGACTAAGGGATCAGGGCAGCCATCACAAATTTTGGGGCCCCTTACACAGTTTTAGGCAGGGCCCCGCTGGGGGGTGCTGACGGAAAAGTGAAATCTCTTCTCTCCTGACGCGAGATAATAAGCGGGGGGGGGGGACCCTGGGGACCATCGGGCCCCTTACAGGTGTAATGCAAAAAAAAATCGGTTGGGGGGCCGGCCCGGGCCTGTAAGGGACCCTGTGGACCATTGGGCCTCTTACAGGTGTAATACAAGAAAAACGGGAGGGGGGCCAGCCGGGCCTGTAAAGGGGCCTGGGGACCATGTGGCCCCTTACAGGTGTAATGCAAAAAAAAAAACGAGAGGGGGCCAGCCGGGCCCCTTACAGGTGTAATGCATGTACCATGTACCCTACTGATGGCGGCCCTGTAAGGGATCAATTCTCTTCCAAGATTCCTCTTCCCATGCAGCAATGGCACTAGGCCACCTACAAGTGGGAAGACTAATGGCACCTGCCTACAAGTCCTTAACCCTCCTCTTGCCTTTTTTTAGGCAGATGTGCCCACATTGTGGCCCGGGTTCTTAAAGCACTTACGCGACGTATCTACTGATGCGCCGCAGTAGTGAAACGGATGCGCCGTTGTATCAATGCGCCTGATTCTTAAGACAAGATATGCCTGAAATTTGGCTTCATCTGACCGACGTAAGTTTCGTACGCCGTCGGAGCCTGGGCGCATATTTACGCTGGTTGCAAGGGGCGCTTCCATTGATTTACGCGTCGATTCACGAACGTACTTGCGCCCGTCGCTGTAATCCACACCGTTTACGTAAGGCGTAAAGTTATTCCACCATATAGGAGGCGCGCGCCATGCAAAGGTATGGACGACGGAACAGCCGTTGTATTTTACGCCGTTTACGTAAGTCGTATGTGAATGGGGCTGGGCGTAGGTTACGTTCACGTCGTAGCCATTGAGCCGTCGTATCTTAGGGAGTATATTCAACGTGATTCTGAGCATGCGCGCGCATGCGCCGTTTGTTCGGCCCATCATTTGCATGGGGTCAAGCCTCATTTAAATGGATCACGCCCACTTCCTTCCTACTTTGAATTAGGCGGGCTTACGCCGGACAATTTACGTTACGCCGCCGCAACGTTGGGAGCGAGTGCTTTGTGAATACTGTTCTTGCCTCTCAATGTTACGTCGGCGTAGCGCATATGAGATGCGCTATGCCCGCACAAATATACGCCGATCTACGTGAATCCGGGCCTATATGTCTTTTTTATCCAGTTAATGCCCGCCGCATGTATATATACGTCCACAGAATGGCACGTACAGGCATATGGGCGTACGTGTACGTCCCCGCCTTTCCGCGGGTCAGGGGTCCGATCGAGACCCCCCCCCGATACATGCGGCGGTCGGATACCCGCGGGGAGAGATCCGGGACGAGGGCGCGGCTAGCCGCCCCCTCGCGATCGCCCCCCCGGAGCTGAAGAACGGGGAGAGCCGTATGTAAACACAGCTTCCCCGTGCTTCACTATGGTGGCTGCATCGATCGAGTGATCCCTTTTATAGGGAGACTCGATCGATGACGTCAGTCCTACAGCCACACCCCCCTACAGTTGTAAACACACACTAGGTGAACCCTAACTCCTACAGCGCCCCCTTGTGGTTAACTCCCAAACTGCAACTGTCATTTTCACAAAAAAACAATGCAATTTAAATGCATTTTTTGCTGTGAAAATGACAATGGTCCCAAAAATTTGTCAAAATTGTCCGAAGTGTCCGCCATAATGTCGCAGTCACGAAAAAAATCGCTGATCGCCGCCATTGGTAGTAAAAAAAAAAAAAATTAATAAAACTATCCCCTATTTTGTAAACGCTATAAATTTTGTGCAAACCAATCGATAAACGCTTATTGCGATTTTTTTTACCAAAAGTAGGTAGAAGAATACGTATTGGCCTAAACTGAGGGGAAAAAAATGTTATATATGTTTTTGGGGGATATTTATTATAGCAAAAAGTAAAAAATATTGCATTTTTTTCAAAATTGTCGCTCTATTTTTGTTTATAGCGCAAAAAATAAAAACCGCAGAGGTGATCAAATAACACCAAAAGAAAGCTCTATTTGTGGGGAAAAAAGGACGCCAATTTTGTTTGGGAGCCACGTCGCACGCCCGCGCAATTGTCTGTTAAAGCGACGCAGTGCCGAATCGCAAAAACCTGGCCTGGGCATTTAGCTGCCTAAAGGTCCGGGGCTTAAGTGGTTATAAAAAATATACAAAGTTTGATTTTACCTTACCTGGAAACCAGTGACATTCCCCCGAGTGTCAGACAGCTCCCACCTCATCGTTTTATTTTCCATTGTCGGACTTTTCTTTATCATAGGTTTATCAGGAACTGGAGGGGAAATAATACAGACAAACGATTGGAAACTGCCCACATAAGTCATTACTAAACTCGACCAACTCAGCCACGAACGTATGGCCAATTCTTACAAACCGGGAGGCTTTTACAACCCTAATGAACATCAGTTGTGCTTGGGAGAAAAAATCCACGTAGGCCGGATTCACACCTATGGCATTTTTAGTGCTTTTTGCACTTTTTAGATTTGCACTACAGAACGTGTTCCATAGGAAATCATGTCACATGGGATGCAGTGCAATAGCTAGATTCAGAAAGATTTACGCCGGCGTATCAGTAGATACGCCGATGTAACTCTGAATCTGCGCCGTAGTAAGTTTAAGTGTATTCTCAAATTGAGATACACTTAAACCTAGCTAAGATACTACGGCCTGCGCTGTCGTATCTTAGGGTGCAATATTTAGGCTGGCCGCTAGGTGGCGCTTTCGTTGAGTTCGGCATAGAATATGTAAATGCCTAGATACGCCGATTCACAAACGTACGCGCGCCCGTCGCAGTAAAGATACGCCGTTTCCGTAAGAGATACGCCGCATAAAGTTAAAGCTGCCTCCTAGGTGGCGTAGTCAATGCCCGTCGCAGTAAAGATACACCATTTCCGTAAGAGATACGCCGCGTAAAGTTAAAGCTGCCTCCTAGGTGGCGTAGTCAATGCCCGTCGCAGTAAAGATACACCGTTTCCGTAAGAGATACGCCGCGTAAAGTTAAAGCTGCCTCCTAGGTGGCGTACCCAATGTTAAGTATGGGCGTCTTTCCCGCGTCGAAATTTGAAAATTCGTCCGTGAATGGGGCTGGACATAATTTACGTTCACGTCGAAACCAATACGTCCTTGCGGCATACTTTGGAGCAATGCACACTGGGATATGTACACGGACAGCGCATGCGCCGTTTGTAAAAAACGTCAATCACGTCGGGTCACCCCCCATTAACATAAAACACACCCCCTCATCCTCATTTGAATTAGGCGCGCTTACGCCGGCCCCATTTACGCTACGCCACCGTAAGTTAGGAGGCAAGTACTTTGTGAATACAGTACTTGCCTCTCTGAATTAAGGTGGCGTAGCGTAAATACGTTACGCTACGCCGCCTTAAAGATGCGGCGCCCTACATGAATCCAGCTACAAATCTGCATATTGAAAAAAGCACAAAAAATGCCATAGGTGTGAATCAGGGCTTAACGACCACATACACAAGATGATGCAACCATTGCTGGATAATCATTTCTGCCTCATTAACCGCTTGCCAACTGCCCGCCACTTTTTTTCTTTTTTTTTACGGTTACCAGGTTAGAGTTAAAGGAGGTCTAGTGCTAGAACTATTGCTCTCACTCTGATGATCGCGGCGATACCTCACATGTGTGATTTGATCAAAGTTTACGTATGCGGGCGTGGCTTCCGTATGCGTTTTCTTTGCTGCGTGAGCTCGCGGGGACGGGGGCGCTTTAAAACATTTTGGCCCGGATTCTCAAAAGAGATACGCCGGCGTATCTCCTGATACGCCGTCGTATCTCTGAGTCCGGCCGTCGTATCTTTGCGCCTGATTCATAGAATCAGTTACGCATAGATAAGCATTAGATCCGACAGGCGTAAGGCTCTTACGCTGTCGGGTCTTAAATGCAATTTTTTTTGCCGCTAGGTGTCGCTGACGTCGTTTTCCCCGTCGAGTATGCAAATTAGCAAAATACGCGAATTCCCGAACGTACGCGCGGTCGATTCAGTGAAGTTACGATGTTTACGTTAGATTTGCGATGCGTAAAGTTGCCCCTGGGTCTATGAGGCGCAGTCAATGTTAAGTATGGCCGTCGTCCCTGCGTCGAAATTTGAAAATTTACGTTGTTTGCGTAAGTCGTCCGTGAATGGGGCTGGACGCCATTTACATTCTCGTCGAAACCAATGACGTCCTTGCGACGTCATTAGGAGCAATGCACCCTGGGATATTTTCATCGGACGGCGCATGCGCAGTACGTTCGGCGCTTGAACGCGCCTAATTTAAATGATCCACGCCCCCTACCCGGCTAATTTGAATTAGGCGGGCTTGCGCCGGGGGATTTACGCTACGCCGCCTCAACTTTACAGCAAGTTCTTTGTGAATAAAGCACTTGCCTGTAAAACTTGCGGCGGCGTAACGTAAATGACATACGTTACGCCGCCGCAGTTTTACGCCCATTTACGAGAATCTGGGCCTTTCTTTTCTTATTTATTTTTATATCATTAAATTGTGTTTTAAAAGAAAACAAAAATGATCACTTTTATTGCTGTCGCAAGGAATGTAAACATCCCTTGTGACAGTAATAGGTGGTGACAGGTCCTCTTTATGGAGGGATCGGGGGGGGGTCTAAAAGGCCCCAAATCCCTCCTTTGCACTTCAAAGTATTCAGATTGACAAAAACTCCGCCGCTACTTTGAGAGGCAAGTGCTGTATTCACAAAGCACTTGCCTCTAAAGTCACGGCGGCGTAGCGTAAATCTCCTGGCGTAATGGCGCGGAATTCAAATGATGAACAGGGGGGGCGTGTTTTATGTAAAATAAGCTTGACCCCACGTAACTGACGCTTTTTTCGTACGGCGCATGCGCCCGCATGCTCAGTGTCACGTCGAATTTTCAAATTAAATTACGCCCGCTCAATGCCTAGACAACGTGAACGTAATTTACGCAAGGCCCTATTCGCGAACGATTTACGCAAGCGACGTACACGACGGAAAATTTGACGCTGGCCCGACGTTCAGACTTAACATAGCGTATGCCTCATAGAGCAGGGGTAACGTTACGCCGAAAAAAGCCTTACGTAAACAAACTAAAAAAATGCGCGGACGTACGTTTGTGGATTGGCGTATCTAGCTAATTTGCATACTTGACGCGGAAATCGACGGAAGCGCCACCTAGCGGCCAGCGTAAATATGCACCTTAGATGCGACGGCGTACTAAGACGTACGTCAGTCGGATCTAGCCCAGCTTCAGGCGTATCTTGTTTTGTGGATACAAAACAAAGATACGCCGGAGCAAACTAGAAGTTACGCGGCGTATCAATAGATACGCCGACGTAACTGCTTCGTGGATCTGGCCCATAATGTACAGTATGTGTTGTATGATAGAAGTGGGTGGGCAGAGGCGGCTCTAGGCTTTGTGAGGCCTTAGGCAAAACTTAGACATGAGGCCCCACTCATTCCCATGATGGGAAAAATAATTCAAGCAAGAAAAATGGCTGCAGAAAATGCACAGATCTAGCGCACAGGTGATCAGTACCACTTCCAGGGCACCCTCCCCACCCATCAGACATATTCTGCCAATGCAAGAGGGGGGGAGAGAGGAGGAGGTGAGAAAGAGAGAGAGGGGTGATAGAGATCCGATGCCGCCAACATTAGTATTGATCACAGGAAAATTAGGCGGCCGCGAGGCCCCTGTGAGTGCGAGGCCTTCGGCGACGGCCTAATTTGCCTAATTAGAGAGCCGCCTCTGTGAGCGGGATAATCCAGACCTGCTTTGGTAAATAGGTGATGAAAATACAATAGATCAGCGGGTCTTACAAAAAAAAAAAAACATTTTTAGCGATAGAATGCCAGACGAAATGAACTTAACTTACCTGATTCATTTGTCCTGATCTTTCTGATGTGGCGAGGGAACGACTGATTATTCATGTAAAGTGTGGCGTGGATTTTATACTCGGAGAACGGCTGTAGATTGGTGAACGTCACATTTGTTTTATCAGTGAAATTGCTACACGATGTATAATTTCCCAGCATAGAATCACAGCAAGTCGTGAATCTCCATTGAGGACAATGTGATGTACAAAGGATTTGGAAGCCGATGCTTGTAGAGGTGACTTTCCAGTCCGTCGTTGTAATTCCTGATATAAAGAACACAAAACACGGAATCACAAGTTGGGGGTAGAAAACGTTTAGAAACCAGAGGACAGGTCTTTATTAAAGAAAAACAAAGTACACCTCTCATTATTTGAACCCTTTCATGACCCGTCCCAACCCAACCCAACCTTGCCCTCCGCTATGAAGAAGCACTAAGGCATAGTGCGAAACGTCAGCTTTTCTTTTGTTGTGCTGTTTTTTGCTGTGGCATGTATTTTGTGATTTTTAATTAAAGGAGGAGTTTTTTTGGAGTGCGGCTGTCCCAGTTTTTTTCCTTCATCCTAACCTGCATTTTGATTGCACTGCCTGCACCCTTGGCTCGGACCACAGGAATCAGATTACCTGGTTCTCTTTGAGCGGTTACCCACTCTCACAGTTCCTCTGTTTGTTTACATCAAGCTGTGCAAGTCTTCAATGTTCTGACTGCACCTGCACATCGGTGTTCCATAAACCTCTATGCAGGGCCGATCCTAGGCAGGGTGCACAGGGTGCTTTGCACCCAGGCGCCTGCAGAGGTGGGGGCGCCGAAGTGCCAGAGTTCTCCCCTCCCTCTTTCCCTCCTTGTTTATGTCCGTCCAGAACTAGTGTTCTGAGCATAGGTGTGTGTCCGTCCAGAACTGATGTGTGAGCATAGGGCAGCCCATCCAGCCTGCCAGTGCTCGGGGGAGGGGCTGCTCCTCTTCCTGACACAAGAGTTCTAGTTTTCAGTGGCTGCTGAGTGCTGATGTGCAGGAATGAATTCCTCAAACTGGGAGTCTTGGATCCCGCACTGTCTCCACCAACTCCAGTTGGAATGCCTCCCCCTCCCATCTCTATCTTGGGCTGCACAGAGAACTGTGGTAAATCACGGTGTTCAGTGTGCTGTGTGCTGGGGATAGCATTCCTTTAAACGTGCTCTGGGCTGCCCCTGCTCTAGATGTTTTATGGCATGATAGATTGCATAGGATACACAGCCCCTGCCCATCTCCTGTACTATGTCTACAGTCTCTGACTATCTCCTGTACTATGTGTGCAGTCTCTCACCAACTCCTGTACTATGTCTGCAGTCTCTAATCATCTCCTGTACTATGTCTGCAGTCTCTGACTGTATCCTGTACCAAGTCTGTGGTCTCTGACCATCTCCTTTACTATGTCTGCAGTCTCTGACCATCTCCTGTACTATGTCTGCAGTCTCTGATCATCTCCTGTACTGTGTATGCAGTCTCTGACCATCTCCTGTACTACGTCAGCAGTCTCTGACCATCTCCTGTACTACGTCTGCAGTCTCTGACCATCTCCTGTACTATGTCTGCGGTCTCTGACTGTCTCCTGTACCAAGTCTGTGGTCTCAGACCATCTCATGTATCAGTTCTGCAGTCTCTGACCATCTCCTGTATCATGTCTTTAATATGTCTGGGGGTCTTTCTAACAGAAGCCCTCTCTGTGTCCATCAGAGAGCCCCCCCTCCAGGTCCCAATAAAGTACTCTGCTTCTCTTCCTGTATTTTGTTTATTGTTAAGAGATCATGTAAGGATCCCAGGGTAATGAAGACTTCGTGGGGGAGCATCTCTGTGGTTGAGTCATTGCCACAGAAACATTTGTAAAGGGGAGGAGTTAGTAAACATGACCACGCCCATGTGGGGGGCGCCAGAAATATTTCTGCACCCAGGCGCCTGTGACCCTAGGATCAGCCCTGCCTCTATGGGACTGTCTTCCAAGGCAGCAGTGGATTGGAGATGGTCCCATAGAAGTCTATAGGGTTGTGATGCTCAGGTATGGACAGGACCGTGGGGACTTGCAGCACTGGATGTAAACAATCAAAGATAAGGGTCTGATATTGATTTTAGGGGGGGGTGCCAATTGTATCCACATCTATAATGTGATTTTGTGTGGTGAGACTATGTATTGCATTAATGTTTTGATGTATACTGACATCTAGTGGTAGTTCAGCACCACAACAACTTGCTATATTTATTTGCTTTCTCCCTCTGTTCTCCCCTCCTGCTCAGTGCTAAATAGTACAGTTTTAGTGCAAAACACGGGAAAAAAACGCGCTAAAAAAATAGAAAGTTTCAAAATGTGATGAACAAGCAGCTAACAAAAACACTGTCAGATAAACTGTGCAATGGAGTAAATAAAATTGAAAATATTGCAGCTCTAATAAAGTCAATAAAGTAGTGAAAAAACAACAATGTGCACGTGAAATCCCCCCAAAAATGTATGGAATGGTGACTAAAGTTCATATAGTGGTACGATTTTCTTTTATATAGCTGACAGATGATGTGCGTGATCCAACAATCACCAACGTGCTCCACCACCAAGCGTAAGATGGACTCTTACCAGAGTACCATGACGTCAGTTGTGACGAAACACGTAGGACGGGGCCTATGTACGTGCCATCGCCACACTTACTTTGTGTACACCAACTGATCGATCTCTATGCATGGTCTACATTGCATACATGCCTGCTTTTATCTTCTGAGATGTGAGTACCTTTTATCCCGTTTGTGTGCAATTAACTAGTGTTTACGTTACTACACTATGAGATACATTGTTTGCCCTACGTCTATTTGCCTTCTATTGGGATCACTGAAGAGCATCTGTTCCTGGAAAGATCTGTGATGGCTGATTGCTGATCGTTCATTTATCTGAGCATATTTGACTCCATGACGGAGTCCCAGTGGCTGCTGGTGCTCAAAATTCGTGGTGGGGCGCAAACAAACTAAAAAAATATTGAAAAAAAACCCCCCATCAGTTGTAGCCTCACTGGGCCCATCAAACGCAGCCACTGTGCCCATAATATGCAGCCACTGTGCCCATCATATGCAGCCACTGGGCCATCAAATGCTGCCACTGGGCCATCAAATGCTGCCACTGTGCCCATCATATGCTGCCAGTATGCCCATCAAATGCTGCCAGGGTGCCCATCATATGCTGTCACTGTGCCAATTGCTGCCAGTGTGCCCATCAAATGCTGCCTGTGTGCCCATTAAATGCTGCCAGTTTGACCCGTGCCCACTCGCCGTCTGCCCGGCACTTACCCTGTCTTGGTGGGGCAGAGGGGTGATGGCGACGAGTGAGGTCCTTCATGTCTCCTGCGGGATCTTCTCATTTCCGTCTACCCGTCCTCTTGTCCCGTCAGGCGTCCAATAGCAGTGCCTGTTGTTTCAGCCAATCGGGTGACAGGGTAACCAGACCCGGTGCACCTGATTGGCTGAGATGCGGGTCAGTGTTAGGGAAGCGATACATCACTTCCCTAACACAACACTGTGTAAACAGCGAACGCACAGCATTGCGCATGCTGTTTACCCTTTTGGAAGCCTATTAGAGCCTGCGGCCAAGGACGATTCACCCTATAGGCTCACTATGCAAGCCGCTTAGGGCCCTGCAAAGCTGCAGGGGGCCCCCCAAATTACTAGAGGCCTCGCCTGGTGAGAAGTAATTTTTGGCCCCTCACCCCGCTTCTCAACTTGCTGGCTGCAAGGGAGAAGAGGTAAGAAGTCGGCACCCCGCCTTCTCACTTTAATGTAAGATGTCAGTTCCGATAGCAGAACACCCCCTCCCCCCGCTTCTCAACTTTAATGTGACATGTCATTTTGCTTAGGGCCCCAGGGAAGTCAAGATAGGCACTGCCTACGGCTCTAATCAGGAAGCCTATTAGAGGTTGGCTATGGCTCTAATCAGGCACTTCCAAAACACCCCCGCCGATGTAACTCATATGCCCGGCACCTGACAAGGGGCCGGGTACATGAATGGGGGGCGGCAGCGGCGACCATAGATAAATTGATGCAATGCATGAATCTATCTATGTGAGACAGCAGGAGAGGGGGACGAGCAGGAGATGAGCAGGAGAGGGGGGCGAGCAGGAGAGGGGGGCAAGCAGGAGACGAGCAGGAGAGGGGGGCGAGCAGGAGACAAGCAGGAGAGGGGGCGAGCAGGAGAGGGGGGCGAGCAGGAGACAAGCAGGAGAGGGGGGCGAGCATAAGACGAGCACGAGAGGGGGGCGAGCAGGAGAGGGGGGCGAGCATTAGACAAGCAGGAGAGGGGGGCAAGCAGGAGACAATTAGGAGAGGGGGGCGAGCAGGAGAGGGGGGCGAGCAGGAGACGAGCAGGAGAGGGGGGCGAGCAGGAGAGGGGGGGCGAGCAGGAGACGAGCAGGAGAGGGGGGCGAGCAGGAGACGAGCAGGAGAGGGGGGCGAGCAGGAGAGGGGGGCGAGCAGGAGCTGAGCAGGAGAGGGGGGCGAGCAGGAGACGAGCAGGAGAGGGGGGCGAGCAGGAGACGAGCAGGAGAGGGGGGCGAGCAGGAGAGGGGGGGGAGCAGGAGCTGAGCAGGAGAGGGGGGCGAGCAGGAGACGACGGGGGTGGCGCTCCTGCGCCCTTTATGGACGCACCGCCACTGCAGAGACCTCTAACTCTGGTAAGAGTCCATCTTACACTTGGTGGTGGAGCACGTTGGTGACTGTTGGATCACGCACATCATCTGTCAACAATTATTTTTTTGTACCACTATATGAATTTTATTCGTCAGTACAGTTTTAGCACCTCCCTTCTTCATTCATGTCCCTTCTGGTAAAGGGAATCCCTTCACATTTCAATCACCTGATGCACGCAAGGACGGGTGGGACAGACCGGGAGTCTGAGCAAGAATGGCTCTACTCATTGCAACAAGTAGCAATTATGTCACCGCTCATGTAAAAGTACTATAAAGGAGCATGCGTTCTGTAGTTAAGCTTCCATTAGTCTTAAAACAGGTTCCCTTTAAACTCATCCATTGGAGAATACAGCGAGCCTTTGGATTGGCTATGAATACATCATTGATGGTCAGTCTCATATCAGCCTATCAGTGTTAGCCAAATTGTAACTGTTGTTGTTTCCCCCTGGTCTTTCCTGGTCATGTGGTCCTTTAAGAGCATTCCTGGTAGAGATCACCATAACATAATGCTACTATTATCCTGTGACTCCCATTGACTCTGCCACAGCACCAAATAATATCCACTTCTAATTAAAAATATACTTCAGACAGATTCATGGGGCGAGGGATGTCTTGCATGTACAGTGCCTTGAAAAAGTATTTATACCCCTTGAAATTTTCCACACGTTGTCATGTTACAACCAAAAATGCAAATGTATTTTATTGGGATTTTATGTGTTAGACCAGGGGTGTCAAACTCAAATTCATCGGGGGCCGCTTCACTAGTTTGGTTGCCCTCAAAGGGCCGGTTGTATCTGCACTCCAGTTTTCTTGCGATGCATAAGGAGCGCAGGGTTCAGGAGTGCGCTGCGTAGGGAGCGCAGGGTTCAGGAGTGCGCTGCCTCCTCCTCTCTGGTGTCACTGGTATCCCCCCCTCCTCTCTGGTGTCACTGGTGTCCCCCCTCCTCTCTGGTGTCCCCCCCTCCTCTCCTCTCTGGTGTCACTGGGGTCCCCCTCCTCTCCTCTCTGGTGTCACTGGAGTCCAACTCCTCTCCTCTCTGGTGTCACCCTCCTCTCCTCTCTGGTGTCCCCCTCCTCTCCTCAAGGAGCGCAGGGTTCAGGAGTGCGCTGCGTAGGGAGCGCAGGGTTCAGGAGTCAATGCATAGGGAGCGCAGGGTTTAGGAGTGCGCTGCCTCCTCCTCTCTGGTGTCACTGGTGTCCCCCCCTACTCTCTGGTGTCACTGGTGTCCCCCTTCCTCTCTGGTGTCACTGGGGTCCCCCTCCTCTCCTCTCTGGTGTCACTGGGGTCCCCCTCCTCTCCTCTCTGGTGTCACTGGGGTCCCCCTCCTCTCCTCAGTGACACCAGAGAGGAGAGGAGGGGGACCCCAGTGACACCAGAGAGGAGAGGAGGGGGACCCCAGTGACACCAGAGAGGAGGGGGACCCCAGTGACAGAGAGGAGAGGAGGGGGACCCCAGTGACACTGGTCCCCCTCCTCTCCTCTCTGGTGTCACAGGTGTCCCCCTCCTCCGCTCAGTACAGACAGCCATGCTCCCCGGGTGATGGTGTCTCTCCTACCCGCAGGTGCAGATCTAAGATACTTTCTCCTCATGTCTGCGGTTGTGGTCCCGGGTCTGTAATCAGCGAGCTGAGGTGGTGCAGAATGTCACGCTGTGCACTGGTTACTAGGCAAGCCGACTGTCTCTACTGGGGTGGAGCAAGATGACGGTGACGAAACGTCACTTCCTGACGAGACAGCCGCCGCCGGGTATACCAAGATGGCCGCCGCTCCGGAGCTAGGCCGAAGCCGGCGACTTTCCTATGGCCGAGGCTGCGGAGCGCTCCACGGATTGCGTGATGTGCCAATCCGAACGGATCCCCCTGGGCTTTGTGTTTGCCACCCCTGTGTTAGACCAACAAAAGTGGCAAATAATTGTGAAGTCAAAACAAAATTATAAATTGTTTTCAATTTTTTTTTCAAATAAAAATAAATATGTGAAAAGTGTGTGTGGGGGGGGGGGCATTTCTATTCAGCCCCCTTTACTCTGACACCCCTAACTAAAATCTAGAGGAACCAATTGCCTTCAGAAGTCACCTAGATAGTAAATAGAGTCCACCTGTGTGTTATTTAATCTCAGTATACAGGGAGTGCAGAATTATTAGGCAAGTTGTACTTTTGAGGATTAATTTTATTATTGAACAACAACCATGTTCTCAATGAACCCAAAAAACTCATTAATATCAAAGCTGAATATTTTTGGAAGTAGTTTTTAGTTTGTTTTTAGTTTTAGCTATTTTAGTGGGATATCTGTGTGTGCAGGTGACTATTACTGTGCATAATTATTAGGCAACTTAACAAAAAAAAAATATATACCTATTTCAATTATTTATTTTTACCAGTGAAATCAATATAACATCTCAACATTCACAAATATACATTTCTGACATTCAAAAACAAAACAAAAACAAATCAGTGACCAATATAGCCACCTTTCTTTGCAAGGACACTCAAAAGCCTGCCATCCATGGATTCTGTCAGTGTTTTGATCTGTTCACCATCAACATTGCGTGCAGCAGCAACCGCAGCCTCCCAGACACTGTTCAGAGAGGTGTACTGTTTTCCCTCCTTGTAAATCTCACATTTGATGATGGACCACAGGTTCTCAATGGGGTTCAGATCAGGTGAACAAGGAGGCCATGTCATTAGTTTTTCTTCTTTTATACCCTTTCTTGCCAGCCACGCTGTGGAGTACTTGGACGCGTGTGATGGAGCATTGTCCTGCATGAAAATCATGTTTTTCTTGAAGGATGCAGACTTCTTCCTGTACCACTGCTTGAAGAAGGTGTCTTCCAGAAACTGGCAGTAGGACTGGGAGTTGAGCTTGACTCCATCCTCAACCCGAAAAGGCCCCACAAGCTCATCTTTGATGATACCAGCCCAAACCAGTACTCCACCTCCACCTTGCTGGCGTCTGAGTCGGACTGGAGCTCTCTGCCCTTTACCAATCCAGCCACGGGCCCATCCATCTGGCCCATCAAGACTCACTCTCATTTCATCAGTCCATAAAACCTTAGAAAAATCATTCTTGAGATATTTCTTGGCCCAGTCTTGACGTTTCAGCTTGTGTGTCTTGTTCAGTGGTGGTCGTCTTTCAGCCTTTCTTACCTTGGCCATGTCTCTGAGTATTGCACACTTTTTGCTTTTGGGCACCCCAGTGATGTTGCAGCTCTGAAATATGGCCAAACTGGTGGCAAGTGGCATCTTGGCAGCTGCACGCTTGACTTTTCTCAGTTCATGGGCAGTTATTTTGCTCCTTGGTTTTTCCACACGCTTCTTGCGACCCTGTTGACTATTTTGAATGAAACGCTTGATTGTTCGATGATCACGCTTCAGAAGCTTTGCAATTTTAAGAGTGCTGCATCCCTCTGCAAGATATCTCACTATTTTTGACTTTTCTGAGCCTGTCAAGTCCTTCTTTTGACCCATTTTGCCAAAGGAAAGGAAGTTGCCTAATAATTATGCACACCTGATATAGGGTGTTGATGTCATTAGACCACACCCCTTCTCATTACAGAGATGCACATCACCTAATATGCTTAATTGGTAGTAGGCTTTCGAGCCTATACAGCTTGGAGTAAGACAACATGCATAAAGAGGATGATGTGGTCAAAATACTCATTTGCCTAATAATTCTGCACTCCCTGTAAATACAGCTGGTCTGTGAAACCCTCAGAGGTTTGTTAGAGAACCTTACTGATCAAACAACATCACGAAGGCCAAGGAACACAGCAGACAGGTCAGGGATAAAGTTGTGGAGAAGTATAAAGCAGGGTTAGGTTATAAAAAAATCTCCCAAGCTTTGAAGATCTCACGGAGCTTCTGTTCAATCCATGGAAAAATGGAAAGAGTATGGCACAACTGCAAACCTACCAAGACATGGCCGTCCACCTAAACTGACCGGGCCGGGCAAGGAGAGCATTCATCAGAAAAGCAGCCAAGAGGTCCATGGTAACTCTGGAGGAGCTGCAGAAATCCACAGCTCAGGGGGGAGAATCTATCCACAGGACAACTATTAGTGGTCTCTCCACAAATCTGCCCTTTATGGAAGAGTGACAAGAAGAAAGACATTGGGGGAAGAAAGACATAAGAAGTCCTGTTTGCAGTTTGTGAGAAGCCATGTGGGGGAGGGGACACAGCATACATGTGGAAGAAGGTGCGGAAAACGTACACTGCATATCACCCTGAACGCACCATCCGTGAAACACGGTGGTGGCAGCATCATGTGGTGAGGGTGTTTTTCTTCAGCAGGGACAGGGAAGCTGGTCAGAGTCGATGGGAAGATGGATGGAGCCAAATACAGGACAAGCTTAGAAGAAAAGCTGTTATGCCTCGTACACACGACCGGTTTTCCCATCGAAGAAACTGTGATGAGAGCTTTTGGCCGGGAATTCCAACCGTGTGTATGCTCCATCGCAGTTTTTCTGACAGCAAAACTGGCAAAAGAGAGCAGGATCTCTTTTTTCTCGTCAGGAAAAAATACTCGTAGGAAAATCGTTCGTCTGTATGCTTTTCCAAAGGGAAAAAAAATGTGCATGCTCAGAAACAATTGGACGCATGCTCGGAAGCATAGAACTTCATTTTGTTGGCTCGTTGTAGTCTTTTACGTCACTGCATTCTTGGCAGACAAAAGTTCCCCCGGACTTTTGTGTGACCGTGTGTATGCAAAGCAGGCTTGAGAGGAATTCCGTCGGGAAAACCATTGTTTCTTTTTCCGTCGGGAAAACCGGTCGTGTGCATGGGGCATTAGAGTCTGCAAAAGACTTGAGACTGGGGGGGAGGTTCACCTTCCAGCAGGAAAACGACCCTAAACATACAGCCAGAGCTACAATGGAATGGTTTAGATCAAAGCATATTCATGTGTTAGAATGGCCCAGTCACAGTCCAGACCTAAATCCCATTGAGAATCTGTGGCGAGACTTGAAAATTGCTGATCACAGACGCTCTCCATCCAATCTGACAGAGCTTGAGATATTTTACAAAGAAGAAGAATGGGCAGAAATGTCCCTCTCTAGATGTGCAAAGCTGGTAGAGACACCCCCAAAAAGACTTGTAGAGAAAGGGGGTTCTACAAAGTATTGACTCCGGGGGCGCCATACAAATGTATCCCCCACACTTTTCACATATTTATTTGTAAAAAAAAATGGAAAACCATTTATCATTTTCTCTCCACTTCACAATCATGCCCCGTACACACGATGGGAAATTCCGACAAAACCGTGGATTTTTTTTCCGATGGAATTTTGGCTCAAACTTGTGTTGCATACACTCGGTCACGCAAAATTCCGACCGTCAAGAACGCGGTGACGTACAACGCTACGACGAGCCGAGAACAATTAAGTTCAGCGATCGGAATTTCCGACAAGAACCAGCTCTCCAATTTTTGCTGTCGGACAGAATTTCCGACAGAAAAATTCAGATGGAGCCTACACATCGAACTTTTCTTGTCAGAGAATCTGACCGTGTGTACGGGGCATTAGATGCCATTTTGTGTTGGTCTATCACATAAAATCCCAATAAAATACATTTATGTTTTCGGTTGTAACCTGAGAAAATGTTGGGAAATGAATACTTTAACAAGGCACTGTATATTGTAATATCTGTACTTGGAATTTTCGGTGTATAATTTGGAGGCAGCAGAGGAAAGTTGGACATTTTCTCACCTATACACTGTGAAGTGTGATCCCACGTAGCTCCATCTCCACTTCTCACACATGTCATCTTCTCATGTGATGCCCCATATCCCTCCTTGCACTTCACCTCTACAGAGTCATTCACATTATAGTAGTTCTCGTATTTAGTCGATTCGGCCACATTAGTTATTTCTGGCTTTTTACATTGTGCTGTATGGGAAAAAAAAGAATTAAAAGTAGGTAGGGAGTTACAGGAAAAATCTCATAAAGGGACACTTGTGGTCCATGTGTATTTTTGTATTATTGAAGCATTTTCCTGGGATTGTGGCATTTGCAGTAGTTACATAGTTAGTCAGGATGAAAAAAGGTACAAATCTATCCAACTTGTACAGAAAAAATAAATGGAGAACCTTCATATACATGTAGCATTACCAGGGCCGCCATCAGGGGGTTACAGGCAGAACACCTGTAAGGGGCCCGGATGGCAACCCCCTTTTTTTTTTTTTTTTTAAGAGTCCGGAGGTCCCCAGGGCCCCGGATGGCAACCCCCCTTTTATTTATTTTTTTTATAAAAAAAAATGTTTTATATATTTTTTTATTTTAATATATATATATATATATATATATATATATATATATATTTGTATTCTTATTATTAAAGGGCCCAGAGGTCCCCAGGGCGCCCGGATGGCAAACCCCCCTTTTTTATAAAAAAAAATACATTATATATATATATATATATATATATATATATATATTTTAATATATATATATATATATATATATATATATATATATATATATATATATATATATATATATATATACTGTATATTTTTTTTTAAAAGGGCTCAGAGGTCCCCAGGGCCCCATGTGGCAACCTCCCCTTTTTTTATATAAAGGTAAATTTTTTTTTATTAAAGGGCCCAGATGTTTATTTTTTATTTTTATTAAAGGGCCCAGAGGTCCCCAGGGCCCTGGATGGCTACCCTCCCTTTTTTTATAATTTATTTTATATATATATTTTTCTTTATTTCTTCTTTTTTTGTAAAGGCCCCCCCGCTTCTCAATGGCAGCACCCGCCCCCCCCCCCCCCGGTTCTCTGCTCCAGGGGGCCCATGACTGAAGCTGTGTAAGGGGCCCCACAAATCCCTGAGCGTTACCCTCGAAGGAGCCACTGATAGTTTTGGGTCCTCTGCTTTTTGCTTGACCCTAAACGGAGCCCCGTTCCTGCTGACACCACTAAAATGCCCTGGCTGGTGAGTCTATTCCGGCAGTTACACAGGAAAGATAAAAATTAACAGGTTGTATTGGTAGCAATGAAATGGTAAAGCAATGCAACAGTTTAGAGGTTATATGATAGACACAGAGAATCGAGACAGTAACAACTCTGTCCAGTAAAATACCCTTTTAAAGTATGGCCACCTACGTCCTGCAGGACCAAGGGAATAAACAATAGCCCTCTGACTGGGAGATCACTCCCCAATTGAGACATGTATGGATAAACAATGAGACAAACTGGCTAACAGGATAAACAGTGAGCATAAAGCAGCCTGAAGATTGGTTCTTCTGCCGGCTCAGTTGGGGCCCTTACGTTGGAGCGTAATGTAAGATGCTGTCCCTTTTGTCAGGTCACCTGTGGCCAGATGACAGATGCACCCCGCTGGAGTCAGGAGTGCACCACAAGGTAGTGAACCCTATGGCAGACTGCTGCGGAGGGACCACAGAGTGGATATGGAGGACAGGTCCACTGGAGCTCAAACAGGGATCCCACAGGAAGATCCAGCTGGTTTTTACCAGAGCCTCTAGTGGTGAGGATGGCCTTAGCTGCAACTGAATCCAGGTCGCGGCCCCCAGGGTCTCCTAGGTCACGCTCCGTAGGAAATAGGGGAAGCAGCCACACAAGAGATAGTGAAGGGTTAAGCCAAAGTTGGGGCGACAAGCAGACAAAGATAAACAAGGGACAGGCCAAGGGTCAGGGTCACAGGCAAACAAGGGTAGTCGGGGACAAGCCAAGATCGGTACACAGAGATAAACATAGCACACAGAAAGCAGGAATCCAACCACACAATGCTTAACAAACAACATTGATCAGCAAGGCAGACCTGCAGTGCACTGGTTAATATAGAGTTCCTGGGATGGCCTGGGGTGGAGCCATACAGGGAGGAGAGATGATAAAAGCAGCCAGACAAGAGAGTCAGGCCTCTAAGGAACACATGGAGAGAAAGGTAAGCTGCCAGACATTACTGCATATCCATGACACCTTCCAGATGTGGAATGAACATTATAGTCCTCTTTAAGAAGCAAAGTTGTCGGTATGGGTCACTTTAAATTAAGAGATAGAATTGTTGGCAAGGATCACTTTATGAGGGTGAACCTGTAGGCATTGTTTGCTTTAAAAAGTAATCTTGGACTTAAACAGCAAAAGCACCTTCTTTAAATGATCTGGGTCAATATGGATGTAGCCACATGGAAAAGATTCTGCCTGGCGGGCAGCAAGGGGTTAACTCGGAGAAGCGCGCCTCGGCACAAACTTTAGCACACTCCTTCCACTTGCAAAGTCTCTCTCCAACTCCTCCTGTGTCTTCCCGGCCCTTTGCTTTTATATCCTCCCGCCCCTTGGTGATTGCTCATGGACTCTGTAGTTTAATTTCAGCTTCACTGTGAAGAAAGTTCTGTTTTCAGTCTACATTTCCCAGAAGTCTCTGTCCACCTGTATTAAAGTGGTTGTAAAGGGACAAGGTTTTTTTTACCTTCAAACATTCTATGCAGCAGCCCCCTCCTAATACTTACCTGAGCCCCCTCTCGATTCAGAGATGTCTACTAGATAGGCTTTCAGTAGCAGCCGTTGGCTCCCGTTGCTGTCAATCACAGCCAGTGAGATAATTTGGAGATGGAGGGGGTGGGGCCATGCAGCGGCTATGTGTGTGAATGAACACACAGAGCCGATGATTGGGAGAGCGCCTACTTGGGTTGCAAGCTGTCTGCAATGGGGGAACCTGGCAAAAGGGTGGAGCCAGGAGTGCCGACGTGGGGCCCGAGAACAGGAGGATCCAGGCTGCTCTGTGCAAAACCATTACACAGAGCTGGTAAGTACAACATGTTAGTTATTTAGAAAAAAAAGTCACCCCTTTGTCCAAGTATTCCACGTCCACAGCCGCCCTTCTGTCCAAGTATACCACATCCACAGCCACCCTTCTGTCCACGATTTCACGTCCATAGCCATCCCTCTGTCTGAGTATACCACAGCCACAGCCATCTCTCTGTCCAAGTATACCACATCCACAGCCACACCTCTGTCCAAGTATACTGCATCCACAGCCACCCCTTTTTACTAGTAATGGTGGCGACGCTACCCTGGGGCATACGTGTATTTCTGCTTATCATAGAGCACTTTGGCTTGTTGGGCTCTATTGCCTCAAGTGCGTTCCATAGCTGGATTCTTACTGCACTGCTGCCTGTATGTGACTCCGTGGAAATCCGCCCCAGTTATTTTTCCTTCATTGGATATCTTAGAATGGGGTATCTGATTGCCTGACTGATTGTTCGGCGACACCCCTATCTACCTGCTGCTGGTTGCTACCGTGCTGCATCAATATACCACTTCTATCATATAATCTTTGACACCATGGGTCTACCATCATAGGTGGAATTAACTAGGACTACCGATGATCATCAGCTATTCTGACACAATCGATAGTAAGTGAAATTGATTTTTGGCATCTACTCAAGGAATGCCCAAATAGTTTGGATGGACATGTTCACCATGATGTACTAGATTGTGAAAACAATATTTGTATACTGAAAAAAATCCTTCTTGTCTCGTCCTGAGGAAGCCCAATGGCGAAACGCGTAGGCGACTTCAAAGGATTTGTTCATAATCAATCAATTATTTATATGTTTTTTTTAAATAGAATTTTCATCTGTGTTGTAAAATATATATATATATTTTTTTCTATTTTTGTAATAAATAATTTTTTTTAGACATATAACTCCGTCTTGCATCAAAGTCCGACTTTTGCTCACTTCGGTGATTGCTTTTTTTTCTATTCCTATCATATACGGATGTGGCTCATGTGAGTGCTTTTTCCTAGTGTATCTTGACCCCCCCTTTATCTTTTTCTTGCTTTCTCCCCCCTTTTTTCTATCCTTTCCCCTCCCACTTCCCCCCCCTTCTCTCCTTTTCTTTTCTTTTTCTTCCACCTTCCTCCTCCTTTCTGTGCCCTCAAGCTGTCCTTCCCTTTCCCAACCCCCCCTCCCTTTATTTTTTGAACTATTTTGGGACCATTGTCATTTATACAGTGATCAGTGCTATAAAAATGCACTAATTACTGTATAAATGTCACTGGCAGTGAAGGAAACAACAAAAACACTAGTGCTAAAAATGGTATAATGATAGTGATAATTAAAAATATATTATATAATAATTCAGGAGTCACCAGTTAGTTCCCCTGATCACTGCTACACCATTCATATGATGACATTGTTTTCAATTTCCTTTTATTAATCTTTTTCTCAAATACAAATTTTTTTACATTTATCCAAGATTCTTTTGCAATATACATTATTCCCATTAATTATTTGATATACAGAATCTTGATGAATATCTATTAGTTACTTTATCATTAAAACAAAATACATTTCATCATTTATCCTACTAGCTTCCATGTCCATTCATCCTAAGAACCATTCAAAATAAATATATATATATAGTATACCCGCTTTCCCACGCAGTTTGAATACTGCGCCGACATATACCGAGCGCAGTACACTCGTGTATCTTCGGGCAGTCTCGGCTCCTCCCGCGCTGACGTCCTGGACGTACAGGACATCAGCGCGAGAGTAGCCGAGCATTGCCCACAAAACACTAGTGTACTGCGCTCTGTATATGTCGGCGCAGTATTCAAACTCGGCGCGGGAAACGAGCGGGGAGGACGCGAGGAC
This sequence comes from Rana temporaria, assembly GCF_905171775.1. Classification (NCBI taxonomy): domain Eukaryota; kingdom Metazoa; phylum Chordata; class Amphibia; order Anura; family Ranidae; genus Rana; species Rana temporaria. Next base: position 7,935,869 of record NC_053489.1, on the reverse strand, counting down.
GCCGCAGAAGGACGCCGGACCCGACGAAGAGGACACCCGAAGCCGCAGACGGACGCCGGACCCGACGAAGAGGACACCCGAAGCCGCAGAAGGACGCCGGACCTGACGAAGAGGACACCCGAAGCCGCAGACGGATGCCGGACCCGACGAGGCCGCCGATAGACGCCGCGCAAGACACCAAAACTGTAAGTACAAAAAAAACTTTTTTCCACAGGATTCGGGGCAACTTTAGGCGTGCGCGGTATACGCGGGAGCGTGTTATACCGCGATAAATACGGTATATATATATATATATATATATATATATATATATATATATATATATATATATTTTCCCCGTTTCCCCCTCTTTTCTCTCCCATATTCTACTTCATTTACATTTCCTCTATATATATATATATTTATTTATATATATTCTTTCATCCCCTCCGAGAGCCGAAATTCATCCCATTGTTGCCGTATTACTGGCATTTGACTATTTATATATCCTTCTTCGTCCATATGACATTTTACTGACTGGTGACAGTATGAAAAAAAAAAAATTGTGAAAAAAAAAAACGAAATTATATTTAATTTCTTGAACAAAAAATGATAACTTCAAAAAACTTACTATGCCTCCTACTAATTACCTTGGACTGTCTACTTTCCAAAAAGGGGTCATTTGGGGATATTTGTACTGTCCGGGCATTTTAGGCCCTCAAGAAATGAGATAGGCCATTGGTACATCAGGATTGATCAATTTTCATATCTATCTATCTATCTATCTATCTATCTATCTATCTATCTATCTATCTATCTATCTATCTATCTATCTATCTATCTACAGTATATATAAAATAATATATAATATATAAAAAAAGAGTCCACAAATGATTTTATATATATATATCATCATCATTTGTGGACTTTCTTTTTTTTTTACCAAAGATATGTAACAGAATACATTTTGGCTGAAATTTATGAATTCAATTTTATTGGATATGTTTTATCATGGTGTGGGTGACATCTTTTGTATATATTGTAATATCTGTACTTTTTCGGTGTATAATTCGGAGGCAGCAGAGGAAAGTTGGACATTTGCTCACCTATACACTGTGAAGTGTGATCCCACTCAGATACATTTCCACTTCTCACACATGTCATCTTCTCATGTGATGGCCGATATCCCTCATTACACTTCACCTCTATAGAGTCATTCACATTGTAGTAGTCCTTGTGTTTAGTTAATGTGTCCTTGTTTCTGATTTTTGGCTTTCCACATTGTGCTGCATAGAAAAAGAGTTCAGCTTTAAAAAGTTTATTCAAATCAATAGCAGTATTTAGATTAGGAATGCACCAATATAATTTTTTTTTATGAGTACTGTGACAGGAAGTCAGGTAAATCTGTGGGTGTTGTCACAGACGGGAGATACATTTCTGCCTTGTTTAGACAATACACCAATTATTATCAGGTGTCGGCTGCAGAAGTAGCCAGAAAGATTTAAGGGCGTTTGAAAACTTCAGCTGTTCAGAATGAGGCAATTAAGGCCTCTATATGTAATCCAGAGGATTACCACTGATTTGCTGCATCCTGAGGCTTTGTGAATAAGGAAAGCAGTAGCTGAAAGTCTTCTGAGGAGGTGAGGTGGTGATTGATTTTTCTGTGTGATAAAAATCAAAAAGAGACTATTGTTTTTTCTGCTGTATGAAGAGCACTGTCTGCCCAGCACTAGGCTGTGCCAGACTCCATAGATAGGTTCCTGTGTGGTGAAGATAGACACCCCAAGTGGCCAGGGTTTATTTTATGTTTGATTTTGTTTATGCTGTTTGGATGCTTGCACTTGTTTCCAGCAAGATGGAAGAATAAACCAAAATCTTTGTTTTCAACCGTCTTCGGCTGTTTCTCTGTATCGTTCCATGTGTAGTGAACCCATCCAGGGGGTCACACCCCCCCGCTACCGAGCTAACCCCTTACAGTACCAATACTTATATTTTAGTACTCGCCGATACCAATATCTACCGCAACTGTTTTGTATACACTTCACTGTCAGCAATGGTTCAAAGCATTGAAAAGTTATTTACAAATTAAATTAAAAACATTTTTTTTTAACGTTGCACTTTTTTTTTAATGTGAAACGTGTAAATACTGTAAATGTTAAAGATATAACAAATATTAACGAACAAAGCTACCAAAATACGAAACTTATTAATAGTTTATAAAATAGAAGAGAACAAAAAAATAATAATAATTAAATGGAGAAAGAGAATGAGTTATATAAGACTGATTAGAGTAAATTAAGGGTTAATATGTGGTTAAACAGAGGGACAATTAATAAAAACAAATATATATATATTTTTTACTTGACAGGTTGCTTTGATTTTATCTGCAGATTGAAGTTCATCCCTTTGATCTGTAGATGAATAAACAGAAAGATACAAAAAGAAACAATGTTTCTTTTTATCTTTCTGTTTAGGCGGCTGAGCAATGTTATTGATAAACTGTTTTTTTTTTTCTTTTTTGACAGCTCCAATTGCTTGGGACTTCAGTTTACACTTCAGCTGTCAACAGGGGAGCCCCACTGGCAGCTGATTGAGTCATCGTTTGTTAAAGTGGAGGTTCACCCTAAAACAATTATATAACATTACATCCAGCATAATTCGGACATGTACAGTATGCTGGTATTTTTTATTTTCGCTGTACATACAGTTTTATTGTTATTTTCCCCCCGGCTTCCGGGGTCTGATTCCCGCAGGACTGGGCGTTCCTATTTAGAGGTAGATGATTGACGTCTGGTGAAAAACTTCCCAAGGTGCATAAGGCACGTCACCAGTTTTCTGTAAATAGCCGACCTGCGAGTCGGCTCTATACACCGCCTGCGCAGTTAGCTCTACACGGCGGGCGCAGGTGCCGTATAGAGCAGACTAGCAGGTCGGCTATTTATGGAAAACTGGTGACGCGCCTTATGCACCTTGGGAAGTTTTTGGGCAAAGTGATGCTGCTTAGATGGGCACAGTGAGGCTGCTTAGATTGGCAAAGTGAGGCTGCAGATGGGCACAGTGAGGCTGCTTAGATGGGTACAGTGAGGCTGCAAATAGGCACAGTGAGGCTACAGATGGGCATAGTGAGGCTGCTTGAATGGGTACAGTGAGGCTGCTTAGATGGGCACAGGGATGCTGCTTAGATGGGTACAGTGATGCTGCTTAGATGGGCAAAGTGAGGCTGCAGTTATGGGCACAGTGGGGCTGCATTGGTGGGCACTGGTGAGGCTGCATTGATCTCATGTATCTTGTCCGCAGTCTCTGACCTTCTCCGGTACCAAGTCTGCAGTCTCTGATCATCTCCATTATCATGTCTGCAGTCTCTGACCATCTCCTGTAGTATGTCTGCAGACTCTGACCAACTTCTATATCATGTCCGCAGTCTCTGGCCATCTTCTGTATCTTGTCTGCAGTCTCTGAGGGAGTCTGGAGAGGAGTCAAGAGTGGGAGCGCCGCCGGGATGGGGGTCATGGGAGAAGTCAGATGTGTGTGGACTGTGGAGAGGAGACTACAGGATAAAACCAGAGCCACCAGCTGGAGCTGTCTGACTGAGCCCCCTTATATCAGTAACCCCACCCCCCCCCCTTACCACAGTGTTTTCTTTCTGCGGAAGGTGGTCTCTGTGCTTTAAAACCCATGTTTTTTCCCTTTCATGAACAAGAAAATAATGACATTTGCTGTTGGGGCTGGTGTGACATTTTTTCCAGGGCTTGTTTTTACTCCCAGTCAGGCCCTGGAGGGGCGGGAGGTGTCAGCAGAAGGCAGAGAAGCAGCTGTACACTGATCTTCCTAGTGAATGGCTGTACAGGGGGGCGTGTCAGCACAAGTCTGACCATTGGAGGGCAGGCAGGCTGAGCTCCCGGCACAGTCAAAAAACCGACCACATTGGGAGTGATGTGCTCTCAGGCCTAGCATGGTCATTTTGAAATAGGAACGCAGGGGAGGCCTGGCAGGAAAACTGTGGATTTCACACAAAGGAAGCAATACAAAGAGAACAGGAGAATTTCTCATACAAGTACATGGTACAGCAGACACATATCGGGAATATGACATTTTGGGGTAACAAACACTTTAAGTATTAAAATTTCTGACATTTTCTCACCTATACACTGTGAAGTGTGATCCCACCTAGATTCATTTCCACTTCTCACACATGTCATCTTCTCATGTGATGGCCGATATCCCTCCGTACAATTCACTCTTATAGATTGATTCACATTATGGTAGGTTTTATTTTTAGTCAGTGTGGCCACATTGCTGATTTCTGGCTTTTTACATTGCTCTGCATGGAAAACAAAGTGTTAATGCTATGTAAAGAGTTACACGGATATACACAAAAAAGATAAACAAATAAATAAAGAACCTCCGTAAAAAACGACTCTAGAGCCTGGCCAAAAGCTTTGGGAGTGACACAAATTAAAATTTTCACAAAATCTGCTGCTTCATGTAGGTAGATTCACAAAGAGTTATGCCCCGTACACACCATCACTTTATGTGATGAAAAAAAACGACACTTTCTGTGAAGTAAAAAATGACGTTTTTGAAACTTCAATTTTCTAAGACGAAGTTGCCTACACACCATCGTTTTCTCACAATGATCTTGCAAAGTGATGTTACGTTCCACCACGTTTTACCATTGAAGCTTGCTTCTGGGCATGCGTGGATGAAAAAACGTCTTAGAAAACGACGTTTTTTGCTACACACGGTCAATTTCTGTGAAGTAAAAAGTGCACTTTTGAAAAACGACACATAAAATTGAAGCATGCTTCAATTTTTTTCTGTCGTTTTTTACAAGACATAAAACGACGTTTTCCCCCACACACGGTCAATTAAAGTGACGTTTTTAAAAACGTCATTTTTTTTCATCACATAAAGTGATGGTGTGTACGCGGCATTAGGCCGGCGTATCAGTAGATAAGCCGGCCTAACTCAGAATCTACGCCGATGGATGTTTAAGCGTATGCTCAAACAGAGATACGCTTAAACATATCTAAGACACGACGGCTTGCGCCGTCCTATCTTAGATTGCAATATTTTGGATGGCCGCTAGGTGGCGCTTCCATTGCGGTCGGCGTAGAATATGTAAATGAGGGGATACGCCGATTCACGAACGTACGCCAGGCCGACGCAGTACTTTTACGCCGTTTACGTAAGAGATAGGCCACGTAAAGTTAGAGCTAGGCTCTAGTGGAAGAGTAATGTCAAGTATGGCCGCCGTTCCCGCCGCGAAATTCGAAATTTTTACGTCGTTTTTGCGTAAGTCGTCCGTGAATCGGGATTTACGTCGTTTACGTCCACCTCGAAATCAATAGGCCCGTACGGCGTACTTAGCCGCAATGCGCAGTGGGAAATGTAGGCGCCCGGCGCATGCGCAGTTGCAGAAAACGTCAAAAACGTGAGGTCAAGCCTCATTACCATACAACACGCCCCCCTCCAACCCATTTGAATTAGGCGCCCTTACGCCCCGCCGCGATTACACTACGCTGGCCCTAAGTAAGGAGGTAAGTGCCTTGAGAATCATGTACTTGCCTCTCTTACTTAAGGCGGCGTAGTGTAAACACGCTAGGCTACGCCGCCTTAGATTTGCGCGCCCCTACCTGAATCTACCTAAGTGTTTTTAGATCTTTTTGTCAAATGTTATTGTGACATACTGCAGTATAATTACAAGCATTTCATAGGTGTCAAAGGTTTTTATTAACAATTACATTAAAGCGGAGTTCCAGCCTTTTAATGTTTTTATTAAAAGTCAGCAGCAGTGGCGGCTGGTGCTCAAAATTTTTGGGGAGGCGCAAACAAACTGAAAAAAACATCAATTGCAGCCTCACTGTGCCCATCAAACGCAGCCACTGTGCCATAAAATTGACGCCAATGTGCCATCAAACGCAGCCACTGTGCCCATCAATCGCAGCCACTGTGCCAAAACAATTGACGCCAATGTGCCATTAAATGCAGCCACTGTGCCCATTAAACGCAGCCACTGTGCCCATCAAACGCAGCCACTGTGCCATTAAATGCAGCCACTGTGCCCATCAATTTTCGCCACTGTGCCCATCAATTGTTGCCACTGTGCCATGCCATTGTCGCCACTGGGCCCATCAATTGTCGCCACTGTGCCATGCCAAACGTAGCCAGTGTGCCATGCCATTGTCGCCACTGTGCCCATCAATTGTTGCCACTGTGCCATGCCATTAATTGTCGCCACTGTGCCATGCCATTAATTGTCGCCACTGTGCCATGCCATTAATTGTCGCCACTGTGCCATGCCAAACATAGCCACTGTGCCATGCCATTGTCGCCACTGTGCCATGCTATTGTCGCCAGTGTGCCATGCCAAACGCAGCCACTGTGCCATGCCATTGTCGCCACTGTGCCCATCAATTATCGCCACTGTGCCATGCCAAATGCAGCCACTGTGCCATGCAATTGTCGCCACTGTGCCCATCAATTATCCCCACTGTGCCATGCCAAATGCAGCCACTGTGCCATGCCATTGTTGCCAGTTTGCCCCAAAAATGCTGCCAGATTGCCCCCCCCCCGCCTGGCACTTACCTTTCTCGTTCAGCCATCCTCGGATCCTCCTCCACGATCCCTTGATGTAGTCCCGCCACTCGATGTCGCTTCAGCCAATCAGGTTACCGGTAACCAGATCCGGTGAACCTGATTGGCTGAGATGCGTGTCAGTGTTAACCAAGGAACGCACACCCCGTGCATCCCCTGGTTAACTATTTGGAAGCCGATTACAGCCCTCAGGCTGTAATCAGAAAGCCTATCAGAGCCGCTGGCTCTAATAGACACTTCCACAGCCAACCAGCTGCCGTTATTTAGATGGTCGGCGCTCGCCAGGGGGCCGGCCATCTGAATAGTGGGTGGCAGCGGCGAAAATACATAGACTCATGCAATGCATGAATCTATGTATTGTTTTCAGTGTGGGTGCAGGAGCGAGAGGGCGCGGTGCTCCTGCGCCCTCTATGGACGCACAGCCACTGGTTAGCAGCTACAAAAAGTTTAGCTGCTGACTTTTAATAAACAGACACTTACCTGTTCCTCGGTCCAGCGATGCGGCCGCACTGAGCGTCACTTCTCTCCTTGGCACTTCCATTCACATTCTGGGCACCCGGCCGTGACAGCTTTCTGCTTCACAGGCGGCCACGCACACTGCGCATGTGCGAGTCGCGCTGCATTTCCAGAGTGGAAGGCAATCTCCTGGGACCAGTCACATGTCCCGGGAGATCGCCTAAAGGGAGGGGCCACCTAAGGGAGAGGAGGAGTCGCCTAGGCGGTCCCTAGGTGAAAGTAGGAAGTAGGACATGAAGTCCCACTCCTACAGAATCCCCCACTCCCCCCCTCCAAAATAAAATACATGCCAAATGTGGCATGTAAGGGGGCGAGGAGTGCTTAAAGCGGAAGTTCCACTTTTGGGTGGAACTCCGCTTTAAGTATATATTTTTCTAGACCTCTGCAATTCGCCCCGGCATGTTGTCATCAACTTCAGGGGCACATCCCGACTGATGGCCACCCCCCATTCTTGCATAATCAATGCTTGGAGTTTGTCAGAATTTGTGGGGGGTTCTTTTTTGTTCACCCGCCTCTTAAGCATTTTTCAATGGGATTAAGATCTGGGAAGTTTCCTGCCCATGGACCCAAAATGTTGATGTTTTGTTCCCCAAACCACTTTGTTATCACTTTTGCCTTATGGCATCATGCTGGAGAAGGCATTGTACCTCACCAAACTGTTCTTGGATTGTTGGGAGAAGTTGCTCTCGGAAGATGTTTTTGTACCTTTCTTTATTCATGGCGGTGTTCTTAGTCAATATTGTGAGTGAGCCCCCCACTCCCTTGGATGAGAAGCAACCCCAAACATGAATGGTCTCAGGAGGCTTTACTGTTGGCATGACACAGGACTGATGGTGGCGCTCACCTTTTCTTCTCCGGGCAAGGTATTTTCTGGATGCCCCAAACAATCAGAAAGGGGATTCATCAGAGAAAATGACTTTCCCCCAGTCCTCAGCAGTCCAATGCCTGGACCTTTTGCAGAATATCAGTCTGTCCCTGATGTTTTTCCTGTAGAGAAGTGGCAGCTGAATCAACTGTGGGAGACTGTGGATGCCCTGAGGCCTTCTTTTTTTTATGGGATTAAGTTAATTTTCATGGCAAAGAGGGACTTTTCAATTAATTGCAATTCATCTGATCACTCTTCACACCATTCTGGAGTAAATGCAAATTGGTATCATAAAAACTGAGGCAGCAGACTTTGTAAAAATGTATATTTGTGTAATTCTCAAAACTTTTGGCCATGGCTGTATACCCAAAGTTGATCTAGATCAGGGGTGTCAAACTCGGTTTCATTGTGGGCTGCATCAGCATTATGATTGCCCTCAAAACGGGAGGTTGTATCTGTAAGATTAGATGTCCAGCGCATCCCCTCCTCTTACATTAGATGTCAAGAGCCACCTCACCATCAGAAGTTGAGTCCCCCACTCTCCCTTATATCTGGGGTGATATAACATAACCTTGGGGTACACCACTGATAACACTGAACCTCGGGGGAAAACCACTAACCACACTAAACCTTAGCATACACCACTGATAACAGTGAACCTTGGGGTATACCACTAACACTAAACCTTAGCATACACCACTGATAACACTGAACCTTGGGGTATACCACTAACACTAAACCTTAGCATACACCACTGATAACACTGAACCTTGGGGTACACCACTGATAACACTGAACCAAGTCGGTCCGACTTTGAAAAAGGTTCCTGCACTACTTTGGTCCAACTTGGGCATGATTTTAGCCCATTGATTTGAATGTAAGTTGCATCCAAGTTAGATCATCATGGCCTTGAGGGGGAAGCCCACGCCAAAAAATGACCCCCAAAAATCCATACCAGGCCCTTATCTGAGCACACACCCCGGCATGTCAGGAAGAAGGGGCGATCAAGCACATGGCAGGCCCCATGCCCTCAATATGAGGGGGAGTGGGTGCTTTTTTATGATGAAGGGGGGCTCTGCGCTTCCCCATCCCAAAGCACCTTTACCCCATGTTGATGGGGATGAGGGTCTCTTCCTGACAACCTTGGGTGGTGGTTGTGGGGGTCTGCAGGCATGGGGCATGATGGGACAAGGTGACATTACAAGGGGGCGGGGGCCTCAGATGATGTCACGCCCCATTGTCACAACCCATGGCTATATAAGTAATGGCACACCCCGGAGATAATACAACAGCAGGAACTTGCATGGGGAGAAGAACCAGCAGAAGAACCAGAGGAAGATGACAGCAGAGGGAGAAGAACCGGAGAAAGAAGACATCACCGGAGAGAGAAGAACCGGAGGGAGAAAACACGTTGGTGCTACTTTAATAGAACTTTGTCAAAAACTGGCTTTATTTATTTTTTACTCTTTTTTTGGTGAATGGGTAGGGGTACAATATACCCCATATTCATATACAAAGGTTGGGGGCCCCAATCTTGGGGCCCTCTTTTTACCCTATGTTATCCCCTTGTTACCCTTGCAGACCCTCACAACCACTGCCCCCAGTTGTCAGGAAGAGGCCCATCAACATTTGGACAAGGTGCTTTGGGATGCGGGGCATAGAGCCGCTCTGCTCCAAAGCACCCACCCCCCTCATGTTGAGGGCATGTGGTCTGGTATGGTCCAAGAGTGGGGGCACTCACTCGTCCGCTCCCCCTTTCCTGACTTGTCCCCACCTCAATATTCATGTCAGACTCAAAGGGCCTGGTATTGTTGGATCAAAGTTGGATCCTGTTCATTGAAGTTGTATCGAGGTCGGACATGAAGTCGTAGGACAAAGTCGGATCGGAAGTCGTCCGACCTCCATGTCGGAGCAGTGTGAACCCGGCCTTAGTGTCACAGGATAAATAGTCACATTAGTTTGTATTTCTGGGAGCAATTGGGCAATGGTGTGAAACCAGTGGCGGTTCGTCCATAGAGGGCGCTGGAGTGCCGCCCCCTCTGGCTCTCAACGCCACTGAGTCTAATAACATAGATTCATGCATTGCACGAATCTATGTTATTATCGCCGCTGCCGCTGTTCTATTCAGATGGTCGGCGCTCATGTCCGGCCATCTGAATAACGGCAGCTGGTTGGCTGTACGGAAGTGCCTATCAGAGCATTGGCTCTGATAGGATTTTCCGAGTACAGTCCTCGGGTCCCAGAAGCTTACACAAGGAACGCACTAGGGATGCGCTCCTTGTATAAAACTGACAGGCGTCTCAGCCAATCAGGTTCATCGGTTCTGGTAACCTGGTAACCTGATTGGCTGAAGCGTCATCGAGGGCGGGAGAAGACATTGAGGGACGGTGGAAGCAGAATGGATGACCCCAAAAAGGTAAGTGCCGGGCTGAAATGGGGAGGGGGCATTTTACAGGGCACAGTGGCAGGCTGGCAGCATTTAACAGGGCACAGTGGTGAGTACAATTGATGGGCACAGTGGAGAGTACAATTGATGGGCACAGTGGCGAGTACAATTGATGGGCACAGTGGTGACAACAATTGATGGGCACAGTGGTGACAACAATTGATGGGCACAGTGGTGACAACAATTGATGGGAACAGTGGTGACAACAATTGATGGGCACAATGGTGACAACAATTGATGGGCACAGTGGTAACGTTTGATGGCATGGCACAGTGGCTGCGTTTGTCATGGCACAGTGGTGACAACAATTGATGGGCACAGTGGTGACAATTGATGGGCACAGTGGTGACAGTTGATTGGCACAGTGGCTGCGTTTGATGGCATGGCACAGTGGCGACAATTGATGGCACAGTGGCGACAATTAATGGCATGGCACAGTGGCTGCAATTGATGGGCACAGTAGCTGTGTATGATGGGCACAGTGGCTGCCTTTGATGGGCACAGTGGCTACAATTGATGGGCACAGTAGCTGTGTATGATGGGCACAGCGAGGCTGCAATTGTTTTTTTTTTTTGTTTGTTTGCGCCCCCCCAAAAAATTTGGAGCACCAGCCGCCACTGGTGGAAACCCAGCTATGCAGGACCTTCTCAATAAGTACGGTAGCTTTGTAAAAGGGTAAGCTTAAGGAAAAAAATGTAATTACTCAGGAAAGAAAAACCTTTGATCTACGAATGATTATACCATTTGAAACAACAGATAACAGGCTGAATGTGGATCTCTAAATCACTATTCAATAATTTTATGACCATTCTCTCCTCTATGACTCTTTAACTCACTCCCATTCCACAGCCCCTTCTCTACTCCTTATTGGCTGGTTCACTCACCTATACACTGTACAGTCTTATTCCATTGAGGTAGACCATCGCGGTCCACACATGTGATATTGGTGGATGACGGGCGATATCCGAGATCACATCTCACATTTATCACGTCGTCAATGTCATAGAATTCTTTTTTATGGCTTATGATGGACAAGTTGTTTGCTGATGGTTTCCCACACTGACCTGAAATACAACAAACACGATAGTTGAAGGCTTCTGGTCTAAATAATGGGTAGATATTTTCAAAATACTTCTGTTCTAAATAGCAGAATTTTTTTTTACAAGAATAATCCACAAAAATGTGTAAATACATAATATTAATTTCCTTTCCTTGTAAAGAGAGATTAGTAATTGACACCTTCCATCATAGACCACATGGTGACATTGAACCCCTTCTTCCAAATAAAGTTAACTCAGTTATCATTAAATTGTAAGGCCGCGTACACACGATCGGTCAAAACCGATGAAAATGGACTGAAGGACCTTTTCATCGGTCCAAACCGATCGTGTGTGGGCCCCATTGGTCAGTTAACCTTCGGTCAAAAATTTAGAACTTGCTTTAAAATTTAACCGATGGACGCCTAACCGATAGGTCAAAACCGATCGTTAGTATGGAAAACCGTCGGTTAAAAATCCACGCATGCTCAGAATCAAGTCGACGCATGCTTGGAAGCATTGAACTTCGTTTTTTTCAGCACGTCGTTGTGTTTTACGTCACCGCGTTCTGACACGATCGTTTTTTTAAACTGATGGTGTGTACGCACGACGAACCGTCAGTCAGCTTCATCGGTTTACCGATGATAACGGTCCTTCGGACCGTTCTCATCGGATGGACTGATTGTGTGTACGCGGCCTAAGTGAACCCAATATTGTTTTCAGCCAAGGAAGCTGCCATCTTGCCCTCTGTTTAATCTACAACTGCCATGATGCTGCACATGTGATCAGTTATGACACCAGCCATTGGATGGTTTTTGACAGTTCCGTGACGTGCCGGAAATTAAACTTTTTTATAGATGGGTTTACTTCCACTTTAAGAGAATTTGAGTACCGTTTGGTGGGTGGTCAAACACTTCCTTGTCCTCCATCCCCACCGTGAAACATGGTGGTGGCAGCATCATGTGGTGGGGGATGCTTTTCTTCAGCAGGGACAGGGAAGCTGGTCAGAGTTGATGGGAAGATGGATGGAGACAAATACAGGACAATCTTAGAAGAAAACCTGTTAGAGTCTACAAGGGGGTCCCACCACCGCCTCTACTGGGTTTTCCGGTGCCATCACGGAGGCTGGGAGCGATGCAGACAGCGGCTATGGCTGCCTTGTACAGAGGGAGAGGAACTGAGGTAGTTCCCCTCTCTGTAACCCTGGGAACCAGGAGGGTCGAGTAGTCCGTCACTTCCGGTTCCACCCCTTTGTTTATCTGGCTAGCAGCGACCAGGTAAGTAGCTGATTAGACCAATCTGTGTCTTATCGGCTACATGGCAGGCTAGAGGAAAGATTTGTGGTCTAATAGACCCCAAATCTCTCCATAAAGAGGACCTGTCACGGCCCATGCTATCACAAGGTATGTCACAGGTCCCAGGAGGTTGGAGGATCATTCACAGATCATGCATGTGGAGTGGGAAGCCGGCTGTGAAGCCGCAATGAGTCACAGCCGGCTTCCAAAACGAAACAATGCCGGCAACTGGGACCCCATGACTAGTGAAGAACCAGCCGAGGTGAGCACAGCACTGGATCCTTGGACAGATAATTGTCCTTTTTTTAAATGTCTGCAATATATGTAGCTGCTGACTTAAAAATTTCCCTTCTAGGGTAAAGATTTTTAAGCATTGCTGAGTTTCGGCAGCAGTATGGGCAACTTTCCATTTGCCATTCAAGAGAAGCTGTCAGGTCACCTGTGGCCAGGTGACAAGTGCACCCCGTGGGGTCAGGGATGCACCACAGGGTAGTGAAACCTATGACCGACTGCTGCGATTAGAGAGGAAGCGTGAACCCAAGATCGCCCAGGGCACGGAGTCTAAGACCCAGCTTTGCGTTCACCAGAGCCTCTAGTGGTGAGGATGGCTTTCGCCGCAGCTGGATCCAGGTCGCGACCCCTGGGATCCCCTAGGTCACGCTCTGCAAGGAGAGAGGGAAGGCAGCAAGCAGACAAGCGGTAGTGATGGGTAAGCTGAAGTCGGGGCAACAGGCAGACAGGGGTAACCGAGGGACAGGCAAAAAGTCAAAATCACAGGCAAACAGGAAAGGTCAGGGACGAGTCAAAAACGGTACACAGGAAGATAATTGTAGCACACTGCAGACAGGAACTAAAGCAAACAACACTGTTGAACAGCACTGCAGGCCTGTAGTGCAACAGTTAATATAGACTTCCTGGGATGGCCTTGGTGGGGCCATACAGGAAGGAGAGGACATAAGAAGGTAACCAGAACAGAGTCAGGCCTCTTAATGGACAGATGGAAACAGGTAAGCTGCCAGACTGTTGCATATCCATGACAGAAGCCTTGTATTTTATCCAATGAATACAAGGCTTCATCTGATTGGCAAAGGTAGAAATCATGTTGTCATCTCCCCGCCTCTCCATCTCCACCAATCAGGGGAAGTCTTGGATTCACTGAAAAGATAACAAGGCTTCTCCAGGGGAGCGCTCTCCCATCCCGCAGGGGGCCGCCACAAAGCCGGCGCACAACCAGGGAACCACAAGGGCATCAGGCCCCAGACCAGGAAATGCAAGCAGAGGGAGGGGATGAGGCGGAGTTGTGGGGAAGAAGAGGGAGAGACACAGCGGGTGATCGGGGAGAGAAAAAGACACCAGAGAGACGGTGCAAGGATTTTTTCTGAGGGGAAGGTGTATTTTACAGACCTCACACCATCCCGGTGCCATAGGGCCCTGCCCATAGACAGTTCTGACAGGTAAATGCTCACCTAACAGGTGAATGCAGAGCAGCGGCTAACCGGCCAGAAGAAGGAAAGCTGTAAAGCTGCTCCGGTGCCGGGAGCTTCCGCCCCCCTTCCGATGCGGCTCCATACTCGCCCTCCACTAATTTCCACTCGCCAAATGCAATCAGGCGAGTGGAAATTTTAAGGGCTGACGCATATATATAGCTAATGGTACTACAGTATGTTTTAGCGCACACAGCGGCCGCATCTCTCTGTAATGGATATAGTTTGTTTGGGCCAGCTTGGCCCGCTGAGCTCTTTAAAGTTTTCAAAAGCGGAATAAAATTAAATGTGACCCCCTAGGAGTACACAAACAAGTGGTTGAGAGACTTAAAACCTTTGTGAATTTTTTTTGTAGGTAAATGATCCACTTCTGTACTCACCTAGACACCGAACGGTCAAATTCCACTGCGGGGTACCATTATGGCTCTCACATAAAATATCACTGGATGATGGGCGATATCCAGTGTCGCAGCTCACAGCCACCACATCACCGATGTCATAATAAAGCTTTTCACTTGTGATAGTCAAGTTCTTGGATTTTGGCTTATCACAAAGTCCTGAAATACAAAAAAAAAATGGTCAAAGAATTCTTGCTAGTAGTGTCTCTTAAAGACTTGCCTACCAGGCACTTTTACCCTCTTCCTACCCAAGCCACGTTTTAGCTTTCAGCGCTGTCACACTATAACCACTTTAAGGACCGCCTCCTGCACATATACGTCGGCAGAATGGCACGGCTGGGCACATGTACGTACATGTACGTTGCCTTTAAGAGCCCAGCTGTGGGTCGCGTGCGCACGGCCGAAACGTGCATGTGACCCGGTCCGAAGCTCCGTGACCGCAGCCGCGTTACCCCGCGATCGGTCACAGGAGCTGAAGAACGAGGAGAGGTGAGTGTGTAAACACACCTTCCCCGTTCTTCACTGTGGCAGTGTCACTGATCGTCTTTTCCCTGATATAGGGAAAGACGATCAATGACGTTACAAGTGCAGCCCCGCCCCCCTACAGTTAGAAACACGTATGAGGTCACACTTAACCCCTTCAGCGCCCCCTAGTGGTTAACTCCTAAACTGCAATTGTCATTTTCACAGTAATCAGTGTATTTTTATAGTACTTTTTGCTGTGAAAATGACCATGGTCCCAAAAATATGTCAACATTGTCCGAGGTGTCCGCCATAATGTCGCAGTCACGAAAAAAAATCGCTGATCACCGCCATTAGTAGTAAAAAAAAAAAAAATATTAATAAAAATGCCATAAAACTATCCCCTTATTTTGTAAACGCTATAAATTTTGCGCAAACTAATCGTTAAAAGCTTATTTTTTACCAAAAATAGATAGAAGAATACGTATCGGCCTAAACTGAGGAAAAAAATATATATATTTTTTGGGGATATTTATTATAGCAAAAAGTAAAAAATATTGGCCTGGATTCACAAAGCACTTACGCCGACGTATCTCGAGATACGCCGCGTAAGTGTAACTATGCACCGTCGTATCTGTGCGCCGTGCCCACAATCTGAGATACGCCTAAAAATAGGCTTCATTCGGCCAACGTAACTTGCCTACGCCGTCGTATTGTGGGCACATATTTACGCTGGATGCATTTTCCGCTCCCATAGATTTTCTATGCACATATGCAAATGAGGGAGATACGCCGATTCACAAACGTACTTGCGCCCGGCGCATAATATACGCGGTTTGCGTAAGTCGTACGTCCGTCGTAAAGTTATTCCCCATATAGGAGGCGCAACCCATGCAAAGGTATGGACCAGGGAACACAGCTGTCGTATTTTACGTCGTTTACGTAGTACGTTAATAGGGCTGGGCGTAGGTTACGTTCACGTCATAGGCAGTGATCCGTCGTATCTTAGTAGTTCCGACGTGATTCTGAGCATGCGCACTGGGATGCGTCCACGGGACGGCGCATGCGCCGTTCGTTTTAAGTACTTCTATGACGCTTGGCCCATCATTTGCATGGGGTCACGCCTCATTAGCATGGCTCACGCCCACTTCCACCTACGCTGGCTTACGCCGAGGAAACCCAGCGTATCTTTAAGAGTGAGTGGGAACAAGTCCTTTTTTAAATCCAGTGCTTGCCTCTGTGCGCTGCGCCGATGTAGCGTATATTCGATACGCTACGCCGGCATAAATATGCGCCGATGTATGTGAATCCGGGCCATTGCATTTTTTTCAAAATTGTCGCTCTATTTTTGTTTACAGCGCAAAAAATTAAAACCGCAGAGGTGATCAAATACCACCAAAAGAAAGCTCCATTTGTGGGGAAAAAGGACGCCAATTTTGTTTGTGAGCCACGTCGCACGACCGCGCAATTGTCAGTTAAAGCGACGCAGTGCCGAATCGCAAAAAGGGGCAAGGTCATTAACCTGCATATTGGTCCGGGTCTTAAGTGGTGAAAGGACAAATGTGCGGTCATACAACACTGTACCCATATGACATTTTTTCATTTTTTTGGAGACAAATAGAACTTTCTTTTGGTGAAGAGGCTGCACTGATGGGCACTGATAGTGGCCAGTATAAATGATCTCTGTCACACTTGCCAGTTACTGTCTCTCCTCTCTTCACAATGTGACAGCGGAGTGAGGAGTAGACTGCTGGTAACTGGAAAGTGTGTTTATATTGTAATGGTAATGTGTCATTTTTTTTTGGGAGGGGGGGGGGGTGTAAAACAGCGCACCCAAAGCTAACCTCCCCACCTGTCCAGTCGGTCAGGTCTGGAGAACTTACCCCATCTATGGCGGGCAACGCTTCACCCGGACGACAGGCGGCAGGCATCACTGGCGGCTTCCCCTTCTCTCCTCTGTGGGCATCAATGCGGATTTCTCCTCCTCCCTCCACTACGGTGGCTAATCGGAACACTTCTCTTTTTGGCCGATCGGGAAACAGGTCTCAGACCCGCTTCCTTATTGACCAGGTGAAGAATCAGTGTGAAAATAGCAAATATTCATTAGCTATTGTAAGTTCGGGCAAGTTCCCAACCGCATTTAGGAGAAACCTTGGGGTGGATTCAAGAAGCAATTGCACCTGTGTAACCATAGGTTACACAGCGCAATTGCTTAATTGCCCCGGCGTAACGAGTGCTCCTGATTCAGGAACCTTGTTACGCCGACTGCAGCCTAAGATCTGCGCGGCATAAGGCTCTTATGCCCGCATATCTTAGGCTGCATTCTAGCGATGGCCGCTAGGTGGCGTTCCCGTTGTGCTCAGTGTATAGTATGCAAATTGCATACTAACACCGATTCACAACGTTGCGCGAGCCCTGCGTACACAATTTACGTCGTTTACGTACGGCGGTTTTCGCCCATGTTACGTATACCCGTCGTTCCCGCATCGCGAAATTTTAATTTTACGTAGTTTGTGTAAGTGAATCATGAATGGCGCTGGATGCCATTCACGTTCACTTTGAAGCAAATGACGTCCTTGCGACGTCATTTGCCGCAATGCCCGTCAAGAAACTTTCCCGACGGAGCATGCGCTCTACGCTCGGCGCGGGAACGCGCCTAATTTAAATGATTCCCGCCCCCTACGGGATCATTTAAATTGCGTGCTCTTGCGCCAGGCATTTTGCCAGCGCGCCCGCGCAATTTACGGAGCTTATGCTCCGTGAATCGAGGGCAGCGCAAAAAAATTGCGGGGGCGCAGGGCAAAATCGTTGCCCTGCGCCTCCGTAATAAATGCGCAAATCTCTTTGAATCCGGCCCCTTGTATTTTTATTATTTCATAGAAGGCTTCCTCTGATTGGCCAAGGCAGAAAACATGTCATCATCCACCAGCATCTTCAACCTCTGCCAATCAGTGGAAGCCTTGTATTCATTGATATTTTGAAATCACAAGGCTTCTCCTGAATGGTGGAAAACCATTCACCTCAACTCTCTTTAATTCCGACAGCAATATGTAACACAATGCCGTCTATTGTATGTAGCTAATGCTAGTACAGTATATTACACTCATTACAACAGCTGCATTTATACATAAATGGGTGATAAGCGCTTCAAATATGTGACTAAAATCACAACAAAGGATAATACCAATGATAAGTGCACAAACACAATAAGTGACTGGACTGTAGTTGGTGGAATGCCAAACTAAAAATATATCTCAAGAATTGCACAAGGAGTAGAGACCTTGAATGATACAAACATGGACCTCTGTGCAACTGGAGGTGTCCAAAAGCAACGAAGTGCAAAAAAGTGAAGATGTAAAGGTAAATAAATGAATGGATGATTAAAGTTCAAAATATGACAGACAGTCTATAAACAAGGTGAATCAGATGTTGTAAACTTCTGAGCCTCTGCTCCCTTCCCTCAGAAGGATGGTGGACTATCCTCATAGGTAATATAGTGCCCTTACCTGCAGGGTGCTATATAAGAGCATATAGTGTTATCTCAACAGCGTGATGTTCTTGCCTCTCCCAGTGTTAGTCACTCCAACTGCTCAAGCTGCTGGGTTTCTCCAATATTCCAGGCTCCGTGATCCAGGGATAGAAGTGGGATGAGGGAGGGAAAAAAGAAGAAAAAGTGCCTCCAATGGTGTAGCGAGTTGAAGTTCAAAAAGATTTATTGCACCAAAAGGTAAAACAAACATGCATGGGCACATGCAGTAACAAGTTTAAAATTCGCGGGGACGTGGCGATCTATGTACCGCCTGACGTCCGATGGCCTCCGGCTTGTGCGGGTGTATGAATCGGTCTGACTCCCTACGGCGTTACGTCACGCACCTCGTGACTTCATCAGGGGAACCCTATTGGCTGTCAGGCCGTCAATTAAATAGTAACAGACCGGAAGTAAACAAACTTCCATTTTCTCGTGGTCCATGTCTGTAGACATAGTATTATTGTTTTTATTATTATTGTTTATTTTTATTTTTATTTTTATTTTTATCTTTTATTTCATTTTCAAGTTGCTCCATATTATATTTCTGTCAACTTGATTGATAGTATTATCATATTGACATTGTGATATAACAGGTGGTCTGATAAACATTTCATTAATCAGAAGACATTTACATCGTTTGTGCATTAGCACAAACAATGGATGTATTAAATGTCCTTTTACGGTTTTACCCTTAATATTCTGGACATGTCTCGATTTTTACTTTTAATTTTATTGCACTTTAATATTTTACATAATGTGTATATCTGAGCACTGCTATTCCATACACACTTTTGGCCAGTTCGTTTTATGTATAATGAGATTAACTCTCGTTATTTTTAATTTTTAATTTTACTTTTGATTTAACCTTTATTGCCTTTTGGACATCAGTTCTGTTACTCCAAAGTTTGGACTTGCCTATGTCCACAGAACGTATTAATGTCCCAGTTATGTCCATTAACAAGCACTTCCTTTATTACTATGTCTACAGACATGGACCACGAGAAAATGGAAGTTTGTTTACTTCCGGTCTGTTACTATTTAATTGACGGCCTGACAGCCAATAGGGTTCCCCTGATGAAGTCACGAGGTGCGTGACGTAACGCCGTAGGGAGTCAGACCGATTCATACACCCGCACAAGCCGGAGGCCATCGGACGTCAGGCGGTACATAAACTTGTTACTGCATGTGCCCATGCATGTTTGTTTTACCTTTTGGTGCAATAAATCTTTTTGAACTTCAACTCGCTACACCATTGGAGGCACTTTTTCTTCTTTTTTCCCTCCCTCATCCCACTTCTATCCCTGGATCACGGAGCCTGGAATATTGGAGAAACCCAGCAGCTTGAGCAGTTGGAGTGACTAACACTGGGAGAGGCAAGAACATCACGCTGTTGAGATAACACTATATGCTCTTATATAGCACCCTGCAGGTAAGGGCACTATATTACCTATGAGGATAGTCCACCATCCTTCTGAGGGAAGGGAGCAGAGGCTCAGAAGTTTATAACATCTGATTCACCTTGTTTATAGACTGTCTGTCATATTTTGATCTTTAATCATCCATTCATTTATTTACCTTTACATCTTCACTCTTTTGCACTTCGTTGCTTTTGGACACCTCCAGTTGCACAGAGGTCCATGTTTGTATCATTCAAGGTCTCTACTCCTTGTGCAATTCTTGAGATATATTTTTAGTTTGGCATTCCACCAACTACAGTCCAGTCACTTATTGTGTTTGTGCACTTATCATTGGTATTATCCTTTGTTGTGATTTTAGTCACATATTTGAAGCGCTTATCACCCATTTATGTATATTTGATTTTTGTGTTATGTGAACACCCTTAGATATAGCTGCCTCAGACACACTTTGCATACTTTATTATCACTGCTTTATTTATCATAACTGTATACTCACAGTAGCGCATTTAATTTTCTCACTTATTACAACAGCTGCATTACTCTGTAATGGAAATTTTCTTTGGGCCAGCTTGGCCCGCTTGGCCAGCTGGGTCCTTTAAAGTTTTCAAAAGTTAAATAAAAAAAATGAAAAGTGTGGATGATTCCCACACAACCACCCCTAGGGATAGATAGGCAAGTGGCTGAGAAACTAGAAACCTTTGTAGGGTAAGGATCCATTTCCGTACTTACCTAAACACTGAACGGTCACATTCCACTGCAGGGTACCGTTATGGTTCTCACATACAATATTACTGGATGATGGGCGATATCCAGTGTCGCAGCTCACAGCCACCACATCACCGATGTCATAATAAGGCTTTTCTTTACTTGTGATAGACAAATTCTTCGCTTCTGGCTTATCACAAAGCCCTGAAATACAAAAAATGGTCAGGCAAACAATCCTTGCTAGTAGACTCTCTTGAAGTGTATTTAAGCATTTTTTTTTTTTATCATATTGTGTCACACCAATTACTAGTCAACATGATATATTTTATATATATTGTGACAGCGGGCAGGTAAAATCGCCTGGTTGCATCCAGAATGGCAAATATGTGTGTCCCAGATTCAGGCTCTATGCCGACTTATACCACTAGGGGGAAGTGCTGAGAGTCGGCTTATTAAAGGGGAGTTCCAGCCATTTGTATGTTTATTAAAAGTCAGCAGCAACAAAAAGTTTAGCTGCTGGCTTTTAATAAACAGACACTTACCTGCTCCAGTGCTCCAGCGACGCGCCGGCCGGGGCTCCGCTCCTCTCCCCCCCTCCCCGGCCAGCGTCTTCATTCTCAGTGTGGGCACCCGGCCGTGACAGCTTTCGGCTTCACGGCCGGGCACCCACTGCGCATGCGCGAGCGGCACTGCGCATGTGCGCGCGGCCCGGCGCCGCGCCGTGTAATTGGCCAGGAGATCGCCTAGGACCTGTGACGTGTCCTAGGCGATCGCCTACAGCAGCCCCTTACTGAAGGCGATTAAGCTTAGTCGCCTACAGGAAGGAGGAAGTGGGACAGGAAGTCCCACTCTTGCTGAAGCCCCCACTCCCCCCCCAAAAAAATTACATGCCAAATGTGGCATGTAAGGGGGAGAGGAGTGGGTTAAGAGGAAGTTCCAAATTTGGGTGGAACTCCTCTTTAAGACCTCTACAAAAACTCCCAGCATGCTTAGGGAGGTGCTCCATCCTGGAACCAGTTTTGTGCCTGTTGAGTGTGATACCTGTCTGTGCAGTGAGACAACACCTGTGTGGCAAGCCTCTGACAGGGAGATAGGTGCCGGGGACAGCACAAGGCTGCACCTAGTTGAGCGGGGGGGGTGATTACCGCACACCGCTCCGGTAAGCATGTCTCCCCTCTGACCTTTCTTCTCCTTCCTGTGCGGGAAAATTAACCCCTTCGCGGGACTGCAGTCTGTGTGGGAAGCTCCCACAGAATCCAGGCGGGTTGGGAGGTATGACGTAGATTGAGTTCTGGAGTCCAGAGACTTCGAAGAGTCTTGGGAGAGATAAAGGTCCAGATTCACAAAGCACTTACGCCGACGTATAACACGTTACGCCAACGTAAGTGCAATAGTGCGCCGGCGTATGTGTGCGCCAGACCCACAAACCAACATGCGCCTAAAAACAGGCTACACCCGCCGACGTAGCGTGCACATGCCGGCGTAGGGTGGGTGCACATATGGGCTGGGCGCATGTTGCTGCTCCCATTGATTAGCCATTCAAACATGCAAATGAGGGAAACGTGCGTGTGCCCGGCGCATGCTACGCGAGATGCGCGTAAGTTGTACGTCCGGCGTAAAGTTATTTCCCATAAATGAGGTGCACAGGTCTGCACCAGGAAACACAAGCCGGCGTATTGTGCGTTGGATGTGTGTCTGGCTGGGCGTACGTTATGTTCACGGCGTACGCAGTGATTCGGCGTAGCTTAGGCAGTTGTGCCGGCATGGTTGTGAGCAGGCGCAGGGGGGTGCTGTGCATGCGTCCACGGCGCATGCGCAGTTCGTGATGCGTACCTATCTGGCGCTCGGCCCATCATCTGCATGGGGTCACACCTCATTTGCATGGGTTCACGCCCACTTCCACCTTCGCCGGCGTGCGCCTTCGAAACCCACGCCGCGCTGGCGCAGCGTTGGGAGCACTGGCTTGCTGAATGCAATGCTTGCCTCTCCGCGCTGCGTTGGCGTAGCGTACAGTGTTTGCTCTACAGCGGCGTAATGTGCGTCATGCTCTCTGTGAATCTGGGCCAAAGTCTCTAACTTTGTGTCCACACTTTACTTTACTGGTGGTGCAGGTGTGCACAGCCTTTGTAATCAAGGGGCTGGCCTGTTGTTGTTTTTTTTGTAAGTCAACTTTTTAGGATAAACCATTGGGCATCCACTCCCTTCTTCTAAGATCCAAGCAGTACGGGCTTTAGCAAATGTTAAAAACAAGCACACAGGGCAATAAAAGCAAGAAAGTTGGTCAGATAAGGAGTAGAGAAGAGGGTTGTGGAATGGCAAGTGTAGAGCTCACCCCCGAAGGAGCCGCTGGTTGATTTGGGATCGGCCTGCTAAGTGACCCTGGCGGTGTCTAGGGGTGCAATTGTGAGAACAGCAGAAGTGAGCGAAGGTCCAGACATCTAATAAAGGGTTTTCAATGCTTTTTTGTCCAGGCCAAACACGGCCAACATCAACATAAATTGGGAAGGTCAAGGTTGATGAAGGAAAGAAAGAGAACCTTGCGGTATCAGGCCTGGATATCGAATGGAGCAGTCAGTATCAATTTCTGTTACTCGTCGCCACTCTGCTTGGAGTGGGTAAAGTGCCCCCGGACAGACCCCTATGATAGGCCTGGCAGCCGAAGTGTCACTCTCAACTTGCTGGGTTGAACAGGTCTCTCTCACAGACACGGCTCTAGGGCCTCTGCCACAGGCCAACTTAAATTAAGGACTTAGGTGAATCAAGAGAGAAAATCCTCCCAGTGGACTTTTCCTATATGGGCCCCCGGATGACAGCAAGCATACCTGTCAGTGGTCCGGACACCCGATCCCAGACTGGGATTCTCTCAACAGGTCTTGGAACCCAGCGAAACACTGGGGTCCCCTTTTTCCTCAGGATGAGGTTCGATGCAGAATTCAGCTTTGGCCAGGTCGGCCGCGCTGGCGGGGTCCATGTATGCGCGTACCCTGAAGGTGGGTACCGACCTGGAACGGGGACCCCGCGAAGATTACTTGACCCCTGTCACATGACCCCTGTCACAGATATACTCTCCCCCAGCATGCCCCGCGAGGGAAAAACTCCTCTAATTGGCTGCTGGGAAAAACTTGCTCTGTCAGAACCCCTCTGGCGCCAACTGCCGGCCAGGAGTGGCATTGCACCCTCTGACCACAGACTGACCCAGTGGACATTTCTGAAATGACAGAAGTCCCAAATTTAGACAAACACCAAATTTGAGCAAAGTAACTCTCCCATTCCCCACTAACTTTAGCGTAGTGCCCATGCTGAAAGCAAGGGGGCGCAACACAAGGTAGAGAGAGAGTCGCAAGGGTAGGACAAATTCTATGGCTAGCTATACACACATAGGTTTCTATTGTTCAGACTACAGGAATAGATTCCTCCATCCAAACAGCGAATAGTAGATTCTCTGCTCCCAGCTATTGTATTGCAGCTGTAACACTAGGGTTGCCACCTTTTCTTCAAGCCAAACCAGAACACTTTAGCGACAAATGCCAAATACCAGGGATTGGAGTTTGGGTGGGCAGACATAGGGGTAAGTGCAGGAGGAGCAGAAGGAGATCAAGCCCTCTATCCTCTCCTGTCCATGTTTGGGAGTGGGTACACTTGTGTACTTGGTGGTTGTGGTTCTCAGTTACTTGGGGAACCGCAGTCCATTCTCAATAATGTGTCTGGGTTTCAGGTGGTCTGAAACCCAGATGCACAATTCCAAACCTGGACTGTCCGGGTGAATCCCAGACAGGTGGCAACCCTATGTAACACCTGTGGCTGCTTGAATACCCAAACAGTGACTGATAGGATGAAGTCATTGTTTGGCTGACAATTTTCCACCAGGCTCCTTCGATTTCTCAATCAGAGTTTGTCTAACCGGCGACAGGGCCACCTATGGCTTGAATTTTGGCAGTGGCACGTGCAGTTATCAACTGTGCATGACTAGTTAAAACATACCTAGTTGAGTTATCACAGTGTTTCTCTGCTAAAGCTTTAATTTGTTGTTCTAAAGTTTAATTTCAACACCAGACATTTCCCCTGAATCCTTCATTCAGGGGTCTCCAAACTTTCCAAACAAAGGGCCGCTTTACTGTCTTTCGGGCATTAGGGGGGCCAGACTTCGGGCAGTGGGAACATTCCTCAAAGTTCCTCAATGGGGGTAAACAATGCCCCATCATTGGTTGTATTGGTGCCCCATTTTTGGTGTCCGTTGAAGGATTAGTACCTCAAGGGCTGGATAAAGGCAGGCAAAGGGCCACATCTGGCCCCCGGGCTGCAGTTTGGAGACCACTGTCCTAGATAATGCATGTAGTCATAGATGCGACTTTTGTTATAAAGCTCACATAGACGAGCGGTCTTCAAAAAGTTTCTGCACTTTTTTTTATATTTCATAGAGTTAAAAAAAGTGTGGAAACTTTTTGAAGAACCCTCGTAATATCTGTAGAAAATGGCTCCTGCACTCACTTATACACCGAACAGTCTCATTCCATTGGGAAGGGTCATTGCACTTCACACATGTGATATTGGCGGATGATGGGCGATATCTGGGATCACATTCCACTGCTCCATTGTCCGTGCCATTTTCTTTCCTTGTGATGGATGCGTTGCTTACTTCTGAAATAAAACAAACATGATAGTTAAAGAAGGCTTCTGGTCTAAAGAAGAAGACGGTGATATGTATTTTTAAAATTAAGATTTGCTAAAATGAATAAATACAGCTGATTTCGAATTTTGTTTCTTCCTTTTAGTTTTTGACGTCAACGCTAAATGTTCTGGAACACTTATCCTGTATCCATCTCTGTTGAATTGGATTTTACTATGTTTGTAAAGATATTTTGGTGGTGACATTTACTGGTAAGCCAGTGTAACTACAACTTGTAATTTAATGTCTGTAAAATGGTATATTCCAGTTTACCTGCATGTTGGGGTTATTTGGCTTAATCCTCAGGCCCATCCTTTTCTTCAGTTAGTTACCCACCTTCATAGTGGGCACAAGGCTTGGAAGATTATTGTCTCTTTATAATTCAAACCGAAAGAAAAACCCTAGCACAACATGCACACCACCCACCATTCTTGGACAAACCGTCACCCCAAGCACCAAAATCAAAAGCCTTGAAATCATCTTTGACTCAGACATGACTATGGACGCACAAATAGCATCAGTAGTTAGCGCATCTCACTACCTTCTTTGCCTGCTGCGTAGACTCATCCCCTTCATCCCGGAAGAGGACACAGCAGTAGTAGTTGGAACACTAATATAATACCAAATTTCACGTCTACAAGTTGTCCAGAACACAGCATCCAGACTGGTAATGGGAAAAAAAAACCTGTGAATCAATCACCCCGTCCCTGAGGACCCCCCATGGCTGGCCGTGAAGGATTGGGTTACTTTCAAAACCCTCTGCCTCACTCACAAATGCACACAAGGAAACGCTCCGCAATACCTATGCGAGAAAATAAAGCACTACACCCGGAGCCGCCCCCTCCGATCAACTTACCAAAACCTCCTCCACATCCCCAAGACCCGCTCAAAATCAAAAGGAGAACGAACATTCGCAGTCCAAGGACCACTGCTATGGAACGCTCTACTCACAGACATCCGCATGAAAAAAAAAACATCAGGCCTTCAGGAAGAAGCTTAAGACCCATCTCTTCTGAGGACACAAGGCTGAGACTGGCTGGAAAAAGCGCTTTAAAGGGTCACTAAAGGAATTTTTTTTTTTAGCTAAATAGCTTCCTTTACCTTACTGCAGTACTGGTTTCATGTCCTCATTGTTCGTTTTTGCTTTGAAGTAGCTAAAATTCTGCTGTGATCTCCACACTTCCTGGTTGCCTGTTTCCTTATAACCATCGTACTGGGAGCTTTCTCACGGTGGTCTAAGCTGTCACTACTGTGTGTCTAAAACTCCTCAGAACCAAGACAGAGATCTCCCCGACGGTTGCAATGAAGAGAGCTGGCGTCAGTGCACCATTCAGAGGTGTAAGAGCATTATCAAAGAGAAGAAAGGGTGCCCACTCACCAACCCAGTACATTAGTATGTGCTGCTCCAGACACAACAACCCTCACATGTTTCGTCCCGCTCACCGGAGCTTGGTCACAGAGGTCTGATGAAATGCTCAACCTCTTTATGATACAACCAGGGCTTTTATTCTCAAATAATAGGTGCTGGAACTCAACCACGACCCCCCAAAACCCCTCCACGCAGACACACTCTCCAAATCACATCAATAGTGGGTGTATTCAGTCAAATTTCACGAACAGTAGGAGGGTCTTAAATGGGCATTAAATACCAGGATTGCATTACATACAGAGTGCAGAGTTGAGGAGGGTTGCACACAGAGTGCAGAGCTGTCACTTGTAAACACAGAAACTGAACTTCTGTGTTTACAAGTGATTGTGGTGAGCAGCCCCCCCCCCCCCCAAGGGTCTGAGCCAGAGGTGGTGGATCTGAGTTCCACCAAGTTCCCCCTGAAAAAAAAAACCTGGATACAACACTATGGCTGAAAGAAGAGCTCATGCAGAAGCAAAACATAGAAAGCTTGGTTCAAACTATAGTAAAAAATTAGAGCTAAAAATCTTTACTGGGCAAACTTTGTTTTAGGCTTGTGCAGTCATGCACTTAAATTGTTATAACATGCAGCCGTACTGCTCAGGGTTGGTTGTGTGTGCTTTTAATCACTTGTATTTTTCCCCCATCAGAGCAGACAAGAAAAATGGGTTGATTGCCTGGATGTACCGCAGAACTCCTAATTAATTGGAAAAAAAAAAGGGGGGGGGGTTGCAAATTCAGTATTCAAAGCTCATCTACATGGCAACCCAGGGGACACAGTAATGGTATACCCAAGTGGCATATATAGAAAAAGAGATAATAAAGTTCTCTCAAGTAGGCATATCAAAACACTACACATTAATACAAAAATTACTTTATTAGTAATTATAGAAAATTCACAACAATTAATTAATCTAGAGTGGCAGACTGACTGTGTAGTACAGACCAATTAAAAATAAGACAACGTTGTCATACAATTTAAAAGCAGGGGGAAATCGCAGCTGCGCAAACCTCATTCACACCATTGATACCACATTCAAGTAAGTTGATTACATTAGCACATAATTGAGAACCAATCATCAAAAAGAAAAATTGTTGTGGGTTTTTCCACTTTCAGCAGTACAAAAAAAGGAAGAAGTATAATGCATAAAAACTTGCCGGCCGCCAAAGTACAGCTGTCCGTCCTCCTCAAAACGACGTGGGGATGTCACTACATGCCCTGCCAGATGTGTTTCATCACAAACTGACGTTCTCAATGGGGATAGGGCAACGTACTGACTCACCACCATTTATAGAGCCAAACCTCATTGTGATGCAAGGATTTGGCTAAAAATGCCATATTGACTATAGGCACAGATGCCAATACAGCCAGAAGAGCTTTAGCAGCGATTAGCTTAAAGCGGGGGTTCACCCTATAAAAAAAAAATAAACATTTTCTTCTAGCATAAAATTAGGCATAGTAGCGCGAGCTACAGTATGCCTGTCTTAATTTTTTTATCCCCGTACTCACTGTATAATCGTACATAGAAGATTCCGACTGCCCACGGGGAATGGGCGTTCCAATCCAGACGGAAGGTGATTGACGGCCGGCTCTGGCGCGTCACACTTCTCCGGAAATAGCCGAAATAGGCTTGGCTCTTCACGGCGCCTGCACATAGTCTGTGCGCAGGCGCCGTGAAGAGCCGAGACCTACTCCGGCTGTCTTCGGGGAGCGTGATGTGCCAGAGCCGGCCGTCAATCACCCTCCCTCTTGAAAGGAACGCCCATTCCCCGCGGGCAGTCGGAATCTTCTATGTACGATTACACAGTGAGTACGGGGATAAAAAAATTAAGACAGGCATACTGTAGCTCGCGCTACTATGCCTAATTTTATGCTAAAAAGTTGTTCTGCAGGGTGAAACACCGCTTTAATAAAAATCATGATTTAAAAATGTAATTAGTACATACAATAAATGAAATGGAGCAGCCCACAACCAATTAAATTAATATTAATAATATTATCCAAATAAAAGACATCAAAAGGAATAAATAGATGTCTTTCAGTTAGATTCAGACGGGTGCACCACCAAAGGATAACCCCCATGAACCCTAGTGGATAATAATCCAAATAGCAGATTATTACAATCGAATAATAATATTCGTGTGTAAAACAATAATGAGAATAAGTGAATACTTAGTAAGTGTGTGCCTTAATAAGGTAAGCACTATAAAAATAATATTAGTGTGCATATCATAATTGCGTACAACCTATAATTAATTAATGTGTATAAGGGGAGCTGCGGTGGCTCAACGCGATTGGCACTGCGCTGACAAGCCATTCACCTCTGCAGCTAGGGGTTCGCATCCCGGTCTCGGCTACATGTGAATTGAGTTTGGTGGTCTCAGCCCGGCTCCCGGTGGGTGTGCTATGCGAGGTAAGCCTGCACTTAGTACGCCCACCCCCCGCCCACAAAAAACACCACACTTACACACACTCAAAATTGGGTTAACATGCACGCACTTTGACCACACGGTCTCTAAAAAAAAGAGAGGCGAAGGACTAACAGGGCTGGTTGAGCGGGCTAGATCCTCTGCCCCGTTGGGCTTCAAAGCAGAGCAGGTAGGACGGGATATGTGGGAGGACCCCCTCACACACCCGCCATTGCCACCCGGGGCATGGAGAAAGGTGTCAGATTGCCTCTGGGCGAGGCCTGCCTACTCCCAACTCCTGCAGTCCGGCTCCTCTCTCGACTACACGCACAAAAAATACACTTTAAAAAAAAAAATGTATGTGTATAGTGAACGAATATGATGTGCTAAAATTTAAAATCCCTAATACAGTGTTATTTCTAACAATTAAATCTAAAATTAATATAGAAATTAAATTATTAAAAAAACATTTAATAAAAAATGTATTAAAAGATATTTATTCCTTTTTATTATAACATTTTATAAGCCCATCTTTGCGTCACACACCAATTGTACAACGTGGCCATATCATGAAATATTAATGAAGGCATTCATGTCTGTATCTATATTCAACCCATAGGGGGCATAGGTTTTCAATCTGTGAATCCAAGTTTGGAGATCTCCTTTACCAGTAGACTTCCCCTCCAGTGTGGTTTGAACTTATCAATACCCAGCACAAGAGTTTTTGACGGGTGCCTGTTATGCTCCAAAAGGTAGTGCTTGGATACCGAATGATTCTTAAACCCCATCTTTATATTCG
Source organism: Rana temporaria (assembly GCF_905171775.1). Classification (NCBI taxonomy): domain Eukaryota; kingdom Metazoa; phylum Chordata; class Amphibia; order Anura; family Ranidae; genus Rana; species Rana temporaria. Next base: position 7,905,856 of record NC_053489.1, on the reverse strand, counting down.
TGATGTGCTTGTTAAGGCGGACTTGTAGGGGGCGTTTGGTCCGCCCCATGGGCACTGCAACATGTAGACCACCCCAATAGTAGCACACGTGATACAAAGTTTGATGGTATATTGTTTTTGCGTGGCAGTGGATATGAAGGTGGTAGTCCGTATTTGCGAGCAGGAATTCAGGGAGCGGACCCTACACCGTCTGCATCGATAAAAAACGGTTAGCTGGTCAAAGAAACTCCTGCTATTAACCGGTGGATTGAGGACATTGGGGGCCAGCTGATTTCGCAAAGATGGTACACCTCTAAAAATCACTCTGAGTTTTTCTGGTAGGACATTTTTGAGAGTAGCATCATTGCTAGCAATGTGCCAGTGTTTATTGATCAGATGCTTGATATTCTTATGTTGCAAAGAATAGGAAGTTATAAAGGGAACACCCAAGGGGAACTGATCTCCATCACAAGGTTCCCTTTCGACCTATAAATCCTTCCTATTGGTAGCTTTAACTGAATCCAAGGTATCCATAAGGGACTCTCGTTGATGCCCCTTTTCGAGGAACCTGTTGGTAAGGACCTCAGCCTGTAACAAGAATTCATGTGGGTCAGAACAGTTCCTTCGGTGTCTAAGATATTGGCTTTTAGGAACTGCCCTGAGCAAAGAGCTGTGATGACAACTGTCAACAGGGATGAATGAGTTCCTGTCTGTCCCCTTAAGGTGAAAGTAACAAACAAAGTATCCCTAATCCCAACTTTAAGGTCCAAATAATGGATCTTGGATTGACTTGCTTCATATTTGAGTTGTATACCTCTCGGATTTAGATTAAGGGACGCCATAAACTCCACCAGGTCCTGATGTTGGCCATCCCATAGGATGAGGATGTCATCGATATACCTAGCCAAAAGGGCAAATTGTGGTATATCCTTGGTATGGATGATATCCTCCTCCCATCTGACCATGAAAAGATTAGCCAGGCTGGGAGCATATTTGGCCCCCATGGCAACCCCCGTATCCTGTCTATAAAAATCGAACCAGAAATAGTTTGAGGAGGCTGCAAATCTTTATAGCGACAAAAGAAAGCCACTTGCTCCTGAGGGAGATCAGAATCACGTTCTAAAAAGCCTTGTACCGCCTCAAACCCTAGTTTGTGTGGGATAATGGTATAAAGGGACGTGACGTCCACAGTCACCAAGCAAATACCATTCTTAGGGGAAATGGCAGAAAGCAAATTGATAATGTGCCTGGAATCCCTAACAAAAGGAAATAAAAATCGATGTATCTGCCCGCCCGGGAATCAATCCCACTAACTATGGGACGTCCCGGAGGCAGACAGGATCCTTTTGAAGTTTCGGTAAATAATAGATAGTGGGGGTATGTGGGGCTTTAGGTATCAAATAAAGCCTCCCTTTGGGGTTAAGAATACCCTTATAGAACCCCCTCGCCACTATTAACTCAAGGTCTTTAATATATTTAGCCTTGGGGTCGGACGACAGCAAGAATGTAGGTGCTGAAATCCCCAACATCTCTGCCATATAGTCCGTCCTAAAACCACAATCCCCTCCCCCCTGTCAGCTGGCCTTATGACCAAATCCTTATTGTTACACAAGGAATCCAGCCCATCTTGTAGGGTTTTGTTCATCCTGGCCTTCTTAACCTCCATAAGTTCTAAATCTCTTATTAACACATCACAAAACACCCTTAATGATGGTGCAAGGGTGCCTGGAGGGTTAAAAAGAGATGCATTCGACAGCCCTGAATGAACAAATTCAGTAGCCATCACCTGGTTGCTGGATGGGATACCAGCCATATACCGCTTAATATTCAACTTCCTAACACATTTGTGTATGTCCATAAAAGTATGTATTAGGACTTTCGACGGCGTATATGACGCTGCGCCATCGTAAGTCCTTTCAGAATCTGCCCCTAAATGTTTTTTTTTCCTTTGTTTTCTTTGTCTGAATTTCTCACTTCTTGTTCCTCCTCCAGTAAGGTGTTCAGTAAGCTTTCCACCGCTCGGATGATGGTGGAAAGCTTACTGAGGAGAAACAGGAAGTGAGAAATTCAAACAAAGAAAAAAAGAAGGGAAATGGAGGGAAAAGGTAAGTGAACCAACAATGCACGAGCTTAAAGGAACCTATTTAGAAAATAAAAGACAAACCTTTACAACCCCCTTAAAAAAAAAAAGGATGATCTCCAACCATTGAAAGCAAAAAGAGACTCAACGCAGATTCAGAGAGACTTTTAATACCTTTTCTTTTTTCTCTTTCTCAGAAACTGTTACATGCAGATGTGTTTTGCAGTTGTGTTCGTGAAATATAGAAGTGAGTTTTTAAACAAAGGAAATGGGCAGCTAGGCGTTTCTAAGAAAAATGTAGATACAAATACAGGTCAGCTAACACCAAGAACATCTGAAAAGCAAATCTTTCCAAAAATAAGAACGAAAATCCAAAAATAAGAATGAAAATCCCAAAATTCGAAAACCCAAAAATCTGAAATAATAACTAACTAACTATTAAATTATAGATATTGGAATTTCCTTTCAAATTTGGCTGTTAGGGAACGTAATCAATACAAATTTATCCGAAGTTTAGAATTATCCGAAATAACGAATGCCGCATTTTATTATTATTATTATTTATTATTATTAATTTGTTACGTTCCATTCCTTTAGATGCGGCATTCGTTATTTCAAGTAATTCCTTACTTCGGATAAATTCGTATTCGTTATTGAAAGGATATTCCAATATTTATAATTTAATAGTTAGTAATAGTAATTGTTAGTTATTATTTTCCAATTTTGAATTTTCAAATTTTCGGGGGGATTTTTGTTTTTTTCGTATTTTCGTTCTTTCGAATCTTCTTTTTCGTATTTTCGGCTTTTTGAATTTCCGAATTTTTGAATTTCCAAAATCGAGTTTAATGCCATAACGGGTAATGCCCTTGAAATTCTGCATTGCTGGTAATTTCATAATCAAAAATATTGCGGACGATAACAGTGAATCATGCAGGCCTATGGCCTTGTTTATACCTATGCAGATGCGATGGAGCACACGCATACATTTTTGTGAGTTTCCATGCACTGTGTTTGGGGCTGCTCATTGATTTCAGAGGGCTGCTCTACGTGCAAAAAATGGGCTATTGCAGGTGGCGCTCAACCACAGTGGCAGTGCAAAGGGAGAGGAAGTCAAGAGGAACCTGGTTCCTCTATGGCTTCCTGAGTCACTAGAGCAACGATCCAGTTGCACGCCCATGTAACTCAGGTGGCCATCTTAGGTGTGGCAGAGTCTATTTAAGACCCTGGCTTCCGGATTTGGTGCACATCCAGGGAGTGGATAGAGTAGCGACAGGTCACCCCCCCATCTGTCAGAGACAGTATTGGGCTTCATGTACACTACAGCTCCTAAACTTGAATTTAGGAGCTTTTGGCGTTTTCCCAAAGCTCCTAAACTCCATGTACACATAGGGGCAGATCCACAAAAGCATTACGCCGGCGTATCTCTTGATACGCCGGCGTAATTTAAAATTTCCCGCGTCGTATCTTTGTTTTGTATCCACAAAACAAGATACGACGGCATCTGGGATCGATCCGACAGGCGTACGTCTTAGTACGCCGTCGGATCTTAGATGCAATTTTTCGGCGTCCGCTAGGTGGCGTTTCCGTTTAAATCCGCGTTGAGTATGCAAATTAGCTATTTACGGCGATCCATGAACGTACGTCCGGCCGGCGCATTTTAGGCTTTTTCGGCGTAAGGTTGCTCCTGCTATTATGAGGCGTACGCAATGTTAAGTATGGACGTCGTTCCCGCTTAGAATTTTGAAATTTTTACGTCGTTTGCGTAAGTCGTTCGCGAATAGGGCTGTACGTAAGTTACGTTCACGTCTAAAGCATTGACGATTTGCAGGGGAATTTCAAGTATGCGCACTGGGATTCTTTTACGAACGGTGCATGCTCCGTTCGTAAAAAACGCGGGGTCACCATGAATTTAAATAAAACGCGCCCACATCATCCCCATTTGAATTAGTCGGGCTTACGCCGGCCCACATACGTTAAGCCGCCGTAACTTAGGGCGCAAGTTCTTTCTGAATACGGAACTTGCACCCAAATTTACGGCGGCGTAACGTATCGGAGATACGTTACGCCCGCACAAGATTACGTAGGGCTACCTGAATCCGGCCCATAGAGTTTAAGAGTTGCTGTGGTTAGGGGAGCTTCAACCTCCCTCAACCGCGCCCTCTCTGGAGCGCTGCAGAACGTTTTGACTGCCGGCAAACACAAGCAGTGGCAAAATCGTGGCACGTGCCGTGTTTTGCGGTTTTCCGCAGCCAGCGGTCAAAGTAGGCAATGTGTACAAGAAGCCTTAGCGGTAGGTAAAGGTTCCAGACGAACTTAGGGTACCGCCACTCTCTTTGGACACCTTCCCATTTGGGCTTGGACAAGAAAAGCCGCATTCTGCCCCTCCAGACAGATGCTGTCAGTTTGGCTGAAACCTGCTGCACTACACGCCAACAGCATGTAGTGCAGCAGGTTTCAGCCAAACTGTGAGTGTTCCCGATTAGGTCTCCTTCCATCGGGCTTGTTGTCAACCGTTTTCTATTTACATCAATACATGTTCCATTCATTGCACTTGGACTGAGTGTGTGTTATTGCTGATGCACCACACTGTACCCACCCACAAGTCCATGACCATTTTGAAAAATGGTGCCACACTAAAATGCATGGCCCTTTGTCACCATGAGTTTTGACCCGCAAAAGCATATGCGTGTTACTAGAGGCATGGGAGCTGAATGTGAGCCTAGACCAGGGGTCTCAAAATCTGTTGCCAAACTACAAGTCCCATGAGGAATTGCAAGGCTGACCGTTACAAGCTTGACTCCTCCCACAGGCAGAGGCATGATGGGACTTGTAGTTTCACAACAGCTGGAGGGCCGCCAGTTTGAGACCCCTGGCCTAGACTAAATATTTATTGTTTGTGACTCAAATCTGTTATAATTGCAAAGACGCGCAACAAGCGTATCCTGTATTACTTTATCTCTACAATATTGCATTAAGAAAGATCGGATTGTTTACAATGCTGAAGTTAATATAGACCCCTCTGCTTCCCCAACTTGGTTGCTGTAACTTCCTCCTCCTCGCTGTCATCACCAAGGTTCACTATGACTCAGACCCTTCCTCAAGTAGCCAAATACCAACTAGTTTAGTTTCTGTTCATACAGCATCTACAGTGCCTTGAAAAAGCATTCATACCCCTTGAAATTTTCCAAATGTTGTCATGTTACAACCAAAAATGTAAATGTATTTTATTGGGATTTTATGTGAGAGACCAACACAAAGTGGCATCTAATTGTGAAGTGGAAGGAAAATGATAAATGGTTTTCAAAATTGTTTACAAATAAATATGTAAAAAGTGGGGGGGGGGCATTTGTATTCAGCCCCCTTTACTCTTATACCTCTAGTGGAACCAATTTCCTTCAGAAGTCACCTAATTAGTAAATAGAGTCAGAAATGTACTGCGTTAAACAGCACGTAACACACTGAAATAAATGGCGTTAAACTTGCAGTAACGCACTGAACTATACTGCATTAAATGGAAGATAACGCACTGAAATATATGATATAATAGGATGAATGCGCTATAATCAACCTTTGCTGTTAAACAGTACACACCGTGTATACATAAACACTGCAAGTTTAACGCCATATATTTCAGTGCGTTATCTTCTGTTTAACGCAGTATAGTTCAGTGCATTACTGCAAGTTTAACACCGTATATTTCAGTGCATTACATGCTGTTTAACGCAGTACATTTCTATGAGTTAGTGCATGCTTAACGCAGTACATTTCTGTGCATTACTGCAAGTTTAACACTGTATATTTCAGTGCGTCACCTTGCATTTAATGCCGTATATTTCTGTCTGTTACTGCAAGTTTAACTCCATATATTTCAGTGCATTGTTTAAAAGTACTACAGCGCTACTATGATAAACAAGGGGAAAAAAAACAACAAAAATAACCAAATGATAAAGCTGCATACATAAAAAGGGGCTAAACCAGTAAATAGTAATATAAAACTGTTAAACTTGCAGTAATGCACTGAACTATACTGCGTTAAACAGAAGATAACGCACTGAAATATATGGCGTTAAACTTGCAGTGTTTATTTATACACGGTGTGTACTGTTAAACAGCAAAGGTTGATTATAGCGCATTCATCCTATTATAGCATATATATATATAGCGTAATGCACTGAAATATACGGTGTTAAACTTGCAGTAATGCACTGAACTATACGGCATTAAATGGAAGGTGACGCACTGAAATATATAGTGTCAAACTTGCAGTAACGCACAGAAATGTACTGCGTTAAGCATGCACTAACTTACAGAAATATACGGTGTTAAACTTGCAGTAATGCACTGAAATATACAGCGTTAAACGGAGGGTAACGCACTGAAATATACGGCGTTAATAGGATTTTTTTGTACTCTGTCAAATCCCTTTCTCTGTCGTCCATGGACGGACACAGCCTTCACAAGTCTTGAATATAACCCATATGTCAAGACTTGTGAAGCCTGTGTCCATCCATGGACGACAGAGAAAAAAGGACGTCAATTTTGTTTGGGAGCCATGTCACACGCTCACGCAATTGTCAGTTAAAGCGACGCAGTGCCGAATCGCAAAAAGTGTTCTGGTCTTTGGCCAGCCAAATCCTCTGGGGCTGAAGTGGTTAAACTCTCATCTCTGTACATCTGCTGTGCCCATTATGAGGCATTCCCACCATCCCTGCTTTGACTTCCGTTCTCTGTACACTTATGGTGTCTGTTATTAGTGGCTCCCACCCTCCTTTCTTTGAGTTCCAATCTCTGCACACCCGCTGTGCCCATTATGAGGGGTTCCCACCATCCCTTTTCTCAGTTCCCGGGTCTGTACACCCGCTGTGCCCATTATGAGGGGTTCTCACCATCCCTTTTCTCAGTTCCCGGGTCTGTACACCCGCTGTGCCCATTATGAGGCGTTCCCACCATCCCTGTGCTGTGTTCCCGGGTCTGTACACCCGCTGTGCCCATTATGAGGCGTTCCCACCATCCCTGTACTGAGTTCCCGGGTCTGTACACCCGCTGTGCCCATTATGAGGCGTTCCCACCATCCCTGTGCTGAGTTCCCGGGTCTGTACACCCGCTGTGCCCATTATGAGGGGTTCTTATTTTTGCTATATTCTTTTTATATCGGTAACAGACAAAAGTAGGCGGGAACAAATAAAAACGCATAGGTGGACAAGAACAGGTTCGGTTATACAGTCGGGAGATCTCACTGCTGGGGTATGAAATATTACCTTCTCTGAAATCGCATTTCTTTTCCAAGATGCTGATCATTGTTCATTGAGTACCATTTAATACAATCCAGGTCATTAAAGCGGAAGTAAACCCATCCATAAAACAGTTTCATTTACGGCACGTGCCGGAAATGTAACACTCCCATTGGCTGTGCTCTCAACCAAACTGTCAAACCATCCAATGGCTGGTGTCTAAACTGATCACATGTGCAGAATCATGGCAGTTATAGATTAAACAGAGCCAAAGATGGCAGCTTCCTTGGCTGAAAACGATAGGGGGGGGGGGGGGTACTTACACTTTAAGTTGCTGAGTGGTATATTGTTTCCTTGTATTAATAGACAATGGGCTAGATTCAGAAAGCTCGCCGTAAGTTTGTGCGGGCGTAGCGTATCTCAGATACGCTACGCCGGCGTAACTTAGTGAGGCTGGGGCTGGATTCACAAAGAACCCGTGCCCTAAGTTACGGCGGCGTAGCGTACATCTGCCGGCGTAAGCGCGCCAAATTCAAATTCTGAAGAGGTGGGCGTGTTTTATGTAAATAAAACATGACCCCGTGTAAATGACGTTTCTCACGAACGGTGCAGGCGCCGTCCGTGAACGTATCCCAGTGCGCATGCTCCTAATCACGTCGCAAATAGTCAATGCTTTCGACGTGGACGTAATTTACGCAAAGCCCTATTCGCGAACGACTTACGCAAACAACGGCAAAATTCGACGCTGGCCCGACGTCCATACTTAACATTGGTTGCTCCTCATATAGCACGAGCAACGTTACGTCGGAAAAAGCCTTACGCAAACGACGTAAAAAATTCCGCCGGGCGCACGTACGTTTCTGAATCCGCGTATCCAGCTCATTTGCATATTCTACGCGGAAATCGACGGAAGCGCCACCTAGCGGCCAGCGTAAATATGCAACTAAGATACTAAGATAAGACTTACGCCAGTCGGATCTTGGCCTAATTTCGGCGTATTTTGCTTTCTGAATACAGAAAGAAGATACGCCGGCGCAGCTTTGAATTTACGCGGAGTATCAATAGATACGCCGACGTAAATTCTTGCTGAATCTAGCCCAATGTGTTCATTCCAAAATTGAAGAAAAGCAACTATTATGTATTTACTTCCTCTTCTGAATCAGCATTTCCACCTTACTATTTCTAACATGGAACTGCAAACCTATAGGACAAAGCTTCTATTATACAGTATATATATATATATATATATATATATATATATATATATATATATATATATATATATATATATATATATATATATATATATATTGTAACTGTCCGCTTATCATTGTGGATCTTGTCCAGCACTTACTGCTGGGTGGAACCTTTCTGCCTCCCTTTGGTTCCCTGGGGAATGTTTTGATCAGCAGGATTACAAGACCACTCCTTCTTCCTGTCTTAGTAAGAAAGCCTTTTCCTGTATCTCAGATGCCACATGTTAGCTGTCTGCATAGGATTTCATGGAAGATGTCTGCAGAAAATCCCTAAAGCTTAAAGTTTGTACCCCCCTTGGCAAGTGGATCGAGGTATGCAGAAAAGTGTGCATTGTTATAAAGGTGTATATGTTCTAGAGATAAACCCTGTTCATGCTGTTTGGTTTTAAATACGCTATATGATCCAAGACACTTTGCATGTAACCATGTTTCTTTGAATGTTCAATGTAATTAGATGTGTGTGCAGACAACTGTAATTAACCCTGTAACCCCCTTTTTGGTGACAACTGTAAATAAGTGTGTTGTATGTCATTTACAGTTTTCACGGTGCTATGTTGCAATGGTGCTTACGATATTCATGTTTACGGTGCTTAAGGAGATAAAGAAAATAATATTCAACCCTGCTGCGCACCTTTGTCGCGAAATAATAAAACTACTGCACCCGTCAGAAGCTCTCCTCTTGTTATTTATTCGATGCCAAAGGGGCCGTAACAGTGAAAACTCGTCGCTGCGGTGGAGACTCGACATCACCAGCTGCGTCGCTGTCTTCATCGAACTGTGAGTAAAGGCTTCCCAACGCCTCGCAAGACACGTGCGGACGCCATCTTGGCAACAGAGACTTGGCTAAAAAAGTAAACGTGTCACGTGAACTTTTAAATATAGCGGGCTCTTTATATGTGATCCGGAAGCCGCCCTTAACTAATATGCGAGCCAAATAGTTAATATTTTGCTAAACCAGTGATCAAGTTATTATATTCGTGTTTAGAGGCCTAGTGTCAGATTTAAAGCAATGCCATCTTCCAAGTTCCTAATCCACTAAACTGCAGTTATTTACGTAAAGGGTTAATTGTCTGGTTAGAAAGTGTCAGCAGTATATTCGTTTAAAACATTTTGTAGTACTGTATGCATTGTTTGCTAATCTTTAGTTACAAGTGTGAACACCTGTTATCTGTTGTAGCCCTTAGTAGCAAGTTTGAGCCAACACTCATTCAAGTTAGGTTTCAGGCACACTCACACTTGAAAGGCAAAGGCACACTAGAACAAAATGTTGTCACCTGCTGAAGAAACAGACAAACCCACAGAGTCACAACGGGTACGATCCAGCTCTAGAGAGCAAAGCCTAACAGAAAAGGGCAAAGAAATGCACGAAGAAACAGTTAAGAAAAATGAAAAGGCATTCAACAAGGTGTGCCACTCTTGGAAGGAGCTAGCAAAGGAATGTAGGACAAAGTTAAAATATTTCTGCTCAACTGAAGACCTTAATACAAGATTGAAAGAGATTAAAGCCAAAGAAGCGTTAGTGCACCAACAGTATGAGTCCATGTGCCGAAATAATTCCACTACCCCGTACGTTGTTAAGAAAATGGATGCATGCACCGCGTTAACGGCTGAAATCTGCAACCTCATCAGCAAGCGGCTAGAGAATGTAGATGAAATCTTTAACGATCAACTTGAGAAGGAAAGGGTGAGGATGGTTCTTAATAAAGAAGAGCATGAGTCAGTCTTTGGAAACTCAGAAACAGAAACTGTCCTCTCAGAGTCATTACCAGACTCCAACGCAAGCTCAAGAGCCACTTCCAGATCTAGCAAACGCGCTGACGCAGAAGCAGATCTTGCAGCCAAAATAGAACAGGCAAAGGCGACGCAACAGATGCGCGAGGAGCAAGCTAAGCTGAACAAACTAGAGGCAGAAATTAAACTGAAGTTGGATGAGGAAAAGACAAGACTACAACAGCTACAAGCAGAAAATGAAGTCAAGGTAGCTGCAGCAAGAGTGAAAGCCTACAACGCTTATGATAGTTTTGAAATTTACGAACAGGAGAAAGACCACAATGTGCAATACCTCTGCCAAAATAATGAACCACGAAACTCATTGAATCCAAAGGCTGTGCCATTTCAACCTTCAAATACACCACTTGGGGTGCCAAGACCAAATGAAGAAGTTAGTCTAACCCCAGGACTTGCAAGTCTGCTTATCTCCAACCGTCTCCCTATACCTGAACCAACTGTATTCACAGGTGATCCTTTGAAGTTCATAGATTGGAAGATATCCTTTATGGCGCTGATTGATCAGAAACCACTCCCTGTGTGCGAAAAAATGCTGTACTTGAAGAGGTATCTCGGTGGTGAAGCTCGTAAGGCAGTGGAAGGGTTCTTCTACCGAAATTCAGAAGATGCCTATCTAGGTGCTTGGGGAATCCTACAGGACAGGTATGGAGGTCCATTCATAGTGCAAAGAGCCTTCAGAGAAAGGTTAGCTAAATGGCCAAAGATATCAGCAAATGACCCTGTAGCATTAAGAGAGTTTGCAGATTTCCTTCAAGGTTGTGTGGAGGCCATTCCTCATGTTAAAGGCCTAGCTATTCTAAATGATTGTGAAGAAAACCACAAGCTTCTCAAGAAACTGCCTGAATGGATCGTGCGCAGATGGGGTCGCATCGCCGTGGACGAGCTGGACAAGTCCCAAGAATACCCAACCTTTGCTCGTTTCACAGAGTTCCTGCAAAGGGAAGCTAAGATTGCATGCAACCCCATTGCCTCTCCTTTTCTCCTCAGTACCAAGACTACAGATGAGAGAATTCCCAAGAGAGCCAAGGCGCTCAACACAAGCACTCAAATGAAGCCCTCTACCTTCAACGTTCCAAATATCTCAGCTTCAAGACCGAAACCACCTTGCCTAGTCTGCAAAGACGAAACACACGGTGTCGCTAAATGTCTGACTTTTGCGGCAAAGACCATCGATGAAAAGAGGGCCTTTATTCACGAAAACCATCTCTGTTTTGGTTGCTTAAGAAAGGGCCACACTACAAAAGACTGCAAAGGAAGACACACGTGTAGCATATGCAGTCGACGTCATCCAACCTGTTTGCACATACAGAGAGACACTGAGCCTGTCAAGGCATCAAACGATGATTCAGTAGGCATGAGAAATAAGGCAAACGACAACGTTCCCAAAGTTATGTCCCATACTTTGACAAGACATACGTCTGCCACATCCTGCATTGTTCCAGTTCTGTTGTCAGCTACTACGGAGCCTCAGAGGGAAATCCTCACTTATGCCTTACTTGACACACAGAGTGATTCAACCTTTATTCTGGCAGACCTGGTATCGAAGTTAAGTGTGAGCACCAAGCCATTACAGCTAAGGCTCAGCACAATGACAGCGGTTGACACAGTTATTTCAAGCCAAATTGCTCACGGTCTGCAAGTGCGTGGCTTCAACTCCGAAGTTCAAGTTCAACTCCGTCAAGCCTATACAAGAGATTTCATTCCAGTAGATAAGTCTCACATCCCCACTAAGGAGACTGCACTCCAGTGGTCACACCTCAAACACTTGGCAAACAAGTTACAGCCACTTCAAGATTGCGAAGTAGGACTACTGATCGGTTATGACTGCCCATCAGCACTGGCTCCCTTGGAGGTTGTTATCGGCTCCGAAAATGAACCCTTCGCTCAAAAAACTATGCTCGGCTGGAGCATTGTAGGATCAGCAAATCCACATCTTGATAGACAGGGTAGCCAGAGCTTCGTACACAGAGTCGCAGTGAAAGAAATGCCAATGCCGCCGGTCGCTGATGTGTTAAAGGCTTTAGAAATGGACTTCATTGAAAGAAATTATGAAGATAAGTACGTGTCTCAAGATGATGTTCGCTTCGTGCAGTTTCTCTCGGAAACTATAATGAAAAGGAAAGATGGACACTACGAGATGCCGTTACCCTTCAAAGACAACAGTCAACTGGCACTACCAAACAATAAGAGGCTGGCCCTTATTCGACTTCATCATCTAAAGAAAAGATTAAAGGGAAATAGACAGTACCATGAACACTACACTGCATTCATGGAAGAAACAATCAGAAAAGGTGATGCAGAACCAGCCCCTTCATTATCAGAGGAAGAGACAGTGTGGTACATCCCACATCACAGGGTTTATCACCCCAAGAAGCCAGACAAGTTAAGAGTTGTCTTTGATTGTTCAGCAAAGTTCAAAGGCATCTCCCTAAACAATACCTTGCTGACAGGTCCCGACCTGATAAACTCTCTAGTGGGAGTCCTCTGTCGCTTCAGGAAGGAAGCAGTTGCTGTGATATGCGACATTGAAAAGATGTTCCATCAGTTCTATATCCCCTCAGAAATGCGCAATTACTTAAGGTTCCTTTGGTGGGAGAACGGTCAGTTGGAAACAGAACCGAAAGAATACAGAATGGCAGTTCACCTTTTCGGTGCCAGCTCCTCTCCAGGATGTGCCAATTTCGGCCTTAAGTATCTTGCACGACAACACAAGTCAGAACATCCCTCAGCATCAGCCTTCATCGAGAAGAACTTTTATGTCGACGACGGCCTAACTAGCGTTCCAACAGTCAGCGAAGCTTCGAATCTAATCCTCGAAACTCAAGGATTATGTAAAAATGCCGGCCTACGACTGCATAAGTTCAACTCTAATAAAAGGGACGTCCTGTCCTGTATTGCTCCGTCAGAAAGAGCAACAACTAGTGTGCCTGTCAAACTTAGCCCAGACTCAACAACAGAAGGACAAGTACTTGGCATTCAGTGGTCAATTGAAAACGACACCTTCAGTTTCAGTGCTGACATAAAGCATCAACCCTCAACTCGTCGTGGTATCCTGTCAGTCGTAGCCTCCCTTTATGATCCTCTAGGCTTCATAGCCCCCTTCATACTGAGTGGCAAGTGCATTCTCCAAGAGCTTTGCCGCAGAGGCATCAGTTGGGATGAAGCACTTCCTGAGAGCTTATGTCCACGGTGGGAGGCTTGGAAGAGTAGTCTGCAAGCTTTAAGGGAAATCAAGATACCCAGATGTTACCATCCCCCAGACTTTGGTAACAGAATGAAAGTGGAACTACACCACTTTTCCGATGCCAGCAACATAGGATATGGTGCCTGTTCGTACCTTAGGTACAAAAATGACAGAGATCAAGTCCATTGCAGCTTCGTAATGGCCAAGGCAAGAGTCGCACCAACGAAGATTGTGAGCATCCCAAGGCTTGAACTCTCAGCTGCCGTCACTGCAGCAAGGTTGAGTGTCATGTTGAAGGCAGAACTTGAAATAGAAGTTGACAAAGAGTTCTTCTGGACAGACTCCCAAGTAGTCTTAGCCTATATCAATAACGAAGCAAGAAGGTTTCACGTGTTTGTAGCCAATCGTGTTCAACTCATAAGAGAGATTACAGATCCAACCCAATGGCATTATGTGGATACGACACAAAACCCAGCCGACCATGCATCCAGGGGTCTACATGTAGCGGATATCTCCACCTCAAGTTGGTTATCTGGGCCTAGTTTCCTTTGGAGATCTGAAGTGCACGCATCTTCAAGCTCTTCAGAAGAACTAATTGTAGACGATCCTAAAGTCAAACCCATTACAACCCTTGCATCACAAGCCAATGAACAATTCTGGAGTCGGTGGAAAAGAGAATACCTCATGAGTGTTTCCACAAGACAGAAATGGCACACACCTCGACGTAACCTCAAAGTAAATGACATCGTCATAATCAAAGATGATATGTCTCCCAGATGCCAGTGGCAACTAGGACGTGTAATTGAAACTACAATAGAAAAGGATGATCTAGTTCGTCGAGTCAAGGTGTTAGTAGGTGACAGAAGATTGCAAGATAAGAAGGACTATGTATCAAAACCTTCAATTATTGAACGTCCTATTCAAAAGCTAGTAGTCCTCATAGAAAGCAAATAAGTTCAGTTTTAGTGATACACTAGCATACCACCACACAAGACAGTAGCCAGTTACAGAGGTACCTATAAGCTAAATTGTGTATGATGTACCATGTTTTATAGCGGCCATGGTTATGTTCTGTAAATTATGTATGACCTTTTAGGTTATATTCATCATAACATAATTTGGTGGGAGTGTAACTGTCCGCTTATCATTGTGGATCTTGTCCAGCACTTACTGCTGGGTGGAACCTTTCTGCCTCCCTTTGGTTCCCTGGGGAATGTTTTGATCAGCAGGATTACAAGACCACTCCTTCTTCCTGTCTTAGTAAGAAAGCCTTTTCCTGTATCTCAGATGCCACATGTTAGCTGTCTGCATAGGATTTCATGGAAGATGTCTGCAGAAAATCCCTAAAGCTTAAAGTTTGTACCCCCCTTGGCAAGTGGATCGAGGTATGCAGAAAAGTGTGCATTGTTATAAAGGTGTATATGTTCTAGAGATAAACCCTGTTCATGCTGTTTGGTTTTAAATACGCTATATGATCCAAGACACTTTGCATGTAACCATGTTTCTTTGAATGTTCAATGTAATTAGATGTGTGTGCAGACAACTGTAATTAACCCTGTAACCCCCTTTTTGGTGACAACTGTAAATAAGTGTGTTGTATGTCATTTACAGTTTTCACGGTGCTATGGTGCTATGGTGCTTACGATATTCATGTTTACGGTGCTTAAGGAGATAAAGAAAATAATATTCAACCCTGCTGCGCACCTTTGTTCCGAAAGAATAAAACTACTGCACCCGTCAGAAGCTCTCCTCTTGTTATTTATTCGATGCCAAAGGGGCCGTAACATATATATATATATATATATATATATATATATATATATATATATATATATATATATATATATAGAGGGATTGGGGAACCCTCCACAAAGAGTACCTGTCACCACCTATTACTGTCAAGGGATGTTTACATTTCTTGTGACAGAAATGAAAGTGATCAAAAACATAAAAAAAAACACAATGTAAAAATAAATAAATAAAATGAATAAGAAAAAATAATAATAATTAAAGTACCTCTGTCCCCACGAGCTTGCGCAGCAAGGAAAACGCATAGCAGGTGTACAGACCCGGAAACTCAGCACAGGGATGGTGGGAACCCCTGATAATGGGCACAGCGGGTGTACAGACCCGGGAACTGAGAAAAGAAAGTCGTCAGAGCGAGAGCAATAATTCTAGTACTAGATCTCCTCTGTAACTATAAGCTTGTAAACGTTTTTTTTTTTTTTAAGATTAAGATTTTTTTTTATGGAGATTTTTAGGTACCGTAGTTTGTCGCCATTCCATGAGTGTGTCAAATTTCAAAATGTGACATGTAATGTATCTATTTACTCAGGGTAACATTATCTTTCACATTATACAAAAAAATTGGGCTAACTTTACTGGTTTTTTTTTTTTAAATTCATGTAAGTATCTTTTCCCCCCAAAAATTGCATTTGAAAGACCGCTGAGCAAATACCGTGTGACATAAAATATTGCAACAATCGCCATTTTATTCTCTATATTCTCTGCTAATATATATATGTATGTTTGGAGGTTCTAACAAATTTTCAAGCAAAAATTACGGATTTTAACCACTTTCCATCCAGGCCAATTCTGACACTTCTCTCCTACGTGTAAAAAATCATAATTTTTTGCTCGAAAATTACACAGAACCCCCAAAACATTATGCATGTTTTTTTTAGCAGACACCCTAGAGCAGGGGTGGGCAATTATTTTTTCGATGGGGCCACATGAGAAACTAAAAATATTTTGGAGGGCCGGGCCAAAAGGCTAAACTCAATACTGCATAAAATCAATTGTATTTCTTTATAAAAAGCAGTAAATATCATTGTTGGAAAACTGGGGGACAGAGGCTGGGGACATGACACAGGAGGGGGACAGAGGCTGGGGACATGACACAGGAGGGGGACAGAGGCTGGGGACATGACACAGGAGGGGGACAGAGGCTGGGGACATGGCACAGGAGGGGGACAGAGGCTGGGGACATGGCACAGGAGGGGGACAGAGGCTGGGGACATGGCACAGGAGGGGGACAGAGGCTGGGGACATGACACAGGAGGGGGGACAGAGGCTGGGGACATGACACAGGAGGGGGACAGAGGCTGGGGACATGACACAGGAGGGAGACAGACGCTAGGGACATGACACAGGAGGGGGACAGACGCTGGGGACATGACACAGGAGGGGGACAGACGCTGGGGACATGACACAGGAGGGGGACAGACGCTGGGGACATGACACAGGAGGGGGACAGACGCTGGGGACATGACACAGGAGGGGGACAGACGCTGGGGACATGACACAGGAGGGGGACAGACGCTGGGGACATGACACAGGAGGGAGACAGACGCTGGGGACATGACACAGGAGGGAGACAGACGCTGGGGACATGACACAGGAGGGGGACAGATGCTGGGGACATGACACAGGAGGGGGACAGACGCTGGGGACATGACACAGGAGGGGGACAGACGCTGGGGACATGACACAGGAGGGGGACAGACGCTGGGGACATGACACAGGAGGGGGACAGACGCTGGGGACATGACACAGGAGGGGGACAGAGGCTGGGGACATGGCACAGGAGGGGGACAGAGGCTGGGGACAGGCAGCCACTGTTTAATCAATAACAATTGATTAAACAGTGGCTGCGTGTGATGGCACAGTGGTTGCGTTTGATGGGCACAGTGGCTGCGTGTGATTGGCACAGTGGCTGCATGTGATTGGCACAGTGGCTGTGTTTGGGAACAGTGGCAACAATTGATGGCACAGTGGCTGCGTGTGATTGGCACAGTGGCTGCGTTTGATGGGAACAGTGGCTGCGTGTGATTGGCACAGTGGCTGCGTGTGATTGGCACAGTGGCTGCGTGTGATTGGCACAGTGGCGAAAATTTATGGTGGCGAAGTGGCTGCGTGTGTTGGCACAAGTGGCTGCGTGTGTTGGCACAAGTGGCTGCATGTGTTGGCACAAGTGGCTGCATGTGTTGGCACAAGTGGCTGCGTGTGATGGGCACAGTGACCCCTCCCGGCCCTGCCTACTGTTATCACCGCGGCGGGGAACATAACAGACAGCGTTCGTTTGAACAGCTGTTTTCCCTGCTGCGCATAGACAGTCTATGTGACTCCCCCTTGCTCGCGATTGGACAGATCCGTCCAAGGGGAAGTGTCTATGCCATAGACACTCCCCCTTGGACGGATCTGTCCAATCGCGAGCAAGGGGGAGTGTCTATGTGACTCCCCCTTGCTCGCGATTGGACAGATCCGTCCAAGGGGGAGTGTCTATGCGCGGCGGGGAAAACAGCTGTTCAAACGAACGCTGTCTGTTATGTTCCCCGCCGCGGTGATTAACGTGGCAGAGGCGGCGGGGGTGGGCCGGATTAAAAGGTCCGCCGGGCCGTATACGGCCTGCGGGCCGTAGTTTGCCCAGGTCTGCCCTAGAGAATACAATGGCGGTCATTGCAACTTTTGACAGACGCTGGGGACATGACACAGGAGGGGGACAGACGCTGGGGACATGACACAGGAGGGGGACAGACGCTGGGGACATGACACAGGAGGGAGACAGACGCTGGGGAC
Source organism: Rana temporaria (assembly GCF_905171775.1). Lineage (NCBI taxonomy): Eukaryota > Metazoa > Chordata > Amphibia > Anura > Ranidae > Rana > Rana temporaria. The sequence goes on along the minus strand of NC_053489.1, from coordinate 7,887,760 downwards.
ATGACACAGGAGGGAGACAGACGCTGGGGACATGACACAGGAGGGAGACAGACGCTGGGGACATGACACAGGAGGGGGACAGACGCTGGGGACATGACACAGGAGGGGGACAGACGCTGGGGACATGACACAGGAGGGGGACAGACGCTGGGGACATGACACAGGAGGGGGACAGATGCTGGGGACATGACACAGGAGGGGGACAGACGCTGGGGACATGACACAGGAGGGAGACAGACGCTGGGGACATGACACAGGAGGGAGACAGACGCTGGGGACATGACACAGGAGGGGGACAGACGCTGGGGACATGACACAGGAGGGAGACAGACGCTGGGGACATGACACAGGAGGGGGACAGACGCTGGGGACATGACACAGGAGGGGGACAGACGCTGGGGACATGACACAGGAGGGGGACAGACGCTGGGGACATGACACAGGAGGGGGACATTAAAAGGGGCCGGATTAAAAGGTCCGCCGGGCCGTATACGGCCCGCGGGCCGTAGTTTGCCCAGGTCTGCCCTAGAGAATACAATGGCGGTCATTGCAACTTTTGATCTCGCAAGGTATTTGCGCAGCAATTTTTCGAACAAGTTTTTTTGAAAAAAAAAAAACAGTTTCATGCTTTAAAAAAAAAACATTCAAGTTAGCCCAATTTTTACATAATGTGAAGGATAATGTTACTCCGAGTAAATAGATACCAAACATGCCACGCTTCAAAATTACACACTCTCGTGGAATGGCACCAAACATCGGTACTTAAAAATCCTCACGGGCGACACTTTAATTTTTTTTTACTGGTTACATGTTTTGAGTTAGAGGAGGTGTCAGGTCACCTGTGGCCAGATGACAAGTGCACCTCGTGGGGGTCAGGGATGTACCACAGGGTAGTGAACCCTATAGCCGACTGCTGCGATCAGAGAGGAAGCGAACCCAAGATCGCCCAGGGTGCGGAGTCTAAGACCCAGCTTTGCGTTCACCAGAGCCTCTAGTGGTGAGGATGGCCTTCGCCGCAGCTGGATCCAAGTCGCGACCCCTGGGATCCCCTAGGTCACACTCCGCAGGGAGAGAAGGGAAGCAGCAGGCAGGACAAACTGTAGTGATGGTCAAGCCGAGGTCGGGGCAACAGGCAGACTAGGGTAACCGAGGGACAGGCAAAAGGTCAAGGGCACAGGCAAACAGGAGAAGTCAGGGACGAGCCAAAAACGGTACACAGGAAGGTAATCGTAGCACACTGCAGACAGGAACTTAAGCAAACAACACTGTTGAACAGCACTGCAGGCCTGTAGTGCAATAGTTAATATAGACTTCCTGGGATGGCCTGGGCGGGGCCATACAGGAAGGAGAGGAAATAAGAAGGTAACCAGAACAGAGTCAGGCCTCTAATGGACAGATGGAAACAGGTAAGCTGCCAGACTATTGCATATCCATGACAGGAAGTCTAGGGATAGAGTTATTGCTCTCGCTCTAATGTTTGCGGCGATACCTCACATGTGTGGTCTGAACACCATTTTCATATGTGGGTGGGACTTATGTATGCCTTCGCTTCTGCGTGCGAGTATACCGGGGACAGGGGCACTTTATTTTTTATTGTTTTATTGTTAATTCTATTTTAAACTTTTTACTTTGACACTTTAAAAAAAAAAATTGACCATCTTTATTCCTATTACAAGGAATGTAAACATGTAAAAATAGTTGTCGCTCACAAAGCTGGAGAAGGCTATAAGAAGATAGCAAAGCGTTTTCAGATGTCAATATCCTCTGTTCGGAATGTAATTAAGAAATGGCAGTCATCAGGAACAGTGGAAGTTAAAGCAAGATCTGGAAGACCAAGAAAAATATCAGACAGAAGAGCTCTCAGGATTGTGAGAAAAGCAATTCAAAACCCACGTTTGACTGCACCATCCCTCCAGAAAGATCTGGCAGACACTGGAGTTGTGGTACACTATTCCACTATAAAGAGATACTTGTACAAATATGGTCTCCATGGAAGAGTCATCAGAAGAAAACCTCTTCTACGTCCTCACCACAAAAATCAGCGTTTGAACTTTGCAAATGAACATATAGACAAGCCCGATGCATTTTGGAAACAAGTTCTGTGGACCGATGAGGTTAAAATAGAACTTTTTGGCCGGAATGAGCAAAGGTACGTTTGGAGAAGAAAGGGCACAGAATTTAATGAAAAGAACCTCTGTCCAACTGTGAAGCATGGGGGTGGATCAATCATGCTTTGGGGTTGTTTTGCAGCCAGTGGCACAGGGAACATTTCACGAGTAGAAGGAAAAATGGATTCAATAAAATTTCAGCAAATTTTGGATGGTAACTTGATGCCATCTGTGAAAAAGCTGAAGTTAAAGAGAGGATGGCTTCTACAAATGGATAATGATCCTAAACACACCTCAAAATCCACGGGGGATTACATCAAGAGGCGTAAACTGAAGGTCTTGCCATGGCCTTCACAATCTCCTGACCTCAACATAATTGAAAATCTATAGATAGACCTTAAAAGAGCAGTGCGTGACAGACAGCCCAGAAATCTCAAAGAACGGTAAGACTTTTGTAAGGAAGAATGGGCAAAGATCCCTCAAACAAGAATTGAAAGACTCTTGGCTGGCTACAAAAAGCGTTTACAAGCCGTGATACTTGCCAAAGGGGGCAGTACAAGATATTAACTCTGCAGGGTGCCCAAACCTTTGCAGATGCCATTTTTTTGTTTTCTGTAATTTTGAAAGTGTAAATGATGGAAATAAAATCTAACTTTTTTTGACATATTATAAGAATGTCTAATCTGTAATTTGATGCCTTTTGGAGATTTTTCCATCTTTCCTTGGCTTCGTTATGCACATTAATACAAAATTTTACCTGGGGCGCCCAAACTTTCGATCCCCACTGTAAACCACAGCCTTAGGCCCCTTTCATACGATCGGCCTGATTGGATCCGCCTTTCCATTTTTCAGGCGGACCCAATCAGGCCCTCCATTCACCTCTATGGAGCGGCAGATGTAAACAGACTTGTGCCAGTTTACATCCGCCCACCTCCAATCTGATCCGCTAAAAAAACAGGGGTGGATCTGTCTCCTGTCTGGGTGGATTGGATGGCCCATAAAGTATAAAGTAGAGCAGGCTGTGTTATCCACCCGCTCTGCTCATCGTGACCCTTGACCAGTTTCTGAGTCGCTTAAGGCGGAGTTCCAGCCAAAAGTGGAACTTCCACTTTAAACACTCCTCCTTTTTAGTGGGACTTCCTGTCCCACTTCCTACTTCCGTGTGTACCCGGCCGTGAAGCCGTAAGCTGTCACGGCTGGGTGCCCACAGTTATTATGACAGCGGCGAGGAGAGGAGGGGGAGAGGAGCGAGCCACCGCGTGGCCGCATCGCTGGACCATGGAGCAGGCAAGTGTCGGTTTATTAACGGCTTGCCGACCGCCGCACGACTTTTTAGGTCGACATAATGAAACAACTGAGCAAATGGGCGTATATATATATATATATATATGTCCCCTTTAATTTGCTGGCCGGTGACGCGCTCGCGAACCTGTCGCAAGCTCCGTGACCATGCCCGTGGGACCCGCGGACTCAATGTCCGCCAGTGTCCCGTGATCGGGTCACAGAGCTGAACGGGGAGGTGTCAATGTAAACACAACGGCCCAGATTCAGAAAGCCCGGCGCTACTTTGTGCGGGCGTAGCGTATCTCAGATACGCTACGCCGCCGTAACCTAGTGAGGCAGGTTCTGTATTCAGAAAGAACCTGCGCCCTAAGTTACGGCAGCGTAGCGTATGAGGGTCGGCGTAAGCCCACCCAATTCAAAATTGGAAGATGTGGGCGTGTTGTATGGTAATTCAGTGTGACCCCACGTAAATGAAGTTTTTTACAAACGGCGCATGCGCCGTCCGTGGACGTATCCCAGTGCGCATACTCCAAATTACACCGCAAAGCCTCATTGGTTTCGACGTGAACGTAACTTACGCAAAGCCCTATTTGCGAATGACTTACGCAAACGATGCAAAATTTGACGCTGGCCCGACGTCCATACTTAACATTGGCTACGCCTCATATAGCAGGGGTTACTTTACGCCGGAAAAAGCCTAACGTAAACGACGTAAAAAAATGCGCCGGGCGGACGTACGTTTTTGAATCGGCGTATCTACCTAATTTGCATATTCTACGCGTAAATCTCCGGAAGCGCCACCTATCGGCCAGCGGAAATATGCAACTAAGATACGACGGCGTAAGAGACTTACGTCAGTCGTATCTTAGCCAAATTTCGGCATATCTTGCTTTCTGAATACAGAAAGAAGATACGCCAGCGCATGCTAGAATTTACGCGGCGTATCAATAGATACGCCGACGTAAATTGTTTCTGAATCCGGGCCAACATCTCCTCGTCCTTCCCCTGACATGTCACTGATCGTCTGTTCCCTGTCATTGGGAGCAGCGATCAGTGACGTGTCATGCCAAGCCACGCCTCCTAACAATTAGAATCACTCCCTAGGTCACACTTAACCCCTTTTAGCGCCCCCCCTAGTGGTTAACCCCTTTCACTGCCAGTGTAATTTTTACAGTAATAAGTGCATTTTTATAGCACTGATCGCTGTATAAATGACAATGGTCCCAAAATTGTCCGATGTGTCCGCCATAATGTCGCAGTCACGATAACAATCGCTGATCGCCGCCATTACTAGTAAAAAAAAAATATTAATAAAAATGCCATAAAACTATCCCCTATTTTGTAGACGCTATGGGCTAGATTCAGAAAGATAAGCGTATATTTCTGTGGGCGTAACGTATCTCACATACGTTACGCCGCCGTAAATTAGGGCGCAAGTTCCGTATTCAGAAAGAACTTGCGCCCTAAGTTACGGCGGCGTAACGTATGTGGGCCGGCGTAAGCCCGACTAATTCAAATGGGGATGATGTGGGCGTGTTTTATTTAAATTAATGGTGACCCCGCGTATTTTATGTTTTTTTACGAACGGCGCATGCGCCGTTCGTGAAAGAATCTCAGTGCGCATGCTCTAAATTCCGCCGCAAATCGTCATTGCTTTCGACGCGAATACGTCCTATTTGCGAACGACTTAGGCAAACAACGAATAATTTTCAAAATTCGACGCGGGGGCGACGTCCATACTTAACATAGGATACGCCTCATATAGCAGGGGTAACTTTACGCCGGAAAAAGCCTAACGTAAACGACGTAAAAAATTGCGCCGGGCGGACGTACGTTTCTGAATCGGTGTAACTACCTAATTTGCATATTCCTCGGATAAATATACAGAAGCGCCACCTAGTGGCCAGCGTAAATATGCAGCCTAAGATACGACAGTGTAAGACACTTACGCCAGTCGGATCTTAGGGAAATCTCTGAATCAGTCGCATAGATACGACCCCGCAACTCAGAGATACGACGGCGTATCTGGAGATACGCCTTCGTATCTCGTACCTGAATCTAGCCCTATACATTTTGCCCAAACCAATCAATAAACGCTTATTGCGATTTATTTTTACCAATAATATGTAGAAGAACACGTATCGGCCTAAACTGAGGAAAAAACACGTTTTTTTATATATGTTTTTGGGGGATATTTATTATAGCAAAAAGTAAAAAAGTATTGCATTTTTTTCAAAATTGTCGCTCTATTTTTGTTTATAGCGCAAAAAATAAAAACCGCAGAGGTGATCAAATATCACCAAAAGAAAGCTCTATTTGTGGGAAAAAAAGGACGCCAATTTTGTTTGGGAGCCACGCCGCACGACCGCGCAATTGTCAGTTAAAGCGACTCAGTGCCGAATCACAAAAAAAGTGGCCCGGTCCTTGGGCAGCCAAATGGTCCGGGGGGGCTGAAGTGGTTATAAGTCAGCAGCTATGCTTTTTGTAGCTGATGACTTTTAATAAACTTAAAAAAAAAAAAAACGGGTGGAACTCCGCTTTGAGTGGCCCTTGCTCTTCAAAAGTTTGGGCACCCCTGTGGGAAAGAAGCCATGCTGTCCAGCAACATGAACCAGTAAGGAAGTTCCTCGAGTCACCGGTGGAATGATCCTATCTGGACGCGTTCCAGACAATTGGGGAAATCTGTGACTTTCAATCTCTTAGTAATGAGAGGAAGCCGTGGTCTACAAAACGTAAATTCCATTGTGACCCAACTGTCCCGGGTTCAATAGCTATATAGCTAGATTCAAATAGACCGCCGCATCTTTGCGGCGGCGTAGCGTATCGTATTTACACTACGCCGCCGTAAGTTAGCTAGGCAAGTACTGTATTCACAAAGTACTTGCCTGCTAAGTTACGGCGGCGTAGCGTGAATAGGTCCGGCGTAAGCGCGCCAAATTCAAATGAGGATGTGGGGGGCGTGTTTTATGTAGATTAACTGTGATCCGACGTGATTGATATTTTTTACGAACGGCGCATGCGCCGGCCGTGGACATATCCCAGTGTGCATTTCGGCAAAGTACGCCGCAAGGACGTATTGGTTTCGACGTGGACGTAAATTACGTCCAGCCCCATTCACGGACGACTTACGCAAACTACGTAAAATTTTCAAATTTCGACGTGGGAACGACGGCCATACATAGCTGGCCTAGTCAATGTTATTTGTTCGACTAACTTTACGCCGGAAAAAGCCATACGTAAACGACGTAAAGAAAATGCGCCGGGTGCACATACGTTTCTGAATCGGCGTATCTAGGCATTTGCATATTTTACGCCGAACTCAACGGAAGCGCCAGCTAGCGGCCAGCGTAAATATTGCCCTAAGATAGGACGGCGCAGGAGACTTACGCCGCTCGTATCTTAGCCTAATTTAAGCGTATCTGGTTTCCAGAATACGCTTACATTTAGGACGGCGCAGATTCAGAGTTACGACGGCGTATCTACTGATACGCCGGCGTAAAGCTTTCTGAATCTAGCTATAAGACATGATAGACTTTTGATTAGTGTGTTGTAAGTGGAGCAACAGAACATTGTCTCTATCTCCTAAAAAAAAAATAACATTATATATACAGTACCTCACAAAAGTAAGTACACCCCTCACATTTCTGTAAATATTTTCTTCCATGACAACACTGAAGAAATGACACTTTTCTACAATGTTGTGTAGTGAGTGTACAGCTTGTATAACGGTGTAAATTTGCCGTCCCCCTCAAAATAGCTCAACGCACAGCCATTCATGTCTAAATCGCTGGCAACAGAAGTGCGTACACCCCTAAGTGAAAATGTCCCAATTGGGCCCAATTAGCCATTTTCCCTCCCCGTGGTCACGTGACTCGTTGTCAGGAAAGGGTTCACCCGTTGGTGTTGCTGTTGGTCTCGTGGATTGCAGTACCGGTGTCCACCAGCGGGTGTCTTTTTTGCAGCCAGGATCTGTAATAAAGGATTTCACCTGCTGGTGGCACCGGCAGATCCACGGGCCGCAGTACCATTGTCCACCAGCGGGTGTCTTCTTGCAGCCAGGATCTGTAATAAAGGATTTCACCTGCTGGTGGCACCGTCAGATCCACGGGCCGCAGTACCGTTGTCCACCAGCGGGTGTCTTCTTGCAGCCAGGATCTGTATTAAAGGATTTCACCTGCTCTTGGCACTGTCAGATCCACGGGCCGCAGTACCATTGTCCACCAGCGGGTGTCTTCTTGCAGCCAGGATCTGTATTAAAGGATTTCACCTGCTGGTGGCACTGTCAGATCCACGGGCCGCAGTACCGCTGTCCACCAGCGGGTGTCTTCTTGCAGCCAGTGGCCCGGATTCAGATAGCAGTTACGACGGCGTATCTCCGGATACGTCGTCGTAACTCTGAGTGTGCGGGGTCGTATCTATGCGCCTGATTCATAGAATCAGTTACGCATAGATTTCCCTAAGATCCGACGTGTCACCGTCGTATCTTAGTTGCATATTTACGCTGGCCGCTAGGTGGTGCTTCCATATATTTACGCAAGGAATATGCAAATTAGGTAGATACGCCGATTCAGAAACGTACGTCCGCCCCGGCGCATTTTTTTACGTCGTTTACGTTCAGCTTTTTTCGGCGTATAGTTACCCCTGCTATATGAGGCGTATCCTATGTTAAGTATGGACGTCGTTCCCACGTCAAATGTAGAAATTTTTACGTCGTTTGCGAATAGGGCTGTACGTAAGTTACGTTCATGTCTAAAGCATTGACGATTTGTGGCGTAATTTCGAGCATGCGCACTGGGATTCTTTCACGAACAGCGCATGCGCTGTTCGTAAAAAAAGTCAAATACGTGGGGTCACAATTAATTTATATATAAAACACGCCCAGATCATCCACATTTGAATTAGGCGGGCTTACGCCGGAGCACATACGTTACGCCGCCATAACTTAGGGCGCAAGTTTTTTTCTGAATACGGAACTTGCGCCCTAATTTACAGCGGCGTAACGTATCTGAGATACGTTACGCCCGCCGAGAGATACACCATTGTATCTGAATCAGGGCCAGTATCTGTAAAAAAGGATTTCACCTGCTGGTGGCACTGTCAGATCCACGGGCTGCAGTACCGTTGTCCACCAGCGGGTGTTTTCTGGGAGTGTTGAGTCACAATGATCTCCTGTGATCAGGCGTCACCTGGGCCTGGTTGCAGGAGATATGTATAAATACCCGACAATTCACACTCTCTAGTTGCCTTGGTATCTCTTCCTTGCTCCCTGATCTGAACTTGTTATCTCTGATCCTGACCTTGTCTCTGCATCTGATACCTGAACCCTGTGCCCTGTGCCCGAGCCTGTCCCTCCTGTGACCCTGTCACCTTTACTTTTACCCTGCAGCCTGATCCATCCTCTCCCTGTCCTGTTTTTGATTAGTGTGTTGTAAGTGGAGCAACAGAACATTGTCTCTATCTCCTACAAAAAAAACAAAAAAACATTATATATACAGTACCTCACAAAAGTAAGTACACCCCTCACATTTCTGTAAATATTTTCTTCTATGACTATACTGAAGAAATTACACGTTTCTACAATGTTGGGCCAGATCCACGTAGCGGATCGTAATTTCCGGCAGGCGTAGCCTATCGTAGTAACGCTACGCCGCCGCAACTTTGAGAGGCAAGTGCTGTATTCACAAAGCACTTGCCTCTAAAGTTACGGCGGCGTAGCGCAAATCTGCCGGCGTAAGGGCGCGGAATTCAAATGTTAAAGATGTGGGAGTGTTTTATGTTAATTTTACTTGGCCCGACGTAAATGAAGTTTTTTTTGAACGGCGCATGCGCCGTCCGTGGGGGTATCCCAGTGCGCATGCTCGAAATTAACCCGCAACAAGCCAATGCTTACGACGTGAATGTCATTCTACGCAAAGCCCTATTCGCGAACGACTTACGCAAACGACGTAAAATTTTCAAAATTCGACGCGGGAACGACGTCCATACTTAACATAGGATACACTTCATATAGCAGGGGTAACTATACGCCGAAAAAAGCCTTACGGAAACGACGTAAAAAAATGCACCGGCCAGACGTATGTTCGTGGATCGCCGTATCTATCTAATTTGCATACTCGACGCGGAAATCGACGGAAACGCCACCTAGCAGCAAGCGTAAATATGCACCTTAGATCCGACTGCGTACTAAGACGTACGCCAGTCGGATCTAGCCCAGCTTTAGGCGTATCTTGTTTTGTGGATACAAAGCAAAGATACGCCGGAGCAAACTAGAAGTTACGCGGCGTATCAATAGATACGCCAGCCTAACTCCTTTGTGGATCTGGCCCATTGTGTAGTGAGTGTACAGCTTGTATAACAGTGTAAATTTGCTGTCCCCCTCAAAATAGCTCAACGGCACAGCCATTCATGTCTAAACCGCTGGCAACAGAAGTGCGTACACCCCTAAGTGAAAATGTCCCAATTAGCCATTTTCCCTCCCCGTTGTCACGTGACTCGTTGTCAGGAAAGGGTTCACCTGTTGGTGGCGCTGTTGGTCCCGTGGATTGCAGTACCGTTGTCCACCAGCGGGTGTCTTTTTTGCAGCCAGGATCTGTATTAAAGAATTTCACCTGCTGGTGGCACTGTCAGATCCACGGGCCGCAGTACCGTTGTCCACCAGCGGGTGTCTTCTTGCAGCCAGTGGCCCGGATTCAGATAGCAGTTACGACGGCGTATCTCCGGATACGTCGTCGTAACTCTGAGTGTGCGGGGTCGTATCTATGCGCCTGATTCATAGAATCAGTTACGCATAGATTTCCCTAAGATCCGACGTGTCACCGTCGTATCTTAGTTGCATATTTACGCTGGCCGCTAGGTGGTGCTTCCATATATTTACGCAAGGAATATGCAAATTAGGTAGATACGCCGATTCAGAAACGTACGTCCGCCCCGGCGCATTTTTTACGTCGTTTACGTTCAGCTTTTTTCGGCGTATAGTTACCCCTGCTATATGAGGCGTATCCTATGTTAAGTATGGACGTCGTTCCCACGTCAAATGTAGAAATTTTTACGTCGTTTGCGAATAGGGCTGTACGTAAGTTACGTTCATGTCTAAAGCATTGACGATTTGTGGCGTAATTTCGAGCATGCGCACTGGGATTCTTTCACGAACAGCGCATGCGCTGTTCGTAAAAAAAGTCAAATACGTGGGGTCACAATTAATTTATATATAAAACACGCCCAGATCATCCACATTTGAATTAGGCGGGCTTACGCCGGAGCACATACGTTACGCCGCCATAACTTAGGGCGCAAGTTTTTTTCTGAATACGGAACTTGCGCCCTAATTTACAGCGGCGTAACGTATCTGAGATACGTTACGCCCGCCGAGAGATACACCATTGTATCTGAATCAGGGCCAGTATCTGTAAAAAAGGATTTCACCTGCTGGTGGCACTGTCAGATCCACGGGCTGCAGTACCGTTGTCCACCAGCGGGTGTTTTCTGGGAGTGTTGAGTCACAATGATCTCCTGTGATCAGGCGTCACCTGGGCCTGGTTGCAGGAGATATGTATAAATACCCGACAATTCACACTCTCTAGTTGCCTTGGTATCTCTTCCTTGCTCCCTGATCTGAACTTGTTATCTCAGATCCTGACCTTGTCTCTGCATCTGATACCTGAACCCTGTGCCCTGTGCCCGAGCCTGTCCCTCCTGTGACCCTGTCACCTTTACTTTTACCCTGCAGCCTGATCCATCCTCTCCCTGTCCTGTTTTTGATTAGTGTGTTGTAAGTGGAGCAACAGAACATTGTCTCTATCTCCTACAAAAAAAACAAAAAAACATTATATATACAGTACCTCACAAAAGTAAGTACACCCCTCACATTTCTGTAAATATTTTCTTCTATGACTATACTGAAGAAATTACACGTTTCTACAATGTTGGGCCAGATCCACGTAGCGGATCGTAATTTCCGGCAGGCGTAGCCTATCGTAGTAACGCTACGCCGCCGCAACTTTGAGAGGCAAGTGCTGTATTCACAAAGCACTTGCCTCTAAAGTTACGGCGGCGTAGCGCAAATCTGCCGGCGTAAGGGCGCGGAATTCAAATGTTAAAGATGTGGGAGTGTTTTATGTTAATTTTACTTGGCCCGACGTAAATGAAGTTTTTTTTGAACGGCGCAAGCGCCGTCCGTGGGGGTATCCCAGTGCGCATGCTCGAAATTAACCCGCAACAAGCCAATGCTTACGACGTGAATGTCATTCTACGCAAAGCCCTATTCGCGAACGACTTACGCAAACGACGTAAAATTTTCAAAATTCGACGCGGGAACGACGTCCATACTTAACATAGGATACGCTTCATATAGCAGGGGTAACTATACGCCGAAAAAAGCCTTACGGAAACGACGTAAAAAAATGCACCGGCCAGACGTATGTTCGTGGATCGCCGTATCTATCTAATTTGCATACTCGACGCGGAAATCGACGGAAACGCCACCTAGCAGCAAGCGTAAATATGCACCTTAGATCCGACTGCGTACTAAGACGTACGCCAGTCGGATCTAGCCCAGCTTTAGGCGTATCTTGTTTTGTGGATACAAAGCAAAGATACGCCGGAGCAAACTAGAAGTTACGCGGCGTATCAATAGATACGCCAGCCTAACTCCTTTGTGGATCTGGCCCATTGTGTAGTGAGTGTACAGCTTGTATAACAGTGTAAATTTGCTGTCCCCCTCAAAATAGCTCAACGGCACAGCCATTCATGTCTAAACCGCTGGCAACAGAAGTGCGTACACCCCTAAGTGAAAATGTCCCAATTAGCCATTTTCCCTCCCCGTTGTCACGTGACTCGTTGTCAGGAAAGGGTTCACCTGTTGGTGGCGCTGTTGGTCCCGTGGATTGCAGTACCGTTGTCCACCAGTGGGTGTCTTTTTTGCAGCCAGGATCTGTATTAAAGAATTTCACCTGCTGGTGGCACTGTCAGATCCACGGGCCGCAGTACCGTTGTCCACCAGCGGGTGTCTTCTTGCAGCCAGTGGCCCGGATTCAGATAGCAGTTACGACGGCGTATCTCCGGATACGCCGTCGTAACTCTGAGTGTGCGAGGTTGTATCTATGCGACTGACAGTGCCACCTGCTGGTAGCACTGTCAGATCCACGGGCCGCAGTACCGTTGTCCACCAGCGCGTGTTTTCTTGCAGCCAGGATCTGTAATAAAGGATTTCACCTGCTGGTAGCACTGTCATATCCACGGGCTGCAGTACCGGTGTCCACCAGCGGGTGTCTTCTTGCAGCCAGGATCTGTAATAAAGGATTTCACCTGCTGGTGGCACTGTCAGATCCATGGGCTGCAGTACCGGTGTCCACCAGCGGGTGTCTTCTTGCAGCCAGGATCTGTAATAAAGAATTTCACCTGCTGGTGGCACTGTCAGATCCACGGGCCGCAGTACCGGTGTCCACCAGCGGGTGTCTTCTTGCAGCCAGGATCTGTAATAAAGGATTTCACCTGCTGGTGGCACTGTCAGATCCACGGGCTGCAGTACCGGTGTCCACCAGCGGGTGTCTTCTTGCAGCCAGGATCTGTAATAAAGGATTTCACCTGCTGGTGGCACTGTCAGATCCACGGGCCGCAGTACCGTTGTCCACCAGCGGGTGTCTTCTTGCAGCCAGTGGCCCGGATTCAGATAGCAGTTACGACGGCGTATCTCCGGATACGCCGTCGTAACTCTGAGGCCTTGTACTCACGACCGGATCTGTGCGCTGGAAACTGTCTGCCCGACAGTTTCCGGCGTACAAGGCTGATTTGTGTTTTGTTCCGCTGGCGTGTACACACCAGCGGACCAAATTCCCGTCGTACCGGAACGCGTGCACGTAAACTACGTACGACGTCACTATAAAGGGGAAGACCAAAGTTAATGGCGCCGCCCTCTGTTCCTCTTTTGCTAGTTACGGGTTTGCTCGTGTTAGTGAAGGTTTGGTTAGAGCTGATTCGCGCTTCTCGGTCTCCAGGCTTTGACAGCGTGTATTCACGGGTTCAGTGCGTGTGCTTGCGGTAACGTAGTTGTCATTCGGCTATAGGCAAGCAGGTTGTTTCTGCTTTAGCAGTTGCATCCTGTGCGCTCGTATCTGTTTGTCACGCGTTTGTCGCAGGTAGTGCTGGATTTGCGAGTGCTTTCTGTTTCAGTGTGTTCTTGACTGACCAGCCGGCCGGTTTGAAGCCATGATGGAGCAGCAGCGTCAATTTTCGCGAGTTGGTGCTGTTTATGGGATGGCTGCTGGATATGTTCATTTGTCCAGTACTTTGGCCAGAAACAGGGGGCGGAGGCGTTTCTGGACCAAGAATTGGTTGCGCCAGCGTGACCAGTTCTCACATATGCCTCTGCTTAGGGAACTCCAGGAGAATAATCCTAATGACTTTAGGAATTTTCTCCGCATGACGGACCCCGTATTCAACAGTCTGCTGGATCTTCTGTCCCCCTATATCACGAGGCAGGACACTGTGATGCGCCAAGCCATCACGGCCGAGCAGAGGCTTATTGCCACGTTGCGGTACCTGGCGACTGGGAGGAGCCTGCAGGACCTCAAGTTCTCGACAGGCATCTCTCCGCAGGCGCTTGGGGTCATCATACCGGACACGTGTGCTGCCATCATTAAAGTTATGCATGAGGAGTATATTAAGGTAAGTTTCCTGGCTCTAATAATGTGGCCAACTAACTTTATTTTTATTTTCCCAGATATGCTGTGTGTTTAACTAACGTTCCCTTTTCTCCCTATGCATGTTGATATCAGCTTTACATGTTTTATTCTTGGCCTACCTGCATATTTGTCCCTTACCCAATATTAACCTGTCCAGCATGCTATCCTAGGGACAAACCCACCTTGCCATTTTTTAAAACAGGACTTTTTGGTTTTTGTGTCCCCCCCCCCCCCCCCTTCAAACTTTTATTGTCCCCATCAGAGGGCTGTGGAGTCTCTTAATGAAGTGGCCCTATATATTTCATTTCCCAAATTCTCCATGCACATTTTTCTAATGCAATTTTAATAATGTGAACTGTCACAAGGATGCTTGTAGGATGTTTTTGTTACAAAGTACTAAATCTCTATTTTTGTTTGTCCCCACAGCTACCCTCCACACCACAGGAATGGCAGTCTGTGGCTTCCCAATTTGCCCAGCGGTGGGATTTTCCAAACTGCGGTGGAGCAATAGATGGGAAACACGTCCGCATTGTGCCCCCACCCCGCTCGGGGTCCTACTATTATAATTACAAGGGTTATCATAGTATTGTGTTGATGGCGGTGGTATCGGCACAGTATGAGTTTCTATATGTGGACGTGGGGAAGAACGGCCGGATGTCTGATGGGGGAGTGTTCGCACGGACTGATTTCTATGATCGTCTCCAAGCTGGTGGTCTGGCATTGCCACCAGATGAAGAGAATGTGGAAGGACTTCCGTTTGTGTTCCTAGCGGACGAGGCTTTCGGGCTTGGTCCTCACCTCATGCGGCCTTTTCCCCAGAGGACCCTCACCTCAGAGAGGAGTGTGTTTAATTTTCGGTTGGGCAGGGCTCGGAGGGTAGTCGAGAATGCCTTTGGGATACTCACCAACCGGTTCCGCCTGTTCAGGACATCGATACATCTGGCGGAATATAAATTGGACACCGTTGTATTTGCCTGCTGCATTTTGCACAACTTTTTACGCAGGCATTCCCAGACGTACCTACCCGACATCGGTTCTGAGGCAAGACTACCCTCAGATCCCCTTCCCGGGCTGGACACTGGTCGCGCTGGCTTGGCCCCCCAATCAGCTCGTGAGGTACGCGACAAATATGTTGAGTACTTCATGGGTCGGGGGGCCATTGCTATGCCAGATCATATTTCTTTCTAATTCGGCCCCCAAAGAAAGGAATATTCTAAAAAATAATAAATAATTAGACCATTGGACTTTATACAGTTGTTTGTCATTAATGCTTTTTCTCTTTTTCTGTCTTCCTGGTTCTCTAACTAACTTCTTCAATTGTAATGCATAATTGATTTCTCCACTTTTAGTAACTAACCACATTTTGCACAGTATTCACTCATCTACAAACAGGGTATTGAGTCTAGAAATAAGAAGCAACTCCATTTGTAAATTTTGAGGTCAAGTATTTTAATTTTTGCTTGTTCATGACCCCAAAAATTATTTTATAGTTTTTTCATTACTCCCTGCTTTTGTACTTAGGAGTCTACAAAATTTTTTTATAATTTTTTTTTTTTTTTCAGGTAATTCAACCAAAAATATTATGCAGATTATACATTTATTAACAAGTTCACTTTTTTTTTTATCAAATATAGTTAGATTTATTGTTTACATATATATATATATATATATATATATAGATTATTTTTGGTGGGGTGTTTACCGCCTTATTTTTTTTTTTGGGCATATTTTTTATGCACAAAAAACAATAATTTTTTAACCATTTTTTTTGTTTTTGGTGTGTTTTTCTAAAAGTAAATTTTTAGGTGATATTTTGGAGTCAAATCTCTACTTCACTAAATTCAGTGATTAGAGAGATTTATAATTCTATATATATATATTTTAAATTTTTTGGCGTTGTTTATTCTTTATGGTCTAAACTTTATAGTATCCCAAAATGTTCAACATGGTCAAAAAGTAACAAAATCCAATTCCAAAAATCTAAAAACTCACAACAGCAGTCAGTCATGGTGTGCTTTCACACTGGAACACGCCAAAATTGGAAGATACACACATTCAGTGCAAACTCGCCAAATGTCATTGGTTCAACAGACAAATGGCCACATGTGCTATCTGACATCATGGGTGATCAATGTCTGTGTTTTGTGGGAGCAAACCCTTCCTCTCAACTACTTGAGGATGGAGGAGGGGGTTGGACCCACAAAGCACAGACATTAGATATTCTGTGATGGCAGATAGCACATGTTGGCACACTGTGTGTGTATCTTCAAATTTTGGCGTATTCATTATTCAAACTGTAAAAATGTTTGTGGGGGCGGGGGATGGGCGGGGGGTGTTTCAGTCTTTGACACGGCCCATCATGTCAATAATGTTTTTAAAATTAGATTCGATGACCATCATTCTTTGCCGCATATTGTCCATTTCCGTGCTGCATTCCAAAAGGACATTTGTTACATTCTGTTCCATGAGAAACATCCTTTCACGCATATTGTGCATTTCAGTGCTGCATTCCATTACCTGCTGAATAATTATAGCAGCACTTGCACGTGAAAATATTGGCACACCATCCTCCTCCCCTAAAAAAAAAATTAAAAATGGCATTTACAACATTATTTTTTGATGAGGCCTATCTACATATGTTTTTTTGAATCAAGCTAGGGTGACACTGACCTGATGGGCTTCTCCTTTCCACCTCTTCGACATCTTCTATCACTCCTCCTTCTTCCACCACCTCCCCATCATCTTCTATCACTCCTCCTTCTTCCACCACTTCCCCATCATCTTCGACTCCTCCTTCATCCATCAATCCACCTTCTTTCAATTCGCCAAATTGTTCTTCCGCCACTTGCCCTTCATCTGCTATAAATTCTAAGTCCAAAATTACTTCTTCCTCCTCTCTTCCTTCCTCCTTTCTTCCTTCCTCCTCTCCTTCCACATCCTCCTCTCCTTCCACATCCTCCTCTCCTTCCACATCCTCTTCTCCTTCCACATCCTCTTCTCCTTCCACATCCTCCTCCTCCTCCACATGTTGAGATGGCAGATTTTGGCCTTGTCTGGCCCTCTCTGCCTCCTCCAAATGCTGGCGACTTCTTTCCCCTGAAATAAACCAAAAAAAATGTAGACTCATCAGCACACAGATATTGGAGAGCATAAATCGCACACATTGCTTAGAAGATGCTTTCATTTAGTTACTTTTATCTTTCACCAAACCTACATTTTGCAATTACTTCTATATGGCAAGCTCTGATCCTGCCCCTTTTTAGCAAAGTGACACACATGGATGTCCCCCCTAAACTGTGTTTCTGGGAGACCCTACCAAAACCCATTTTTGATTTGGGGAGACACAGGTGCTCTGCATTGCAGATGTGAAAACATCTGCTTTATTACCACTGTTTTTAGAATGAATCCTGTTTGCCTTTCCCATTCTCATACTTTTTTTTTCTAGAACTAGCTTTTACACAATGTTTACAAACAAAGTTTTTGGCCAGTGAGCCATGTCCAGGTGTGTTGTTCCTGGAATAACCGAGCCTTTCTGATAAACTATGTGATGTTACGTTGTTTACTAAGAACACTATTTTTAAATATGTAGTTATTTATGTCCTAAAAAATAAATGACAACATGTCTTTAAAATTACAAGCAGGCCAAGGAGGCAGATGGTGAAATATACATGGCAACACATTATTGCAGACAATCATCCCCCCCCCCAACCCCAATATATATTTACTTACTTTTACGCAGAATTTTAAGTATTTTCTTCATCTGATGTGGCTCCCTCAATTTTAAGTCTGACCATCGTTTCCTCAGCTGTTCCTTGGACCTGGTGATCCCAAACATCCTCTGCATTCTCCTCGCCACCTTGTCCATAATATGTGCCTTTCGGCGGTTAGGGGTCTTGTATGGCCCTAATTCACCATCATAGTCCTTCTTTCGCATGATGTAAACTAACTCCACCATTTCCTGGAACCGCATATTAGTGGCTTTATATCTTCTTTTCCTTGATCGGGACGTCCCTGCCTCTGTCCCTTCACTTGTGGCATGAGAGCATCGTGCCCGCTCGTGTGACATCGCCATCTTTCCTTTCCCACAGAGATTATGGGCGTGGAAAAGATGAATTCTTACACCATGGGCGGAGAAGAGGGCAGCGTTTAATACATACGCGGAGTGTAGAGAATGCAAACAACGTGTTTACGTCGGTTACGCGGAGAATCTTCGAGCGCATCCAGAACATACACAGTTAACGCCATATTTCCTAAACTCATTGATTAGGGGCCTCGCAAAGGTGACGAGGGCGGGGTTTAATAAATACGCGGAGTGTTTAAAAGGTTTACGCCGTGATTACGCATCTTACGCGGTAATTAGGCGAGCGTGAGAAACGAGGAGCGAGAGACAGGAAGGTAAGGAAATTAAAAATGTGATCAGCAGAGGCCTTGAAAATGTAGACACATGGGATGGGGGTTTGGGCTGTTGGTTGCACCCTTTTGAAGCTATTCTGTCTATGGGGTACCACAATGTTATTTTGGTTTACAAATGCTTTTGGACACCTCACAAAATAGAGATGTGAACAATGCTGTACCTCATTGACAAGTTTTTGAATGGTGTATTCAGATCAGGCAAAGTATTGTTCAAGTGTTGGTTGTACAGAGGTCATTAGGAAGTGTCTTTTATGTCATCCATTGTCAGGGGCATGAGATTTACACATGAAAGAGTGCCTAGATGAAAACTGTCATTTGTAAGCATTGTTTATTTTTCTATATTTAAAATATTTACTGCAATGTGAACAATGGCTCTGCATCTAGCAAATCAATGTTTGGTACAAGCAATGCGGCCGAGCTGCCAATCATTGTTTAAACAAGAGAGACTGTGTTTGTAATTAGATATAGGTAATAATTTTGAAGACACATATTAGATCAAGGTCAACGCTGATCCTTTGGAATATTTATTTTTCTGTGGTTTATGTTTTTGTAATCTAGACTCAAAAAGAAATATAATTTTGGAAAAATTACAATGGACCTCCTACAAAGCAAGGAATCTATAGAGGCCTTACTCCAAAAATATCAGGAGACGCCCATCCTGTGGAATTCCAAGCACTCTTTATATTGCAATAAAGAGGTACGAGCGGCAGCACTAGAAGAGCTAGCAAATTATATGCAAACTTGGGTGCCAGGATGCACTGCCAACATGGTGAAGGATAAACTTGCCAACCTCAGAAGCACATACAGGAGAGCATACAAAGCTAATAAAAGCCAAAAATCGGGAGCAGCAGCAAGACAAGCAAAGGAACCCAAACTGTGGTATTATAAACAGATGGCTTTTTTGCGGGACGAAATGGAAGGCAGGAAAACGATGTCCAGTCTTTCTTCCAACCTTTCCTCCATGCTACCTTCCAGCGGACCTTCCCCAGATGACCACAGCCCTGCAGAGTCGGAGGAAGAGGGCCTGGCTGACAGAGATGCAGATCTGCCACCCTTCGATGAGGAGGTATAGTAGTTTCCTCTATATTTCTGGCGTAAATAATTCTTGGTGGATTAATGATTAGATATTGTAAAAAAAAAACCAAGCTGGGAAAAAGCAAAAAAAAAGGTGTTCAGACAAATAGGTGTCAGAGATGACAACTGCAGGGGTCAGAAGTAGAGTGTATTCAAGTAATAATGAACAGAAAATACTAAACGAAAAACATGAAAATGAGTGTGGTTTGATTTAGCGAAATTGTAAAAAAATTCCTTTTTTTTCCACACAGGAAGAAGAGATCAGCCAGGAGGTGGCAGATCCTCAGGTGTCTGTCAGCCAGGAGGAGGCCGGGGTCAGTGGCAGCCAGGAGGAGGCCGGGGTCAGTGGCAGCCAGGAGGAGGCCGGGGTCAGTGGCAGCCAGGAGGAGGCTGGGCCCAGTGGCCTGCAGCAGGTCCACCCGGCCAGGAGAACCACCACCAGCCAGTCTTCTCCCCCCCAGGTGAGGCCATCAGGCCGAAGGAGGCAGTTGAGGCCTGTGGAGGAGGCAAGCCTCCGCATGATCCAGGAGGCAAGCGCCATCATGAGGGCCCCCCTCAACCCCACAGAGGCCTTCAGTGCCTCATTGGCCCATGATTTAAATGAAGGGGAGGAGGACCAGAGAAGACTGGCAAAGGCCCTGATGAACCAGGTCCTTTGGTGGATGCAGAGGGGCCTGCTGACCCCAGACACTGGGCTATGTGACCCGGCCCGGCTTGCGGAACACCATCCTCCTGCTGCCACATCAACCCCACCTGCAAGACCCCGTGTTCGATCCGCTGAAAGGCTGCCTGGAGGGAAGGCTGGAAAGAGGAGGAAACGTTGATTTTCTGCCTTCCATTTCCTTCCACATAAAGGACATCTTGTTTGTACTACCACAGTTTGGGTTCCTTTGTTTGTGTGCTGCTGCTTCATATTTTTGTGTTTGGCTCCTGAGGCTTGGAAGTTTATCCTTCACCATGTTGGAAATGCAAGTTTGCATATAGTTTGCTATCTATTCTAGTGCTGCCGTTCTTTTTATTTTTTGTGATGACATTTGCCTGAATAAAAGGCTTTTTGCTTTCATTTGAAAACATGTCTATTGTTTGTTATACTGTGGGGATTATTAGGCAGCAAACCTTTAATAAATATACAATGGGTAATTTACAAAGGACACACTCCTTGGGGGGGGGGGGGACATTTGGTGTGCCAACATGGTTTAATATTCTCTAATGAAACACCAAAAAAAAAAAAAAAAAAATAAAAATGAAAAAAACATGTAAAAAAAAATTAGTTTAAATGGTGACATAACTAGAAACAACAAAAATAAATAAATAAATGCACATTCCTTTACAAAAATGACTACTCTAAATTATGGAGGACCACCAACCAAAACACACGTCTGGCATAGAAAACATTATTAAAGGATTACATCACAAGCAAGAAATGTGACATTTCAGTATGGGACAACTCTATTGAAATTGCATCAGCAAGAGAACGGGGTTATTCTAGCAAGAGAAGAATTAATAAAACGAGGCTTGAAAATGTGGTTTAGTGCGCCTTTTTAAGACATTGTTCTCTTGCTAGAATAAAAGGTTTCTAATGACGAATGTGCCATATCCCAAAGAAACGCGAGTTTTACCTGAACGAGCGCTCCCGTCTCCTCATTTGGACTGAGCATGCGCGGGGTTTTTGTACGCTGCTTTTGTGTACAGACGACCGAACATGTCTGACGGACACGATTCCAGCAGACTGTTTTAAAGCAAGACCAGGAAACAGTTGTTCGTTGGAAAACGGTCTGGCCGACGATTGTTTGCTGGAATTCAGTACGTTACTGCCTACACACGAACGAACATGTCCGCTGAAACTGGTCCGCGGACCAGTTTCAGCAGACATGTTTGGTCGTGAGTACGAGGCCTCAGTGTGCGGGGTTGTATCTATGCGACTGACAGTGCCACCTGCTGGTGGCACTGTCAGATCCACGGGCCGCAGTACCATTGTCCACCAGCGGGTGTCTTCTTGCAGCCAGGATCTGTAATAAAGGATTTCACCTGCTGGTGGCACTGTCAGATCCACTGGCCGCAGTACCGGTGTCCACCAGCGGGTGTCTTCTTGCAGCCAGGATCTGTAATAAAGGATTTCACCTGCTGGTGGCACTGTCAGATCCACGGGCCGCAGTACCGTTGTCCACCAGCGGGTGTCTTCTTGCACCCAGTGGCCAGGATTCAGATAGCAGTTACGATCTCCGGATACGCCGTCGTAACTCTGAGTTGCGGGGTCGTATCTATGCGCCTGATTCATAGAATCAGTTACGCATAGATTTCCCTAAGATCCGACAGGCGTAAGTGTCTTACACCGTCGTATCTTAGGCTGCATATTTACGCTGGCCGCTAGGTGGCGCTTCCGTATATTTACGCGAGGAATATGCAAATTAGGTAGATACGCCGATTCAGAAACGTACGTCCGCCCCGGCGCATTTTTTTACTTTGTTTACGTTAGGCTTTTTCCGGCGTAAAGTTACCCCTGCTATATGAGGCGTATCCTATGTTAAGTATGGACGTCGTTCCCGCGTCAAATTTTGAAAATTTTACATCGTTTGCGTAAGTCGTTCGCGAATAGGGCTGCACGTAAGTTACGTTCACGTCTAAAGCATTGACGATTTGCGGCGTAATTTCAAGCATGCGCACTGGGATTCTTTCACGAACGGCGTAAAAAACGTCAAATACGTGGGGTCACAATTAATTTAAATAAAACACGCCCACATCATCCACATTTGAATTAGGCGGGCTTACGCCGGACCACATACATTACGCCACCGTAAATGAGGTTACAGCACACATTGCGGCTCACTGATTAGTTGCTAGAGGTTACAGCACACATTGCGGCTCACTGATTAGTTGCTAGAGGTTACAGCACACATTACGGCTCACTGATTAGTTGCTAGAGGTTACAGCACACATTACGTCTCACTGATTAGGTGCTAGAGGCTACAGCACACATAACGGCTCACTTATTAGTTGCTAGAGGCTACAGAACACATTACGGCTCACTGATTAGGTGCTAGAGGCTACAGCACACATTACGGCTTACTGATTAGTTGCTAGAGGTTATAGCACACATTACGGCTCACTGATTAGTTGCTAGAGGCTACAGCACACATTACGGCTTACTGATTAGTTGCTAGAGGTTACAGCACACATTACGGCTCACTGATTAGTTGCTAGAGGCTACAGAACACATTACGGCTCACCGATTAGTTGCTAGAGGCTACAGAACACATTACGGCTCACTGATTAGTTGCTAGAGGCTACAGCACACATTACGGCTCACTGATTAGTTGCTAGAGGCTACAGCACACATTACGGCTCACTGATTAGTTGCTAGTGGCTACAGCACACATTACGGCTCACTGATTAGTTGCTAGAGGCTACAGCACACATTACGGCTCACTGATTAGTTGCTAGAGGCTACAGCACACATTACGGCTCACTGATTAGTTGCTAGAGGCTACAGAACACATTACAGCTCACTGATTAGTTGCTAGAGGTTACAGCACACATTACGGCTCACTGATTAGTTGCTAGAGGTTACAGCATGTGATTTTTTCTTGTTGATTGGTTGCTAGAGATTACTGCATATCATTACTGCTCACTGATTGGCTGCTAGAGGTTACTGCACATCAATACTGCTCGCAGATTGGGTGCTAGAGGTTACAGCACATCATCTCTTCACTGCCGAGGGGAATGATATACATATGAATGCCGCCTTTATTTACATATCAATGCTGCCAGCCTCAGCTATTTATATATGAATCCCACCAATATTTACATATGAATGCTTCTGTTCAGAGGCGGCTCTTTAATTAGGCAAATTAAGCGGTCGCCTAAGGCCTCACACTCACAGGGGCTTCGCGGGCCACCTACCTTACCCAATGCATTTCCCCAGTTTTGAGGGACAGGGGACCTTAATGCTGCTGTGCTCAGGCAGCGTTAAGAGCCCTGACTCAGGAGCGGGGCCGCCAGCGTCCCTAACAACCAGTGAATATCGGTGACGCCACCCCTTGTGGCGTCAATGACCCAGCATGCCCCCAGTCAATGACGTCACAAGGGGGCGGGTTCACCGGTGACATCACCGGGTGACCCCCGCCCCTTAGTTATTAAAGAGCAGGATCTTGGGGCCACCTTGTTAAAGGGGGCTTCCAGATTCCGATAAGCCCCCTGCCCGCAGACCCCCACAACCATCGGCCAGGGCTGTGGGGAAGAGGCTCTTGTCCTTGAATTATTTTTCCCATCATGGGGTGTGAGTGGGGCCCCATGTTAAGTTTTGCCTAAGGCCTCACAAAGCCTAGAGCCGCCTCTGCTTCTGTTATTTACATATGAATGATGGCTATTTACATATGAATGATGGCTATTTACATATGAATGATGGCTATTTACATATGAATGATGGCTATTTACATATGAATGATCCCATTATTTACATATGAATGATGGCTATTTACATATGAATGCTCCCATCATTTACATATGAATGATGGCTATTTACATATGAATGCTTCCATTATTTACATATGTATGTCCCCATTATTTACATATGAATGCTTCCATTATTTACATATGTATGTCCCCATTATTTACATATGCATGATGGCTATTTACATATGAATGATGGCTATTTACATATGAATGTCCCCATTATTTACATATGAATGTCCCCATTATTTACATATGAATTATGGCTATTACATATGAATGCTTCCATTATTTACATATGAATGCTCCCATTATTTACATATGAATGCTCCCATTATTTACATATGAATGATGGCTATTTACATATGAATGTCCCCATTATTTTCATATGAATGTCTCCATTATTTACATATGAATGTCCCCATTATTTACATATGAATGTCCCCATTATTTACATATGAATGATGGCTATTTACATATGAATGTCCCCATTATTTACATATGAATGTCCCCATTATTTACATATGAATGATGGCTATTTACATATGAATACTCACATTATTTACATATGAATGCCCTCATTATTTACATATGAATGCCCTCATTATTTACATATGAATGCTCCCATTATTTACATATGAATGATGGCTATTTACATATGAATGTCCCCATTATTTACATATGAATGTCCCCATTATTTACATATGAATGTCCCCATTATTTACATATGAATGATGGCTATTTACATATGAATGTCCCCATTATTTACATATGAATGTCCCCATTATTTACATATGAATGCCCTCATTATTTACATATGAATGCCCTCATTATTTACATATGAATGCTCCCATTATTTACATATGAATGTCCCCATTATTTACATATGAATGCCCTCATTATTTACATATGAATGCCCTCATTATTTACATATGAATGCTCCCATTATTTACATATGAATGATGGCTATTTACATATGAATGTCCCCATTATTTACATATGAATGTCCCCATTATTTACATATGAATGATGGCTATTTACATATGAATGTCCCCATTATTTACATATGAATGTCCCCATTATTTACATATGAATGTCCCCATTATTTACATATGAATGATGGCTATTTACATATGAATGATGGCTATTTACATATGAATGATGGCTATTTACATATGAATTATGGCTATTACATATGAATGCTCCCATTATTTACATATGAATACTCACATTATTTACATATGAATGCCCTCATTATTTACATATGAATGATGGCTATTTACATATGAATGATGGCTATTTACATATGAATGATGGCTATTTACATATGAATTATGGCTATTACATATGAATGCTCCCATTATTTACATATGAATGCTCCCATTATTTACATATGAATGCTCCCATTATTTACATATGAATGCTCCTATTATTTACATATGACTGCTCCCATTATTTACATATGAATGCTCCCATTATTTACATATGAATGATGGCTATTTACATATGAATATTCCCATGATTTACATATGAATGATGGCTATTTACATATGAATGATGGCTATTTACATATGAATATTCCCATGATTTACATATGAATGATGGCTATTTACATATGAATGCTCCCATCATTTACATATGAATAATGGCTATTTACATATGAATGCTTCCATTATTTACATATGTATGTCCCCATTATTTACATATGAATGTCCCCATTATTTACATATGAATGTCCCCATTATTTACATATGAATGTCCCCATTATTTACATATGAATGATGGCTATTTACATATGAATGTCCCCATTATTTACATATGAATGTCCCCTATATTTACATATGAATGTCCCCATTATTTACATATAAATGATGGCTATTTACATATGAATGTCCCCATTATTTACATATGAATGTCCCCATTATTTACATATGAATGTCCCCATTATTTACATATGAATGTCCCCATTATTTACATATGAATGATGGCTATTTACATATGAATGTCCCCATTATTTACATATGAATGTCCCCATTATTTACATATGAATGTCCCCATTATTTACATATGAATGATGGCTATTTACATATGAATGTCCCCATTATTTACATATGAATGTCCCCATTATTTACATATGAATGTCCCCATTATTTACATATGAATGATGGCTATTTACATATGAATGTCCCCATTATTTACATATGAATGTCCCCATTATTTACATATGAATGTCCCCATTATTTACATATGAATGTCCCCATTATTTACATATGAATGATGGCTATTTACATATGAATGTCCCCATTATTTACATATGAATGTCCCCATTATTTACATATGAATGTCCCCATTATTTACATATGCATGATGGCTATTTACATATGAATACTCACATTATTTACATATGAATGCCCTCATTATTTACATATGAATGATGGCTATTTACATATGAATGATGGCTATTTACATATGAATGATGGCTATTTACATATGAATGATGGCTATTTACATATGAATTATGGCTATTACATATGAATGCTTCCATTATTTACATATGAATGCTCCCATTATTTACATATGAATGCTCCCATTATTTACATATGAATGCTCCCATTATTTACATATGAATGCTCCCATTATTTACATATGAATGATGGCTATTTACATATGAATATTCCCATGATTTACATATGAATGATGGCTATTTACATATGAATGATGGCTATTTACATATGAATGATGGCTATTTACATATGAATATTCCCATGATTTACATATGAATGATGGCTATTTACATATGAATGCTCCCATCATTTACATATGAATGATGGCTATTACATATGAATGCTTCCATTATTTACATATGAATGGTTCCATTATTTACATATGAATGACGGTTATTTACATGTGGGCCCGGATTCAGATACAATTGTGTATCTATCCGCCGGCGTAACGTATCTCAGATACGTTCCGCCGCTGTACCTTTGGGCGCAAGTTCCGTATTCAGAAAGAACTTGCGCCCTAAGTTACGGCGGCGTAACGTATGTGGGCCGGCGTAAGCCCGCCTAATTCAAATGTGGATGTTGGGGGCGTGTTTTATTTAAATTTGGCTTGACCCCGCGTATTTTACGTTTTTTTTGAACGGCGTGTGAAAACATCCCAGTGCGCATGCCCAAAAATCCGACGCAAAACATCATTGCTTTCAACGTGAACGTAAATTACGTCCAGCCGTATTCGCGAACGACTTACGCAAACGACGTAAAAATTTCAAAACTCGTTGCGACGGCCATACTTAACATAGGATACGCCGCACATACCCCTCATATAGCAGGGGTAACTTTACGCCGGGAAAAAGCCGAACGCAAACGACATAAAAAAAAAGCGCCGGGCGGTCGTTCGTTTCGGAATCGACGTAAATAGTCATTTGCATATTCCTCGCGTAAACAAACGGAAGCGCCACCTAGCGGCCAGCCTGAAAATGCAGCCTAAGATACGACGATGTAAGACACTTACGCCTGTCGGATCGACCGACCGCACTCAGAGATACGCCGTCGTATCTCTTTTCTGAATCTGGCCCAGGGTCTGCAGTTGAGTCATCTGTACACAACAATAGGGCAGAGCTGGGCAGCATTAGTAGCAGCACTTCACACTGAGATATCAGGACACAGCACAGGACTGAAACTTCAAGGGGCGAGGGAATTTAAACTTGGATAGTTGGCAAGAATGAGGCAGCTGCTTTGGGCCCCACAACAATGACAGGGCCCCCTTTGCCCTGCCTTAAAGACGGCCCTGCTGCAGTGAACAACAAGTCTATCCTCTGTCAAGTTCTCCTCCCAGAATAAAGCAGTGGCCCGCTGTTCCATGTAGATAGTGATGGGTGGAAAACAGTCCTGCCCTGGATCGTTTGCCAGCACACAGCGGGAAAGCAGGTGGCAGCAGGAGCCTGGCACCCCCCCCCCCATTCCCCAACACCCTGGCACATCTGCCTGCTGACATGAGAACTATCTTTGAACTTCAAGCTTCATGGCTAAAAAGTAGATGATATTATGGGTGAGCCCCATGCAAACGCACCATTGCGTTATCTAAAGGTCCTGCATCCATTTCTATGTAATATTCGATGTATAAAAGGCTGAAATAATCGGCATTCCATCGTACCTGTTGCAGCAGTAGAGCTGTCATTGGCCTCCAGTCCACAGACCTGACAGACGGCGATCAGCAGATAAATCCACAGTCCAAGCATGGCAGCCGGACCCCCAGCTACAGGAAACGTCGTGTCCCTTCTCTACCCCCCACACCTACAGAGGACACGGCTCGCCGGCACTCAGCTTACTGTGCCTATAGAACAACCATTCTTCCTCTTTTGTGGTCTCTGCGCGGATCTGCTCAAGTTTCCGAAGTCAACTTCATTTTACTAAAGCTTCCAAGACTGACGTGGTGCCTCCAGATAGAACAGGGTGTCTGAAATGCATTTCCTTTTTGATTTATCTTTTATTGAAGATAACATTTCTTTAGAACTGACAAAGCCAGGCCAATACAGTATAAACACACGCACAAATACAACAGCGTTCCTTACATTGGTGATCAGTGGGAAGAATGTCCCTTACATTGGTGATCAGTGAGAAGAATGTCCCTTACATTGGTGATCAGTGGGAAGAATGTTCCTTACATTGGTGATCAGTGGGAAGAATGTTCCTTACATTGGTGATCAGTGAGAAGAATGTCCCTTACATTGGTGATCAGTGAGAAGAATGCTCCTTACATTGGTGATCAGTGAGAAGAATGTCCCTTACATTGGTGATCAGTGAGAAGAATGTCCCTTACATTGGTGGTCAGTGGGAAGAATGTCCCTTACATTGGTGATCAGTGGGAAGAATGTTCCTTACATTGGTGATCAGTGGGAAGAATGTTCCTTACATTGGTGATCAGTGAGAAGAATGTCCCTTACATTGGTGATCAGTGAGAAGAATGTCCCTTACATTGGTGGTCAGTGGGAAGAATGTCCCTTACATTGGTGATCAGTGGGAAGAATGTTCCTTACATTGGTGATCAGTGGGAAGAATGTTCCTTACATTGGTGATCAGTGAGAAGAATGTTCCTTACATTGGTGATCAGTGAGAAGAATGTCCCTTACATTGGTGATCAGTGAGAAGAATGTCCCTTACATTGGTGGTCAGTGGGAAGAATGTCCCTTACATTGGTGATCAGTGGGAAGAATGTTCCTTACATTGGTGATCAGTGGGAAGAATGTTCCTTACATTGGTGATCAGTGAGAAGAATGTTCCTTACATTGGTGATCAGTGAGAAGCATGTCCCTTACATTGGTGATCAGTGGGAAGAATGTTCCTTACATTGGTGATCAGTGAGAAGAATGTCCCTTACATTGGTGATCAGTGGGAAGAATGTTCCTTACATTGGTGATCAGTGAGAAGAATGTTCCTTACATTGGTGATCAGTGAGAAGAATGTTCCTTACATTGGTGATCAGTGAGAAGAATGTCCCTTACATTGGTGATCAGTGGGAAGAATGTTCCTTACATTGGTGATCAGTGAGAAGAATGTTCCTTACATTGGTGATCAGTGAGAAGCATGTCCCTTACATTGGTGATCAGTGGGAAGAATGTTCCTTACATTGGTGATCAGTGAGAAGAATGTTCCTTACATTGGTGATCAGTGGGAAGAATGTTCCTTACATTGGTGATCAGTGAGAAGCATGTCCCTTACATTGGTGATCAGTGGGAAGAATGTTCCTTACATTGGCGATCAGTGTACATGGCTGGCTCCCAGTGTAGACACAGCAAGGCCGGCTCCCAGTGGTGGCACAGCATGGCCGGCTCCCAGTGGTGGCACAGCATGGCCGGCTCCCAGTGGTGGCACAGCATGGCCGGCTCCCAATGGAGGCACAGCATGGCCGGCTCCCAGTGGTGGCACAGCATGGCCGGCTCCCAGTGGTGACACAGCATGGCTGGCTCCCAGTGGTGGCACAACACGGCCCACTCTCAATGGGGGCACAGCATGGCCGGCTCCCACTGGTGACACAGCATGGCCGGCTCCCAGTGGTGGCACAACACGCCCCGCTCCCAATGGGGGTAGAACATGGCTGGCTCCCAGTGGTGGCACAGCATGGCCCGCTCCCAATGGGGGCAGAACATGGCTGGCTCCCAGTGGTAGCACAGCATGGCCGGCTCCCAGTGGTGACACAGCAAGGCCGGCTTCCAGTAGTGACACAGCAAAGCTGGCTCCCAGTGGTGGCACAACACGGCCTGCTCCCAAAGGGGGCAGAACATGGCTGGCTCCCAGTGGTAGCACAGCATGGCCGGCTCCCAGTGTTGGCACAGCATGGCCGGCTCCCATTGGTGGCACAGCATGGCTGGCTCCCACTGGTGACACAGCATGGCTGGCTCCCACTGGTGACACAGCATGGCTGGCTCCCACTGGTGGCACAACACGGCCCGCTCTCAATGGGGGCACAGCATGGCCGGCTCCCAATGGAGGCACAGCATGGCCAGCTCCCAGTCGTGGCATCGCATGGCCGGCCCAGTGGTGGCATAGCATGGCCGGCTCCCAATGGTGGCATAGCATGGCCGGCTCTCAATGGTGGCACAGCACGGGACCTGTAACAGAAGACGGTGGATGAGAAGAGAACACTGTGGGATTCACTGGGCTTGTAAGTATATTTTTGCAGCCTACATCACACCTAAGGTAAAGAATATTAGGTTCAATTCACAAAGCTAACACACTTGGATAAGGACAGTTATTTTCAATAAAGTGACAGTTATTTTCTGCTGAGCCCAATGAGATTTTAAAATTAACACTCACACGGGTAAAAAAATAAAGATACTTACTCTTGTCGCTATAATTAATAAAATAATAATAGGATATTTAATAATGAAAAAATCATTATTAGACATAATTTGTGATCAAAAATATTAATACACAAGTATAATAGTGGGCAGAGTACACGGGTATTGTACTACCCGACTAGACTAGTTTCGCAAGATCCAGCTCGCTCTTCAGAGCCGGTTCACACCGGGGCGACTCGTCAGGCGGCTCAGCCGAGTAGAGGAGAGCCGATCGGCGGCTCTCCTGACAGGGGGTGTTCGCGCTGATTGTTTATCAGCGCAGCCCCCCCGCGGATGCCCACACTGGACCACCAGGGAAGCCCACACTGGACCACCAGGGAAGGGGGCAGTAAAAAAAAAAAAAATGAGAAAGATGCCAATCAGTGCCCACAAATGGGCACTGACTGGCAACATGGGCATTGGGATAAACAAGTGATGCCCTCAGTGCCACCCCTCAGTGTCCATGAGTGCCACCCCTCAGTGCCACCTCTCAGTGCCCACCCATAAGTACCCATCAGTGCCACCCATGAGTGCCCATGTGTGCCCATCAGTGCCGCCTATGAGTGCCCATCAGTGCCACATACCAGCGCCGCCTATCAGTGGCCATCAGTGCCGTCTCACCGGTGCACATCAGTGCCACCATATCAGTGCCCGTAATCGAAGAAGAAAACATACTTATTCACAAAAAAAATAACAGAAAAAAATAAAAACTTTATTTTTTTTTCCAAATTTTTGGTCTTTTTTTAGTTGAGCAAAAAATAAAAATCGCAGAGGTGATCAAATACCACCAAAAGAAAGCTCTATTTGTGGGAACAAAATGATAAATTGTTCGGGTACAGCGTAGCACGACCGCGCAATTGTCACTCAAAGTGCGACAGCGCTGAAAGCTGAAACTTGGCTTGGGCAGGAAGGTGCGTATGTGCCCGGTATGGAAGTGGTTAATAAAAGCTGCAGATTTGTAAAATATCGGAAATGACTATTGATCTAATATTAAGTCTGAATTGACATTTTCGCATTGTCGCTTTATGATGTCGCCCCGAAGGTAACGCACCTACCTTGTAACGAGCGACAATGCATTTACCTCCCCCCCCCCCTCCCCCCCAGAAATTTCTCGGATAAACAAAGTGAAAGTTGACGTCACCCATTACAGTAAGTTTTGTTGTGAAAGCTTCTCCACACATGACTGAGTTCCTCTTTCTATAAACTTGTAAAGCGTGAGGAAGCCGGAGGTCGCCAGATGTTGCTCGCCGGCGATAAGGCGGCACCGACGCGTTTTAGTTCTGCTTCGTCGGTTCCTCTTTTTCTGTTCCTGTGGCTTTCAAAGCAAAAGAAAAATATGACCGTAATTTATTATTTCACAAAAAGATGACCGCCAGGCAGATATAAAAGACACATGAATGAAACGTTGTATTTTATTATTAGATCATTAACCGCTTAAGCCCCGCCGCACGCAGATATACGTCCTCTTTTTGAAGAGGGATATCTGGGTAACGGCAGCAGCTATAGGCGGCGGTGCTGTAAACGATAACGGTGGTCTCCGCGGCAGATTCGCCGCAATATCACCGTTATCGGCGCTGCTTATCGGGGGCCGTCGGTAGCGCCGGAGGCGATCTGGTCCTTCTTCCTCTGTGGTATGGATATGAGTGAGGGGAAGATGGCCCCCCACCCGTCTCCATACCATACCATGCCTGCTAAGTTACGGCGTAGCCTAAAGCGGGCGGGCGTAAGGGCGCCTAATTCAAATTTGGCTGAGGGGGCGTGTTTTATGATAATGAGGCTTGACCCGACGTGATTGACGCTTTTTCTGAACTGCGCATGCGCCGGGCGCCTACATTTCCCAGTGTGCATTGCGGCTAAGTACGCCGCACGGGCCTATTGATTTCGACGTGGACGTAAACGACGTAAATCCCTATTCACAGACGACTTACGCAAACAACGTAAAATTTTTGAATTTCGACGCGGGAACGGTGGCCATACTTAACATTACTATTCCATCTATTTGATAAGTTCTTGTCGGAAATTCCAGTCGTCTGTATGCAATTCCGACATGCAAAAAGACACACGAATGCTCGGAATCATTGAACTTAATTTTCCTCTGCTCATCGTAGTGTTGTATGTCACCGCGTTCTTGACGGTTGGAATATGGTGTGTAGTTTGAGCTGAAATTCCATCGGTAAAAAAAAAATCCACGGATTTCTTGTCCGATCGTGTGCATACTCCATCCCAAAGGTGTTCTATCGGGTTGAGGTCGGGACTCTGTGCGGGCCAGTCGAGTTCCTCCACTCCAAACTCGCTCCTCCGTGTCTTTATGAACCCATTGCGGGGCATAACTCTGCAAGAAAGCATGTACTGGAATCAGGGCTGCTGTTAGAAATCACAGGGGCCCCGTACAGCCTACCTGGCAGGGCCCCCCTCAAATATATATATATAAAAAACATTTTCACAATAAATATACAAAAATTATTCTTAGCGGACACACAGATAACAGAGAAGCTGTGTGAATTAGCCCTTTTTTAACTACTTCCCATCCGGCCATCGACTATTGACGGCCACAAGGTGGCTCTACAGTGCCGGGAGGCCGTCAATATACGGCCTTTGGCCTCCTGCCGCTGGGGGGCACACGCATGCCCGCCACGTCACTCAGGTGCTGATGCGCATGCAGGACGTGGATCTGTGTGTGTAATGATGGGGTGTAAACACAGAGCTCCATGTCCTGTCAGAGGAGAGGAGACCGATGGCTGTGTCCCTTGTACATAGAGACACAGATCGGTCACCTCCCCCAGTCAGTCCCCTCCCCCCACAGTAAGAATCACTCCCAGGGAACACATTTAACCCCTTCCTCACCCCCTAGTGTTAACCCCTTCCTTGCCAGTCACATTTATACAGTAATTAGTGCATTTTTATATCACTGATCGCTGTATAAATGACAATGGTCCCAAAAATGTGTCAAAAGTGTCCGCCATAATGTCGCAGTCCTGACAAGAATTGCAGATCGCCACCATTACTAGTAAAAAAAATCAAATAAAAAAAATGTCATAATTCTATCCCCTATTTTGTAGACGCTATATTTTTCACGTAAACCAATCACTATTCGCTTATTGCGATTTTTTTTTAACAAAAATATGTAGAAGAAAACGTATCGGCCTAAACTGAGGAAAACATTTTTTTTAATATATATTTTTGGGGGATATTTATTATGGTAAAAAGTAAAAAAAAAAAAAAAATTGTCGCTCTATTTTTGTTTATAGCGCAAAAAATAAAAACCGCAGAGGTGATCAAATACCACCAAAAGAAAGTTCTATTTGTGTGGAATTAACGACGTCGATTTTGTTTGGGAGCCACGTCGCACGACCGCGCAATTGTCATTCAAAGCGTGACAGTGCTGAAAGCTGAAATTTCTCCTGGGCAAGAAGGGGGGTATATGTGCCCAGTAAGCAAGTGGTATTTATCGGGGTATTGCGCGTTCCGGCGTATAGCGCGCACCCCTAAAGTGGACCCGACATTCCTGTAAAAAAATATTTTAGTACTTACAGTTTTGGTGTCTTGAGCGGCGTCCATCGGCGGCCTCGTCGGATCCGGCGTCCGTCTGCGGCTTCGGGTGTGCTCTTCGTCGGGTCCGGCGTGCTTCTGCGGCGTCCTCCCCGCTCGATCCCCGTGCCGAGTTTGAACACTGCGCCGGCATATACCGAGCGCAGTACACTCGTGTATAGTCAGGCAGGCTCGGCTACTCTCGCGCTCACGTCCTGTACGTCCAGGACGTGAGTGCGAGAGGAGCTGAGCCTGCCCGACTATACACGAGTGTACTGCGCTCGGTATATGCGGGCGCAGTATTCAAACTCGGCGCGGGTATCGGCGTATATCGCGCAACCACGATTTTGCCCTGAAAATTTTCAGGGCAAAAAAGTGCGCGTTATAAGCCTAAAATACGGTAATGTTCAACATTTTTGAACAAAAAGATTTTATAATTTTTTTAAATAAATTTTATTTTACAAGTTTTACAAATTATTTTTATGCAATTTTCATTTTTTTTTTTACAATAAATATAAACAATAAAGGGTTATTTTTTTTTTTTAACAGGACAAGGAAGCCGGCAGTTGTGTCTGTGTCTCTCCCTGCAACAGCTAAAAGTCGGCGGGAGGGTTTTCAGCTGCTGCTGAAAGCCGCCCAGGGCATCCTGTAATTGCCCCTCCTTGCCTCTGGTGTTTGGGCCCCCCTGTGTGCCCGGTAGGGTGACCACGTGTCCCGGATTGCCCGGGACAGTCCCGGGCACCTTCATTCCAGGACAATACAGTGTCCCAGACCAATCTGATGCCCCCAAAAAAGGCCGCCACATCACCGCTTTACTCACTGACAGTACTTGTCCTGGCCGGGAATGCCTGGAGGAGCACAATGCCCGCCCCCTGCTTGTGATTGGAGAAATCATAAATCCCGCCTCTTGTGTCCAATCACTGTGCTGTGATTCGTTACAGCACAAGCTGATTTTTGGAAAGGGAGGGGTGTCCCTGAATGGTAGTTTGGAAATGTGGTCACCCTAGTGCCCGGGCCCCCTACAGGAGGACTGGTGGTCCCGCCCCCCCTATCAGCGGCCCTGACTGGAATCGCCAAGCACTTCATATTCTTTTACGGGGTGACTTGAGTTTTATTTTTATGACATCCGGACACAGTCACATTGTCATTAATCCAAACGAAGATCTACAGCAGAACGGCCGTTTTTTATGGTGAAGATGATACAATCATAAAAAGAACATGTTATCATTTTGTACATCTAAACTTTGTTGATTGCGTTTTTTATTTTTTATTCTTTATTTTGATGCATCGAATTTATCAGGAAAATGGTTACAGCAGAGACGCGGCGGTATGGTTATCTTCACTTACATAAAGAATGTACAATAAAGGAGACAAACAGCAGTTTCCTGTTTTCTTTAAATAAACTGGTTGTGGTAAAAAAAAAA
This sequence comes from Rana temporaria, assembly GCF_905171775.1. NCBI lineage: Eukaryota > Metazoa > Chordata > Amphibia > Anura > Ranidae > Rana > Rana temporaria. The sequence goes on along the minus strand of NC_053489.1, from coordinate 7,851,963 downwards.
AAAAAAATGCACCACGGAAAGTACGGAGACAATGTAACACTCGTGTCCAGTGAATTACCTTAACCACTTCAGCCCCAGAAGAATTGGCTGCTTAATGACCGGGCCATTTTTTGCGAAATACGGCGCTGCGTCGGTTTAACTGACAATTGCGCGGTCGAGCGACGTGACTCCCTAACAAAATTGGCGTCCTTTTTTCCCCACAAATAGAGCTTTCTTTTGGTGGTATTTGATCACCTCTGCGGTTTTTATTTTTTTGCGCTATAAACAAATAAAGACAGACCATTTTGAAAAAAAAACACAGGGCTAGATTCAGGTACACTTACGACGGGCGTATCAGTAGATACGCCGTCATAAGTCCGAATCCGCGCCGTATCTTTAAGCGTATGCTCAAATTGAGATACGCTTAAATGTTGCTAAGATACGACCGGCGTAAGTCTCCTGCACCGTCGTATCTTAGGGTGCATATTTACGTTGGCCGCTAGGTGGCACTTCCGTTGATTTCCGAGTAGAATATGCAAATGAATTAGATACGCCGATTCAAAAATGTACGTGCGCCCGGCGGATTTTTTTACGTCGTTTACGTAAGGCTTTTTCCGGTGTAAAGTTGAGGCATAGCCAATGTTAAGTATGGACGTCGGGACAGCGTTGAATTTTACGTTGTTTACGTCGTTTGCGTAAGTCGTTCGCGAATAGGGCTTTGCGTAAATTACGTTCACGTCGAAAGCATTGACTATTTGCGAAGTGATTAGGAGCATGCGCACTGGTATACATTCACGGACGGCGCATGCGCCGTTCGTTAGAAACGTCATTTACGTGGGGTCATGTCTTATTTACGTAAAACAGGCCCACCTCTTCACAATTTGAATTAGGCGCGCTTACGCCGGGTGATTTACGCTACGCCGCCGTAACTTAAGGTGCAGGTTCTTTCTGAATACAGAACCTGCCTCACTAAGTTACGGCGGGCTATCTGAATCTAGCCCACAATATTTTGTACTTTTTGCTATAATAAATATCCCCAATTTTTTTTAACCACTTAAGGACCCCTTCACGCCGATATACGTCGGCAGAATGGCACGGCTGAGCACAATCACGTACCTGTACGTGTCTCTTTTAAGCCCAGCCATGGGGTCGCAAGTGCGCCGCCGGCAGCACGCTCGCGACCCGGTCCTAGGCTCTGTGACCACGCCCGCGGGATCCGCGGACCCGATCGCCACCCATGTCCCGCGAACGGTCACTGGAGCTGAAGAACGGGGAGAGGTGAGTGTAAACACACCTTCCCCGTTCTTCACTGTGGCAGTGTCAGTGATCGTGTGTTCCCTAAAATAGGGAAAGGCGATCAATGACGTCACACGTCCAGCCCCACCCCCCTACAGTTAGAAACACACATGAGATCACACTTAACACCTACAGATCCCCCTAGTGGTTAACTCCTAAACTGCAATTGTCATTTTCATAGTAGTGCATTTTTATAGCATTTTTTGCTGTGAAAATGACAATGGTCCCAAAAATGTGTCAAAATTGTCCGCCATAATGTCGCAGTCAAAAAAACGCTGATCGCCGCCATTAGTAGTAAAAAAAAATTATTAATAAAAATGCAATAAAACTACCCCCTATTTTGTAAACGCTATAAATTTTGCGCAAACCAATCGATAAACGCTTATTGCGATTTTTTTTACCAAAAATAGGTAGGAGAATACGTATCGGCCTAAACCGAGGGAATTTTTTTTTTATATATATTTGGGGGATATTTATTATAGCAAAAAGTAAAAAATATGGCATTTTTTTCAAAATTGACGCTCTATTTTTGTTTATAGCGCAAAAAATAAAAACCGCAGAGGTGATCAAATACCACCAAAAGAAAGCTCTATTTGTAGGAAAAAAAGGACGCCAATTTTGTTTGGGAGCCACGTCGCACGACCGCGCAATAGTCAGTTAAAACTACGCAATGCCAAATTCGCAAAAAGGGGCAAGGTCTTTAACCTGCATAATGGTCCGGGTCTTAAGTGGTTAAATAAAGCCAATTATTTCCTCAGTTTAGGCCGATATGTATTCTTCTACACATTTTTGATAATATATTGATTGGTTTGCGCAAAAGTTTTAGCGTCTACAAAATAGGGGAAAGATTTATGGCATTTTTATTACTATTATTTTTTTTTTTACTAGTAATGGCGGCGATCAGCAATTTTTTTTATCCGGACTGCGACATTACGGCGGACACATTTGGCACATTTTTGGGACCATTGGCATTTATACAGCGACCAGTGCTATAAAAATGCACTGATTACTGTGTAAATGTCACTGGCAGGGAAGGGGTTAACAGTGGGGGGCGATCAAGGGGTTAATTGTGTGTCCTAGGGAGTGAGGGATGGGATTGCCTGAGTGAGGAGAGCGATCGTTGTTCATACTTAGTATGATCAACAGATCGCTTTCCTCACCCCTGACAGCACGGAGATCTGTCTGTTTACATTGACTGATCTCAATTCTGTATCTGTGTGGAGCGATCGCGGGTGCCGAGCGGTCATTGCATCGACTCCGGCAATACTCTGCGAGGGCGCACGCCCCCTAGTGGTCAAAAGGCAAACCAACGTACAGTAAAACTGCGGCGGCTGGTTGGGAAAAAGTTAAAGGCCCAGCCCAAGGGGAGCCTGATCATTGCCGGAGGTAAAGGAGAAGCAGTTCCTGGAGGGACAACCACTCCTGTTACCAGAGGCAAGTTTGAAAAGGATGAAGTGCTGAAGGAGTAGCAGCAGACGCTTCACTAGCCGGGGACAGTGAAGTGGTGGGAAAGCTTCAGTGGAGACTCATTCAGGAAGGCAGCAGGTAGCTGTGAGTAAAGCTTGAAGGAGTACGGCGGGTAGCTGTAAGTAAAGCTTGAAGGAGTACGGCAGGTAGCTGTGAGTAAAGCTTGAAGGAGTACGGCGGGTAGCTGTAAGTAAAGCTTGAAGGAGTACGGCAGGTAGCTGTGAGTAAAGCTTGAAGGAGTACGGCAGGTAGCTGTGAGTAAAGCTTGAAGGAGTACGGCGGGCAGCTGTGAGTAAAGCTTGAAGGAGTACGGCGGGTAGCTGTGAGTAAGGCTTGAAGGAGTACGGCGGGTAGCTGTAAGTAAAGCTTGAAGGAGTACGGCGGGTAGCTGTAAGTAAAGCTTGAAGGAGTACGGCGGGTAGCTGTAAGTAAACTTGAAGGAGTACGGCGGGTAGCTGTAAGTAAAGCTTGAAGGAGTACGGCGGGTAGCTGTAAGTAAAGCTTAAAGGAGTACGGCGGGCAGCTGTGAGTAAAGCTTGAAGGAGTACGGCGGGTAGCTGTGAGTAATGCTTGAAGGAGTACGGCAGGTAGCTGTAAGTAATGCTTGAAGGAGTACGGCAGGTAGCTGTAGGTAAAGCTTGAAGGAGTACGGCGGGTAGCTGTAGGTAAAGCTTGAAGGAGTACGGCGGGTAGCTGTAAGTAAGGCTTGAAGGAGTACGGCGGGTAGCTGTAAGTAATGCTTGAAGGAGTATGGCGGGTAGCTGTAAGTAAGGCTTGAAGGAGTACGGCGGGTAGCTGTAAGTAAGGCTTGAAGGAGTACGGCGGGTAGCTGTAAGTAATGCTTGAAGGAGTACGGCAGGTAGCTGTAAGTAAGGCTTGAAGGAGTACGGCGGGCAGCTGTAAGTAATGCTTGAAGGAGTATGGCGGGTAGCTGTAAGTAATGCTTGAAGGAGTACGGCAGGTAGCTGTAAGTAAGGCTTGAAGGAGTACGGCGGGTAGCTGTAAGTAAGGCTTGAAGGAGTACGGCGGGTAGCTGTAAGTAAGGCTTGAAGGAGTACGGCGGGTAGCTGTAAGTAAGGCTTGAAGGAGTACGGCGGGTAGCTGTAAGTAAGGCTTGAAGGAGTACGGCGGGTAGCTGTAAGTAAAGCTTGAAGGAGTACGGCGGGTAGCTGTAAGTAAAGCTTGAAGGAGTACGGCAGGTAGCTGTAAGTAAAGCTTGAAGGAGTACGGCAGGTAGCTGTAAGTAAAGCTTGAAGGAGTACAGCGAGTAGCTGTAAGTAAGGCTTGAAGAAAAGTGGAATAGAGATAGGACTTAAGGGACCACAAAAACCCAAAAGACCAAGAGCAAAAGCTAAGGAAAGGGGGGCAAATAGGACTATAGCGGTACAGTGTAAGCAGATAAACTCAAGAGGGCAATTATAATAAAAGATATAAATGTATTAAAATAATATCAAAAAGATATAAAAGACATCAAAAACAACATAAACAATAAATCAAAATACAAACAACGTGACCAGCCATACAGATCACCGATATTAGATGATCCCTTGAGGGAAGATCACGGAGGAGTTGGGGGTCACGTGTGGGGGTAGGTCTCAACTAGTTTCGTGACTGGGTTGCTTCGTCAGGAGAGTTCTAAAATAAATTAATATACAGTCGTTAGCTGTAGAAAGAGTTGAAGGAAAGTACAGCGGTTAGCTGTGGGTGAAGCTCAAGGGATCCAGCAGGTGGCTGAGAGTCCAAGAAGTCTAGTGAGAGATGGTAAGCTGAGCTTGAGGATCTACAGGGGGATACTGTGAGGTAAACTGGAAGATCTACAGTGGGATTACTGTGAGAGAAGTTGCCATAGTAGAGAGCAGTTGCTACAAGATACAGATTGCAGCATTCAGCTTAAAGGCCCGTTTTCTGTATTGCTGTCTGCCAGTTCTATTTTTGGTCTGCGGAGTTTGCCTAATTGCTGTTGTATTTGCCAAAGTGTGTCCTCTACCCTAACTCTCTCTTCCACCATTCCTGTTAATTTTTACAAAAAGTGACTGGCGCCCAATCTTTCCACCTTTCACCACACCCACTATGCCTAGTAACCTGCCCCCAGAGGTGGAATGTCAGTTCTCCCTGGCTCTGGGGGTCTCCATGAGACCGTTGGAAGTCGGGGAGACCACTACACATTTTTTTTTCATATCATTTCAGCTGGTTTTCCACTTGTAATTGAGATCCCAGCTCCTGATGAAGCAGGAGGATCCCGCAAAATGCGTTGACCTTTAACCACTTGCTTACTGGCCACATAAACCCCCTTCGTGCCCAGGCAAAATTTCAGCTTCTGGCAACTGCGCCGCTTTAACTGACAATTGCGCGGTCGTGCGACGTGGCTCCCAAACAAAATTGACTTCCTTTTTTCCCCACAAATAGAGCTTTATTTTGGTGATATTTGATCACCTCTGCGGTTTTTATTTTTTGCGCTATAAACAAAAAAAAGCGACAATTTAAAAATGGTTTTTTTTAGAAAAGATCCTATTCTCCCACTCCCCCATGTACAGATAGGCATAAAGCAGGGGCAGAGGTCGCACCCATTGCCACACCTCACACATGTGGATTATTTGTGTAGCTCGCAGTAGTAATCACATTCACCTGGACTTGTTCTATCATGTTGAAAACTCCTTACTTCTTCTCCAAGCAGCATTTATAGCCACACGTGTAACTAAGACTCCTTAGTCTGATTATCATAGAATGTGAAAACACAGATGATGATTACATAAGAACTAGATGGGAGTTGTAAAACACCCTAGTCTAATTACATAATCTAAACCAATCGTGCTATGTAGCCTGGAGCAAGGTAATCATTGAAAAACACAACATGCCACGTTTGTTAAAAAATCCTTTTTTTTTTACACTCTAGTCACCTAAGGGATGACTATATCACTCTGTTCTCCCCTCTTCTCATTGGTTCTTTCATTTGCTTGACCTTGTGGATGATTAAACGAAAAGTCCAGTCCCTCTTCTGAAATGTTCCTTGTCTTTAATCACTTAAGGACCGAGCCTGTTTTTACAAGTGTGTTTACAAGTTAAAAACTATTTTTTTTGCTAGAAAATTACTTAGAACCCCTAAACATTATGGGCCAGATTCACATAGAATTGCCCAGGCGCAGCGTATCAGAGATACGCTACGCCGCCGTACCTTACCTGGCGTATTTTGAAATCCTCAAAGATTTTGCGCCGTAAGTTACAGTGGCGTAGTGTATTTCTCTGCACGTATTTCAAATTGGGCGTGTAGGGGGCGTGATTCATTTAAATGAAGCGCGTCCCCGCGCCGATTGAACTGCGCATGCTCCGTTTTGAAATTTCCCGCCGTGCTTTGCGCGAAATGACGTCGCACCAACGTCATTTTTTGAACTTAGACGTGAGTTACGTCCTTTTCTATTCACGGACGACTTACGCAAAAAAATAAAAATTCCAAGTTCGACGCAGGAACGAAGGCCATACTTTAACATGGCAAGTCTATCTATACGCCACAAAATAGCAGCTTTAACTATACGCCGGGAAAAGCCGACGTAAGAGAATGCGACGGCCGCGCGCACGTTCATGGATCGCCGGAAAAAGCTAATTTGCATACCCGACGCGGAAAACGACGCAAACTCCACCCAGCGGGCGCCGAAGTATTGCACCTACGATCCGAAGGCGTACGAAGCCGTAAGCCTGTCGGATCGTAGCCAGAAGCCGTCGTATCTTGGTTTGAGGATTCAAACTAAAGATACGACGCGGCAAATTTGAAAGTACGCCGGAGTATCAGGAGATACACTGGCGTACTCTCACTGTGGATCTGGCCCTATATATTTTTTATAACACCCTAGAGAATAAAATGGTGGTCATTGCAATACTTTTTCTTCACAACGTATTTGCGCAGCGGTCTTACAACTTTTTTGGGAAAAAATACACTTTTTTGGGAAAAAATACACTTTTTTGGGAAAAAATACACTTTTTTGGGAAAAAATACACTTTTTTGGGAAAAAATACACTTTTTTGAATGGAAAAAATACACTTTTTTGAATGGAAAAAATACACTTTTTTGAATGGAAAAAATACACTTTTTTGAATGGAAAAAATACACTTTTTTGAATAAAAAAAATAATTAAAAATAAGTTGTCATTTAAAAAAAAATAAAAAATAGTCCCTTTTAACCACTTAAGGACCCCTTCACGCCGATATACGTCGGCAGACTGGGACGGCTGGGCACAAGCACGTACCTGTATGTCCTCTTTAAGAGCCCAGCTGTGAGGTCGCTCACTACCCGGTCCAAAGCTCCGTGACCGCGGGACCAACGGACCCGATCGCCGCCGGTGTCCCGCGATCGGTCATATGAGCTGAAGAACGGGGAGAGGTGTGTGTGTGTGTAACCTTCCCTGTTCTTCATTGTGACAATGTCAGTGATCGTCTGTTCCCTGATATAGGGAAAGACGATCACTGACGTCACATGTCCACCCCCGCCCCCTTAAGTTAGAAACACATATGAGGTCACACTTAACCCCTTCAGTGCCCCCTAGTGGTTAACTCCCAACTGCAATTGTCATTTTCACAGTAAACAGTGCATTTTTATAGCACTTTTCGCCGTGAAAATGACAATGGTCCCAAAAATGTGTCAAAATTGTCCGATGTGTCCGGCATAATGTCACAGTCACGAAAAAAAAATCGCTGATCGCCGCCATTAGTAGTAAAAAAAAAATATTAATAAAAATAAAACTATCCCCTAATTTGTAAACGCTATAAATTTTGCGCAAACCAATCGATAAACGCTTATTGTGATTTTTTTTACCAAAAATAGGTGGAAGAATACGTATAACTGAGGAAATTTTTTTTATAGATTTTTGGGGGATATTTATTATAGCAAAAAGTAAAAAATGTTGAATTTTTTTCAAAATTGACGCTCTATTTTTGTTTATAGCGCAAAAAAAAAACGCAGAGGTGATCAAATACCACCAAAAGAAAGCTCTATTTGTGGGGAAAAAAGGACGCAAATTTTGTTTGTGAGCCACGTCGCACGACCGCGCAATTGTCTGTTAAAGCGACGCAATCGCAAAAAGGGGCAAGGTCCTTAACCTGCATATTGGTCCGGGTCTTAACCGGTTAAAGAGAAGGTCCACACAAAAAGTGAACCTCCGCTTTTCAGAACCCTCCCCCCCTCTGGCGTCACATTTGGCACCCTTCAGGAGGAAGTGGGGTTCAGATACCTGTATGATCCAGGTATTTGCACTCACGTCTGGGCATAGAATCTGGGGGGTCTACGTCACTTCCTGTCCCCCCCCCCCCGCTGTGTTCTGGGAAACACACGACTCCCAGAGCAAAGCGGGGACCAGTAAAAGACGCGCAACGGGACTCACGCATGCGCAGTAGGGAACCGGGTAGTGAAGCATCAACGCTTCACTTCCTGATTCCCTCACCGAGGATGGCGGCGGGGGCAGCTGAGAGACGAGCGATTGCTCGTCTTCTGCTGCCGACATCACGGGCACCCTGGACAGGTAAGTGTCCATTTATTAAAAAGTCAGCAGCTGTAGTATTTGTAGCTGCTGGCTTTTAATATTTTTATTATAGGTGGACCTCCGCTTTAAGTTTGTTCTTGGGTTTAGCTAGAAATATTGCAGTGTGAGTAAATGGCCACTAGATGTCATAAGAAGCCAGAAAGCAAAAGTTAAATAATAAACTGATACTATGCAACAATAAAAGGAAACAATGTATGCAAACAAATGAGACTACTGAATCAAAAGGTAAAAATGTCTGTGAGCTTCAAGATCTTCACTGAGGCCGTGCAAGGAACAGAGAGTCTACGGGACTGGGGCTGCTGTTAGAAATCACGGGGGCCCAGTACAGCCGACCTGACAGGCCCCCCTCCCCTTCCCAAAAATATCAAATGACATTTTTTGCTAAAATGTGATGGTTGCAATGCTGTTTTGTAGCCATGACAGAAATGATACCCTTGCTACAGTCACCCACCAGGGCCATCTTAACTGCTTGCCGACCAGCCACCGCAGTTATTCGCCGCAAGATCACTCCAAACGTCAGTTCCGCCCAATGGCCTTAAAGGGGAAAGTTCAATTTCTTATCTAATGGAAGAGGTATGGGCCAGAAGAGAGTTCGTGGGAGCCTGAAGGTATTATCCATGCCAAGAGACTGATCCAATTCTTCAAGAGGTCCCACTCTGAGAAATTGGCCCAGTTGGGTATTCGGAGGCTGCCCCTTGGGGGGGGGGGGGGGCAATGTCAGGAAAGGCTTGCTTGGAGCAGTGTTTCTAAGCAAGCTGGTGCGCGATTGCGGGTGCCTACGCGCATACGCAAGTGCGCACGTGCGTGCATGCATGCGTTCCCCGGCGCCAGGCGGGCTATTTAAACTCAGCTGTTACACCGAAGCTCTGCTGTCTGATCTACAGCGTTACCTGTGAGTTACTTGCTTATCTGATCTGTTCCTGTGATTACCCGGCTTGCCCTGTGACTACCTCTGCTATCCACCTGCATCTGACCCCGGCCTGTCCACGACCTTGCACCCCCCTTATTCTCTGGTCCATCTGTGCCTGCCTGTTGCTGACCCGGCTTGTCCAGTGACTCTGCTCCTGTCTCCTGCATCTGTTCCAGTTCTGTCTGTCCGTGTATGACCCAGCCTGCCTGACCTTCGCGTGTTCCAGTCCCTGGAACCTCCTTTCTGTATCCTGTGAGTGTCTTCCTGATACAGGCCTGTTTCACTATTTAGCCATGTCTGCTGACCCCCAGCTACACCATCACCCAGGACTTCAGACCTACCTTCCAACTGTTGATCCTGCCAGGCACTCGTGCTACCTTGTACTCCTGCACCTCCTGTTCACTCTATCAGGGGCCATGAGTCAGGGGCGTAAGAGAGGCCTTCCTCTGCATATCAGGCTCACCTACTAGGTACGTGACAGCCCCGTATGACCACTCCACATAACTCTAGCTGGAAAAGGAAAGGGATACTCATAGCCATACCCACCGGCTTGTAGACTTTCATATTGAAGGGGCACTGAGAAATGGTTTGTCCTCTCCTCCACCCCACCTCAGTAAGAATGTGTGTAGGTCCCGCATTTGTATATAAACAATGATTGCACCACACATGTGATGTATCGCTGTGAACAGGACCGATCCTAGGCAGAGGTGGGGGCACCGAAGGTCCAAAGTGCTCCCGTCCCTCCTCCTTGTCTGTGTCCAGAGGCGGAGCGCATGTAGCGGGTGCTGCGGTTCCCCATCCCGCTTGCTCTCTCTGCTGGCAACTGACAAGAGCGCATACCTCCCGCTGTCCCCGGAATCCGGGCTGGGTACCACAGCGGAGCCTAGTACCAGACATGTTTCGGCACTAGGCTCCACTAATTAATTCTGTCTCCTGTCTGCCCCGCCCCCTCTGCGTGTGTCGGCTCTTCTCCCATAGGCGGTGTGATGAGAGGCTTCTGGGTTGGCCGGAGCTACTGCCAATCATCCCGTGCACTCCCAGAAATGCTCTCCGAGTGCCACCCTCCAAGTAACCAAAGATGCCACATATGCCCCGCCCCCTGTAATGTGCTTCTGCTCCCAGGGCGCCCGAGCTACAGGGATCTATTGGACAAGTACTGATCTGTGGGGACACCTGATGTGGGGTGCTCTGATGGGGACACCTACTGTGGGTGGGCTCTGGGGGACACCTGCTTTGGGGGGCTCCTGCTGGGGGGCTCTGATGGGGGACACCTGCTTTGGGGGGCTCTGATGGGGGGCAACTGCTGGGGGGCTCTGATGGGGGACACCTGCTGGGGGGGCTCTGATGGGGGACACCTGCTGGGGGGCTCTGATGGGGGACACCTGACGTGGGGGGCTCTGATGGGGAACACTAATGAAGACTTCTTAGGGGAGCACCTCTGTGTTTGTGTCGTAGCCATAGAAACATTTGTAAAGGGGAGGAGTTAGTAAGATGACCACGCCCATGTGGGGGCGCCAGAAATATTTCTGCACCCAGGCGTCTGTGACCCTAGGATCGGCCCTGGCTGTGAACTTCAGACTGAGATGATTCTAGGGCCGTAATTCAGGGTTAACTCTACGCTGACAACTTGTAAAGGCTTTTAAAGTCTCACACATGAAAAAAATTAGGTGCCGTAGTTTGTCGCCATGCAGTTTAGAATCTTCACATGTTTGGTATCTATTTGCTTGACGCAACATTATATTTTTATATTTTACCTAAAAGTCGTGTATTATATTCTGTTTGTGTGCACTAAAAGTGTACTTTTCTTTTTCGTACATCACGGGAAACAGAGGCTTAATCATTACATAATGGGTTATATCTCTCCTTCTGGTGCTGGACACTAGAGCTGCACGATTCTGGGAAAAATTAAAATCGCGATTCTTTTGCTTAGAATACAGATCGCGATTCTCTCACGATTCTCAAAAAATTTCTCAGTCCTCCCTGTCGCCATAGTTAAACTCATATGTATGTATATATATTGTATGTGTGTGTGTGTATATACATACAGGCATACCCCGCTTTAAGTACACTCACTTTACATACACTCGCGAGTAAGGACATACCCGTAAGTGCCTTACAAGTACTGTACAGACATTTTGCAGCCTTGGTAGAAGGAGCTGAAGCTCCGAGAGCATAGCCCGCCCTGTTCCAGTGTGCCCCTGACACCCGCACTACAGCCCCTGAGATCTTAACTACAGATCCTGACACCCCCACTACAGCCTAGAAGTGAAAAAAGGTATTGTTTCACTTTAAGTACATTTTCGTTTTACATACATACTCTGGTCCCATTGTGTACTTAAAAGTGGGGTATGCCTGTATAATAGAGCTGCACAATTCTGGTCAAAATGAGAATCACGATTCTTTTGCTTAGACCATGGGTCTTCAAACTATAGCCCTCCAGTTGTTCAGGAACTACAATTCCCATCATGCCTAGTAGGGTTGTCCCGATACCGATACTAGTATCGTTATCTGGACCAATACCAAGTATTTGCAGGAGTACTTGTACTCCCGCAAATGCCCCCGATGCCTGGCCGAATACTCAGCCCCCCCGCCGCAACGCCGCCGCCGCTTGGTTAATACGGGCGGGGAACATTACAGCTTTCATTTGAATAGCTGTAGTATTTCCGGAAGTATTAACTTAGCGGCGGCGCGGCAGCATCTAGGTATGGGGGACATGGCTGCTTATATGGGGGGGGATGGCTGCTTATATGGGGGACATGGCTGCATATATGGGGGGGACATGGCTGCATATATGGGGGATATGGCTGCATATATGGGGGATATGGGGGGACATGGCTGCATATATCGGGGACATGGCTGCATATGTTGGGGGACATGGCTGCATATGTGTGGGGACATGGCTGCATATGGGGGGGCATGGCTGCATATGTTGGGGGACATGGCTGCATATGTGTGGGGACATGGCTGCATATGTGGGGGGACATGGCTGCATATGGGGGGGACATGGCTGCATATGGGGGGGGACATGGCTGCATCTGTGGGGGGACATGGCTGCATTTGTGGGGGGACATGGCTGCATTTGGGGACACATTTAAAAAAAAGTATCGGTATTCGGTATCGGCAAGTACTTGAAAAAAAGTATTGGTACTTGTACTCAGTCCTAAAAAAGTGGTATCGGGACAACCCTAGTCATGTCTGTGAATGTCAGAGTTTTACAATGCCTCATGGGATGTGTAGTTCCGCAACAGCTGAAGGGCCGTAGTTTGAGGATCCCTGGCACGATTCTCTCACGATTCTCAAAAACTGAATGCCAGAACCCCCCCCCCCCCCCCCCAAAAAAAAATAAAATAATAAATAAACCTGTGATTTATCTGAAAATATGAATACATAAAAAAAGAGACCAGTGATATGTCTATAATGTTAAAGATCATATAACTCCTATGAAAAGATCAGAATCAAACTTTGATTCTGCTTTTTTCATAGGAGTTATATGATCTTTAACATTATAGACATATCGCTGGTCTTTTTTTATACATCAGAAGTAGTACCGCCAGCAACCATTGGGTGGCGCATGGATACACAGTTGTACAGAACTGTGAAAAAGATAAATACATCAGAAGCAGTACCGCCGGCAACCACTGGGTGGCGCATGGATACAAACTACTGTTGTACAGAACTGTGAGAGAAGCCCAGGCATCTATTCAGCGTCGCAGGCTGCTGACGTCGGTTCCGATATCGGCGCCATTTGCGTTCCACGCTGGTTACGTGGAACCAGCAGCGAACACAGAAGAATCGCAGGTCATCCCGCAGGGAGGTCGCCGGCGGGGAGAATTGAGATCGCGATTCTCTCCGCGATTAATCGTGCAGCTCTACTGGACACTGGTGTAATTATTTAGACAGGAAGTTTCCTCCCTATAAAACCCCTCCCATACTGGGAGCGCCTCAGTTTTTTCGCCAGTGTCTAAGGTGTTGGTCACTAGGGTGACCATATTTCCAAACTGCCATTCAGGGACACCCCCCCTTCCTAAAAATCAGCTTGTGCTGTAACGAATCCCAGCACAGCCCAGGTGGCGGGTGCGCCTTTATTAGTTAATTATTATTTATTTTTTTATCAATTTTTTTGCTATCATACAGGAGAAAACAATTCCCTGTGTGATAGCAATTGGAGGTGACAGGTTCTCTTTATTGACCCTGTCACCTCCAAAACAGGAGTCCTAGCACTGTGCTAGAACTCCTGTCACAGCTATGATGGGAAGAGCACAGTTCTCCCCTCTCACTGTGTACATCGGCAGCAGGAACAGGAGACAGACTCGGTGGCCGGGGGAGGACAGAGTCCCGAAGACAGAGCCAGCAGAGAGAGGTATGTGGGGTGGGGGGGGGGGGGGGACGGACGGGAGCACACATTTTACAAGTGATTTCGGCGACATCGCCGCAATCACTTATTAACGAGCGAGCGGATTCCCCCATAACTTACCGCTCGTAACTGTATGTTACAGGCGTGGGGGGAATCCATGCCACTGCCGCCCCTTGGTGCCCTGCCGCCCCAAGGCCTGACCTCAGTGGCCTTGTGGGAAATCCGGGCCTGAACATGCCACAGCAAAAAAAATTGGAACAAAAGCTAACGTTTCGCACTGTAACTTCAGTGCTTAGTCATAGCTAGTACCTGGTACAGTGTAGTTACATTGCGAAACGTTAGCTTTTGTTCCAATAAATTATTTTAAAAACACTGTGTTGTGTGATTATTTACTTTTACACTTTGCCTCCAGGTGAATGGGTAGGGGTACGATGCCCATACCCCATATTCATTCACTTAGGGTGGGGGGCCGGTATCTCGGGGCCCCCTTATTTAAGGGGGCTCCCAGATTCTGATAAGCCCTCAGCCCGCAGACCCCGACAACCAATGGCCAGGGTTGTCGGGAAGAGGCCCTGTCCTTATCAACATGGGGACAGGGTGCTCTGGGGTGGGGGGGCCACAGTGTGCCCCCCTGCCCCAGAGCACCCAACCCCCCCATGTTGAGGGCATGCGGCCTGGTACGGCTCAGGAGGGGGGGCGCTCGCTCGTCCCCACCCCCATTCCTGACCGGCAGGGCAGCGTGCTTTGGATACGGGTCTGGTATGGATTGTGGGGGGGTCCGCCCACGTCGGCTTTTCGGCGTAGGGGGGGTCTCCCTACAACCCATACCAGACCTAAGGGCCTGGTATGCTCCTGAGGGGGGAACTCATGCCCGTTTTTTATTTAAAATTTGGCGTGGAGTTCCTTCCCAGGATGCATACCAAACGCCGCAGCTAGAATTGGCGGGAATCCAAGTCGGATCTCCCGTCGCTTCTATGACGCGCTTGCTGGAATGTGCTTTGTCTATTCCAGCGAGTGCGAGATGTCGGCACCCTGTCGCCGAGAATCAGCGCGATGCTGTCGTGCTGGAAACACATTCTCGGCAACAGGTAAAGTATGTCTAGGACAAAGGGTGCACTCGCATTCGGAACAAGATTGTGGTTCGTGCGTTCTCTTCCCCAGTGCCGCAACTACCGCAGGCTCTATGCTGCATCGGAGGGGAATGGAAGCCAGCCTAATAATTCCGGCATGACCCAGACGACCTTACTGTGCAGGGATTGCAAGGGTGGTAGTGGAGGACCCAGGGTCCCCTACATTTTGTCCAGACCTACTTTGCGAGGGCCGGTATTCCATCCTGTCTTGCAAACATAGGAATTAATGGTTTACTTGGTTTCGTCCGCATTCTTAAGGATCGCGGCTTTCAGAATCAGGGACGATTAACCTGATTCATACAGGAGAGCGGGCCTCCAGGACCATGTGTTATAGGCTCTGAAAGGCCCATATTCCTGGTGTGAAACCAAGGGGTGGCATCCTCGAAAGTATGTCGTAGGTAGAATTCTTATCTTCCTACACTAGAGAAGGGATGGAACTAGCCTTAAGTTCCATCTGGCTTTGCACTCTTGTTCTGGGCCTTTCTACAAGGGGTAACTCATATAAGTCCGCCCGTTAGTTCGTCCTTGTGCCTGGGGGGGGGGGGGGGGGGGTTGAGACTGGTTTATCGGCTTGCCGGGACAGCTCCTTAGGCCGATGCACCATATTTCCCTTCATCCACCTTCAGGGGCGTTGGTGTTCTTGGTTGCGGTAGCTTCCGCAAGAGTATTTCAGTATTGGCAACCTTCTTTGTAAAGAGCCATACTTATTTATTAGGGTGTTGTTGAATCCTCACCCAGCCTGAGGCCCCGTACACACGACCGAGTTTCTCGGCAGAATCCAGCAAGAAACTCGATGGGAGACGTATTCTGCTGAGAAAACCGGTCGTGTGTACACTTTTCACCGAGAAAACCGCCGGGAAACTCGTCGAGCCAAATAGAGAGCATGTTCTCTATTTTCTCGTTGGGTAATGGGGAAATTTGGCTCGACAAGTTTTTTTGACGGCCGAACGAGAAACTCGACGAGAAAAATGATGTGTTTTGCTCGTCGAGTTTCTCGAACGTGTGTACAGGGGGCCTTATTTTCTCAAAAGGAACCAGTTTCTCTTTTAATTGAAACACTTCTTACCTTCCCCTTTTTTTCCAGAAACTTGGTTTACGGAAGGAAAATTATTACTTCTCTCTAAATATAGATAAGAACAGTTGAGATCTGAAGGTTCAGATACAGGAAAGTGACATTTTGTTATGTTGCCAGAAGACCCTAGAAAGAGGTAGGCAGCGTTCTAATCAGCTATTAGAATGGTTACTCTCTCGTTATACTGAGAGCAGTCAAGGCCTATCTGAAGCGGTTGCTTAGATACGGAAAACTGATGTTGTTGCGCCTCCAGGAGGCTCCAGAACGAGCAGGCAGCGTCTAAATGAATTGTATCAATGTTGATTCATCAGGCTATTATTTAGGCTTATGGTTTCCCTCTGTTTCTTTTAGAGTGCACTCTACCAGAACAATAAGCGCTTTTTGCGCAGTGCATTATCAAGCTTTTGTGACGCAGATTTGCTAGGCAGCAACTTGGTCGTCAGTGCTTGCGTTTACTCATTTTTATTAGGTGAATGTAAGACTGTCGCTTTTAGCGCAGTGTGCTGCAGGCGGCAGTATAGGTCCTCTCGCCTGATGGCGGTCTGCGTTATTTGTGTCTCCCTCCCCTCAAGTTGAGCATTGCTCTGGGAAGTCCCATTATGTAATGATTAACCACATAAGACCCGGACCAATATGCAGGTAAAGGACCTGGCCCCTTTTTGCGATTCGGCACTGTGTCGCTTTAACTGACAATTGCGCGGTCGTGCGATGTGGCTCCCAAACAAAATTGGCGTCCATTCTTTTCCCACAAATAGAGCTTTCTTTTGGTGGTATTTGATCACCTCCTGCGTTTTTTTTTTGCGCTATAAACAAAAATAGAGCGACAATTTTGAAAAAAATTCAATATTTTTTACTTTTTGCTATAATAAATATCCTCAAAAAAAGATATAAACATTTATAGCGTTAACAAAATAGGGGATAGTTTTATGGCATTTTTATAAAAAATTTTTTTTACTACTAATGGCGGCGAGCAGCGATTTTTTTTTTCGCAACTGCGACATTACGGCGGACACATCGGACACTTTTGACACATTTTTGGGAACATTGCCATTTTCACAGCGAAAAGTGCTAAAAAAAGGAACTAATTACTGTGAAAATTACAATTGGAGTGAATGGGTTAACCACTAGGTGGCGCTGTAGGGGTTAAGTGTGACCTCATGTGTGATTCTTACTGTAGGGGGGGCGGGGCTGGACGTGTGATTTCAGTGATCGTCGTTCCCTATATCAGGGAACAGACGATCACTGACACTGCCACAATGAAGAACGGGGAAGGTTTGTTTACACTCACCTCTCCCTGTTCTTCAGCTCCTGTGACCCGATCGCGGGACACCCGCGGCGATCGGGTCCCACGGTCACGGAGCTTCGGACCGGGTCGCGAGCGCGACCCACGGCTGGGCTCTTAAAGAGGACGTATATATACGTCCCTGTGCCCAGCCGTGCCATTCTGCCGACGTATATCGTCATGTGGGGGTCCTTAAGTGGTTAAAGGCTCTGTGTATGAAAAAGAAAATAGGATTTTTAATAACAGCTTGCCTGTATGTAATGGTATGGCCCGTGGGACCCAGAGACTTTTGAAGGATGCGGGGTACTCCTGTGCCAGCTTCACCAATGACTCTTGTGTCTAGGGTCATCCCATGTCCAATAGGGGCATAGGATGACTGAGAAATGATATCTCAGATTACATGAGATGGGACAGTAATGATAATTCATGTATTGCAGGGTATCTTGAAATATTACAGGTGGTTTATTCTGAACCCAACAGGTCAATAGGACAGTATTCATTCATGTGGGGACAAATACTGTTGAGATGTTAATTGAGTCTGGCTCCTAAGATATTTCATTGTGTGAAAGTCTATTGATGATAGATGTGTTGGGGGGTTGGCAGTCTGAAAAGGTCAGATGTCTGACTTTTCAGCTGTAGTGGATTAGCATGTCAATTACGTCTACAAAGGAATGTGTATTTTGTAGCAGGTGAGAATAGCTTATCGCGGAGTCAGAACGTCTGTCTAAGATGTGGATTGAGGGGGACTCGTTAGGAACCATTGTGTGATGTTGTGGGTGGAGTGTGTCATTGTCCATTTGATTACTGCAGCATGCTTTTGGTTGCTAACTGTATAAAAGACTGAGTTTTCCCATTAAAAGATCTATCTGTTTTGAACCAGAGACAGAGCTGTGTCTCGTTATTCTGGGGGAATTCTTATGGATCGTGTCTGCTGGATTGTAGTGTGTCGGATAAGCTGTCTTGGGTTGGTGGAATGGAATATCGTAACGGTGTTAATCCCTGACCGTTACAATGTAAAATTTCTTTCTTGGAGTACATGATGGGACACAGAGATCCCGCCCCTTTTATTTGGGGATATTGGGACATTTATTGCTTTGCTACAAAAACTGAGGTACTCCCAGTATGGGAGGGGTTATATAGGGGAGGAAACTTCCTGTCTAATTTATTACACCAGTGTCCAGCACCTGAAGGTGGAATATAACCCATTATGTAATGATTCTCGGTGTCCCGTGGTGTACTCCAAGAAAAGGATTTTACACTGTAAGCTGTTATAAAAATTAAATTTTTTCGGAAAATATGCAATGACAAAAGGGCCGTGCAAATATTGTTTGTTTTGACATAATAAACCCCAACTGCCACCATTGTATTACCCAGGGCCTCTGCTATCAGAAAATATATTGGCCCAGATTCACTTACGACGGCGTAACTCCACGTATGCCGTCGTAAGTCCGAATGTGCGCCGTCGTATCTATGCGCCTGATTCTTAGAATCAGTTACGCATGAATTTTGCCTAGATACGAGCGGCGTAAGTCTCTTACGCCGTCGTATCTTGGACTGCATATTTACACTGGCCGCTAGGGGCGCTTCCGTAGATTTACGCGTAGAATATGCAAATGAGCTAGGTATGCCGAATCAGAAACGTACGTCCGCCCGGAGCATTGATTTACGTCGTTTACGTTCGGCTTTTTCCGGCGTAAAGTTACCCCTGCTATATGAGGCGTAGCCAATGTTAAGTATGGACGTCGGAACAGCGCCAAATTTTGCGTCGTTTGCGTAAGTCGTACGCGAATAGGGCTGTGCGTAAGTTACGTTCACGTCGAAAGCATTGACTATTTGCAGCGTAATTTGGAGCATGCGCACTGGGATGCTTTCACAGACGGCGCATGCGCCGTTGGTTAAGAGCGTCAATTACGTGGGGTCACGATTAATTAGCATGCAACACGCCCCCTACCAGCCTATTTTGAATTACGCGCGATTACGCCGGCCCATTTACGCTACGCCGCCGTAACTTAGGACGCAAGTGCTTTGTGAATACTGCACTTGCCTCTCTAAGTTACGGCTACGCCCACACAAAGTTACGCCGCCCTACGTGAATCTGGGCCATAATGTTTGGGGGTTGTTAGTAATTATTGATATAAAAAAAAAAAAAAAATGCTGATTTTAACAAGTGTGCAAAAAATTAAAAATTAATTGCCCCAGACATCACGCGGTTAAAATTTGCACTGATCTTTTTTTTTCTCACTAATCCGTAGTCACCAATTTCCAGTGTCTGTAAAGGTCACCCTTTGAGGCAGAGCCTTTGAGAAACCCCCTGGGAAATGCCACAAGATCACATGAGGATGACAACACAGGAGTGATGGATGTATAGACATCAACGTATCTTCACATCCCTCAGAAGGAAGGTGAGCTTCAACAATGACCCCTCTGGTCTTCTTCCTCTGTCTGGGCATCTCTGCAGGTCAGTGTCACATTTATTGATAAAAAAGATTATTATTATTATTATTATTATTACAGCTTACAAGGCAAGAAGGTCAGACCCAAATATAATTATCAGTCTACATGGAATTCTTTATTTTTGTTTTTATCCACCTTTATTTTCTGTATGTGTTTATTTTCATTTGTTTTATTGTTTTCCTTATATGTTTAGTTTTATTGTTTTCCTCTTTATTTTTATTCTCATGTGTTTATTTTTTATTTTAGTGTATATGTTTATGTTGATTTTTTTCATATGTTTATTTTTATTCCTTATTTTTTTTTTATATACCGTATTTATCTGGGTATAGCGTGCCCCGGGATATAACCCGCACCCCAAGCTTAGAAGGGAAGTTTAGGAAAAAACTTAAATTTTGGATGCTCAGCCTTGTCGGTGTCCTTCTGCTGTCGGCGTCCATCGGCGGCCTTGTCAGGCGTCCGTCTGCGAGCTTGCGCGGGGTCCGTCCAACCTTGTCAGTGTCCGTCTGCTGTCTTGCCTGGTGTCCATCTGCGGCCTTGTCCGGCGTTTGTCTGCAGCATTGCGCAGGGTCCGTCCAGCCTTGTCGGTGTCCGTCACGTCCGTCTGCCGGTCCGTCCAGCCTTGTCGGTGTCCGTCTGCTGTCTTGTCCGGCGTCCATCGGGGGCCTTGTCGGGCGTCCGTCTGCGGCCTTGCGCAAGGTCCGTCCAGCCTTGTCGGTGTCCGTTGCGTCCGTCGCGTCTGTCTGCCAGTCTGTCCAGCCTTGTCTGTGTCCGTCTGCTGTCTTGCCCGGCGTCCATCGGCGGCCTTGTCCAGCGTCCGTCTGCGGCCTTGCACGGGGTCCGTCCAGCCTTGTCGGTGTCTGTCGTGTCCGTCTGCCGGTCCGTCCAGCCTTGTCGGTGTCCGTCGAGTCCGTCTGCCGGGGGGGTTGCAGCGTTGTGTGTTTGAATTTGGCGCCTCGGTCGAGCTGTGCAGAGCCGGATTTCCGGTGTGTTCGGCTTCTCTCGGCTCCTCTCGCGTGGCTGTTGGCGGAGCCGAGCGTGGCCAAGCCTAGCCGAGTGCGCAGTACACTTGGCTCGGTCTTTGTCGGGCTTTGTCGGCGGCGCTCAGAAACAGCGAGGATCGTCGTATAAAGCGCACCCATGATTTCCCCCTGATTTTAAGGTAAAAAAAAAAGTGCGCGTTATACGCCGATAAATACGGTTCCAGCATTGGATCAGTGGGACGTCCATCATTAGGTTCCAGAAGGCGGGACCAGCCTGCTATCGCACTCGGCAGGACTCGGCCACAATCGGCACTCGGGATCAGAACGATCTCGGTGTTGGGGCTAACAACAGCTAGCTAAATGCCCAGAACTCAGGGCTTTACGGGGACACATTCGGTGCTCCAGCCCCCTAAGCCGGGCCTAACGACGCCCCTGCGTGGAGCCCTAACATTCCTCCAGCTATTGCTAGGGGTTCCACTCCAATTTGAAAACGTTTCTGCACTATTTTTCGTGATTTCAGGTGCGACTTGCATAGACACCAGTGCATAAAGTCGCACAAATGACAGCCGCTTGAAGTTGCACTGACCTGCGGCTTTGAAATCGTGTGATTTTTCAAGTGAAGTTGCCTGATTTCAAAGCTGCCTTCAGTGTGAACGAGGGCTGAAGGGGTTCAAGCCTCCTAATAACCATCAACGTAAGGAGCATTTTTCCTATTGACCCTCGATGAGTTGGTTTTAGTAAGGGTTCCCTGAGACCTGCAAATTATTTTATGGGTTTCTCTGGGGTAAAAGGTTGAGAAAGGCTTCCCTATGTGTTTTATTAACCCCCCCCCCCTTTATGTGTTTATATTTACTTTACTTTCCTTATGTGTTCATTTTTATTCAAATTTTCCTAATTTGTTTATTTTTTTTATTTTCATCTCTTTTGTTATCTCTCTTAGGCCCCTTTCACATGGGGCGGATCAGTAATGATTCGCCCCATGAACCTCGGTATGCTCAGCGGGGATCGCTCCGTTGATCCCCGCTGAGCCGGCGGATGACAAAGCGCATGGCCAATCCTAGGCAGGGTGCACAGGGTGCTTTGCACCCAGGCACCTGCAGAGGTGGGGACGCCGAAGTCGCAGAGTTCTCCCCTCCCTCCTTGTTTGTGTCCGTCCAGAACTAGTGTTCTGAGCATAGGTGTGTGTCTGTCCAGAACTGATGTGTGAGCATAGGGGAGCCCATCCAGCCTGGCAGTGCTCGGGGGAGGGGCCGCTCCTCTTCCTGACACAAGAGTTCTAGTTTTCAGTGGCTGCTGAGTGCTGATGTGCAGGAATGAATTCCTCAAAATGGGGGTCTTGGATCCCGCACTGTCTCCACCAACTCCAGTTGGAATGCCTCCCCCTCCCATCTCTATCTTGGGCTGCACAGAGAGAGAACAGAGGTGAGTCACAGTGTTCAGTGTGCTGTGTGCTGGGGATAGCATCCCTTTACACATGCTCTGGGCTGCCCCTGCTCTAGATGTCTTATGGCATGATAGATTGCATAGGATACACAGCCCCTGCCCATCTCCTGTACTATGTCTGCAGTCTCCGACCAACTCCTGTACTTTGTCTGCAGTCTCTGACCATCTCCTTTACTATGTCTGCAGTCTCTGACCATCTCCTTTACTATGTCTGCAGTCTCTGATTATCTCCTGTACTATGTCTGCAGTCTCCGACCAACTCCTGTACTATGTCTGCAGTCTCTGACCATCTCCTTTACTATGTCTGCAGTCTCTGATTATTTCCTGTACTATGTCTGCGGTCTCTGACCATCTCCTGTACTTTGTCTGCAGTCTCTGACCATCTCCTTTACTATGTCTGCAGTCTCTGACCGTCTCCTGTACCAAGTCTGCGGTCCGGATTGTCTCCTGTACCAAATCTGTGGTCACTGATCGTCTCCTGTATCAGTTCTGCAGTCTCTGACCATCACCTGTATCATGTCTTTAATATGTCTGGGGGTCTTTCTAACAGAAGCCCTCTCTGTGTCCATCAGAGAGGCCCCCCCTCCAGGTCCCAATAAAGTACTCTGCTTCTCTTCCTGTATTTTGTTTATTGTTAAGAGATCATGTAAGGATCTCAGGGTAATGAAGACTTCGTGGGGGAGCATCTCTGTGGTTGAGTCATTGCCACAGAAACATTTTTAAAGGGAGGGAGTTAGTAACATGACCACGCCCATGTGGGGGCGCCAGAAATATTTCTGCAGCCAGGCGCCTGTGACCCTAGGATCGGCCCTGAAAGGGCGGTCCCCGCACACTATGCAGGGACCGCCCTGTCTTTTCTCCGATCTCCCCTGGGGGGGGATCGCATGAACACGGACCGTCTGTCTGTGTTCATCCAATCCGATCCGCAGACGGAGGGAAAAATAGGGTTTTCTTCCGTCTGCAGAATCGGAAGAATGCGGAAGCGGGCGAGATCGTTGACACCCGCAATCTCATAGGGACCAATGTATGTCCCTTTTTGATCCGCACACGGATGGATGAAAAAGCAGACCTACGGTCCGCAGGTGTGAA
This sequence comes from Rana temporaria, assembly GCF_905171775.1. NCBI lineage: Eukaryota > Metazoa > Chordata > Amphibia > Anura > Ranidae > Rana > Rana temporaria. The sequence continues at coordinate 7,828,979 of NC_053489.1, read as the reverse complement.
AGGGGCCTTACTCTATTTGATTTCTTTCTTTCTTTAAAAAAAAAATTGTATCTTTCTGTAAGAAATTATCCTCTTCGAACCGACCGCGGCCTTGGTTTTAGGGGGTTATACCGGGATGATGCCCGCAGCTGTTTTTGGCAATCTGAATACTTTGAAGTGCAAAGGAGGGATTGGGGATCTTTTAGACCCCCGATCCCTCCATAAAGAGAACCTGTCACAAGGGATGTTTACATTCCTTGTGACAACAATAAAAGTGATCAATTTTTATTTTTTTAAACGCAATGTAAAAAAAAAAAAAATAAGAAAAAAAATAAAGACTTTTTAAAGCGCCCCTGTCCCCGCGCATACGTGAGTCGCGCCTGTATACTGTATGTAAACGGTGCACAAGTGACTCATGTGAGGTATCGCCGCGATTGTCAGAGCGAGAGCAATAATACTATCACTAGACCTCCTCTGTAACTCAAACCTGGTGAAAGCGTGACATGTTAGGTATCTATTTACTCGGCGTAACATCATCTTTCACATTATACAAAATTATTGGACTAACTTTATGTAACGGTCAGGGGTTAACGCCGTTACGATATTCCATTCCATCAACCCAAGACAGCTTCCGACACTCCACAATCCAGCAGACAGGACCCATTGGATTTCCCCCAGAAAACGAGACACACAGCTCTGTTCTCTGGTTCCAAACGAATAGGTTTTAATGACAAACTCTGGCTCTTTTTATACAGTCAGTAACGAAAGTGAGCAATGAATCAACTCCACCCACAACATGACACAAGGAACTCAATACACATTTTTAGTCAGACTTTCTGGCACCGAATCTACATGAGTTAATTACTATCATTTACCCAGACATTGTGACTCCGCGATAAGCTTTTCTCACCTTCTATACAATCCACATTCCTTTAGTAAACATAAGTCGGACATCTGACCTTTTAGATTGTGCTAATTCACATCACATATTATCATCAATATACTTTCACACAATACAGTGTCAATTAGCATAGCACAATGAAATATCTTAGGAGCCAGACTTAATTAATACAATAGAATGCAATCACAGTAAGCTTTATCACTACAGCCAGGTAGCTGGAGGTGATTTACATCAATTAACAGTATGTGTCCCCACATTGAATGGATCACACTATTATTGACCTGTTGGGTTCAGAATTAACCACCTGTAATATTTCAAGATATCCTGCAATACATTGTGAATTATCCTTACTGTCCCATCTCATGTAATTCAAGATATAATTTCTCAGTCATCCTATGCCCCTAGTGGACATAGGATGACCCTAGACCCAAGAGTCATTGGTGAAGCTGAACCAGGAGTACCCCGTATCCTTCAAGAGCCTCTGGGTCCCACGGGCCATACCGTTTCACTATACTGTTTAGTTCTTTTTTTTTCAATTCATGAAAGTGTCTTATTCCCAAAATTGTGTTTGAAGACCGCTGAACAAATACCATGTGACATAAAATATTTTATTTTTATTCTCTAGGGTCTCTGCTAAAAATATATATATATTGTTTCAGGGTTCTAAGTAATTTTCTAGTGAAAAATATGAATTTTAACTTGTAAGCAACAAATATCAGAAATTGGCTTAGGCGTGAAAGGGATATTATTATTATGCCCCTAGTGCTGTACTTGGCTTTCAGAAGCTATCCCTTGTTCAGTACGGATTTTTGTTTTCTAAAAAAAATGACTCGGTGTACAGAGAAGGTTACTAACATTTTCTGCTGATTTTCAGTCTCTTGCAGAGGACAACGTATCTTCAACTTCCTTTTTTTTTTTTTTTCTCCACTCAGACTTAAAGCGGGAGTTCACCCATTTGTTAATTTTTTTTTTTCTCCCCTTAGCTTCCTGCTCGTTCGGTCTAGGGGAATCGGCTATTTGTATTAAAATATGAGCAGTACTTACCCGTTTTCGAGCTGCATCTTCTTCCGTCGCTTCCGGGTATGGGTCTTCGGGAGCGGGCGTTCCTTCTTGATTGACATTCTTCCGAGAGGCTTCCGACAGTCGCATCCATCGCGTCACTCGTAGCCGAAAGAAGCCGAACGTCGGTGCGGCTCTATACTGCGCCTGCGCACCGACGTTCGGCTTCTTTCGGAAAATCGTGACGCGATGGATGCGACCGTCGGAAGCCTCTCGGAAGACTGTCAATCAAGAAGGAACGCCCGCTCCCGCAGCCCATACCCGGAAGCGGCGGAGAGGATGCATCTCGTAAACGGGTAAGTACTGCACATATTTTAAAACAAATAGCCGATTCCCCTAGAGAAAACGAGCAGGAATCTAAGGGGAAAAAGTGCCCTCTAAGGGTGAACCCCCGCTTTAACATTCTTGGAGACTTTCTCATGGAAGATGGGCCCCCATCGTCTCCGTAAAAGTTTAGCATCATATGCGGAAAAATAATTGCTTTTACTTAAATTTTGCATATTTACCCCCCCTTTTTTTTTTCCTTATTTTTTTTTCCCCTTTTCTTCTTCCCCTTTTTTTTCTTCTTCCTTCTCCCCTTTTTTTTCTTTTCTTTTTTTTTCTTTCTTCTCTTCCTTTTTATGGTTGGTCGGAAAGAAGGATAAATGGTAGGTATACTTGGGAGGTGATATATGCGGGCCGAGGCCCCCCACCAGCCTCTCCTCGCCGCCTCCAACCATAGTGACGAAGTGGAAAACCAAAAAAAATAAAACCATCGTTCCCCCCTCCCCACCCTCTTGAAGGCCCCCCCCCCACCCGACCACACCATCTCGTGACTCCACAGACCCATCTTTGCTGATTTTGGACCTATTGCTACTAGACCTACCTCACATCACTCAGATTTTCCACGAAGCTCCAAGTTTTTTTAAATTCTTTCCAGGTTTCCCATTTGTCCCTGAAACCTACATTGTCCTCCTCCACCCAGTATTTCAACTCCTCCCTCCTGTATGTATCCTCAACGGAATCAATCCACTCCCAAACTTGTGGGCTTTCTACTTCCCTCCACTTCTTAGGTATCAACCGTTTGGCTGCGTTCAGCAAGTGCGGGGTCAAGGATCTTTTGTATTCTTTTATGGTCTCTATTACCCGTGTAAGTACCGTAGCGTTGTAATATTTTCTGATGTCTGGGACCGCCAGTCCATCCTGTTTCTTGTTCTGTTTTAGGACTTGGGAAGAGATCCTATGGGCCAGATCCACAAAGAGCCGCCGTAACTTAAATATTCTGATTTAAGTTACACTGCCGCAAAATTTCTACCTAAGTGCCCGATCCACAAAGCACTTACCTAGAAATTTTCGGCTGTGTAACTTAAATCTGTCCGGCGCAAGGCGTTCCTATTTTCATGGGGCGAGTCCCATTTAAATTAGGCGCGCTCCCGCGCCGGACGTACTGCGCATGCTCACGACGTCATTTTCCCGACGTGCATAGCGCGGTTTTACACTACGCCGAGTTTTGTGAATCGCGCCGGCTAAAAAAAGTTGCGTTGGGGAAAAAAAAAGATACGGCGGGAAAAAAAAAATTAAAAAAAAAAAAAAAACAGTGTAGCGGGTAAGAAGGGTCTACTTTTACAAGGTGTAAACAGTTTACACTTTGTAAAAGCAGCCCTAATTTTACACATGCAACTTAATACTTACGGAGAAAAAACGAAGCGTAAAAGCTTTGTGGATCTCTGTAAGTGCTAATTTGCATACCCGACGCTGGATTTCGACTCGAAATGCCCCCAGCGGCGGATGCGGTACTGCATCCTAAGATCCGGCAGTGTAAGTCCCTTACACATGTCGGATCTTCTGTCTATCTCTTGGAAACTGATTCTGTGGATCAGTTCCAAAGATAGAAACAGGGATACGACGGCGTATCAGTAGATACGCCGGCGTATCCCTTTTGAGGATCTGGCCCTATGTTTTTTATTTTTCCAAATGTAATTCATTAACAGTGAGTTTAGTATTGTGATGTAGGTCTGTGGCAAAGCTACTGGGACCATTTGGAATTTATATAATATTTTCGGAACTAAGACCATTTTTACGACATTTATCCTTCCAAACCATGAGATTGGTCTGTTGTAATTTTTTTTAATTTCTCGTTTAATTTCATCTAGCAGAGGGATGAAGTTTATTCTGTACATTTTCTTTAGAGCAGGGGTCTCAAACTCAAATTACCTGAGGGCCACAAGACAAGTTTCCATATCCCATGGGGGGCCGCATGCAAACTTTCAAACTTCAAAAACAGTACTGGTGTCAGCGAACGCATTATTAACCCTGACCACTATACTGCACACTGACCACTAGACTACACACTGACCACTCACCATCAGGGTACAGCACATCAGGGCACAAGGCACAGCACACATGAGTGCACAGTGCACATCAGGGTACAAAGCCCAGCACATCATGTTACAAAGCCCAGAACATCAGGGTACAAAGCCCAGCACATCAGGGTACAGGGCACATCAGAGCACAGCACATAGGGGTACAGCACAACGGGCCACATCGGGGTGCACGGCACATCAGGGCAGGGCATATCAGGACAGGGCACATGGCACAGTGCAGGGCATGGCACATCAGGGCACCGCACATCAGGACAGGGCACATGGCACATCAGGGTACAGGGCACATGAAACAGCACATCAGGGTACAAAGCCCAGTACATCAGGGTACATGGGGCACATCAGGGTACATGGGCCACATCAGGGTACATGGGGCACAATCAGAGCACATCAGGGCACATGGGGCATATCAGGGCACATACAAGCACACCAGGGCACATGAGAGCATATCAGGGCACAATCAGGGAACATGGGGCACACAAGGGAACATGGGGCACATGAGAGCACATCAGGGCACAGCACATCAGTACAGGGCACATGGCACATCAGGGTACAGGGCACATGGCACATCAGGGTACAGGGCACATGAAACAGCACATCAGGGTACCCCATGTACCCTGATGTGCTGGGCTTTGTACCCTGATGTGCTGTTTCATGTGCCCTGTACCCTGATGTGCCATGTGCCCTGATGTGCTGGGCTTTGTACCCTGATGTGCTGTTTCATGTGCCCTGTACCCTAATGTGCCATGTGCCCTGTCCTGATGTGCTGTGCCCTGATGTGCCATGTCCTGTACCCTGATTAGCCATGTGCCCTGTCCTGATGTGCTGTGCCCCATGTGCCCTGATGTGCTCTCATGTGCCCCATGTTCCCTGGTGTGCCCCATGTTCCCTGATTGTGCCCTGATGTGCTCTCATGTGCCCCATGGCACATCAGGGTACTTGGGCCACATCAGGGCACAATCAAAGCACATGGGGCATATCAGGGCACATGGGGCACATACGAGCACACCAGGGCACAATCAGGGCACATGGGGCACAATCAGGGAACATGGGGCACATGAGAGCACATCAGGGCACATGGGGCACAGCACATCAGGACAGGGCACATGGCACATCAGGGTACAGGGCACAGGGTACCCTGATGTACAGAGCCCGGTTCATGGGGCACATGAGGGTACATGGGGCACATGAGGGCACATGGCACATTGGGGCACATGAGGGTACATGGGGCACATCAGGGCACATGAGAGCACATCAGGGCACACCAGGGCACATGAGGGCACAATCAGGGCACATGGGAGCACATCAGGGCACATGGGAGCACATCAGGCCACATGAGGGCACATGAGAGCACATCAGGGCACATGAGAGCACATCAGGGCACATGAGAGCACATGAGGGCACATGAGGGCACATCAGGGCACATGAGAGCACATCGGGGCACAATCAGGGCACATGAAAGCACATCAGGGCACATGAGAGCACATCGGGGCACAATCAGGGCACATGAAAGCACATCAGGGCACATGAGAGCACATTAGGGCACAATCAGGGCACATGAGAGCACACCAGGGCACAGGTCAGCATTTACTTGTTGTTTTCTTCAAAGGCAGAGTAGCGCAGGAAGCGTCTGTCATAAGTTCACTTGTCTCTCATGTCACGCTGCTACTCCCCGGCAGCCCCCCCTCTCTTCTCGTCCATCTCAGATAATGTCACAAGCAAATGGGAATGGACAAGAAGAGAGGAGGGGCCGCCGGGGAGTAGCAGTGTGACATGAGAGACAAGTGAACTTATGACAGACGCTTCCTGCGCTACTCTTCATGCACCTCGATCTACACTTCCGCGGCACCCGCCCTGCCTGCGGGCCATTTAAAACCAGTCCGCGGGCCGCAAATGGCCCGCGGGCCGGTACTTTGAGACCCCTGCTTTAGAGAGTTTGCTAGTTTTATACCCAGGTAGTTTATCTCTTTCTGCCAAGAGAAGTTAAACACCTTTTTGAGGCGTCGTTCTTCCTCCTTATTGATATTGACATTCAAGATCTCCGTCTTGGATACATTCATTTTAAAATTAGAAACCTTGCCGTACTGTTTTAAATTTGCCATTAAGTTGGGGAGCGTGGTTCTAGGGCTACTTATATAGAATAAGATATCGTCTGCAAAGGCGGACAATTTGTGCTCCTCTTCTCCTACTCTTACTCCCCTAATGTCAGGGTTATTCCGAACGATTGCTAGAAGGGCTTCCAGCGATAAGACAAAGAGGAGAGGGGACAGGGGGCATCCCTGCCTGGTCCCGTTCCTCATCTCGAAGGATGCAGAAAGAGTCCCATTGATTTTGATCCTTGCGCAGGGGTGGTAGTACAATGTTTTGATCCTCCCAATCATCCTCGGGCCAATTCCTATAGTTTCTAGCGTTTGCATCATGAACCCCCAGTCTACCCTGTCAAACGCTTTTTCAGCGTCCACAGACAGGAATAGACCGGGGGACCCATTTTCTTTAATTTGCCGAAGGAGAAAGAGTGCTCTGACACCATTATCCCCTTCATGCGCTCAGCCAGGATCTTGGCATACAGTTTTGTGTCTGCGTTCAATAATGAAATAGGCCTAAAGCCTGAACAGAGCGTGTTCTCTTTTCCCTCTTTTCCCATTACTGTAATAGTTGCTGCAAGAGCATCCCTGCTCATTTCGTAGTCTACCCCCAACCCGTTAAAAAAGTGACAATGTCTAGGTATCAGAGTAGTACTAAACTTTTGTAGGTACATGGTCGTAAAGCCGTCTGGCCCTGGGCTTTTCCCTTTAACAGAGTTTAAGGTGCAGCTTATTTCCTCTTCAGTTATAGGTTTGTCCATATTTGCAGTTACGTGGTCGTCTATTTTAGGCAAGTTAGCTTTCAGTAGTATTTCCCTTATTTTGGCCTCTTTCTCACCGGGGTTCCAATTCTTTTGTTGCACAGCGTATAGTCCTTCATAATAGCTTCTGAAGACTGCAGCTATGTCGCTTGTTGCATGAACTAGTTCCTTGTTCTTTTTTTTTATTTTTTCAATAAAATTTCTTGTTTTGTTTTTTTGTACCATTCTAGCTAAATACTTGCTGGGTTTATTCCCCCATACATATCTTTCTCTCACAATACTGTTTAATGATTTCTTTGTTTCTTGCTCTGAGAGTGCTCTATATTCATCTCTTTTTAAAGTCAGTTCGTGGAGAATTTCTAGCTTTTGACCCTGTGTTTTATGGACTTGTTCAAACTTATAGATTTCCTCCATTATTGATTTTAATTTCCTGGTTCTCTCTTTCTTTTTCCTGGCCCCCTCCGCGATTAAGATCCCTCTTATATAAGCTTTGTGAGCAGCCCAGAGGGAGGCCCTTGAGATCCCCTCCGTATCATTCTCCCGGAAGTAGAGCTCCAGTTCCTTTTGGACTCTTCCTACTACCTCTTCATCTCCCAATAGGCTTTCATCCAGTCTCCACTCCGGTGGGTTTGTTTTCTGTATGGATGTATTAACTTTTATGGTTGTGGGGGCATAGTCTGAGATCGCCGTGATCTCTATTCCAGTTTCAGTTACCCTCTCTAGAAGTCTATGGTCTATGAGAATGTAGTCTATCCTCGAATACGTCCCATGCACAGGGGAGTAAAATGTGTAGTCTTGGGTTTTGGGGTGTAGGATTCACCATATATCCACCATTTGGTTATGGAACAATCTTTGTTTCAATTCTTTTAGCTGACCACAATTAGTCCCCTGTGCACAGGACGTGCTATCGAGTACCGGGTTCATACAGAAGTTGAAGTCCCCCATTAGCACCACGTGCCCCGCCTCGATCTTTTAATTTTCTAAGGATTTTGCTTACGTATTTGACCGGATTCACATTGGGGGCATAGACATTTGCCAGGGTGTAATCCACACCTCCTAGTTTTCCTTTCAGAAATATAAATCTTCCTTCGGGGTCTGTCTGTCCTCCAGTGTGAATCGCATACCTCTCACAAATCCTATTGCGGCCCCTCTGGACCGCTTTGATATTGTGTCTCCGTAAAACCATGAGGGGTAACTAGGGGAGTACAGCTTTATATTGGACTCTAATGTTAAATGGGTCTCCTGCAAGAAGACAACATCTGCCTTATAATGCTTCAATTCACTGAGAACTTTATGTCTCTTAGCAGGAGAGTTCAGACCTCTGACGTTGTACGAGAGAAACTTAATTTCTGTCATCTATAGGTGTTTAAAACATTCCCCCCCCCCCTTTCCTCTCCCTGCCTACCTCTCGAGTGAGGAAACTGAGAGAGGATTGGAGTATTTCTTGTGGAATCAACGACATGGTCCCCCCACCCCTCCCCCCGATGCCCTCCCTGACGCCCCTATCCCCCCTGCCCCTCCCTCCCCTTGGCCCACTCTTGGCCTAGGAGCCGCTGTTGGTTGCCTCCACTCCTTCACCATCGGCTCCTCTCCTAGTGGTGATGCTCAAGAATACCCCTCAGCTGCCCACCTCCAGTCCCCCCCCCCCCTGTTCACTAACTGGCCTAGTTTTATTATTTAAGCTACCCAGTCCAGCAAATCAGGTGCTATTAAATCCATTTTTTTACAGAATCCCATCAACTCTTCTGGGTGTCTTAATCGTGCGGTTTTCCCCCCCTTTAGACCGATAAGGCATGCAGGGAAGCCCCATTGATATTTTACATTCTGCGTGCGCATCAGTTCTAATAAGGATTTCAAATGTCTTCTCCTTGTTAATGTTTCTTTCGATAAATCTGAGAAGATTTGTAGCTCAATCTCTTTTTATCTAATGGGGGGTTTCCCCCTCAACCCTCCCCAAATTTCAGCTTTATCCTCATAGTTCCGGAACCGAACTATGACATCTCTTGGTCCATTCCTTTCTGTCTGTGGGGTTTTCCACTCGGTGTACCCGTTCAATTTTGAGGGGCTTCGCTTTTGCTGGTTTGTCTAACAGGGGATTGAATAGTGTATTCATAATCATTCTTGGGTCTTCTCCTTTTTCTTCAACTATCGCACAGATTCTGAGGTTCTGTCGCCTGTTGCGATTTTCCTGGTCTTCTAACAGGTATGCTAACATTCTTTGATTGTCGGTCATAACTTCGACTTGTGTTTTTAATTTGTTTAATTCGTGATCTTGTTCTTCTATTCTTTTTTCTGTCTCTTCCACTCTTTCTAAGAATCCTCCTAGGTCCGTTCTTATCCTAATAATTTCTGTTTTTATGACATTTTCCATCCTCAGCAACATCGCATTCATCTCTGCCTTCGTTGGCGGTTGTGTATCCTGGCCTAGCTCTTCTAATCTGCTATGCTCGTGTTCACTTTCTAATGTTGTTTCTCCTTTAGAGCGATTCGAGCTGCCTTCCCCCGTTTTAGTCTCGTTCTTCTTTTTTTCAGTTTTTTTACAAGTCCAGGACTTTTGGGGTTCCCCTCTTGGGTCATATACTGCTGTATTGAGCTGGTCCCTGCGTTACTTTTAGGTGCTTTTGAGGCAACGCCTCTCGTAGGTCTATTCATCTTGTTTTTGTTTGTAGGTCTGATTCTCTTCCCCAGTTTGAGGGTATTGAGGTGTTTTATCACGTCCCAACTCTGCCAACTGCTCAAGAACCTGGGGAACCTTATATGTATTTTTCCCCTCTGGCACTCTGGCCGTGGTGGCTGTTGTTGACTCGGTACAGAGAAGGGGACCAAGTATGCAGAGTATACTGATCCTACTGAGGTAATAACAGGATACACATCCACCTCTTGGCTATTTGGACCTGATATGGAGGAGTTGGTTAACTTATTTCCCTCTGGTCATTACTCAGCTTCCAAGTTTAATCAGTAATGCTATGGCTTACAGGGTTAACAGTGCAACGAAAGATACCCCCTATATATATATATATATATATATATATATATATATATGTACTATATATATATATATATATGTCCGTCTATTTTAATCAGATGATGTGATGACACTGTCTGTCCCTTACTATTTAGGATCCTCCAGGTCTCAGAATATTTAAATGTATATAAATATTATTGTGTTGTTGTTTTATTGTATACTATGAAGTGACACTGACCCAGCGTATAGGGCGTTTATATCCCCTAGGCTTCCACAGCACTTCCACTCTATTTACGCTATTTGCTCCGCAAGCTGGCCCTGTACAGTTTGGTACAGTTCTATTCCATGAGGGCAAAGGGCCTGACTCTTACAATATGCCATTCAGCAGAGAATAAATTAGAGTGTGAGAGCAAATGGTCCGCTTTGCTGACCCGTGTATCATGGTCCCCAGTTATTTCACTGATTACTTCACAAGTCACAAGTCAAATAAAATGTTCACTATCTGTTCTTCCACAAAACATGCCCGAGTAGAATTGATAGATAGACATTGTAATGCGTTACACAAGGAATCACCTTGAAACTGAGAAAGAGCGTACTCACAAGGGGGTGGTGGGAATGGGGGGGGGGGGAAGACCCGACCTAACTCGGCTCAACTGAGCGCCTCACCGATCCTTTAGTCTCTCTCCCGACCCACCGCAGGGCAGCTCAGCTCCGAGGGGATTCCGGGATATCTCGGTAGAAGCCCCGCTGACTCTCACACTGCGTGTCGTCTGCTCAGTCTGCTGCGCAACACTCTGCCATCCAGTGCAGCGCAGAGTATTTGCTTAGGGGATCGTGAGGCGGTGAAGACTCCTTCGACGTGGTGCATAGGGACTCGCTCACATGCAGAGTCCCCCAGATATGTCGGGTCTTGGGCGGGGATGAGGCTCCCGCACGGTCCTCGCAGCACCCCAGCCTCTCACGCTGCTGTCTGCTGGTCCGCTGATGGAAGCGTCGGAGAATCGGTGCGGCGAGAGCCGCTTGCAGCCATGGAGCTATCCGGCACCTCCCACCCTCACACACATCACGTCCTTATAGCGTGTGTGTATCTTCAACTTCCAACACACTTTTGGGTGTTTTGGATGCTTGGACCCAGCGGTGTAACAGCAGCCTGATGCCGCGTACGCACGGTCGGAATTTCCAACAGAAAAAGTCGGATGGGAGCTTTTCGTCGGGACATTCCGACCGTGTGTACGCCCCATATGACTTTTTCTGTCGGAATTCCGATGGAGGTTTTACCGCTGGAAAGTCCGACCGTGTGTACGCAGCATAAGCAGTCCATGCTACTGCTATGGGGCCTGGGATAGGAAGGGGGCCCCCCATTAGAGAGGCTGGTGCAGGAAAACCAAGCTGTGAAGTCTCCAGTGTAGAAGGGATGAAATCAGACCCTCAAGATCAGGGGTCTCCAAACTTTTCAAACAAAGGGCCAGTTTTTTCGCCTTAAGACTTTAGGAGGGCCGAATTGTGGCCAGCGGAGACAGCAAATGTCCTGGGCCCAGCATCGCTGACAATAAATATGGCCCCAAGGTTGGTCTCAGGAGGAGTAGTGCCCCTATTATTAGGAGGAATAGTATCCCATCATTGGTATCAGTGGGAGAAATGGTGCCCCCTTGTTGGCGTTAGTGGGAGGACTAGTGCCCCAAGGGCCAGGTAAAGGCTAGTAAAGGGCCACATCTGGCCCTCGGGCCGCAGTTTGGAAACCCCTGCTCAAGATCATCACTAGTCACAGATCTGTGCAATAAGAAGCATGTGATTGGCTGTCTTAGCAGTGCAGATTTAGGGTTCATGTACTCAAGACATTTTCCATGCCTAGTATAAATTTTCACCACTTATGAGGCCCCCTACCCCACCAACCCCCAGTGCATAGGAAAGCACCGGGGAATTTACGCTAGGCATGGGAAATGCCTAAAAAAAAATCCCCATGTGCACAAACTCTTATTTTCCTCGGAGCTTCATCTACAGACATAATTATTCCCATACAGTGTGCCTGACATTGCCACAATGAGCAAAGTCTCTCCTCAGCTGGAACCTGATAGGACAGCTGAGATTTGTGATTACTTCAAAAAAGCATAAAGATACCAGAGTCTAAAGAAGATTCTACAGTGAAACCTCGGAATTGCGAGTAATGTGGTTAACGAGCGCTTCGCAATCATTTTTTTTTACTCGGTTTGCAAGTGTTGTCTCGCAAAACAAGCAGGATTCAAGCCACAGCGGTGTGCAATACCGCATTTGGCCTGAGGTGGGGGGGGGGCGCTGGAGCGGAGCCGATCGTAAATACTCCATTCCCCAGCCTTTTCGAGTTCAGCCGAGCTTTTCCCAAGCCTTTCCAAGTATTTTTGAGGCTCTCTGGTGCCCCCCCCCCCCACCTCTGGCCACATGCGGTATTGCATGTTTGAGAAGTCAATGCGGAACAAATTGTTTTCGTTTCCATTGACTTCTATGAGGAAACTCGCTTTGATATGTGAGTACTTTGGATTACGAGCATTCTCCTGGAACAGATTATGCTCGTAATCCAATGTTCCACTGTATTAGGAATATAGGGCCAGATTCACAGCGGAGATATGACGGAGTATCTCCTGATACTCCGTCGTATCTCTCAGAGTATCTATGCGACTGATTCATAGAACCAGTTACGCATAGATAGCCAGAAGATCCGACAGGTGTAATTGTTTTACACTGTCGGATCTTAGGATGCAATACCGTGGCCGCCGCTGGGGGGAGTTCGCGTCGTAAACCAGCGTCGGGTATGCAAATTAGGAGTTACAACGATTCCCGACGGATTTTCGCGTTCGCTACGTCGCCGCTAGTCTAGTTTCCCGTCGCAAAGTTAGTATTTTTTTTTGGTGCCTTAACTTTACACAGCACACGTATGTGCTGTATAAAGTATGGCCGTAGTTCCCGCGTCGAAATTTAAAAAATAACGTTGTTTGCGCAAGCCGTCCAGGAATACGGAATTACGCTACGCGCGTCGCCGTTCGAAAAAATGACGTCACGGCGCGCAAAGCACGGCGGGAGTTCGGAAACGGAGCATGCACGGTAGGTCCGGCGCGGGAGCGCGCCTAATTTAAATGGCACACGCCCAGATGGAGGCCGCCGGCCTAGGTTTTCATTGCAAGTGCTTGGTGAATCAGGCACTTGCGATGAAAACTTGCGGCGGTGTAACGTTACGCCGACGCAATTCTTCATGAATCTGGCCCATAGAGTAATTGTATGCGAGAGTATTATTATTATTATTATTATTATTATTAGAGGTGCACCGAAATGGAAATTTCAGAAACGATACAAAACCGAAATAAAACAAAAATGTCAGGCCGAAACCGAAACCGAAAATGACTTTTCTTCTTTTTTAAATAATTGTATGTTAAAACATACACTCACTGTGCCCCCAATTGCTGCCTCACTGTGCCCCCAATTGCCGCCTCTTGTTTCTTTTTTTTTCTTTTATTACTTTATCACTTTTTTTTTTTGTAGCTTGTCGTTTTACTTTTTTTTTTTGTATAATTTTCTTATTTTTAATATTATTTTTCTTATTCTTTACTTTTTAATTACTTATTTTATTAATTTAATTATTATTTCTTATTTTTTTTTTTTTTTACACTTAACTTTATTGCTATCACACAGGAGAAAATAATTTCCTGTGTGATAGCAATTGGAGGTGACAGGTTCTCTTTATTAACCCTGTCACCTCAGGAGTGGATTGGATCAGGGACAGTAGCCAAACTAGACAGCCGGGGGGAGGAGGAGGGGGGGCGGGGGACAGAGTCCCGAAGATATAGCCAGCCGGAGGGAGGTATGTGATGTAGGGGGGGGGGGATGGATGGCTGCTAGAAAAGAAAGCAACTCACCGTATGCTGAAACTGTCTCCGCTCTGCTCGCACACACCCCCGCCTCCTCCTAACCCCACACATCTCAGCATTAGACCGGCATTCTGTTTATCACAGCATGGTTAGGAGCAGGCGGGGCTGTGTGCGAGCAGAGCGGAGACAATTTCAGTGGCCTGGATTCAAGAAGCAATTGCGCCTGTGTAACCATAGTTACACAGCGCAATTGCTTACTTGCCCCGGCGTAACGAATGCTCCTGATTCAGGAACCTCGTTACGCCGACTGCAGCCTAAGATATGCGCGGCATGAGGCTCTTATGCCCGCATATCTTAGGCTGCATTCTTGCGATGGCCGCTAGGTGGCATTCCCGTTGTGCTCAGCGTATAGTATGCAAATTGCATACTAACGCCGATTCACAACGTTACGCGAGCCCTGCGTACGCAGTTTACGTCGTTTCCGTACGGCGGTTTTCGCGTAAGGCTGCCCCTGCTATTAGCAGGGGCAGCCAATGTTACGTATACCCGTCGTTCCCGCGTCGCGAAATTTCAAATTTACGTAGTTTGCGTAAGTGATTCGTGAATGGCGCTGGACGCCATTCACGTTCACTTTGAAGCAAATGACGTTCTTGCGACGTCATTTGCCGCAATGCACGTCGGGAAAGTTTCCCGACGGAGCATGCGCTCTACGATCGGCGCGGGAACGCGCCTAATTTAAATGATTCCCGCCCCCTACGGGATCATTTGAATTGCGCGCGCTTACGCCGGGCATTTTGCCGGCGCGCCCACGCAATTTACGGAGCTACTGCTCCGTGAATCAAGGGCAGCGCAGTAAATTTGCAGGGGCGCAGGGCAAAAATGTTGCCCTGCGCCTCCGTAAAAAAAGCGCAAATCTAACTGAATCCAGCCCAGTGTGTTTTACCGCTCTGCAGCCACTATTATCGGCAATTTTAAAGCTGTTTCGGCATGTCCCCAAAACAGCTGTTTTCGGCCGATATGTATCGGCCACCGATATATCGGCGCATCCCTAATTATTATTATAGTATTAGGCTAAGTTCACACTGGCATTGAGGGCAGGCGTTTCAGAGGTGTTTGACAGGCGTTAAAGACGCCCCGCAAACGCCTATGCACGAGACACAATACACAGCACATAGTGCTGTTCACACTAAACTTTAGCGTTGCGTTGCTTCAAAATTCTAAGCCTCGTGTCAAGTCAGGAGGCGTTTGAAGCCTTTTAACGCCTCCCATTTGAGTCTATGGTAAAGCTCCGGCAGGCGTTTTGAGCGCAGTTTTGGCGCGGTTGCGGCACGTTAAAGTTAGTTTATTTCGGTCACTTTCCAATGTGGAGCAGTTTTAATACCCCCTGACGCTCTTCAAATACTACGAAACCGCCCATAGGGCGTTTAGGAAGCGTTTTTTAACGCTTGTAAAACTTTCCATTCTAAAGCTCATTGACGCCTGTCTGACGCCCATACTAACGCCATAGGAGCGTTTGTTGAGCGTCAGAAATTTTGTCAAGTGTGAACAAGCCCTAAGTATTAAGGTATTATAGTATTAGTATTTTTTTTATTATTATTATACAGAATTTATATAGGAGGACCGTGGTCCTGAGAGCTTACAATCTAAAAGGTGGGAGGAAGTGATACAAAACGGTAATAACTGGGAGTGCACGATAGAAAAAATGTATTTAGTGAAGGTAATAATTTTTTTTCGTTTATATTCTTTATGTTAAAATTATTTGTTTTCAAAATTGATTTAGTATATTCAGAATCGGTTAGTATATTTCCTTTTTTTTTAAATCACTTCGAATTTCAGAAGACAGCTATATTTGTTCTAGTTTATTATATTCTAATGCAATTTATTTTCTATTTATTTTCTATTCCATTCAATTCTATTCTTTTTATTTTATTTTATATTCTTTTACTTTATTTTATTACCGTATATACTTGAGTATAAGCCGAGTTTTTCAGCACATTTTTTTGTGCTGAAAATGCCCTCCTCGGCTTATACTCGAGTCACCTTTTTGTGCCTGATTTCCCGGACTTTGTGGACCCGGTACCGACCGGCCGTAGGTCGACTGAACCCAAAACTTGGCACACATGTAACCCTACTCTTCCTCTACAAGTGTGTAAAGTTGCGGGGGACCTACGGCCGGGGAGCACCAATTTTTAAAAGTTGGGCACCCCTTCACTAGACTCCCATGTTAAACGGTAATTTCTCCGGTACATTTGGGGACCCGGTACCAGCCGGTCGTAGGTCCTCTGGACCCGAAACCTATTACAAACATGTAGCCCCAGTTCTTCTCTACAAGTGTGCCAAGTTTGCTGTCTGGGGGACCTACAGCTGGGGAGCACCGATTTTTCAAAGCCGGGCACCCCTTTTGTATACTCCCATGTTAAACGTAAGTCTAGTCATTGACACAGTGAGGCATGGGCACAGTGAGGAATGGGCACAGTGAGGCATGGGCACAGTGAGGCATGGGCACAGTGAGGCATGCAGATGGACACCCTAGGCTTATACTCGAGTCTAGAGGTCGACCGATATGGGTTTTTCTCTGGCCGATACCGATGCCGATATTTAGAATTTGGGGCGGCCGATGGCCGATATATGATGCCGATTTTTGCGGCCGATATTTTAGGCCGATTTTTTTTTTTTGGCAGGTGGCGCTAATTGGCACTGGCAGATTGCACTGGATGGAACCAATTGGCAAAAGCAGATGGCACTGATTGGCAGGTGGCACTGAATGGCACTGGCAGGTGGCACTGGTTGGCACGTGGCACTAAGGTGGCGTTGGCACTGGCAGGTGGCACTAATTGGCACTGGCAGGTGGCACTAATTGGCACTGGTAGGTGGCACTAATTGGCACTGGCAGGTGGCACTAATTGGCACGTGGCACTGGATGGTACTGGCAGGTGGCACTAATTGGCAATAGTTAGCACTGGCAGATGGCACTGGTTGGCACTGGCAGGTGGCACTAATTGGCAGGTGGCACTGGATGGCCTTGGCAGGTGGCACTAGTTGGCACTAGCAGGTGGCACTGGATGGCACTGGCAGATGGCACTGGGTGGCATTGGCAGGTGGCACTGGGTGGCATTGGCAGGTGGCACTGGGTGGCATTGGCAGGTGGCACTGGATGGCATTAGCAGGTGACACTGGATGGCGTTGCCACTGGCAGGTGGCACTGGATGGCATTGACAGGTGGCACTGAATAGCATTAACAGATGGCACTAGTTGGCATTGGCAGGTGGCACTAGTTGGCATGGCATTGGCAGGTGGCACTGGATGGCATTGGCAGGTGACACTGGCTGGTTGGCATTAGCAGATGGCACTGGCAGGTTTCACAGCACATAATGTAGCGGATAATGTGTGAAACTCTCTATACAGTTTCACAACTGCTGCAGAGAGAAAGAGGAGCTCAGATTCATTGCGATGTTGAAGTTGGGCGGGACCCGGGTTGGGCGGGGCTCAGCTGTCCACCAGCCAATGGGATATGATCATTGGCTGGATAGCTGCTGAGTCCCGCCCACCCCGGGTCCCGCCCACCTTCAACATCGCAACGAATCTGAGCTCCTCTTTCTCTCTGCAGCAGTTGTGAAACTGTATGAAGAGAGAGTTTCACACATTCAGCTACATTATGTGCTGTGAAACTGTGAGAGCAGAGAGAGAGAGGAGCTCAGACTCATCGTGATGTTGGAGGTGGGCGGGACCCAGCAGCTATCCAGCCAATGATCTCATCCCATTGGCTGGTGTTGGACAGCTGAGTCCCGCCCACCCCGGGTCCCGCCCACCCCGACATCAGTCCGACAGCTCCATTCTCCTTCACACACACGGCACTGCTCTGCAGACAGTGTGGAGAAGGGAGGGGGAACCCCATGTTCCTCCTTCCTTCTCCACACTCTGCTGATGCAGATCTGCTAAATATCGGCCACATTTGGATAATAATCGGCCGATGCCGATTTTTCCAAAATGACTGAATATCGGCCCGATATATCGGCCGGCCGATATATCGGTCGACCTCTACTCGAGTCAATACGTTTTCCCAGTTTTTTGTGGTAAAATTAGGTGCCTCGGCTTATATTTGAGTACAGTATATTCTTTTATTGTACATTCAATTTTATTTTCCATTATTTTATTTTATTTTATTATATTCCTTTATTTTCTATTCTATTTTATTATTTTCCATTTTATAAAGCAGCCTAAGCAGGAATCATCATCTTGTTTCACTTTTATATCTTACTCTATTTTTTGCAATTTTCTAATTTGTTCGTTCAGTTAATAATTTCATTTTGTCATATTCGTTACGTTTGTTTTCAAATTTATTTTGTATATTTGAAATCCACTTGAATTTCAGAAAACAGCTAGATTTGCTCTATTTTATTCAATTCTAATCTATTCTATTTTTTTTTCTATTTTATTCAAATCAATTTTGACAGGTTTAATTGTTCTATTTTATTCTTTTCTAATCTCTTTTATTATTTTTTTTGTTGCCACAAATTGAGAAAATATATAAAAAAATTAAAATAAACATGTATTAAAAAAAAGGGGACGGGGGGTTGCCTTCCAGGGCCCTATAAAAATAAAAACAAAAATTAAAAAAATAAACATTTATAAAAAAAAGGGGGGTTTGCCACATGGGACCCTGGGGACCCTGAGTCCTTTAATAAATATATATATATATATATATATATATATATATATATATATATATATATATATATATATATATATATAAGAAATAAAATAATATAAAATAATATAATTTTTTTTATAAAAAAAAGAGGGTTGCCATCCAGGGCCCTGGGGACCTCTGGGCCCTTTAATAATAATAATAATAATAATAATAATAATAATAATAATAATAATATTATTATGTGTGTGTGTGTGTGTATTGTGACAGGAAGTCAGGTAAATCTGTGGGTGTTGTCACAGACGGGACATACATTTCTGCCTTGTTTAGACAATACACCAATTGTTATTAGGCGTCGGCTGCAACAGTAGCCAGAAAAGGTCTAAGGGCGAAAACTTCAGCTGTTCAGAATGAGGCAATTAAGGCCTATATAAGTAATCCAGAGGATTACCACTAATTTGCTGCATCCTGAGGCTTTCTGAGTGAAGGAGAGCAGTAGCTAAAAGTCTTCTGAGGAGGTGAGGTGGTCATTGATTTTTCTGTGTGATAAAAATCAAAAAGAGACTATTGTTTTCTGCTGTATGACCAGCAGTGTCTGCCCAGCACTAGGCTGTGCCAGACTCCATAGATAGGTTCCTGTGTGGAAGGTAGACGCCCAAAGTGGCCAGGGTTTATTTTATGTTTGATCTTGTTTATGCTGTTTGGATGCTTGCACTTGTTTCCAGCAAGATGGAAGAATAAACCAGAAACTTTGTTTTCAACCGTCTTCGACTGCCTGTCTGTATAAATTCAGTGTGTAGTGAACCCATCCAGGGGGTCACACACCCCGCTACCGAGCTAACCCCTTACACATGGTGGAGTGCCACGGGCAGTTAAAGTAAACCAAAAATGGAGGAGATAATGAAACAGCTGGCTATAGCAAATGCAAATCAACAGCAGACGAATGCAGGTTTGCAGCGGAGTCTTGCAGCTCAACAACAGGCTCACGCAGCTCAACAACAGGCTCACCAAGAGAGCATGGCAGCTCAACAACAGGCTCACCAAGAGAGCATGGCAGCTCAACAACAGGCTCACCAAGAGAGCATGGCAGCTCAACAACAGGTTCACCAAGAGAGCATGGCAGCTCAACAACAGGCTCACGCAGCTCAACAACAGGCTCACCAAGAGAGCATGGCAGCTCAACAACAGGTTCACCAAGAGAGCATGGCAGCTCAACAACAGGCTCACGCAGCTCAACAACAGGCTCACCAAGAGAGCATGGCAGCTCAACAACAGGTTCACCAAGAGAGCATGGCAGCTCAACAACAGGCTCGCGCAGCTCAACAACAGGCTCACCAAGAGAGCATGGCAGCTCAACAACAGGCTCACGCAGCTCAACAACAGGCTCACCAAGAGAGCATGGCAGCTCAACAACAGGCTCACGCAGCTCAACAACAGGCTCACCAAGAGAGCATGGCAGCTCAACAACAGGCTCACGCAGCCCAACAACAGGCTCACCAAGAGAGCATGGCAGCTCAACAACAGGCTCACGCAGCCCAACAACAGGCTCACCAAGAGAGCATGGCAGCTCAACAACAGGCTCACGCAGCCCAACAACAGGCTCACCAAGAGAGCATGGCAGCCCAACAACAGGTTCACCAAGAGAGCCTTGCAGCTCACCGAGAGAGCATTGCAGGCTTGGAACAGAGACACCAGCAGCAAATGGAGGCCATTGTGAAACAGCTTCAGAGACAGCAGACCGAGGCCAGTAACATACCGACTTTTCGGGTAAGACACTTATTGCCAAAGATGACTGCAGATGAGGACCCTGAGATGTTTCTGACAACGTTTGAGAGAGCAGCGGAAATAGAGAGTTGGCCTAAAGAACAGTGGGCTGGACTAGTGGCCCCCCTATTATCTGGAGAAGCCCAAAAGGCATATTTTGAATTGGAGCTTGCAGACGCGAAAAACTATGATCGGTTAAAAGAGGAAATATTGGCACGTTTCGGTGTAACCCTGGATGTCCGTGCTCAGCGGGTCCACAATTGGAGTTATCAACAGAGGAAGCCACCTCGGTCGCAGATGTATGACCTCATCCATTTGGCTAGGAAATGGCTGCAGCCAGAAACTCTGTCCGGACCAAAAATTTTGGAGCGAGTAGTCATGGACAAATATCTTAGGTCTCTTCCTAACACCCTGCAGAAATGGGTGAGCCATGGTGGTCCGGAAACCGCAGACAAACTTGTAGACCTGGTCGAAAGGTACCTAACCACAGAGAATTTGTCCTCTTCCACCAGAGACGCACAGACTTTCCACCCCAAGACCAGACCTTCCCCACCTATAGGTAAGACTGCATCAAGGGATGGGGGTGGAGAGCGGGACCAAGGAGCAACTAGAGGAATTATCGGGACTACTGCTGATGCTTGGCGAGAGCGGCCTGGAAGACCACAGGAGAGGACCAGAAGGTTGATTTGTTACCGTTGCCGGGAAGAGGGACATGTAGCAGCGGTTTGCCCAGCGGGTGATGGACCCATGCCGTGTGACTTTCTGACCGAGAGACGACAGTCCCTTTTTGCAACCACATGCACTGCAGTAAAGGAAAATGAGAAACCTTTATATACAATGTGCTTAGATGGTAAAAATGTTGTGGTATTGTTGGATTCAGGTAGCCTGGTCACCTTAGTGAAAAGTGATCTAGTGGTGGGAAAAACCTTACATCCGAGGAAAATGGCTTTAGTTTGTGTACATGGGGACACACGAGAATATCCCGTGACTACGGTTTCCTTTGAAACCTCCCTCGGTAACTTGTGTCACCAGGTGGGTTTAGTTCCCAAACTTCCACATGACGCCATTGTGGGAAGGGATTTCCCAAAATTCTGGGAACTCTGGGACTGCCCAGATTCCTCGGTAGGTGGTTCTTCTGAGTCTGAACCATCTACTCCAGAAACCTCTAACTGTGAGGATTCTCCTGAGTTTCCATTCTCAGTCTTAGCAGGGGAAACACCAGTCCCTAGGGAGGAGCCGGCTACCTCAGAAGAGGAACAGAGGGCGATAGGGTTTGATGACCTCGAGGTGCACAGAGAAAATTTTGTCACTGAGCAATTGAGGGACCCCACATTGCTAAGAGCCCGGGAGAATGTAGTGAAGATAGATGGGGAGTTAGTTAACCCCGACGAGAGGGTTGCCCTCCCTTACTTCATTATTGAAAGGGACCTGTTATTTTTTTTTTTTTATACAGTCTTTTTTTTTTTAATGTATTTTGTGCGTGTACTCGAGAGAGGAGCCGGACTGCAGGAGTTGGGAGTAGGCAGGCCTCCCCCAGAGGCAATCTGCCACCTTTCTCCATGCCCCGGGTGGCAATGGGGGGTGTCTGAGGGGGTCCTCCCACACAGCCCGCCCTACCTGCTCCGCTTTGAAGCCCAACGGGGCAGAGGGACTCCCTATAAGGGAGTGAGAGGATCTAGCCCGTTCAACCAGCCCCGTTAGTCCTTCGCCTCTCTTTTTTAGAGACCGCGTGGTCAAAGTGCGTGCATGTTAACCCAATTTCGAGTGTGTGTAAGTGTGGTGGTATTTGTCGGAGGGGGGCAGGCTTACCTCGCATAGCACACCCACCGGGAGCCGGGCTGAGACCACCAAACTCAATTCATATGTAGCCGAGACCGGGATCCGAACCCCTAGCTGCAGAGGTGAATGGCTTGTCAGCGCAGTGCCAATCGAGTTGAGCCACCACAGCTCCTATGAAAGGGACCTGTTATATCGAGTGTCACAGAGGATAGAGGACACAGCAATAGACCCTCCAGCAGCCAGAAATAAAAGCCAGCAACCTCTCCCTCAACAGTAGATCCCTACCTACCAAAATAAGACCCCCCTCCCAGCAACAAAATGTTCCCCACCACTAACAATAGACCCACACACAAAAATATCCTTGTTATTGATCCCCCTAGCAGCCAGCATCTATATACCCTCCAGCACAGGCCACACCCCTTCCTATTACATACATTCCGTGCTGAAGGTACTCTAACAGCGTTACCCTGCTTTCCCGCTGAAAAAAAGCCCTGCACCCACTGATGCCCTCGAATATCAAAGATGGTGCTGGACGTCCTCCAGCCAGGAAATGAGGGTGGGGCTCTATCTGACTTGCTAGAGCTATTTGCTGACTTGCTGGAGCTTCTAATGCACAATGTGAGAAGCTCACAGTGTGCGGTGAGGAAGCAATGTCAGTCCAGGAGAGTAGCCGGTACACCTATGCGAGACTGTAGGGGGGGCTGGAGGCCAGATTTAAATATCCTGGTGCAGCCCCTGTTGGATTTCCAGGTAGGATCACATGGTTAGGTGGTTACCAGGGATGGACTGGCCATTGGGACTATAGGGAGTTTCCCGGTGGGCCGATGGCTCAGTGGGCCAGCTTCAGTGACAGCAGAACGCTGCCCCCCTCCGCTCCTCTGTCTCTCCCTTCCCACAGTGCTCACCTCCTCTCCCTCCCAGCAGCGCTCACCTGGGGGGAACAGAGAAGCAGGGAGAGGTGCAGGGGAGACAACAGAGGAGCACGGGGGAGGGGACAGACAGCTGACTCAACAGCTATGACCTGGGAGTTTCTCACTTCTGCCCAATCTTGTCCCATAGGGGGGGGGGCACTGAACTGATTCTTTGCCCCGGGTGAAATAATGTCTAGCTTCCCCACTGGTCAGGCCCGGATTTCCCACAAGGCCACTGAGGCCAGGCCTTGGGGCGGCAGGGCTCCAAGGGGCGGCAGTGGCATGGAGTCCCCCGATGCCCGGAAGATACAGTTAAGGGCGGCAAGTTATGGGGGAATCCACTCGCTCGATGTCGCTGAAATCACTTGTAAAATATGTGCTCCCGTCCGTCCTACCCTCTCCCCACATACCTCTCTCTGCTGGCTCTGTCTTCGGGACTCCGTCCTCCCCCCCCCCGGCCACCGAGTCCGTCTCCTGTCACTGCTGCCGATGTACACAGAGAGACGGGAGAGCTGTGCTCTTCCCATCTCAGCTGTGACAGGAGTTCTAGCACAGTGCTAGGACTCCTGTTTTGGAGGTGACGGGGTCAATAAAGAGAACATGTCACCTCCAATTGCTATCACACAGGAAATTGTTTTCTCCTGTATGATAGCAAAAAAGTTAAGTGCAAAAAAATTGATAAAAAATAAATAAATAATAAGAAATAATAATTAAATTAATAAAATAAAAAAGTAAAGAATAATAAGAAAATGATACAAAAATTTAAGAAAGTAAGCGACAAGCTACAAATAAATAATAAAAAAAAAAAGTGATAAAAAAGTAGAAAAACAAACAAAACATATTTGATCTAACCGTGCCGCACATTCTCCGTTGATTTGGGGGAGAGGAGGGGTCTGGTTGGCAGGGAGGGGGTGCATTGTGGAACCTGGCCTTGGGGCGGCAGGGAGAGAAAATCCGTCCCTGCCACTGGTACTGCCTATAAGAGTACCAGTACCAGCCGTTCTACTCTAATAAAGTAGAACGGCTAGTGGCTAGTGAAGGGGGAGGGGAGGCTTGGGTGGCCAGGGGGCAGGATTTGTCCGGCCGCCATGGGAGAGATCTGTCAAAGTGCCAAATTTTTGTCCCAGTCCAGCCCTGGTGGTTTGACGCCCATGGGGGGCAATACGTTTACGTAGCGGGTTTGCTTTAGTTTTGCTTTAGCGATATGACAGTCCTTCACACAACTTCTCCTTAAAAAAAAAACCCCCGATAGGTTGACATGCTCAGACATGTTGAAGTAAATGTTAAACCCAAATGTGTAAAATCTTACAGAAGCTTTAACATGTCAATGTCATTCTAAAAGTCATTTTTTTACATGAAAAAACAAGAAAACTGCGCTGCAACACAATAATCTTAAGGCAGCAGCTAACGTGCGAAGTACACAGTAAACATAAAAAACAAACAAAAAGCTGCGCCAAACTAAATAAGTAATAAACCCCTACTTAAAAAAAGCAGAGATTAGCAGAAAGTCCAAAAGAGTCCTTATGCTCATAAGCAGAAGCTACTGATGTAATTTTCAAAACATTCAAAGACATGTCTTTGAATGTTTTGAAAAATTACATCAGTAGCTTCTGCTTATGAGCATAAGGACTCTTTTGGACTTTCTGCTAATCTCTGCTTTTTTTAAGTAGGGGTTTATTACTTACCGTATTTATCGCGGTATAACGCGCTCTGGCATATACCGCGCACCCCCAAAGTGGCCCCCAATCCTGTGGGAAAAAAAGATTTTTTGTTTTTTTGTACTTACAGTTTTGATGTCTTGCGCGGCGTCCATCTGCGGCCTCGTCGGGTCCGGCGTCCTTCTGCGGCTTCGGGTGTCCTCTTCGGCGGGTCCGGCGTCCGTCTTCGGCGGGTCGGGCGTCCATCTTCGGCGGGTCGGGCGTCCATCTTCGGCGGGTCGGGCGTCCATCTTCGGCGGGTCGGGCGTCCATCTTCGGCGGGTCCGGTGTCCATCTTCGGCGGGTCCGGTGTCCATCTTCGGCGGGTCCGGCGTCCTTCGGCGGCGTCCTCCTGCTCGTTTCCCGCCACGACTTTGAATACTGCGCCCGCATATAGCGAGCGCAGTACACTCGTGAATCTTCGGGCAGGCTCGGGCGCCTCTCGCACTGACGTCCTGTACACTCAGGACGTCAGTACGAGAGGCGCCGAGACTGGCCGAAGATTCACGAGTGTACTGCGCTCGCTATATGCGGGCGCAGTATTCAAACTCATGGCGGGAAAGCGGGTATCGGCGTATATCGCGCACCCACGATTTTGCCCTGATTTTCAGGGCAAAATAGTGCGCGGTATACGCCGATAAATACGGTATTTAGTTTGGCGCAGCTTTTTGTTTGTTTTTCATTTTTTACATATTTTATTTGGTTCAATCTCAGTTTATTGTATCGAAAATGCGTAAAACATACATCACTCCTTAGGCCTCACGCACACTGGACTTTAAAACAACGTTATAAAAACGCCAGTAGCTTTGCAGTGAGTCTTTCAATGTTTTTTTAACGTTTTTGTAATAGTATTTATTAGTGTTTTTTTGCGTTTTTCCGCGTTAGCGTTTAAAAAAAATAAAATATATATATATTTTTATTTATCAACGTTTATCAGTGTTTATGAGCATTTGACGTTTTTTTTTGTGGTGAGAAAAACGACTCCTGAATGTGATTTTTGGGCGCTCAGTAAACAGCCCATGAACTCCACTGCTGATAAAGGTCCAAAAAAGTCCATGTGTGCATGGACACATAGGATAACATAGAGGGGAGTTTATGGGCCTTACAGGAGTCAGCAGGGCACAGGATAGGGTCAGCAGTTTGTAGGGCAGTGTGCAGGGGGTCAGCAGGGCAAAGGATAGGGTCAGTAGTTTGTAGGGGAATGTACAGGGGTCAGCAGGGCACAGGATAGGGTCAGCAGATTATAGGGCAGTGTACAGGGGGTCATCAGGGCAGAGGATAGGGTCAGCAGTTTTGTAGGGCAGTGTACAGGGGTCAGCAGAGCAGAGGATAGGGTCAGCAGTTTGTAGGGCAGTGTACAGGGGTCAGCAGGGCAGAGGATAGGGTCAGCAGTTTGTAGGGGAATGTACAGGGGTCAGCAGGGCACAGGATAAGGTCAGCAGTTTGTAGGGCAATGTGCAGGGGGGTCAGCAGGGCAGAGGATATGGTCAGAAGTTTGTAGGACAGTGTACATGGGGTCAGCAGGGCACAGGATAGGGTAATCCATTTGTAGGGGAGTGTACAGGGGGTCGGCAGGGCAGAGGATAGGGTCAGCAGTTTGTAGGGCAGTGTACAGGGGGTCAGCAGGGCAGAGGATCAGGTCAGCAGTTTGTAGGGCAGTGTACAGTGGTCAGCAGAGCAAAGGATAGGGTCAGCAGTTTGTAGGGGAGTTTACAGGGGGTCAGCAGGGCAGAGGATAGGGTGAGCAGATTGTAGGGCAGTGTGCAGTGGGTCAGCAGGGCAGAGGATAGGGTCAGCAGTTTGTAGGGGAATGTACAGGGGTCAGCAGGGCACAGGATAGGGTCAGCAGATTATAGGGCAGTGTACAGGGGGTCAGCAGGGCAGAGGATCAGGTCAGCAGTTTGTAGGGCAGTGTACAGCAGTCAGCAGAGCAAAGGATAGGGTCAGCAGTTTGTAGGGGAGTGTACAGGGGGTCAGCAGGGCAGAGGATAGGGTCAGCAGTTTGTAGGGCAGTGTGCAGCGGGTCAGCAGGGCAGAGGATAGGGTCAGCAGTTTGTAGGGGAATGTACAGGGGTCAGCAGGGCACAGGATAGGGTCAGCAGATTATAGGGCAGTGTACAGGGGGTCAGCAGGGCTGAGGATAGGGTGAGCAGATTGTAGGGCAGTGTACAGCAGGGCACAGGATAGGGTCAGCAGTTTGTAGGGCAATGTGCAGGGGGTCAGCAGGGCACAGGATAGGGTCAGCAGTTTGTAGGGCAGTGTACAGGGGGTCAGCAGGGCAGAGGATCAGGTCAACAGTTTGTAGGGCAGTGTACAGTGGTCAGCAGAGCACAGGATAGGGTCAGCAGTTTGTAGGGCAGTGTACAGCAGTCAGCAGAGCAAAGGATAGGGTCAGCAGTTTGTAGGGGAGTGTACAGGGGGTCAGCAGGGCAGAGGATAGGGTCAGCAGTTTGTAGGGCAGTGTGCAGCGGGTCAGCAGTTTGTAGGGGAATGTACAGGGGTCAGCAGGGCACAGGATAGGGTCAGCAGTGTACAGGGGGTCAGCAGGGCCGAGGATAGAGTGAGCAGATTGTAGGGCAGTGTACAGCAGGGCACAGGATAGGGTCAGCAGATTATAGGGCAGTGTACAGGGGGTCAGCAGGGCCGAGGATAGGGTGAGCAGATTGTAGGGCAGTGTACAGCAGGGCACAGGATAGGGTCAGCAGATTATAGGGCAGGGTACAGGGGGTCAGCAGGGCTGAGGATAGGGTGAGCAGATTGTAGGGCAGTGTACAGCAGGGCACAGGATAGGGTCAGCAGTTTGTAGGGCAATGTGCAGGGGGTCAGCAGGGCAGAGGATAGGGTCAGCAGTTTGAAGGGCAATGTACAGGCTGTCAGCAGGGCACAGGATAGGGTCAGCAGTTTGTAGGGCAGTGTGCAGGGGGTCAGCAGGGCAGAGGGTAGGGTGAGCAGATTGTAGGGCAGTGTGCAGGGAGTCAACAGTATGAAGGACAATGTACAGGCTGTCAGCAGGGCACAGGATAGGGTCAGCAGTTTGTAGGGGAATGTACAGGGGTCAGCAGGGCACAGGATAAGGTCAGCAGTTTGTAGGGCAATGTGCAGGGGGGTCAGCAGGGCAGAGGATATGGTCAGAAGTTTGTAGGACAGTGTACATGGGGTCAGCAGGGCACAGGATAGGGTAATCCATTTGTAGGGGAGTGTACAGGGGGTCATCAGGGCAGAGGATAGGGTCAGCAGTTTTGTAGGGCAGTGTACAGGGGTCAGCAGAGCAGAGGATAGGGTCAGCAGTTTGTAGGGCAGTGTACAGGGGTCAGCAGGGCAGAGGATAGGGTCAGCAGTTTGTAGGGGAATGTACAGGGGTCAGCAGGGCACAGGATAAGGTCAGCAGTTTGTAGGGCAATGTGCAGGGGGGTCAGCAGGGCAGAGGATATGGTCAGAAGTTTGTAGGACAGTGTACATGGGGTCAGCAGGGCACAGGATAGGGTAATCCATTTGTAGGGGAGTGTACAGGGGGTCGGCAGGGCAGAGGATAGGGTCAGCAGTTTGTAGGGCAGTGTACAGGGGGTCAGCAGGGCAGAGGATCAGGTCAGCAGTTTGTAGGGCAGTGTACAGTGGTCAGCAGAGCAAAGGATAGGGTCAGCAGTTTGTAGGGGAGTTTACAGGGGGTCAGCAGGGCAGAGGATAGGGTGAGCAGATTGTAGGGCAGTGTGCAGTGGGTCAGCAGGGCAGAGGATAGGGTCAGCAGTTTGTAGGGGAATGTACAGGGGTCAGCAGGGCACAGGATAGGGTCAGCAGATTATAGGGCAGTGTACAGGGGGTCAGCAGGGCAGAGGATCAGGTCAGCAGTTTGTAGGGCAGTGTACAGCAGTCAGCAGAGCAAAGGATAGGGTCAGCAGTTTGTAGGGGAGTGTACAGGGGGTCAGCAGGGCAGAGGATAGGGTCAGCAGTTTGTAGGGCAGTGTGCAGCGGGTCAGCAGGGCAGAGGATAGGGTCAGCAGTTTGTAGGGGAATGTACAGGGGTCAGCAGGGCACAGGATAGGGTCAGCAGATTATAGGGCAGTGTACAGGGGGTCAGCAGGGCTGAGGATAGGGTGAGCAGATTGTAGGGCAGTGTACAGCAGGGCACAGGATAGGGTCAGCAGTTTGTAGGGCAATGTGCAGGGGGTCAGCAGGGCACAGGATAGGGTCAGCAGTTTGTAGGGCAGTGTACAGGGGGTCAGCAGGGCAGAGGATCAGGTCAACAGTTTGTAGGGCAGTGTACAGTGGTCAGCAGAGCACAGGATAGGGTCAGCAGTTTGTAGGGCAGTGTACAGCAGTCAGCAGAGCAAAGGATAGGGTCAGCAGTTTGTAGGGGAGTGTACAGGGGGTCAGCAGGGCAGAGGATAGGGTCAGCAGTTTGTAGGGCAGTGTGCAGCGGGTCAGCAGTTTGTAGGGGAATGTACAGGGGTCAGCAGGGCACAGGATAGGGTCAGCAGTGTACAGGGGGTCAGCAGGGCCGAGGATAGAGTGAGCAGATTGTAGGGCAGTGTACAGCAGGGCACAGGATAGGGTCAGCAGATTATAGGGCAGTGTACAGGGGGTCAGCAGGGCCGAGGATAGGGTGAGCAGATTGTAGGGCAGTGTACAGCAGGGCACAGGATAGGGTCAGCAGATTATAGGGCAGGGTACAGGGGGTCAGCAGGGCTGAGGATAGGGTGAGCAGATTGTAGGGCAGTGTACAGCAGGGCACAGGATAGGGTCAGCAGTTTGTAGGGCAATGTGCAGGGGGTCAGCAGGGCAGAGGATAGGGTCAGCAGTTTGAAGGGCAATGTACAGGCTGTCAGCAGGGCACAGGATAGGGTCAGCAGTTTGTAGGGCAGTGTGCAGGGGGTCAGCAGGGCAGAGGGTAGGGTGAGCAGATTGTAGGGCAGTGTGCAGGGAGTCAACAGTATGAAGGACAATGTACAGGCTGTCAGCAGGGCACAGGATAGGGTCAGCAGTTTGTAGGGCAGTGTGCAGGGGGTCAGCAGGGCAGAGGATAGGGTCAGCAGTTTGAAGGACAGTGTACAGGGGGTCAGCAAGGCAGAGGATAGGGTGAGCAGATTGTAGGGCGGTGTGCAGGGGGTCAGCAGGGCAGAGGATAGGGTCAGCAGTTTGTAGGACAGTGTACAGGGGGTCAGCAAGGCAGAGGATAGGGTGAGCAGATTGTAGGGCAGTGTGCAGGGGGTCAGCAGGGCAGAGGATAGGGTGAGCAGATTGTAGGGCAGTGTGCAGGGGGTCAGCAGGGCAGAGGATAGGGTGAGCAGATTGTAGGGCAGTGTGCAGGGGGTCAGCAAGGCAGAGGATAGGGTGAGCAGATTGTAGGGCAGTGTACAGGGGTCAGCAGGGCACAGATTATATTGGTTGCGTTGTAGCACACATCAAATACAATGGTGAGAACGGGTCCAAGGAGAGCAGCAACCAAAGTCCTTCTTCATAAAGTCACATTGTAACTCCAGGAAAGTCATTTGTTTCATTTTCTAAACGACATTTTGTGGTAATTAGCTCATACATATTTACTGGCACAGGTTGGGTAATTCGGGACTTTCCTAAAGGAACTTCCACCAACGTTGTGCACAGGAAAAAAACAAAAGTCACGTTCCATTACAACGTACATCTACACCTTCATGTATCTGTGTGCAAGTGTCAGGACTGGGGACTTTTCTGACGATCGGGATTCTGCTTTGGTGCCAAAAGATCCCCTTAATCATCCTGTTAATTGTTAACTCGGATCTAAGCCATGATGTCTGCGTGGACTGCACTAATGAAATTGTTACAATGGAACTCCAACCAAACTTCTTCTTCAGTAATGGTCGTGTACACTCAGTTGAGGTTAAGGGAGGTTTTTTGAAGGCAGATAAATCACGTGCATGATTCTAGTTTACCGGCATTTTCAAATGTCAAACGCTGTGCAAAAATAAGGATACAGCGTTAAGCTGCGCTTTTAGCCCATTGATTTGAATGTAAGTTGCATCCAAATCGGATCATCATGATCCGACTTGTGGTGTGACTTGGGCTCT
This sequence comes from Rana temporaria, assembly GCF_905171775.1. NCBI lineage: Eukaryota > Metazoa > Chordata > Amphibia > Anura > Ranidae > Rana > Rana temporaria. The sequence goes on along the minus strand of NC_053489.1, from coordinate 7,798,197 downwards.
AAAGATCTTGAAAGGGGAACCCCATGCCAAAACTCGCACTCGCTGGGATTACCAGTGGAGAAGCATGAAGGCGGATCATTAGTGGAGAGTCATAAAACAGGGGGATTACCTGTAGAGAGGCAGGGGGCAGGAGGATCACCAATAGAGAGGCAGAATAAAGGTGAATCATGAGTGGAGAGGCAGAGGGCAGGGGGATCACCTGAGGAGAGGCAAATGGCAGAGGGATTACCTGTGGAGAGGCAGGGGACAGGGGATCACTAGTGGAGAGGCAGAGGATGGGGGGATTACCTGTGGAGAGGCAGAGGATGGGGGGATTACCTGTGGAGAGGCAGAGGACAGGGGGATCACCAGTAGAGAGGCAGAGGGATCACCAGTGGAGAGGCAGAGGGCAGGGGGATCACCAGTGGAGAGGCAGAGGGCAGGGGGATCACCAGTGAAGAGGCAGAGGGATCACCAGTGGAGAGGTAGAGGATGGGGGGTTACCTGTAGAGAGGCAGGGGGCATGAGGATCACCAATAGAGAAGCAGAATAAAGGTGGATCACCAGTGGAGAGGCAGGGGACGAGGGACTACCCATGAGGAGGCAGAGGGCAGGGTGGTCACCAGTTTAGAGTCAGAACAAATACAGATCACCAGTAGAGAGCGAAAGGACAGGGGGATCGCCAGTGGAGAGGCAGAGGACAGAGGATCACTAGTGGAGAGGCAGAGGACAGGGGATCGCCAGTGGAGAGGCAGAGGACAGGGGATCACTAGTGGAGAGGCAGAGGACAGGGGATCGCCAGTGGAGAGGCAGAGGACAGGGGAATGTCAGTGGAGAGGCAGGGGACATGGGATCACCAATGGAGAGACAGAGGACAGGGGGGTCATCAGTGGAGAGGCAGAGGACAGGGGGATCACCAGTGGAGAGGCAAAGGACAGGGGGGGTCAACAGTGGAGAGGCAGAGGACAGGGGATCACCAGTGGAGAGGCAGAGGACAGGGGGGGTCACCAGTGGAGAGGCAGAGGACAGGAGGATCACCAGTGGAGAGGCAGAGGACAGGGGGGTCACCAGTGGAGAGGCAGAGGACAGGGGGATCGCCAGTGGAGAGGCAGAGGACAGGGGGGGTCACCAGTGGAGAGGCAGAGGACAGGGAGGGTCACCAGTGGAGAGGCAGAGGACAGGGGGGTCACCAGTGGAGAGGCAGAGGACAGGGGGGTCACCAGTGGAGAGGCAGAGGACAGGGGGGTCACCAATAGAGAGGCAGAGGACGGGGATCACCGGTGGAGAGGCAGAGGACAAAAGTCTGGAGGACGGTAAACTGGCCCTTTGTTTGAAAAGTTTGGTAGACTCCCCGCTATAGACAATCACCAGTGCCCACAGCAGACCTCTTGAGAGTTAGATATGATATCTCCAACACCTGCCTGCTCCTGAAGAAGTGGACTGAGTTTGAAGAAACGCGTTGAGCTAGAACACATACTATATGATTGAAAATGTTTGAAATCATGTGGTGGATATGAATGGGTGTAATATCATGACATGTATTCATCAGATGGAGGTGGTTGAGAGATAACTAAAAGTTATCAAAAGTTTTTAAAACTGTTGGCACCATATAAATCTAGCTAGGTGAAAATAAGGAAGAAAACACAATAATAAAAAAAAAAACTAATACAATCACCACATCTGAGGTCATGCAGTCCTGTGGATTTATAGGGCTGTTACTTTTCTCTAATTTGTGGCATTGTGTGGGTTGCAGTGGGACGTACGGAGGTGACCACTTACTACATTTATCGCTCTACTGGCTCCTCAGTGCTGTTCCCAGGACTGGAGTCCGGTACGGTGGAGTTCAATGATGGAATGATACACGAGCTGAGGAAGATCGGCGGGACTGAAAAATGGCTGGCCCAGTACCACGGAGGGGCCATGACCCACAGTGCCTACACCACACGTGGCCAGTTCTTCCACCAAAATAAGTCTTTTCTGCTGGAACGTCTGACAAAGGAAGACAGCGGGGTGTACGAGCAACGGGTGAATCATGTGACTCTGATCCAAGTCTTCCTCCGCGTGATTGGTGAGTGTCGACGTGTGTTATAATAAAAGAGATGAGTTATTCAATTGTTTTTTTTTTTTAGATATCAAGTATATTTTATAAGAAGGTGTAACTAGGTTTCTTCTAATATGATCTGTTTCAAGTACAACTTTATGCATTGACATACCTACATAGACTCAGTTTTCCAGACAACTTAGTCACCTGCTGACTTGGCACCATCCACAGGCCGCATAACTCTACGATAGGAGGAAGGAGGAAGAGGACGTTTTTACAGTATTGGAAAGTGTAAGAAGTCAACAGTTTTCCTAATTCCTGTCTCTGCAAAGAACTAATGCTATCTTAGGCAAGATTACTGTTATGGGCAGTGTCATCTTAAGAGCATTATAGGCCCCCGGGCAATACTGTGCACTGGGGCCCTGTCTACACAATCACGCACAAGAATTTACTGACAAAAATCATAAAATTTACTGGCAGAACCACGTCATTTACTGCCACTGCAAAAAAATTACAGTTTTCAGTGCCAAACAATGCAAATGTCAATATTTAAACTATAAACATATAGATAGTGCTATTGGCAATGTGTTTAAGTTAAACAAAAGTAAAAAAAAAAAATTGTCTTTATTGACATGAAGGTCAGGTTACTATAACCCAGCCAGCACAGAGTTTCCTCTTACATCAGAGTCTGCAGGATTCCCCCTTACAGTAAAAGGGAACTCTTATGTAAAGGTGGGAACGCTGCAGATCATGATCTAAGGGGGGAACTCTGATGTGGAGACCAGAGACCACCTTATATCAGAGTGCACTGCTTTCTCTTTCCCACTTACATCAGGGTCCGCAGACTGAGTTCCCCCTTGCATTGTAAGGGGGTATCCTGCAGACTCTGATGTAAAGGGGAACTCTGATGTGGGGGGCACTCTGGTGACCAGAGACCACCTTCCGTAGAGTAAATACACTAAGGTAAGGGGGGGTCACTAATATAGGAGGGGGAACCTTTATATCAGTGCCCCCTTACATTTTTGCATTCACTCCCCCATTACATCAGAAACCCCACCGCACTTGTGGAGGACTGGATCTTCTCTGTGATTTCCGCAAACTGGGCATGGTCAGTTCTAAACCGTCACTCTGCACAATTTTTTACTGGGGTTGCTGGGCAGCCGGTGGGGCCCCCCAGGCAAGCGGGGCCCCCGGGCAACTGCCCAGCGTGCCCAATGGAAAAGATGGCCCTGGTTATGGGGACAGTCTAGCTAGGACTGAACTAACTAGCATTAGACGGTGAGGGAGTTTCATGACTCTGCAGTAATATTTTCATGCCCTGTCTGTCTCTTATCTGCTCTGTGTATCAGCCTTAGGGCTTGCACTCTCACACCTGCATGGTTAAGTAATGGTAAAGTAATCTTTCCTCAGTGTGGCTCCACCCTAGCCTCAACATGAACCACTATTTAACACTGTATTCTCCAAGCCTGCCTTGACGAGCAATATTGTGTGTTTGGCAGGGAAATTATGGGGCCCCTTACACAGCTTCAGACATGGGCCCTCCTGGAGCAGGGAACCAAGAGGGGGGGGGGGGGCGGGGGCTGCCGCAAATTGAGAAGCGGGGGGGGGGGGGGCCTTTACAAAAAAAAAAAAGAAATAAAGAAATATATATATATATAAAAAAAAAAGTAGCCATCCGGGGCCGTGGGGGCCTCTGGGCCCTTTAACAAAAAGACATCAAAAATATATATATTTTTTTAAAAGGAGGGTTGCCATCTGGGGCCCTGGGGACCTCTGAGCCCTTTAATAATAATAAAAAGAAACCTCTGGGCTCTTTAATAAAAAAAAATAAAAAAAAAAATATAAAAACAATAAATAAACATTTATAAAAAAATAAATATATATATAAAAATAAAAAATTAAAAAATATTTAAAAAATATTTTTTTTTATATAAAAAAGGGGGGTTGTCATTCGGGGCCCTGGGGACCTCTGGGCTTTTTAATAATAAAAAAAGAAACCTCTGGGCTCTTTAATAAAAAAAACAAAAATATATATATATAAAAACAATAAATAAACATTTATAAAAAAAATATATATATAAAAATATAACATTTTATATAAAAAAGGGGGGTTGTCATTCGGGGCCCTGGGGATCTCGGGGCCCCTGGGGACCTCCGCACCTCTAAAAAAAAAAAAAAATTGTCCCTTTAATAAAAAATAAAATAAAAATATATTAAAATATATATATATATATATATAAAAAAAGGGGGGGGTTGCCATCTGGGGCCCTGTGGGTTTCCGGGCCCCTTACAGGTGTACTGCCTGTACCCCCCTGATGGCGGCCCTGGTGTTTGGTGTACTGTCTCCTGCTTGCCATGTGCTCTGCGTCTGTCTCTGTTATTGAACTTGGATTGTTCTCTGACTATCCCTGCCTGCTTGTTACCCTGACCTTTGGCGTGTTCTCTGTCTATCCTTGTCTGCTAGTTGCCCCAACCTTTGGCTTATCTCCTGACTATCCCTTGTTGTCCTGGGCTGCTGCTTCCTCTCTATCCTCCTGTAGCCTACCGTGAGCTGGGAGACCCTGGGGGCCGTGACCTGGAGCCAATTGCAGCGCAGTCCATCCTCACCACTAGAGGCTCTGGTGAACACCTGCTGGCTCTTAGATGCCGCGCCCCAGGGGAATCTATGTTCTAGCTCCCAGTGGGATCTGTAATGGTGCTCCAGTGGACCTGCCTTCAGTGCCCATCAATGCCGCCTATCAGTGCCACCTATCAGTTCCGTCCATCAGTGCTGCCTGTCAGTGACCATCAGTGCCGACTATCAGTGGCTATCAGTGCTGCCTTTCAGTGCAGCCTCATCAGGGCCTCTTCATCAGTGTCCACCAGTGCCACCTCATCAGTGCCTATCAATGACTATCAGTGCTACCTCATCAGTGCCCATTAATGCTGCCTCAGCAGTGCCCATCAGTGTAGCCTATTTGTTCCAATCAGTGTAGCCTCATCAGAGCACACCTGTGAAAGATTGCAGTGCAATATTTTTCGTTTATTTAGCAAAAATGAAAAACCCAGAGGTGAATAAATACCATAAAAAGAAAGCTCTATTTGTGTGAAGAAAATTATAAAAATGTAATTTGGGTACAGGGTTGCATGACCGCGCAATTGTCATTGAGCGTGTGACAGCGCTGAAAATTGGCCAGGGCAGTAAAGGGATTAAAGTGCCCGGTAGGCAAGTGGTTAAAAAACTGTTTGCCCATTGCTGCACTTGAATCGCGCTTCCCTGTCTTTCTGTACTGGGTTCACACAGGAGCAGTGCAGGGAACCGCGTGCGATTCAGACAGGAATCACCACACTGTTCAAATGACATTCATTCATGTTTTATGGGCTCAAATTGCACCACAAAGGCATCCGTTTCGGGTGTCGGAGCATTTGCATGAGTACAAGTACCTGTGCAAATACTCTGCATCAGCACCGATACCGGTATTAGTTTTGGTGTAACCGTACTAACCAGTGATGACATCTTCTTGTTCCATTACCAGATCCTGTGCCACACCCAACGCTGAGAAGACAAGAAGATGACACTGGAAGTTGCCTCATACTCCTGCAGTGTTTGCACTCTGACGGGGATCAGTATAACGTCTCCTTCTTGATTGGGGGAGAAAAAATGGATGGAAATGTCTCCAAGTATTCTGATTTCAGCATTCTGCTCCTGAATGGCAGCGACCCCCAGCACTGGGGCACCTACACCTGTAATCTCAGCAACCTTATCGATTGGAAAGTATCTGGAGAGCTGCTGGTAGAACCTCAAGGTGAAATATTATTATTATTCAGGGTGCTGGTTGGGATAGTGCTGGTTGTTTTGACTCAACTACAAGGCCATAAGCTTTATCTCCAGCTTCATATAGGGCTTACACGACCTGGTGTTCTATTTATCCCTTGCATCAATTCAGACAGCTTAAAGCGGGGGTTCACCCTTAGAGGGCACTTTTTCCCTTAGATTCCTGCTCGTTTTCTCTAGGGGAATCGGCTATTTGTTTTAAAATATGATCCGTACTTACCCTTTACGAGATGCATCCTCTCCGTCGCTTCCGGGTATGGGCTGCGGGAATGGGCGTTCCTTCTTGATTGACAGTCTTCCGAGAGGCTTCCGACGGTCGCATCCATCGCGTCACGATTTTCCGAAAGAAGCCGAACGTCGGTGCGCAGGCGCAGTATAGAGCCGCACCGACGTTCGGCTTCTTTCGGCTACGAGTGACGCGATGGATGCGACCGTCGGAAGCCTCTCGGAAGACTGTCAATCAAGAAGGAACGCCCGCTCCCGAAGACCCATACCCGGAAGCGACGGAAGAAGATGCATCTCGAAAACGGGTAAGTACTGCACATATTTTAATACAAATAGCCGATTCCCCTAGACCGAACGAGCAGGAAGCTAAGGGGACAAGGGCAAAAATTTAATAAATGGGTGAACTCCCGCTTTAACTCAATGAATAAACTCACTGTTGGAGAGACAGATGATGAATCCTTTTGAATGTTCCGTTTAGAGCGGGATTCCACACGCGATTTTTTTTAGAAGTCAGCAGCTACTGACAGTGTAGCTGCTGACTTTTAATAAGGTCACTTACCTGTCTTACTCGCCCGCGCTGATGGCACCCCCCCCCCCGATGCCGATCCCTCAATCGGTGCAGGTCCCGCGCCGCCATTCACACTAAGGGAAACAGGCAGTGAAGCCTTACGGCTTCACTGCCCGTTTCCTATTGCGCATGCGCGAATCTCGCGCTGACTTGTGAATGGGCGGCTGCTCTCTGGGAACACACACAGGCCCAGATTCTGAAAGGGCTTACGACGGCGCAACGCCGTGTGCGCCGTCGTAAGTCCTAATCTGGGCCGTCGTATCTATGCGACTGATTCTTAGAATCAGTTACGCATAGATAACCATTAGATCCGACAGGCGTAAGGCTCTTACGCTGTCGGATCTTAAATGCATTTTTTTTTTTTTGGCCGCTAGGTGTCGCCTCCGTCGTTTTCCCGATCGAGTATGCAAATGAGCAAAATACGCGAATTCCCGAACGTACGCGCGGTCGACGCAGTGAAGATACGACGTTTACGTTAGATTTGCGACGCGTAAAGTTGCCCCCGCTATATGAGGGGCAACCAATGTTAGGTATGGCCGTCGTTCCCGCGTCGAAATTAAAAAATTTACGTCGTTTGCGTAAGTCGTCCGTGAATGGGGCTGGACGCCATTTACGTTCACGTCGAAACCAATGACGTCCTTGCGACGTCATTTAGCGCAATGCACGTCGGGAAATATTAGGGACGGCGCATGCGCAGTACGTTCGTCGCGGGAACGCACCTAATTTAAATGATCCACGCCCCCTACCCGGATCATTTGAATTAGGCGGGCTTGCGCCGGGAGATTTACGCTACGCCGCCGCAACTTTACAGGCAAGTGCTTTTTGAATAAAGCACTTGCCCGTAAAACTTGCGGCGGCGTAACGTAAACGAGATACGTTCCGCCCGCATAGTTTTACACCGAGATACGAGAATCTGGGCCACAGTTCCCAAAAAGCAGAGCACCCCATTCACTAGAAGAAGATGAAGCAGAAGATAGACCGCGGTTACGGAAGAGGCAGATTACGGACTTCCCCATAGCAACAGGTATTTCGGTGAGTATAACTTTTTTTCTCTATTTTTGTAGGATTTTTTGACTAAAAATAAAATTCTGGGTGGAACTCCACTTTAATGATGGATATTCATAGGTAGAAAAACATTGGTGTAAGCCACGTGGAAAGATGTTACAGCATGGTGGTATACTGAGCAAATGAGTGAGAGACAGGAAGGGGAGGGGAATATACAGAACTACGGTGGGAGAGAGAGTTCAGCTAGACAGAAGGGAACAGAGCTTAAAGACACAGAGCAATAATAAATCACATAGTGTAACACAACACTGATCAATACTTCCACTGATAGGACGTTAGAATCAAATGTATGCAGACAGTGGGGAGGGGAGCCTGTGGTGAATAACCGGTAGGTAGAGGCACCTCTGGGCACGGTGCACAGTTTACAATGCAGTAGGTGTGAACAGGGCCGACTTAATAGCATCATGGGCCCCTGGGCAAAGTAATGCTCTGGGGCCCCTACAATGATGACAGTGCAGGTAAACAGACTTTAAGTAGGTAGGAGGCAGACTTCCTCCCCTGTGTATCCATCACTCTCAGTGCCATCATGGGGCCCCAAATTTCGGGGGAGCGTGGGCTCAAGAACCAGCTGCTTTGGGGAAAGTGCAGGGCCCCCCATGGCAGCTTTGGCCCCTGGGCAGTGCCCAGGTGCGCACTCTTATTACGACAGCCCTGGGTGTGAAACCTAAAAAGGGATCTTCTCAGGAAAAACAAATATTAAGCACTTATTTTCTTTAACCACTTAAGGACCCCTTCACCCCGAATGGCACGGCTGGGCACATCCACGTACCTGTACGTTGCCCTTTAAGCCCAGCTGTGGGGTCCCGCACGCGCCGCCGGCATGTGCATGCGACCCGGTCCGAAGCTCTGTGACCACGGGACCCGCGGACCCGATCGCCGGTCCTCCGGAGCTGAAGAACGAGGAGAGCTGTGTGTAAACACACCTTCCCCGTTCTTCTCTGTGGCCCTGTCATTGATCGTGTGTTCCCTGTTATAGGGAAACAAGATCAATGACGTCACACGTCCAGCCCTGCCCCCCTACAGTTAGAAACACATATGATGTCACACTCGCAAAAACTGCCCGGGTCCTTTACCTGCATTTTGGTCCGGGTCTTAAGTGGTTAATATATTTTACTTCAGATCTGTGAATTAACACCATACACTAATCACATTTCCTTCTGCAGGAATTCAGGAAGAAGGGCTGCTTTTCTACCTCTTTGTTGCTGGGCTGGGCATCTACGGGGCCCTTCTCATCGCTCATGTTCTGTGGAGCCTAGAACAACTTAATGGCAAGTACTACTGAGATTATACACTAATTAAATGGACTTTCAGCCTAAAGTTCATATTCTGAATGCAGTTTGGCTAGCCTCTAATGTATTTTGGGGGCCGATTAACTACCCCACAATCCTGAGTTGCCAGTCCTCCCATTACATTGTATGTACTATACCCCCATCCAGGGGCGGACTGACCATTCGGGCTCTCGGGCACTGCCCGAGGGCCCCATGCCACTAGGGGGCCCCATCAGGGTTGCCAGCCTCAGTAAAACCAGGGACAGTATGTAAAAATCTGTGCTATAAAAATGCACTGATTACTGTGAAAATGACACTGACAGTGAAGGGGTTTAACCTCTAGGGGGCTGCTGTAGTGGTTAAGTGTGTCCTAGTGTGTGATTCTTACTGTGTGGGGGCGTGGCTTGGCTTGTGACATCACTGATCGTCGTTCCCTATGACAGGGAACAGCCGATCACTGACAAGCCACTAGGAAGAACGGGGAAAGATTTGTTTACACTCACCTCTCCCCGTTCTTCAGCTCTATAAACCGATAGTGGGACACCGGCGGCAATCAGGTCTGCGGCAGGGCCATCTTTTCCATTGGGCACGCTGGGAAGTTGCCCGGGGGCCCCACTTGCCTGGGGGGCCCCACCGGCTGCCCAGCAACCCAAGTAAAAAATTGTGGAGAGTGACGGGTTAGAACTGCCTATGCCCAGTTTGCGGAAATCACAGAGAAGATCCGGTCCTCCACGAGTGCGGGGGGTTGCTGATGTAAGGGGGGAGTGAATGCAAAAATGTAAGGGGGCACTGATATAAAGGTTCCCCCTCCTATATTAGTGACCCCCCTTACCTTAGTGTATCTACTCTACGGAAGGTGGTCTCTGGTCACCAGAGTGCCCCCCACATCAGAGTTCCCCTTTACATCAGAGTCTGCAGGATTCCCCCTTACAATGCAAGGGGGAACTCAGTCTGCGGACCCTGATGTAAGTGGGAAAGAGAAAGCAGTGGACTTTGATATAAGGTGGTCTCTGGTCACCAGAGCCCCCCTCCACATCAGACTTCCCTCCTTAGATCATGATCTGCAGCGTTCCCCTTTACATAAGAGTTCCCTTTCACTGTAAGGGGGAATCCTGCAGACTCTGATGTAAGAGGAAACTCTGTGCTGGCTGGGTTATAGTAACCTGACCTTTATGTCAATGAAGACATTTATTTATTTTTTTACTTTTGTTTAACTTAAACACATTGCTAATAGCACTAGCTACTGTATATGTTTATAGTTTAAACACTGAAAACTGTAATTTTAGGTACTTTTTGTTGCACTGGCAGTAAAAAATGTGGTTCTTCCAGTAAGTTTTATGATTTTTGTCAGTAAATTCTCGTGCGTGATTGTGTAGACAGGGCCCCAGTGCACTGTATTGCCCGGGGGCCTATAATGCCCTTAAGATGACACTGGTCTGCGGGTCCCGCGGGCGCGGTCATGGAGCTTCGGACCGGGTCGCGAGCGCTGGGTTCTTAAAGGGGACGTACCTGTACACCCTTGTGCCCAGCTGTGCCATTCTGTCGACGTATATCGTCGTGCGGCGGTCCTTAAGTGGTTAATGAGGGCCTTATATTGGACCAAAGAGATTTTAGGAGATATAAAGAGAGATAATGTGCTCTGACCCCTACGTTCACACCTATGCCCTTTTTTATGTGTGATTTTCGTTTTGCAGAAACGCACTACAGTAAATTTAATATGGTCTTCCTACGGTACACTTTCACATCTATGTGTTTTTCAGCCGGTGCGTTTATGGAAAAGGGTCGTGGACTTTTTTTTCCCCCACAGCAGATTGCGTGTAATAGCCTTCAATGAAGCTGCACCAGAAATGCAAGTGTTGCATTTTTTTACGTGTTTTTTGTATTTTTCACCCTTTAAAAACACTGGGGTAGATTCAGGTAGCAATTACGCCTGCGTATCCATAGATACGCAGCGTTATTGCTAAGTAGCGCCGGCGTATCGACTTTCTGTATTCAGAAAGCTCGATACGCCGACTGTAGCCTAAGATATGACTGGCATAAGGCTCTTATCCCGTCGTATCGTAGGCTGCATTCTTACGATGGCCGCTAGGTGGCGTTCCTGTAGTGGTCAGCGTAGAGTATGCAAATTGCATACTCACGCCGATTCACAAACGTACGCGCGCCCGGCGTTCGAGTTTTATGTCGTTTGCGTACGGCGCTTCTGTCGTAAGGCTGCTCCTGCTATTAGGAGGCGCAGCCAATGCTAAGTATGGACGTCGTTCCCGCGTCGCGTTTTTCGAAATTTGCGTCGTTTGCGTAAGTGGACCGTGAATGGCGATGGACGCCATTTACGTTCCCGTTGAAGAAAATTACGTCCTTGCGATGTCATTTACCGCAATGCACGTCGGGAAAGTTTCCCGACGGAGCATGCGCACTACGTTCGGCGCGGGAACGCGCCTAATTTAAATGATCCACGCCCCCTACGGGATCATTTAAATTACGCGCGCTTACGCCGGCCCCTTTTACGAAACGCCGCCGCAAATTACGGAGCAAATGCTTCGTGAATAAAGCGTAGCTCCAGTAATTTACGGAGGCGTAGCGTAAAAACGGTACGCTGCGCCGCCGTAGCAGTGCGCGCCCGTATCTGAATCTACCCCACTGTATATAGCAGGTTGTTGAGGAGTAGGCCGGGAAGTCGGTGGAGGGGGTTCCCTGCTGATAACTTAATGTAAAAAAAAGAATTGCCGGCTAAAGAATTTGAGAAAAAAACTAGCACGGGGTCCCCCCAAATGCATACCAGGTCCTTTGAGTCTGGTATGTATTTGGAGGGGATCCCCACACAAAAAAAAAAATGCCCCGCAATCCATATCAGACCCTTATCTGAGCCTGCAGCCCGAAAGGGAGGGGACGAGCGAGTGCCCCCTTCTGAACCATACTAGGCTGCATCCCCACAACATGGAGGGGTGCTTCCCCCCCCCCCATCCCAAAGAACCTTCTCCCCATGTTGTGGGGACAAGGGCCTCTCTCCCACAACCCTGGCCGGTGGTTGTGGGGGTCTGCAGGCAAGGGGCTTATTGGAATCTGAAGCCCCCTTTAAGAAAGGGGGTGCCCAGATCCTGCCCCTCCCCCTGTGAATAGGTTTGCGGTACATTGTACCCCCTACCCATTCACCAAAAAAAAAACTGTGTAGTGTTACAACAACAACAACAACAAATATGTTTTTTGACAAGTCCTTTATTGAAAAAGAAGAATATCCCCCGTCATAGCTCCAACGTCAATCACGATATCTTCTTTCTCTGCTTCCTCCGCCGATGTCTTCTTTCTCCGCCGACGCCACCGACCCGCTGAAAATAAAACAAAATCCTCCTCCTTTAAAGCTGGCTCCCTCCGTTCTGTCAGCTCCGGTGTCTTATTTACTTGGTGTAAAACCATCTTATATATTTTACTAAACATTTGAATATTATATTGTGTCAAAATGTATTTAAGTGTTTGCTAAAATAACGTGACATGCAAAAACATGCAACACCTACCATTTTATGCCCAAGGGCCCCTGTTTAAGTAGTTCAAGTCGTTTCCTAGCAAAAAAATTATGGCCCAGATTCACAAAGCACTTACGCCGACGTATAACACGTTACGCCGACGTAAGTGCCAATGTGCGCCGTCGTATGTGTGCGGCAGACCCACGAACCAACATGCGCCTAAAAACAGGCTACACCCCGCCGACGTAGCTTGCACACGCCGGCGTAGGGTGGGCGCACATATGGGCTGGGCGCATGTTGCTGCTCCCATTGATTAGCCATTCAAACATGCAAATGAGGGAAATACGCCGATTCACGAACGTGCGTGTGCCCGGCGCATGCTACGCGAGATGCGCGTAAGTTGTACGTCCGGCGTAAAGTTATTTCCCATAAATGAGGTGCAACCCGGCAACAGACATGCACAGGTCTGCACCAGGGAACACAAGCCGGTGTATTGTGCATTGGACGTGTGTCTGGCTGGGCGTACGTTATGTTCACGGCGTACACGGTGATCCGACGTAGCTTGGGCAGTTGTGCCGGCGTGGTTATGAGCAGGCGCAGGGGGGTGCTGTGTATGCGTCCACGTCACGGTGCATGCGCAGTTCGTGATACGTACCTGTCTGGCGCTCAGCCCATCATTTGCATGGGGTCACGCCCACTTCCACCTATGCTGGCGTGCGCCTTCGAAACCGTTGGGAGCACTGGCTTGCTGAATGCAATGCTTGCCTCTCCGCGCTACGTTGGCGTGGCGTACGGTGTTTGCTCTACGGCGGCATAATGTGCGCCTTGCTCTCTGTGAATCTGGGCCAAGGTTTTTTTTTACATGTACCGTGTTTCCCTGAAAATAAGCTCTACCCTGAAAATAAGACCTAGCGCGATTATCGGGGGGGGGGGGGGGGGCTGCAATATAAGCCTGACCCTGCAAAATAAGCCCTAGTAAATTTAATGTTAAAAAAAAAAATGATCCGCTTTGTAAAACTTCCACACTGGCATATAAGGTGCAGTGTGTCCCACCCTGCAATGATCATTCTAAATACCCCGCCGGAGGTCTTCTCCTCTCCTCCTGGCCCCTCCTCCTCTCTGTCTGTGGCCTCTGCAGCGCTCGGAGAAGAAGCGCTGAGGCAGGTTACACGATCGCAGAGGCCTGCTGTAAAAAGTACTTCTCATAAAACAGCCACAAAGGGAGACACACTGCACCCTCAGGACCAGACTTACCATTGGGCTTGACTGGGCTCAAGCCCATGGGCCCCGCCCAAAAGGGGGCCCCGGGCCCAATCACTGCAACCCCCCCGTTCTCGGCAATCGCGGCAAACCCCTCTTGCAATTTTGCGGCAATCGCGGCAACCCCCTCCCTCGGCAATCACCCGGTCGCTGCATTCTCGGCACCCCCCCGCTCAACAACTTCGGCGGATGGATGTCATTCTCGGCAGCCCCCCGCTCAACAACTTCGATGCTCCAGGGGGCCCCTTCACTGCAGCTGTCTAAGGGGCCCCAAGATTACTGAAGGCAGCCCCACCCCGTTCAACAACTTTGGTCGGTCGGCGGATCCCCCCTCCCACTCAACAAGTATGATCGGTCGGCACACTGCCCCCCCCTGCTCAATAACATCGATAGGTTGGTCGGCGGATCCAGCCCCCCCACCCCCCGAACAACTATGATCGGACGGCGATTACACCCCCCCCCGATCTCTGCTCCAGGGGGCCCCTTCGATTATTAAGCCCAGGGGCCCCCACCACCCTAAGTCCTGCCCTGTGCACCCTACACCTGCACAATCCTCCCAGAAAACGGGCTACATAATCTTAAAAGTACTTTAACGAAGATGTTTTTTGGGAGGAATAAAATGATGTCAAGATACTGATACTAATAAGACATCCCCCGAAAATAAGCCCTAGGGTCTGTTTTGTGGCCAAAATTAATAACAAGACCTGGTCTTATTTTCAGGGAAACACGGTAGGTGAGGAATGTCAGAATTGGCCCGGGCTGACACTTTTTTTTTTAACAGAGTTGCAGTTATCTGTATGGCAATAGCTGCTCACTGATTGGTCTTATTATCCACCCGGTGTATCTTCATTTAATAGGTGCAGTACATATTAGATGGTGTTCCTTCATTAGGAAACTATTAGATAACCTCGGAAATTTTTTTTCTCTCCAGAATACACAACTCTGAAAAAATGTATCTTCATGGCTCGAAACCTTTGTGGGATTATCTTGGAGTGTGCGGCTCTCTTCATCCTGGGTTATTACGGTAAGAAATGGTCTTCTTGTCCTACCTGATCCTGTCTGTTGTCATATCTGGCCTTACAGCTGAAGTTTAATCTGCTTATATTTTACCTTCCCTGGTTCTTCTGTGATGGATTATACTAAAATTCCTATTTTGTGTTAAGCTAATTCTTTTATTAGAACCACTGAAATGTTTTCTCTTTTTTATATTCTTTTAATTTCTTTTATATTTTTATATTGTTTTTATATTCATTATCTATATATGCATGTGTGAAAAGTATATATCACAATAGTGTTTATTTTGTCAGATATGATGTTTTTAAAGTTACAATTCAACATTGGAAAAAGAGACAAAGGAGAGCTGTTCAATTGCCACCCCCCCCCCCTTGCTCCAGATGTGTTCAACCCCCCCCCCCCCCCTGTGTTACTGAAGGAACTTTGTGTCTCGTGACAAGAGAACTGTTTATACCAAATATGGCTTTGCCCCTGAAAACTTGGGTTTGAGGTCCCTGTACTGCACGAGGCTGAAATGTGCTGTGAAACATGTGCCACGATGCCAAGTACAGACGTCACAGGGGGGCGTGTAAAATGGGAGTGAATTTTATGAGCTGACCAATCTGAATGCATATGTTTTGTGATGTCATATTGTTAATAAAAGAAGCCGTGCAGGCTATAGCCCCCCTCTCTTCGCACAGGAATCCAGGCAGACTGGTCTAATTTCTTGTACTTTGGCCAGCAGGCAAAGTAGCTGTTCACCCTGAGAAATTGTGTCAGGGCCTTCAGTCTATATCACTTCCCACCAGCCCCATCCAGATGATCAAAACATTTTTTTCATTACAGACCTTATTTTAAACTCTCAAGTCCTGTACACACGGCCCAGAATCTCGTCAGGAAAAAAACGTTGTTTTTCCTGACGAGATTTCTGGCAAGATTCTCTTGCCGGCCGAGTGTACAGACACTCCATTCAAAAGAACCGCCGTTCTTTTGAATGACACGAACGCGATGACGTCACCCTACCTATGCCTTGGAAGCTACCGCGCATGCGTCAAAGTAATTTTGAGCATGCGCAGGTTTCCATGGCGACAGGTATGTATACAGAGAGCTTGGGTTTCTCGGCAGGAAAACACTGCCGAGAATCACAACGAGAAGATAGAGAGCAGGTTCTCTATTTTTCTCGTCAAGATTTTGGGCAGTTTTCTTGATGAGAAACCTCAAAGCCTAGTACATACGCACGGGCCCAGATTCAGGTAGAATTGCGCTATATTTGCGCGGGCACAGGGCAACGATTTTGCCCTGCGCCCACGCAAATATTTTGCGCTGCCCTCGATTCACGGAGGGCGCGCCGGCAAAATTTCCCGGCGTAAGCGCGCGCAATGTAAATGATCCCGCCCGGGAATCATTTAAATTAGGCGCGCTCCCGCGCCGAGCGTACAGCGCATGCTCCGTCGGGAAACTTTCCCGACGTGCATTACGGCAAATGACGTCGCAAGGACGTCATTTGCTTCAAAGTGAACGTGAATGGCGTCCAGCGCCATTCACGAATCACTTACGCAAACGCAGTGAAATTCAAATTTCACGGCGCGGGAGCGGCAGCTATACTTTAGCATTGGCTGCCCCTGCTATTAGAAAGGGCAGCCTTGCGCTAAAGTTTCCGTACGGAAACTCCGTACCTGGCTTGCGCGGGGCCCGCGCAAGTTTGTGAATCAGTTGGTAGTATGCAATTTGCATACTACACGCTGAGCACAATGGGAGCGCCCCCTAGCGGCACACGCAAGAATGCAGCCTAAAATCTGCGAGGCATAAGAGCCTTATGCCGCGCAGTTTTTAGGCTGCAGTCGGTGTAACGAGGTTCCTGAATCAGGAGCACTCGTTACACCGGAGCAAGTAAGCAATTGCGCCGTGTAACTTATGGTTACACGGGCGCAATTGCTTCTTGAATCTGGGCCACGGTGTACTCGGCAAAAAAGCTCTGCCAGCAGTTTTCTTGCTGGTTCTTGCCGAGAAAACCGTGCGTGTGTACGAGGCTTTAGGCAAAAAAAATGGGCAGTACACCAGAATCTCAAATATTTACTGAGATCTCAATAATAAAACTTGGACCTTTTGGAAAGGCGCAGGCCCCCTTTTGCAAGGTGACGATGTTCAAGCAAACTAGATACTCACCAAACTCAAAACACAACCCACCTGTGGCTTTCCAATGCCCGGTCCTCTTCACCCCCCTATGCTTGTGGCACAATTATGGCAGAGCCCAACCCTATTCATAATAAATAACCCAAAACTGCCATGGGGATACAAAGCTGGGGCAGAAAAAGATAAGGGACTGGACTTTATATATAATTAAAGGCAGTGGCGACCACTCCATCAGGGGTGCAGGAGCACCACCCCCCTAATCCATGCAGGGCGCCGGAAGCATGGATTTTATTTGTGTTTATTGGGCTTGTGCCTCAGAGCAGTTGTGTGACAAAAGGTAATTAAGATTTGCTATTGTCTTCCTGATTCCCCTACCGGCCAATCAGGAAGTGGGTCCTGAGACCCAATTGGTTTGAGAGGAAAAGCGACCGTATTGGCCGCTGAGGAGGAGACACAGGGGGAAGATATCGAGGCTAGGCTTTAACACAAACTGTTAGACAGGGTCAGTTTGGTTTTGTTGCAGACTGGCTGGTAAGTGAGCTGGGAATTTTTGTTTTGTTTTTGATGTTCATTGCTCTTCCTCGTGTTTCTTACTGCAAAGGCCAGTTATAGGTTCGGGAGGTTGCCATTTGTTGGTATTATTGTGCCGCAAGCATAGGAATAAACAAGATCGAGCATTCGAAAGCCACTAGTATACAAGTGGGTTGTGTGATTATTGATTGGTCCCTACAGGGATTACTAAATGTGTTCCTACTTACTGTATTAATCCTCCTGTTTTACGGGTTGTGGGGAAACGGGAACGGATCTCCACATTTAGTAGACGTATCCCCTGGTACAGGTCTTTTGGACTGAAGTGTTTGGGATCCTTTCAACACTATTCTCCAGACCTCCCTCCCCTGAGCCTACCATGGCGCTTCTTAACTGGAATACCTTTGATCTTCCTAAGTTGCAGTTCAAAATTCTTGCACAGGTCACCACACAGGTCACCACACAGGCCTCAGGTCACCACACAGGTCACAGGTCACCACAGCTGCTAAGTAGATGTTGGCAAAGGCCTGAAAAATATCTAGGGTGTGTCCCGCTGAAACAAAAAATAGGGTCACACAGGCCATGATTCATTGAAAAATAGAAGCCTCCCAGGATAGAGTGTCTGGGCCGGATTCAGATACAATGGAGTATCTATCCGTGCGGCGTAACGTATCTCAGATACGTTACGCCGCCGTAATTTAGGGCGCAGGTTCCGTATTCAGAAAGAACATGCGCCGTTCGTGAAAAAATCCCAGTGCGCATGCTCGAAATTCCGCCGCAAATCGTCATTGCTTTCGACGTGAACGGAAATTACGTCCAGCCCTATTCGCGAACGACTTGCGCAAACGGCGTAAAATTTTCAAAACTCGACGCGAGAACGACGTCCATACTTAACATAGTATACGCCTCATATAGTCATATAGCTTGGGTGGCCAGACAACTCCTAAACCCCCCCCCCCCCCCGACCACCCAAGCCCCCTCTCCCCCTTCACTAGCCACTAGCTGTGCTACTTTATTAGAGTAGAACGGCTGGTACTGGTACTCTTATAGGCAGTACCAGTGGGGAAGCTAGACATTATTTCACCCGGGGCAAGGAATCAGTTCGGTGCCCCCCCCATGGGACAAGATTAGGCAGAAGTGAGAAACTCCCAGGCCATAGCTGTTGAGTCAGCTGTTTGTCCCCTCCCCCATGCTCCTCTGTCATCCCCCCTGCTTCTTTTTTCCCCCCAGGTGAGCACTGCAGGGAGGGAGAGACAGAGGAGCGGAGGGGGGGTGGGGCGGCGGTCCACTGTCACTGAAGCCGGCCCACTGAGCCATCAGCCCACCGGGAAACAATGGCCAGTCCCAATGGCCAGTCCATCCCTGGCTCCGACACTTTGGTGCCTGCCCACCACAATCACTTGTAAACACAGAAGTCTGGTTTCTGTGTTTACAAGTGACAGCTTTGTAACCCCCCCCCCCCCCCCCCGAACTCTGCACTCTGTATGTAATGCAATTCTGGTATTTAATTCCCCCTTTAAGACCCTCCTACTATTTGTGAAATCTGAACGGGTCGTGGTTGAGTTGCTGCACCTATTTTCTGAGAAAAAAAGCTCTGCTACAGACTAACCCCTGGGACCCCTCTTTCATTTGTAAAGTTAGCTCAGTGTGGATGAAAATTACATTGAATTATTTATTTTGTTATTGCAGCTTATCAATTCAGAGATGAGTGGAGAAGCCTGATTGGTGGAACACTTTTCTTCCTGCTCATTGTAATGGTCCGGATAGCTTGGTGTGTTCTAGTTCAATGTGAGTATCATATACCTCCCAACTTTCTGAGTTGGGAATGAGGGACACCTATCAGCAAAAGTATGCAGGCATAGGACACACCCCTTGCTACGCCCCCTTAAAGGAGAATTGTACAAAAAAATAAGATTGGTTAAACCCACAAGTGCTTTTTTTACCACTACTATTTCTTTATATTGGCTTTTGGAATTTACAAATGCAGCAATTTAGAAATCAGATGAAAGTTTAGCGCTGGGAAACAATTTTTGATAGATAAAAAGTGCATTTTATATACATCTATATAGATCAGAGCAAAATGAGGGACACATGAGGAGGAATGAGGGACAGAGGGACATTGCTCCAAATCAGGGACAGTTGGGAGGTATGGTATCATAATCCCTGTCAGTGCTCACTCCTCCGGCCTCACAACTACATGAGCTTGCACATCCTTTGCCAAAACCAGGTGCATATAATCAAGCACAGAGCCACACTGTCTACATTGGCAATCGTGAGCATACATTGGCCCAGATTCAGGTAGAATCACGCAATATTTGCGTGGGCAAAGAGCAAACATTTTTCTCTGCGCCCACGCAAATATTGCGCTTTGCCCGCGATTCACGGAGCAATTGCTCCGTAAATTGCGCGGGCGATATGTTAATCAGCCGTGCGTAAGGCTGCCTAATGTAAATGATCCCGCCGGGGGCGGGAATCATTTAAATTAGGCGCGCTCCCGCGCCGAGCGAACAGCGCATGCTCCGTCGGGAAACTTTCCCGACGTGCATTGCGGCAAATGACGTCGCAAGGACGTCATTTGCTTCTAAGTGAACGTGAATGGCGTCCAGCGCCATTCACGGTTCACTTACGTAAACGACGTAAAATTTGAACGTCGCGAGCGGGAAGCGCAGCTATACTTTAGCATTGGTTGCGCCTGCTATTAGCAGGAGCAGCCTTATGCTAAAGTCGCCGTACGGAAACTCCGTACCTTGCGTGCGCAGGGCCCGCGCAACTTTTGTGAATCGGTGTTAGTATGCAATTTGCATACTATACGCCGATCACAAAGGCCGCGCCCCCTAGCGGCCAACGCAAGAATGCAGCCTGGGATGTGAAGGCATAAGGAGGCTTATGTTTGTCACATCCTAGGCTGCAGTCGGTGTAACGAGGTTCCTGAATCAGGAGCACTCGTTACACCGGAGCAAGTAAGCCCTTGCGCCGCGCAACCTATGGTTGCGCGGGCGCAAGTGCTTCTTGAATCTGGGCCATTGATATTTTAGACCAGGGGTCTCAAACTGGCGTCCCTCTAGCTGTTGCGAAACTACAAGTCCCACCATGCCTCTGACTGTGGGAGTCAGGCTTGTAAGCTTGACAGCCTTGCAATGCCTCATGGGACTTGTAGTTTTTCAACAGCTGGAGGGCCGCCAGTTTGAGACCCCATGTTTTAGACAATTGTGTATGCCAACCTTGTGGTAACAGTTTGGTGAGACCATTTTCGGTTCCAGTATAACTGCGCCCCCGTGTACAAAGCCAACTTTATTAAAGACAGTGGCCTAGATTCAAGTAGCAATTGCGCCTGTGTAACCATAGGTTACACAGCGCAATTGCTTACTTGCCCCGGTGTTACGAGTGCTCCTGATTCAGGAACATCGTAACGCCGACTGCAGCCTAAAATCTGCGTGGCATAAGGCTCTTATGCCACGCATATCTAGGCTGCATTCTTGCGATGACCGCTAGGGGGCGTTCCCATTGTGCTCAGTGTATAGTATGCAAATTGCATACTAACACCGATTCACAATGTTGCGCGAGCCCTGCGTACGCAATTTACGTCGTTTCCATACGGCGTGTTTAGCGTAAGGCTGCCCCTTCTAATAGCAGGGGCAGCCAATGCTAAAGTATACCCGTCGTTCCCGCGTCGCGATGTTCGAATTTTACGTCATTTGCGTAAGTGATTCGTGAATGGCGCTGGACGCCATTCACGTGCACTTTGAAGCAAATGACGTCCTTGCGACGTCATTTGCCGCAATGCACGTCAGGAAAGTTTCCCGACGGAGCATGCGCTCTACGCTCGGCGCGGGAGTGCGCCTAATTAAAATGATTCCCGCCCCCTACGGGATCATTTACATTAGGCGCCCTTACGCAGGGCAAGTTTACACAGCGCACACGCAATTTACGGAGCTACTGCTCCGTGAATCGCAGGTAGCACAGTAAATTTACGGGGGCGCAGGGCAAAAACGCTGCCCTGCGCCTCCGTAAATAAGGGGCAAATCTACCTGAATCCGGGCCATTGTTTGATGGGTTGGTGGGAAGGAACTCGGCTGTCCTGCACAGAGCCCTGGCCTCAACCCTACTGAACACCTTTGGAATGAAGTGGAATGCCGATTGTGAGGCAGGTTTACTCATCCTACATCAGTACACCTGGCCTCAAAAATGTTCTATTGGCTGAATGAGCATAAATTTCCGCAGACAAAGATCAAAATCTTGAGGAAAGCCTTCCCAGATGAGTGGAGGCTGTTATAGCTACAAAGGTACTGTAGGCCAGCTTCATATTAAAGTCCATCATGTTGGAATGAGTTGTCCAACAAGCCCATATAGCTGTAATGGTCAGGTGCCCACATATACAGTAGTGTAGACAATAATCACACTTGGGTACCAATCTCATCTGTAGAAGCTACACGTGCCACTGTACAACCATTAGAGCAGTGGTCTCCAAACTGCGGCCTGGGGGCCAGATGTGGCCCTTTGCTTGATTGTATCCGGCCCTTGGGGTGATTTTGTATTCATTGGCACTAGAGGTCGACCGATATGGGTTTTTCTCTGGCCGATGCCGATGCCGATATTTAGAAATCGGGGCAGCCGATGGCCGATATATGAGGCCGATTTTTGCGGCCGATATTTTGGGCCGATTTTTGGATTGGGATGCATTGTGGAGGAGGATGGATGGTGCTGGGCGTGGGTGGGAGATGCGTTGTGGAGGGGGAAAGATGGTGCTGGCTGTGCCTGGGGGATGCATTGTGGAAGGGGATGGCTGGATGTTGCTGGCCTTGGAGGGGGGATGCTTTGTGGAGGGGAAGAGATGGATGGTGCTGGCTGTGGATGGAGGGAGGGGGTGGATGGATGCAGCTGGCCGTGGGTGGGGGATGCATTGTGAAGGGGGATAGATGGATGGAGCGAGCTGGCCGTGGGTGGGGGATAAATTGTGAAGGGGGATGGATGGATGCAGCTGGCCGTGGGTGGGGGATGCATTGTGAAGGGGGGTGGATGGATGGAGCTGGCCATGGGTGGGGGATGTATTGTGAAGGGGGATGGATGGAGCTGGCCGTGGGTGGGGGATGTATTGTGAAGGGGGATGGATGGAGCTGGCCGTGGGTGGGGGATGCATTGTGAAGATGGATGGAGCTGGCCGTGGGTGAGGGATGCATTGTAGAGGGGGGATGGATGGATGCAGCTGGCCGTGGGTGGGGGATGCATTGTGAAAGGGGATGGATGGATGGAGCTGGCCGTTGGTGGGGGATGGATGGATGGAGCTGGCCGTGGGTGGGGGATGCATTGTGAAGGGGGATGGATGGATGGAGCGAGCTGGCCGTGGGTGGGGGATGTATTGTGAAGGGTGATGAATGGAGCTGGCTGTGGGTGGGGGATGTATTGTGAAGGGGGATGGATGGATGGAGCTGGCCGTGGGTGGGGGATGTATTGTGAAGATGGATGGAGCTGGCCGTGGGTGAGGGATGCATTGTAGAGGGGGGATGGATGGATGCAGCTGGCCGTGGGTGGGGGATGCATTGTGAAAGGGGATGGATGGATGGAGCTGGCCGTTGGTGGGGGATGGATGGATGGAGCTGGCCGTGGGTGGGGGATGCATTGTGAAGGGGGATGGATGGATGGAGCGAGCTGGCCGTGGGTGGGGGATGTATTGTGAAGGGTGATGAATGGAGCTGGCTGTGGGTGGGGGATGTATTGTGAAGGGGGATGGATGGATGGAGCTGGCCGTGGGTGGGGGATGTATTGTGAAGGGGGATGGATGGATGGAGCTGGCCGTGGGTGGGGGATGTATTGTGAAGGGGGATGGATGGATGGAGCTGGCCGTGGGTGGGGGATGTATTGTGAAGGGGGATGGATGGATGGAGCTGGCCGTGGGTGGGAGATGCTTTGTAGAGGGGGGTGGATGGATGGAGCTGGCCGTGGGTGGGGATGGATAAAATGAGTGTGTATACAGGAGAGGGGTGTGCTCTAACATGTACACACTGTTCCCTCCAGCACTGTCCATTGGATGACACCTGTGAGCTCCCACGTGAGTTGGAGTACAATCACTAGAGAGCCGAGGCACCTATCAGAGATGATAGGAATACTGTACATTACCCCAGTCTCCAGCAGCACGAGAAATGAATCCTTCAGCCACGCTGCTGGTAGCCTGCGCGCCGGCCCCGCCCCCCCTACCTCGACGGGCTGTAGCAGAAAGCAAACTTGTCACAAGCCCGAGCAGCTGCAGTAGTTGCTTGTCTGCGCGAAGAGATCACAAAAGCTTCCTGCATGCTGGGACGGTGGCGGGATTACTTAACATGGGCTCTAGGCTACGGCAGCCGTAGCCTAGAGCCCATGTTAAGTAATCCCGCCACCGTCCCAGCATGCAGGAAGCTTTTGTGATCTCTTCGCGCAGACAAGCAACTACTGCAGCTGCTCGGGCTTGTGACAAGTTTGCTTTCTGCTACAGCCCGTCGAGGTAGGGGGGGGAGGGGCCGGCGCGCAGGCTACCAGCAGCGTGGCTGAAGGATTCATTTCTCGTGGAGCGGGGTTTAGCGCGGCAGCCGAAAATCGGCCGATTTTTTTACAATAATCGGCCGATGCCGATTTCTTAAAAACTGCCAAATATCGGCCGATATATCGGCCGACCGATATATCGGTCGACCTCTAATTGGCACCAATGATGGGGCAGAATTCCTCCCAATGACCCCAATGATGGGGCAGAATTCCTCCCAATGATGGGGCAGAATTCCTCCCGATGATGGGGCAGAATGTCCTCCCAATGACACCAATGATAGGGCAGAATTCCTCACAATTACACCAATGATGGGGCAGAATTCCTCCCAATGATAGGGCAGAATTCCTCCCAATGACACCAATGATATGGCAGAATTCCTCCCAATGATAGGGCAGAATTTCTCCCAATGACACCAATGATGGGGCAGAATTCCTCCCAATGATAGGGCAGAATTCCTCCCAATGACACCAATGATGGGGCAAAATTCCTCCCAATGATAGGGCAGAATTCCTCCCAATGACACCAATGATGGGGCAGAATTCCTCCCAATGATGGGGCAGAATTCCTCCCAATGATGGGGCAGAATGTCCTCCCAATGATGGGGCAGAATTCTTCCCAATGATGGGGCAGAATTCTTCCCAATGATGGGGCAGAATTCTTCCCAATGATAGGGCAGAATTCCTCCCAATAATAGGGCAGAATTCCTCACAATTACACCAATGATGGGGCAGAATTCCTCCCAATGATAGGGCAGAATTCCTCCCAATGATAGGGCAGAATTCCTCCCAATGACACCAATGATAGGGCAGAATTCCTCCCAATGATAGGGCAGAATTTCTCCCAATGACACCAATGATAGGGCAGAATTCCTCCCAATGATAGGGCAGAATTCCTCCCAATGATAGGGCAGAATTCCTCCCAATAATAGGGCAGAATTCCTCACAATTACACCAATGATGGGGCAGAATTCCTCCCAATGATAGGGCAGAATTCCTCCCAATGATAGGGCAGAATTCCTCCCAATGACACCAATGATAGGGCAGAATTCCTCCCAATGATAGGGCAGAATTTCTCCCAATGACACCAATGATAGGGCAGAATTCCTCCCAATGATAGGGCAGAATTCCTCCCAATGATAGGGCAGAATTCCTCCCAATGACACCAATGATGGGGCAAAATTCCTCCCAATGACACCAATGATGGGGCAGAATTCCTCCCAATGATGGGGCAGAATTCCTCCCAATGATGGGGCAGAATTCCTCCCAATGATGGGGCAGAATTCCTCCCAATGATGGGGCAGAATTCCTCCCAATGATGGGGCAGAATTCCTCCCAATGATAGGGCAGAATTCCTCCAAATAACACCAATGATAGGGCAGAATTCCTCCCAATGATGGGGCAGAATTCCTCCCAATGATGGGGCAGAATTCCTCCCAATGATGGGGCAGAATTCCTCCCAATGATGGGGCAGAATTCTTCCCAATGATAGGGCAGAATTCCTCACAATGACACCAATGATTGGGCAGAATTCCTCCCAATGACACCAATGATGGGGCAGAATCCCTCCCAATGATGGGGCATAATTCCTCCCAATGACACCAATGATGGGGAAGAATTCCTCCCAATGATGGGGAAGAATTCCTCCCAATGATGGGGCAGAATGTCCTCCCAATGATGGGGCAGAATGTCCTCCCAATGATGGGGCAGAATGTCCTCCCAATGATGGGGCAGAATGTCCTCCCAATGATGGGGCAGAATTCTTCCCAATGATAGGGCAGAATTCCTCCCAATAATAGGGCAGAATTCCTCACAATGACACCAATGATGGGGCAGAATTCCTCCCAATGATAGGGCAGAATTCCTCCCAATGATAGGGCAGAATTCCTCCCAATGACACCAATGATAGGGCAGAATTCCTCCCAATGATAGGGCAGAATTCCTCCCAATGATAGGGCAGAATTCCTCCCAATGACACCAATGATGGGGCAAAATTCCTCCCAATGATAGGGCAGAATTCCTCCCAATGACACCAATGATAGGGCAGAATTCCTCCAAATAACACCAATGATAGGGCAGAATTCCTCCCAATGATAGGGCAGAATTCCTCCCAATGACACCAATGATGGGGCAAAATTCCTCCCAATGATAGGGCAGAATTCCTCCCAATGACACCAATGATAGGGCAGAATTCCTCCAAATAACACCAATGATAGGGCAGAATTCCTCCCAATGATGGGGCAGAATTCCTCCCAATGATGGGGCAGAATTCCTCCCAATGATGGGGCAGAATTCTTCCCAATGATGGGGCAGAATTCTTCCCAATGATAGGGCAGAATTCCTCACAATGACACCAATGATTGGGCAGAATTCCTCCCAATGACACCAATGATGGGGCAGAATCCCTCCCAATGATGGGGCATAATTCCTCCCAATGACACCAATGATGGGGAAGAATTCCTCCCAATGATGGGGAAGAATTCCTCCCAATGATGGGGCAGAATGTCCTCCCAATGATGGGGCAGAATGTCCTCCCAATGATGGGGCAGAATGTCCTCCCAATGATGGGGCAGAATTCTTCCCAATGATAGGGCAGAATTCCTCCCAATAATAGGGCAGAATTCCTCACAATGACACCAATGATGGGGCAGAATTCCTCCCAATGATAGGGCAGAATTCCTCCCAATGACACCAATGATAGGGCAGAATTCCTCCCAATGATAGGGCAGAATTCCTCCCAATGATAGGGCAGAATTCCTCCCAATGACACCAATGATGGGGCAAAATTCCTCCCAATGATAGGGCAGAATTCCTCCCAATGACACCAATGATAGGGCAGAATTCCTCCCAATGATAGGGCAGAATTCCTCCCAATGACACCAATGATGGGGCAGAATTCCTCCCAATGATGGGGCAGAATTCCTCCCAATGATCGGGCAGAATTCCTCCCAATGATTGGGCAGAATTCCTCCCAATGATTGGGCAGAATTCCTCCCAATGATTGGGCAGAATTCCTCCCAATGATTGGGCAGAATTCCTCCCAATGATTGGGCAGAATTCCTCCCAATGATTGGGCAGAATTCCTCCCAATGATTGGGCAGAATTCCTCCCAATGATAGGACAGAATTCCTCCCAATGATAGGACAGAATTCCTCCCAATGATAGGACAGAATTCCTCCCAATGATGGGGCAGAATTCCTCCCAATGATAGGGCAGAATTCCTCACAATGACACCAATGATGGGGCAGAATTCCTCCCAATGATAGGGCAGAATTCCTCCCAATGACACCAATGATAGGGCAGAATTCCTCACAATGACGCCAATGATGGGGCAAAATTCCTCCCAATGATAGGGCAGAATTCCTCCCAATGATATAGCAGAATTCCTCCCAATGACACCAATGATGGGCAGAATTCCTCCAAATAACACCAATGATAGGGCAGAATTCCTCCCAATGATGGGGCAAAATTCCTCCCAATGATGGGGCAGAATTCCTCCCAATGATGGGGCAGAATTCCTCCCAATGATGGGGCAGAATTCCTCCCAATGATGGGGCAGAATTCCTCCCAATAATGGGGCAGAATTCTTCCCAATAATAGGGCAGAATTCCTCCCAATGACACCAATGATGGGGCAGAATTCCTCCCAATGATAGGGCAGAATTCCTCCCAATGACACCAATGATAGGGCAGAATTATTCCCAATGATAGGGCAGAATTCCTCCAAATAACACCAATGATAGGGAAGAATTCCTCCCAATGATGGGGCAGAATTCCTCCCAATGATGGGGCAGAATTCCTCCCAATGATGGGGCAGAATTCTTCCCAATGATAGGGCAGAATTCCTCACAATGACACCAATGATTGGGCAGAATTCCTCCCAATGATTGGGCAGAATTCCTCCCAATGATTGGGCAGAATTCCTCCCAATGATGGGGCAGAATTCCTCCCAATGATTGGGCAGAATTCCTCCCAATGATAGGGCAGAATTCCTCACAATGACACCAATGATGGGGCAGAATTCCTCCCAATAACAGGGCAGAATTCCTCACAATGACACCAATGATTGGGCAGAATTCCTCCAAATGATAGGGCAGAATTCCTCCAAATGACACCAATGATGGGGCAGAATTCCTCCCAATGATGGGGCAGAATTCCTCCCAATGATGAGGCAGAATCCCTTCCAATGATGGGGCAGAATTCCTCCCAATGATGGGGCAGAATTCTTCCCAATGATAGGGCAGAATTCCTCCCAATAATAGGGCAGAATTCCTCCCAATGACACCAATGATAGGGCAGAATTCCTCCCAATGATTGGGCAGAATTCCTCCCAATGATAGGGCAGAATTCCTCACAATGACACCAATGATTGGGCAGAATTCCTCCAAATGATAGGGCAGAATTCCTCACAATGACACCAATGATTGGGCAGAATTCCTCCCAATGATAGGGCAGAATTCCTCACAATGACACCAATGATGGGGCAGAATTCCTCCCAATAACAGGGCAGAATTCCTCACAATGACACCAATGATGGGGCAGAATTCCTCCCAATAACAGGGCAGAATTCCTCACAATGACACCAATGATGGGGCAGAATTCCTCCCAATGATA
Organism: Rana temporaria; assembly: GCF_905171775.1. NCBI lineage: Eukaryota > Metazoa > Chordata > Amphibia > Anura > Ranidae > Rana > Rana temporaria. The sequence continues at coordinate 7,769,742 of NC_053489.1, read as the reverse complement.
GGGCAGAATTCCTCCCAATGACACCAATGATAGGGCAGAATTATTCCCAATGATAGGGCAGAATTCCTCCAAATAACACCAATGATAGGGAAGAATTCCTCCCAATGATGGGGCAGAATTCCTCCCAATGATGGGGCAGAATTCCTCCCAATGATGGGGCAGAATTCTTCCCAATGATAGGGCAGAATTCCTCACAATGACACCAATGATTGGGCAGAATTCCTCCCAATGATTGGGCAGAATTCCTCCCAATGATGGGGCAGAATTCCTCCCAATGATTGGGCAGAATTCCTCCCAATGATTGGGCAGAATTCCTCCCAATGATAGGGCAGAATTCCTCACAATGACACCAATGATGGGGCAGAATTCCTCCCAATAACAGGGCAGAATTCCTCACAATGACACCAATGATTGGGCAGAATTCCTCCAAATGATAGGGCAGAATTCCTCCAAATGACACCAATGATGGGGCAGAATTCCTCCCAATGATGGGGCAGAATTCCTCCCAATGATGAGGCAGAATCCCTTCCAATGATGGGGCAGAATTCCTCCCAATGATGGGGCAGAATTCTTCCCAATGATAGGGCAGAATTCCTCCCAATAATAGGGCAGAATTCCTCCCAATGACACCAATGATAGGGCAGAATTCCTCCCAATGATTGGGCAGAATTCCTCCCAATGATAGGGCAGAATTCCTCACAATGACACCAATGATTGGGCAGAATTCCTCCAAATGATAGGGCAGAATTCCTCACAATGACACCAATGATTGGGCAGAATTCCTCCCAATGATAGGGCAGAATTCCTCACAATGACACCAATGATGGGGCAGAATTCCTCCCAATAACAGGGCAGAATTCCTCACAATGACACCAATGATGGGGCAGAATTCCTCCCAATAACAGGGCAGAATTCCTCACAATGACACCAATGATTGGGCAGAATTCCTCCAAATGATAGGGCAGAATTCCTCACAATGACACCAATGATAGGGCAGAATTCCTCCCAATGATAGGGCAGAATTCCTCACAATGACACCAATGATAGGGCAGAATTCCTCCCAATGATAGGGCAGAATTCCTCACAATGACACCAATGATGGGGCAGAATTCCTCCCAATAACAGGGCAGAATTCCTCACAATGACACCAATGATTGGGCAGAATTCCTCCAAATGATAGGGCAGAATTCCTCCAAATGACACCAATGATAGGGCAAAATTCCTCCCAATGATGGGGAAGAATTTCTCCCTGTGATGGGGCAGAATTTCTCCAAATGACACCAATAATGGGGTCCGATGACACCAATGATGGGGGATTTTGTACTCCTGATGGCCACAGTCCGGCCCCCTCAAAGTCTGGAGGGCAGTAATCCGGCCCTTTGTGTAGAACGTTTGGAGACCCCTGCATTAGAGCAAAGTCTCCAAACTTTTCCCCTATGCACTTTATTTTCTCATTCTGACCACAGCTCGTTCTCTATAAACAAACAGTCATTTTCCTTGCTTACTTTTCTATTGCCCTCTCTTCCCCCGACTCCTAAGCTTTAGAAAAATATCAGTTCCTCCTGTTCGGATGTTGCTTTTTTATTTAGGAGGATTGTTTGGACGCCTTAAACATGCTGCCTTTTGTAAATAAGCAGTTTTGGGCTATGAGAAACATTTGCTTGGTGCTCCTTTGGGCTCACTTATACATAGATTACTCAATTTGGATGACCCCCAACCACTTGGGAGGGGCCCCCATTTTGTGGAGAGCTGTCAAACCCAAGCCACCAGGCTGAGCTAAGAACTTCTATGTGTATTGTTAGAGATTCCGCTCCAGCACCTTGCCTCTACCTCTTCTTCTTGGCTCTATATGGTCAGGGAATGCCTGAGCCAATCATTTAGTCAGCTATGCCAATCGTTTAATCGATCAATGGACAACACTGCCTCCAATACAAAAGTCATTTATAAGAATTAATTAAGCTGACTCAATTGTAATATGGGATATGCATAGATACTAAGATATTTGCATTGAAGTTAAATTAACTTTAAATTAAATTAAACTTAAATTGTCTGTTACTGTAGTATCTGTAAAGTGTATATCAAGGCTCAAAATTTCAAGTCCTGAGCTACTAGCCAGGCCACCAGTTGTCCCGCCCAACCTATACCATGTCCCGCCCCCTAATCCCGCCCCTAGACACGCCCTCATAAATCTCATAAATCTAGAGTCCCCCCCCCGCAATTTCAGCTAGAGTCCCCCCCCCCCGCAATTTCAGCTAGAGTCCCCCCCCCCCCCGCAATTTCAGCTAGAGTCCCCCCCCCCCCGCAATTTCAGCTAGAGTCTCCCCCCCCCACATTGCATTTCCTTCCTTATCCTTCAGAAGAGATGGGTCTTGAGTTTTTTTTCTGAAGGCCCGATGATTTTCTTCCGTTCGGATGTTAGTTGGTAGCGCGTTCCACAGCTGGGGTCCTTGGACTGCGAATCTTCGTTCTCCTTTAGACTTGTAGCAGGACTTGGGGATTTGAAGTCGATTTCGGTTGGTTGATCGAAGAACGCGATTGGGGTCGTGGTATTTTATTTTCTCGCATTAATATTGGGGGGCGATTCCTTGTGTGCATTTGTGAGTGAGGCAGAGGGCCTCGAATGTGACCCGATCCTTTATGGCTAGCCAATGAAGGGTCCTCAGGGACGGGGTGATTGATTCCCAGGGTTTTGTCCCTGTTACCAGTCTGGCTGCCGTGTTCTGGACGACTTGTAGACGAGAAATCTGGTATTTGGGGAGTCCGAGGTAGAGGGAGTTTGCATAGTCGAGCCTGGAGTTGACAATTGTTCCAACTACTACTGCTGTGTCCTCTTCCGGGATGAAGGGGATGAGTCTTCGTAGCAGGCGGAGAAGGTGGTGAGATCCGCTGACCACTGATCCTATTTGTGCGTCCATCAATATCTCCGAGTCAAAGGTGACTCCTAGACTTTTGACTTTGGTGCTTGGGGTGATGGTTTGTCCCAGAATAGGGGGTGGCGTCCATGTCGTCCTAGAATTTATCTTTCGGTTTGCGTGAAGCAGAAAAAGTTCTGTTTTGGATCCATTAAGTTTAAGGTGGCTCTCCGTCATCCAATTGTCTATCAATGTGAGGCATTGCTGTGAAACTAAAACTAAGACAGGGGGACTAGGGACAAAAAAACCTGACTCGGTATGCCGGCCCTGATACAACAGGTGTAATGCTAAAACTAGTCACGTGGTGAGACGAATACGCGTTGGGATAGGAGAACCAGAGCCGACACAGAACGACGGCGGTGACACGAGCCCGCTGCTCGTGTGGTTTTTGACTACTGTCCTGTCAGGAACGTTACTTACCGAGGCCGAGATGCCAAGGGCGGCTTACCTTTGCGACTCGATGCGATCCACCCGCTGGGGTTTGAGACAGAAGGAAGGACGCACCAAGAGGCACCGGGTCCAGTGGCAGGAGGGAATCCAAGGTGGACCGGGAACTGGATAGCCAAAGCTCACTGGAGGCTGTTCAGAAGCACACAGGAGATAGTCCAAACAGAAGGTGCTCAAACAGGAACAAGACTGAAGAATAATCCAGAGAACAAGCCGAGGTCGGGGGTTGGAGCAGGTAGGGTATCCGAAGTTCAAAGCCAAGGTCAGGGGTAGAGAAGTCAGACAGTCCAAAGTTCAAGCCGGGGTCACAGGGTTGAGGAGAGCAGCAATCCAGAGAGCAAGCCAAGGGTCAGATAAACAGGATATCCACAGATAAGGTTTCCAGCAGCAAACACTGACAACGAACCAGCAATTTGCAAGGAGGAAGGGGCTGGCTTAAATAGGCCGCTCAGGCCACTGATTGGTCCAAAGTAGCACAGGTTCAGAACCAGGCTCCAACAGACAGCAAGAAGAATAACAGTGAGCAGTGGCTCAGAGGCAAAGACCTGGACCAGCAATGGAGAGGTCCTGGGTTCGATTCCACCCAGAGCCAACTGGGGAATGTGACCGTGAAAGGTTAGTGCCCTGACATGTCCGCTTTTAAATGTGAGTTTTTACTTTTGCGCTACCCTTTTTCAATAAATTCCATACGGTACTGCTCTATGGGCCCCCCTCTTTTCTCTTTTATATCCTATACCTTCTGAGCATTTACTGACACCACGGGTCAAGCCAGGAAGTATTAGAGATAGAGGAAGTGTGTGTTCCCATAACATCCAGTGATTTCCCAATCAATATCACCAACAAGATCCGGATACGAACTCGGTGTTCGTGGAGATAGGTCCACTATCCACAACCCCCATGTGAGTGCGTGCATATGTGATACATCAAACTCCCTTCTCAATATTTTTCTACAGGATCATGCCATTATTCCTTTATTTTTGTTTACATGTTTTTTTGCACATCGGATGAGGAGCCTTTCCCTCTCAGTATTAATGAGGCTGTACGTTTGAAGATATATTTTGGTACTCTGAGCTATCCGTGCTATAGCTCCAAGGTGAGCATTTAGTACCACCTGAGGTGATCGCACCGAAGTCGGCCTAGCATCCCACACTGGATTTCTGGGTCACGTCTCTGTTATCACTCTCCATAGACTTTTTTGCACGTGTGCTGTTTATATGCGTTATGGTCTTTGACATTTTTATGTTTGTAATTTTTATTGCTTGATCTATTATATTGTTGTTTATTTGATCGGCACAATTGAGCACAGCTTTATATTGTATTCTATGTCACAAATAGGTAGATTCACAAAGAGTTAGGCCGGCTTATCAGTAGATAAGCCGGCCTAACTCCGAATCTACGCCACCGTATGTTTAGGCGTATGCTCAAACAGAGATACGCTTAAACAAAGCTAAGATAGGCCGGCTTGCGCCGTTCTATCTTAGCTTGCAATTTTTCGGATGGCCGCTAGGTGCCGCTTCCATTGCGGCCGGCATAGATTATGTAAATGAGGGGATACGCCGATTCCCGAACGTACGCGAGCCCGCCGCAGTCGAATTACGTTGTTTCCGTAAGGCCTTAGGCGGCCTAAAGTTATTCCACCTATGAGGTGGAATAACAATGTTAAAGTATGGCAGCCGTTGCCGCCGCGAGGTTCGAAATGTTTGCGTCGTTTGCGTAAGTCGTCCGCGAATCGGGAGTTACGTCATTTACGTCCACGTCAAAATCAATAGGCCCGTACGGCGTACTTAGCCGCAATGCGCACTGGGAAATGTAGTCGCCCGACGCATGCGCAGTGTCAAAAAAACGTAAAAAAACGTGAGGTCAAGCCTCATTTCCATACAACACGCCCCCCTCCAAGCAATTTGAATTAGGCGCCCTTACGCCTGCTCGTTTTAGGCTACGCCGCCGTAGATTAGCAGGTAAGTAGATTGAAAATCACTACTAGCCTAACTAATTTACAGCGGTGTAGCCTAAACAGGCTAGGCTAGGCCGTCCTAAAGATAAGCCTTTCTACGTGAATCTACCCAATAGAGTTTGTTTTATAATTTTCTCTTCTCTGTTTAATTGGTTTATATAGCCTGTTATATTTTGGCAAACCGAGTTGCTTTTGTATCATTCACCTCTTTCATTTTAGTTTTAGCATTACACCTGTCGTATCAGGGCCGGCATACCGAGTCAGGTTTTTTGTCCCTAGTCCCCCTGTCTTATGCCGCATACACACCATCACTTCATGTGATGGAAAAAAAACGACATTTTCTGTGAAGTAAAAAACGACGTTTTTGAAACTTCAATTTTCAAAGACGAAGTTGCCTACACACCATCGTTTTTCTCACAGTGCTCTAGCAAAGCGAGGTTACGTTCCACCACGTTTTTCCATTGAAGCTCGCTTCATAACTAGCTTCTGGGCATGCGCGGGTGTAAAAACGTCGTTTTAAACGTCGTTTTTTGCTACACACAGTCAATTTCTGTGAAGTAAAAAACGACGTTTTGAAAAACGGCACATAAAATTGTAGCATGCTTCAATTTTTTTTTTTCGTTTTTCACAAGACATAAAACGACGTTTTTCCCCCACACACGGTCATTTAAAGTGACGTTTTTAAAAACGTCGTTTTTTTTCATCACATAAAGTGATGGTGTGTACGCGGCATTAGTTTTAGTTTCACAGCGCTTCACCACCACTTTCCCACTTTTGTATTTTTTCTGTTTAAGGCAGACCTATAGGTGATTGCAGCAGTGCCCCCCAGCGTTTAGTGCGGATAGCGCAAGAGTTCCACTTTTCCAATGTGAGGCATTGTTCTAGTCCGTGATATTGCTCTTATAGGGAATGGTTTTCTCAATAAACGACACATCTTTACAAGGGGCAGATGTTTTTCTCAAAGGGGCCGATGTGTTATTGAGCCCCTTTGAGAAAAGCATGTGTAGTTTATTGAGAAAACCATTCCCCGTAACAGCACTGCTAATAAATCATCGGGAGCGAGCGGCATGTTGCTTGCGCATGCGCCGTCTACACCTGAAGGACAGCTGATCATCCTCGGAGACATCCGTCGGCTCCGTTTGCGCATTGCGCTGTTTAGCCTGAGCATTATTCCACGGGGGACCCATACCGACAGAACACCGGCTCTAACCCATCCCAGTTATTTCCAAACCTAGAAAAAGAGCTTCACCTTCACTTCAATTCTTGTATGAACCTGATTTGCTCTTCTCATATTTCCTGACAGGCAACTCCCCAATGAGATGGATCATCACAGCAGAAGAAGCCTATCTAGTGGCTGACTTTCTGTTTGTTCCCGTGTTATTCATAGAGGAAATTATTCTCATTTATCAAGGTGAGCCATGCCTATTAACCTCATCATATACAGTGGAACCTCGGTTTAAGAGCAACGTGGTTAACGCGCATTTTGAAAGACGAGCAACTTTTAAAGAAAAATTCTGACTCGGTTTGCGAGTGTAGTCTCGCAAGACGAGCAGGGCCTGCAGTACCGCATTTGGCCTCAGGTACAGGGGGCGCCGTTTCCGAGAAGAGCCGAACGACGCAGATAACAGCTGATCTGCGCCATTCGGCAATGCGTGGGAAGACACGGAAATACTCAGTTTTCATGCCTTTCCGAGGTTTGCCAAGGTCAGCCGAAGTGTCCTCGGGCCTTTCCTGCCGTTTCCAAGGCTCTCCGGTGCCCCCCCCCCCCATCTCTGGCCGCATGCGGTATTGCATGCCATTGAAGTCAATGTGGGAAAAAATATTTTCGTTTCCATTGACGTCAATGGGGAAACTCGCTTTGATATGCGAGTGGTTTGGATTACGAGCATTCTCCTGGAACGGATTATGCTCGCACTCCGAGGTTCCACTGTACTGTATTTATACACCTTACTTTGAGAAATGGACCAGTTCAAAGCTTTTTGGTGATCCGTGTGGCCCTGAGTGTGACGTTGAGGGCCACAATGTGAAATTTTGACTGACAGAAGATCCTCTGTGTTTCTGGTAGATGATGATCTCTGCGGGATGAAGACGAAGACAAGATGGAAGTGTCACTTCTACTCCGAGATAGCCATGGCGGCCATTTTCTTGGTTGTGTGCCTATTCAGGCTCTGTAAGTGGCAGTTATGTGTGTAGTTTGTATCATTTGTTGGTGTCACCTGAGAGTGTCATTCTATGTTACCCTAGAGAACGACCATGATGTGCCAAACTGCGCCCACCCCCCCAAAAAAATGCGGCGTCAGATTACATCTGATTACATACAGCGAGAATCTCCTGTTTACTCAGCGGCCTCTATCTATTATAGAAGATGGTCCAGGAGGTGGGACTTTGCTGTATGTAGTCCGACGGCGCTCATCCCACCCCCCTCCCTGAGATGGGCATTGATCAGGCTGCATTGGGGAGGCAATGGGGAGGCTGCAGATGGGCATTAATCAAGCTGCATTGAGGGGCAATTGTGAGGCTACAGATGGGAATGGATCAGGCTGCATTGATTGGCAATTTTCAGGCTGCAGATGGTGAAATAAAGTTGATAACTTGGCTTGTATTTAAATAGCACACTTACTGCTATTAAATCGATCGTGAGACAGATTCGTGAATAAAAAACGTGTGTTTAATGTACACACTTAACATAGTACAAAAACAGTTTCAATGTATAAAAATAGTTTCAAATAAGAGTTCAAAAAATAAGAATTCCAAATGAATGAGATGTGTGCTTCAAGACTTTTCTGTATGCTTGCAAGATGTCTGTCAATTGTGAGCTCCTTCTTCTTGGTGACTGAATAGAAAAAAGCTACCGAAGCCATCAGACCTATAGTTTATATATCAAAGACATTTCTTTGTCTGAATTTCGCGCTCAGAAAAATACCCTCCCAAAAGGGTGTGACTTATAATGAAAACCTGATACAACATCTGTTTTACATCTATCTCAACCTTTACATAGGAAATGTCTCCTGAGAACCTAGTCTAAATATTCTGTAGATCTCAAGAGGAAATGGCTTGTTTAGGTAAGAAAAGGTGAAAGGTCTGCAGACACAGCTAAAATCACAATCTAAACAGAATGTGGCCTAGCTAATCAATCACTGAGAAACAGCCATATGAATTACCTCAATAGGAGAACACATTCCAATCAAATACAATTCTTTACTTAAAACATTAAACATTTCAAATGAACATATATATATATTTCATATTCAAACTTATACGTTTTTGGAGTTTCAAATCTCGATTTCAGCGAATTACACAAGAAAATTAATAGCTCAAACAGTCTCACATTCATTCATATTAACAAGAATATATATATTCTTTATAAAATCCTTCCGGAAGGGATTTTAGAATATAACATTCCCCTCTGAAATATGAATAATGACCATATTTCCTAATCATTTATACACCCATTTATGTCACAAACACTCTGACTTTGATCTAATAACTCCAAATGCATTGTCACCTGTCATCGAGTTTGCAACTCCAAAACCTAATCTCCTTTTAAGCTTATTTTGCAACATATCGTCACCTTTCTTGATTTCATTTCTGATTTGCTTATACAGTTTTTTCATTCTAAACATTAAAAATAATTGATATATAATGCATAACATAATAATAATAAAAATAATAACTATAGGATGTGATAAAATATTTCCTGCTGCGGAAGTAATTGAAGTTTTTCCCCAAATAGATATACTATTTTTAAATTGATGCCACCAGCTAGAACCAGTTAAAGTAGACCATTGATGAACTACCTCTTGCAAATTCCCTTGCTCATGTTTAAACGATATCTCTGCATTCCTGAGTTCTTTAGCTAGAGCCATTAATAAACCTTGATCCTTTTGAATTACGTTAACCCATTCTCTCCATGGAAACTCATCTATTTGAGACAAATTATATAGTGTCGGACTAACACTAACATTTCTCAATGATAGATGAGATAAATTAGTTCTTATACCATTTACATTTATGGCCCTTAAATCACCTTCTGCACAATACAATCCCCGTTTTAGGTTTTCTGTGTTTGTGCAAGAGGAAAAGAAAGTCTGAACCCTTTCTGTATCTTTCATGATCTGAAAACAAACTTTCCTTTTATCTACAAGAGTAGTTAATTCAGAAGAAGCTTCAAATGTTTCTATTCTTGCAGAACATAATGTATGATTATGATAACAAGAATGAAATATACTTTTATCTTGATTAGGTAAACAAAGAACTTTAGACTGAAATTGTAAACATGATGACAAATCTAATTGTTCTAATTCCAAATTATCCTTGTTAAGCGCAAAATCTGTATACTGCAATTTATAAAATAATAATTGAGTATCACTAATTGGTAATCCCAAAACAGTAATTGGAACCAAAATTTGTTCTCTCCCTGCTATAGGAATCATAGAAGAACTGTAACATACATCCTGACTACATCCTAACCATTTATTTACCCATAAATCAGTATGATTTCTTGCATATGCATATTCTCTGGGTAAATTCTGCAATATACCAAGAGGGGTAACTCCACTCTGAAAAGCTTGTGCAATTATTTTAAAATTAGTGGAATATTCTGTTTGAATTTCTAAACATAATCTGGCAATATGTGAATGTTCTTCACTAGTCATTAAATTGAGAGTAATATTCTGAAGATGTAGTATGGATGGACCCATTACATTGGCTGTTTTAATAACCATATCTTCTAATATCTGATTTAAGTTTCTTTGGATCTTAAAACCTTTACTTCCCACTAAACCTGCTGACTCAAGATCAGATTTTAACGTGTTAATATCCATACTATTTGCAATGCTGCCAATTACACCTATGCCCCCTAGGACTCCTTCGACAATACCACGTCTATTTCTGTTATGACTATTGATTCCAAACCATCTTTCAATACCCAATTCCATATTAACCAAATGTCTTTGACATTGTGGAAACCTTGTAGAAATTTTCCATTCTGAAATATTAAAGTTCCACAATATAATGACGAATGTTCCTTCTCTCAATAGAGCTCTGGATTGTAAATGGTTAATCTGGAAGGGATTAGCAAAAACACTGTTTTTACCAACACATGGAGTTTTCCCTGGGGACATGACAATTATACTTGCATTAGCACATTTCAAGGGATAGCCTTCTATTAATATGCAGCACTCATATATACCAGTATCATTTAAAGATACACCTGATTGATGATAAATAAATTTATCATTGATCCAATTCACATTACCAAAAATTCCTTTGTGAATTATATTAGTTGTACTGTGGAAAAAACTACCCAAAAACTCACCATTCCTTTTCCAAGTTAACAATGAATTTTGAGGTAAATATATCTGAGTACTACACATCAAATTCAATCCATCTTCATCTTCAATGACTTTTAAAGACTGTGGTGACACTTTTATCTCTGGAACAATAATATCTACCACAGTAATGCTAATTTTGACTCGTAACTGAGTAGATTTTCTTATTACTCTAAAATCCCATTTTCTTACAATGTCTCCCTTTTTATCTCCAATTATTTTTAAATGTTTTGGATTTAATATTTGTACAAAACTTTGAAAAAGGTAATAATACTGGTCTACTGGAAAAAATATTTTCCCAGAGCTTACCACATCATTATTGACATCTCCAGACCAAATTGTTGAATCATTACCTTTTACAAATAATGTCCAAAAAGCTCTTTTCAGTATATTACATTCAAAAGTCTTGGTTATATTATTAAACCTATAAAATCCTTGCATTTTAACAAAACTTGTTTTCGACTCTATTTTAACTTCGATTTCCACCTCATTACTATGAATGAAATATAATTCCATACAATGCTCATACCCCTGTCCTACAGCTATATACCCAATCAAATCATCAGCTGTATTGACATTGGTATATCTAAACCTATCCAATTTGTTATCTACATTAATATCATTGTCCATATTTCTTTTGCTTCTTAATACTGTAATGTCTTTGAGAAAATTGTCAATCCTGTTAACCTCTACATGGCTGGAACAGTTTGTGATATATTTTACCACTGATAAAAATGTCAATAGAAAAAAAATGAATCCTGACGATGACGATGATGATCAACTTTCTTTCTTTAAGATTTTTCATCTCTTTTGTAGTCATCTTTCCTTCTTTGATCAATTTTTGTAAAAATCATTCCTAGAAAAAAGAAAAGCAGTATCATTTATCTCAAAATATAAATTTTTATCTCATAAAATAACATTATCATCTCATAATATACCATTTTCACTAATCAATGTATATCCATATTTTTGTTGTCTACGTGCATATTCCACTGAATTGAGAGGTCTTTGAACTTCCACCATTAATCATTATGTTTTCTCTATTGCCCCTCTGTGCATCGTAGACAAAAAAAAATTCATTGAAAAACCAAATGACATTTTCCTCCCTGTCATAAAATTCACAGTGTTGCAGAAGATGCTATATTTCTGACACTACTCAAAACAAACAAGATTAGATTACACTGTCTGCTGTGTATTCCATTTTGTCCCAATAAAACTTTACTATAAGAAAATCAAACAATTATTCTTTTACCAAAGTGACCTAAACTCTCATGAATGAATTTAGTGAATTCCCTGAAGGTGTTGAGGTATAACAAGACACAAAAACCCATTGAAAGTCATGACGCAACATCAACGTTCTCATGAACCATAGAAGATGTCGAATCAACCTGTAGAGGAACAAAAATTCCTTTTTCTGTTCTTCAGCAAATTAGGGTATCTGTGTGTTTGTTTTCCTTGCAACAATTATACCAATTCAGGTTGAATCACCATTTCACCATGTAAAACCTACTTCCTTTGCTAAAGTCTCTTAAATAGAAACCTCAAAATACTAATAAAAATAGTATAAATATATATATATTGTGCGTATGTGTATGTGTTTCAAACTGGATCAACTTCCTCGTGTGTGTGATTTTTCAAAAGTGTGTGTGTGATTCCTATCAGGCTGTCAGCACGTCTGCATGTCTCCCTTTGGCCCCCACCTTTTCTTACAAAGGAGAGCTTTGGAAGCAAAACCCCGCAAAATTTAAATCACAAGGATGTATGTCACTTACTCCAAAATTACTAAGGATGGACTGTGAAGAGCTGAGATAGGAATAATATATATTGTACTCAATGTTTGAAACAAATAACACTACATACATACACATATATAAATCCTTACTTATTAATTCGATTTCTTTTATCATTAAAATCAATTCCCTTCATATCTTAAAAAAAACTTCAATATGATCTGTTACATTTACTACACAATGCACATCCACTACACTATACAAGTAAAGAAACAATAAATTCTGTCTCTTTTCCTAAACCAATTAATATTCCTTAAAATTTCACTTCACTTTTCATGAGCTAGACGTTACATATATTCCACTTAAAATCTCTTCTTTCAGAATTGTCTGCAATTCTGCCAGAAAAATAAAATATTCAACTTTCTGATTCCCAACATGAAATCTGTCGAACTTACATCAAAACCTTATTCAATAATCCTTATGCAATACCAAAAATCATAGCCAAAAAGTCATAACCAAAAATCATAAATTCCATGCCGCTCACTAAGGAACATGCCTATTTTTTCCTCCCAGCGTAACATTAGAAGTAACAAATGGCTTATTGTACTTTAAATAATATTGTTCTTCTTGTCTAACTTGAAAATTATACCTCCTATGATTACTCCATCTTACAGAGTAAACTTCATAACGCCTTGGAGACGTTTTGAAATTATGTGACTTCCTGTCACTCACTGACCAACAAAATTTTGCCATATGACCTTTCCTGCGACATAAAGAACATTTGAAAACTTGCTTTCTCTGTGCATATGACGATGGATAAACACATTGCTTCTTAGAATGAACAAACGTAACACATTCCTTGTCTCTATTGCCTGAAATGCTTTCAAAAACATTCACTGTGTTTTTAGTAATGTCTGCTGCAATAATATTATCCTGTTTCCCTGCATGTGGTATCTCCTCCATTTTATCTGAGGACTGAGCAAATTCTGTTAATACCATATCTGACTGCGTTTTTTCACTCCGCTCAGCATAATTACATACAGTTCCACAATTTAAACAACTAGCTGCAGTAGATACATTCTCATGTGTTTGCATATTGCCTGCATTACCCGAAGTGTCCTCTGAATGTATTTCTGTTACCTCAGAAATCATTGAATTAAAATCTGTAACTAGTTTCATTACATTACTTAATTTCCTTTTAATTTTAGCTAACGAGAATCTCTCTGCATCAATAGCCAGATTAGATTCTAAACATTGCAAATATAACGACTTCCATAAAACAGAATAACAAATCTGTTTCGATAAACCTTGACATTCATCAGCTGAACATTTAAAACATTCCATGATTTTACTCACCGAATAAGAAGTCTTCCGTGTTCTACGAATCTCCAGGTCATTCACGATAAATCAATACTTCTAGGCTCTCGTCAAACTCTTTCCGTAGTTTCTCTCAGTACTAACATGTTCCCCCTTTCGATATAAGGGACAGTTGTAAAAAAACTGCGACAAAATGAGCGACTGACTGATTGTTGCCTTCTAGGTTCTCGTCAAACGTTTCAAAAATTACTCAATACTCTACTTCTCTCCGATAGCACTTTGAGAAAGTGGTATAAAATTTGAAAATCGTTCAAAGCCTGGCTGGCTTAGCCAATGAAATAAAGTTGATAACTTGGCTTGTATTTAAATAGCACACTTACTGCTATTAAATCGATCGTGAGACAGATTCGTGAATAAAAAACGTGTGTTTAATGTACACACTTAACATAAGTACAAAAACAGTTTCAATGTATAAAAATAGTTTCAAATAAGAGTTCAAAAAATAAGAATTCCAAATGAATGAGATGTGTGCTTCAAGACTTTTCTGTATGCTTGCAAGATGTCTGTCAATTGTGAGCTCCTTCTTCTTGGTGACTGAATAGAAAAAAGCTACCGAAGCCATCAGACCTATAGTTTATATATCAAAGACATTTCTTTGTCTGAATTTCGCGCTCAGAAAAATACCCTCCCAAAAGGGTGTGACTTATAATGAAAACCTGATACAACATCTGTTTTACATCTATCTCAACCTTTACATAGGAAATGTCTCCTGAGAACCTAGTCTAAATATTCTGTAGATCTCAAGAGGAAATGGCTTGTTTAGGTAAGAAAAGGTGAAAGGTCTGCAGACACAGCTAAAATCACAATCTAAACAGGATGTGGCCTAGCTAATCAATCACTGAGAAACAGCCATATGAATTACCTCAATAGGAGAACACATTCCAATCAAATACAATTCTTTACTTAAAACATTAAACATTTCAAATGAACATATATATATATTTCATATTCAAACTTATACGTTTTTGGAGTTTCAAATCTCGATTTCAGCGAATTACACAAGAAAATTAATAGCTCAAACAGTCTCACATTCATTCATATTAACAAGAATATATATATTCTTTATAAAATCCTTCCGGAAGGGATTTTAGAATATAACAGATGGGCATTGATCAAGCTGCATTGATGGGCAATTTTGAGGCTGCAGATGGTCATTAATCAAGCTGCATTAATGGGCAATTTTGAGGCTACAGGTGGGCATTGATCAGGCTGTATTGAGGGGCAATTGTGAGGCTACAGATGGGCATTGATCAAGTTGCATTGATGGGCAATGGGGAAGCTGCAGATGGGCATTGATCAGGCTGCATTGATGGGCAATTGTGAGGCTACAGATGGTCATTGATCAAGCTGCATTAATGGACAATTTTGAGGCTGCAGATGGGCATTGATCATGCTGCATTGATGGGAAATTCTGAGGCTGCAGATGGGCATTGATCAGGCTGCATTGATAGGCAATTCCGAGGCTGCAGATGGGCATTGATCAAGCTGCATTGATGGGCAAATTTGAGGCTGCAGATGGGCATTAATCAGGCTGCATTGATGGGCATTGACCCTTATTTTGCTTCAAAGTTCTTTATTTAAAATGTACATTTTCTTTCCTGAAATTTCCCTCTTAGGCCTCGTACACACGACCGGATCTGTCCGCTGAAACTGGTCCGCTGACCAGTTTCAGCAGACATGTTCGGTCTTGTGTACGTCCGACCGGACAATTTTCCGGCGGATCGGAAAGGTTTCCAGCGGACAAATGTTTCTTAGCATGCTAAGAAACATGTCCGCTGGAGGCCTGTCCGTCGGACATGTTCGGTCGTCTGTACAGACTCACCGGACATGTCCGCTCAGCCGAAAGCCCTCGCATGCGTGGAAGCATTGACCTAACAGGGTCGCGCACGTCGCCGCGTCATCATCATCGCGGCGACGGCGCGGCCACGTCACCGTGTATCCTGTCCGCGCGGATTTCGGTTTGATGGTGTGTACAGCCATCAAACCGAAATCTCCCAGCGGACATGTCCGATGAAAACGGTCCGGCGGACCGTTTTCATCGGACTGTCCCCTCGTGTGTACGAGGCCTTAGAATGAAGGTGCGTGTTATACGCCTGTGAGTGTTATATGCCGAAAAAAAACGTAACTTTCTCTCTCATAGCCCCCTAGATTTAGCATGCATTAGATCGTTACTAGAGATGAGCAAGGAGGCTACCAAAAGGCTAAAAAGACCAACAGACTGGAGCTCAGCTTTAACCACTTGTCCACCGCGCCTATTTTGGAACTTCTTTCCTTCATGTAAAAATCACCAATTTTTTGCTAGAAAATTAATCAGAACCCCCAAACATTATATATATATTTTTTTTAGCAGACACCCTAGGGAATAAAATGGCGGTCATTGCAACTTTTTTTCTCGCACAGTATTTGCGCAATCATTTTTCAAACGCCTTTTTTTTAAAACGGTTTCATGAATTAAAAAATAACAAAACAGTAAAGTTAGCCCAATTTTTTTGTATAATGTGAAAGATGATGTTACGCCGAGTAAAAAGATACCTAACATGTCACGCTTTAAAAATGCGCACACTCATGGAATGGCGCCAAACTTCGGTACTTAAAAATCTCCATAGGTGACGCTTTAACATTTTTTACAGGTTACTATTTTCGAGTTACAGAGGAGGTCCAGTGCTAGAATTGTTGCACGCGCTCTAACGCACGCGACAAAACCTCACATGTGGGGTTTAAACGGCGTTTACATATGTGGGCGGGACTTGCATGCGTGTTCGCTTCTGCGCGCGAGATAACGGGGACAGGGGCGTTTTGAAAAAAAAAAATTGTCATTTTATTTTTATTTTACTTAACTTATTTATTTTTACACTTTCTTTTACATTTTTTTTTTTATCACTTTTATTCCTATTACAAGGAATGTAAACATCCCTTGTAATAGGAATCAGTGTGACAGGTCCTCTTTATGGAGAGATGCTGGGGGAGGGGTCAATAAGACCTCACATCTCTCCTCCAGGCTTACAAGCATGAAATCGGTGAAAAAAAAATCACTGATCACATGCCGACAGCCGCGATTGCGGCTTTGTTTACTTCCGGGCGTAACGTCATAACGTCGCGCCCGGGCCTCGGACGGTCATAGAGATGACTGGTGACCATCTGGTCACCAGTCATCTCTATGCTTTCCAGGGAGCGCCGACCGGTTTGCTCTCCGGGCCCCCCGATGGCACGGGAGAGCCCGGAGAAGCACCAGATGGCGGCGGGAGGGTTTTGCGGCTTTGTTTACTTCCGGGTACCGGGCGTGACGTCATAACGTCGCGCCCGGGCCTCCAACAGTCACAGAGATGACTGGTGACCATCTGGTCAACAGTCATCTCTATTCTTTCCAGGCAGCGCCGACCGATTCGCTCTCTGGGCCCCCGATGGCACGGGAGAGCCCGGAGAAGCACCGGATGGCGGCGGGAGGGAGGGTGGGGGACGTCCCCTCCCGCTGCCTATAAGAACGATCAAGCGGCGGAACCGCCGCCTTGATCATTCTTATCGTACACAGAATCGCTGGCTGAAGACGGTGATATCTGAATGATGCCTGTAGCTGCCCCCATCATTCAGATATCACCGCACAAAGTGGAGGAAGTCATATGAAGTCCTCCCGTGGACAAGTGGTTAAGCCTCATAGGGTACTAACATATTCAACAAATAGTTCTTTCAGACCTGATGCTAAAAATAGACTGTACTATTAGTACCCGTCCCTGATCATGATTTATCTGATATATGTTCTATTCATAGGCAGAAACCCACACCCTACACCCTCAGCCCCGGTATCAATGTCGGGACCGTTACCAACAAAAGACCCTCTTGTAGGAACCCCGGACAATGATGGAGACACAGAGGACAACAATGAAGTCTTTGTAGGGCCAATGGGGAGGAATAAAGACTCATCTATGGACAACGGCCAGAGCAGAGAGAGTGAGGAGGAGAAGGAGGAAGAGGAGGAGGAGGAAGATGATGAGGAGGAGGAGGAGAACGGTGCGGGAAGAGAAGACTCAGGACTATCCAATGGCTGCCGAGACATTATGGAGGACAAAGATTGGATTTTCGATACTAAGAATGTGCAAGGCGACGAGTGGGAGGAAGGAATTGCTCTGCAGGCTCAGAGGTGTATAGAGTGACAATCCAGGTGTACTGTATATACTGTACATCATTTTAGATTTCACGATCATTTACAGTGCCTTGAAAAAGTATTCATACCCCGTGACATTTTCCACATTTTCTCATGTTACAACCAAAAACGTAAATGTCTTTTATTGGGATTTTATGTGAGAGACACAAAGTGGCACATCATTGTGAAGTGGAAGGAAAATGATAAATGATACAAATAAATATGTGAAAAGTGTGGGGGGAGGGGCATTTGTATGGCGCCCCCCCGGAGTCAATACTTTGTAGAACCCCCTTTCTCTACAAGTCTTTTTGGGGGTGTCTCTACCAGCTTTGCACATCTAGAGAGGGACATTTCTGCCCATTCTTCTTCTTTGTAAAATATCTCAAGCTCTGTCAGATTGGATGGAGAGCGTCTGTGATCAGCAATTTTCACGTTTTGCCACAGATTCTCAATGGGATTTAGGTCTGGACTGTGACTGGGTCATTCTAACACATTAATATTCTTTGCTCTAAACCAGGGGTAGGCAACCTCCGCCCTCCAGCTGTTTTGAAACTACAAGTCCCATGAGACATTGCAAGACTCTAACAATCACAGAGATGACTCCTAGACAGGGCCGCCATCAGGGGGGTACAGGCAGTACACCTGTAAGGGGCCCAGAGGCCCAAAGGGCCCCATATGGAAACTCCCCCTTTTTTTTATTAAAAAAAAATATATATTTTTTTATATATTTTTATTTTATTTTTTATTAAAGGGACAATTTTTTTAGGGGTACGGGGGTCCCGGAGATCCCCAGGGCCCCTAGTGACAACCCCTCTTTTTTTAATAAAAAATATATTTATTTTATTTAATATATATATATATATATATATATATATATATATATATATATATGTGTGTATATTTAGTATTATTATTATTATTAAAGGGTCCAGAGGTCCCCAGGGCCCCGGATGGCAACCCCCCTTTTTTATAAAAAAAAAAACGTTTTTTTATATATATATATTTTTTTTATATATATATATATATATATATATATATATATATATATATATATATATATTTTTTTTTTTTATTAAAGGGCACAGAGGTCCCCAGGGCCCTGGATGGCAACCCCCCTTTTTTTTATAAATGTTTATTTTTTTTTATATATATTTTTTTTATTAAAGGGCCCAGAGGTTTCTTTTTTTTAATTATTATTATTAAAGGGCCCAGAGGTCCCGGATGGCAACCCCCCTTTTTTGTAATTTTTTTTATTTCTTCTTTTTTTTGTAAAGGCCCCCCCCCCCGCTTCTCAATTCTCAGCAGCCCCCCCCCCACCCCGCTTCTCAATTTCAGGCGGCAGTACCCCCCCCCCCGCTTCTCTGCTCCAGGGGGCCCATGCCTGAAGCTGTGTAAGGGGCCCCATATTTCCTGATGGCTGCCCTGTTCCTAGAGGCAGAGGCATGATGGGATTTGTAGTTTCACCACAGCTGGAAGGCCGAGGTTGCTAGTTTTCCTCCACACATAGGGTCAGATCCACGTAGCGGATCGTAATTTTAGTCCGACATAGCGTATCCTAGTAACGCTACGCCGCCGCAACTTGGAGAGGCAAGTGCTGTATTCACAAAGCACTTGCCTCTAAAGTTACGGCAGCGTAGCGTAAATCTGCCGGCGTTAAGGGCGCAGAATTCAAATGTTAAAAGATGTGGGTGTGTTTTATGTTAATTTTACTTGACCCAACGTAAATGACGTTTTTTTTTAACGGCGCATGTGCCGTCCGTGGGGTTATCCCAGTGCTCATGCTCGAAATTAACCCGCAACAAGCCAATGTTTACGACGTGAACATCATTCTACGCAAAGCCCTATTAGCGAACGACTTACGCAAACGACGTGAAATTTTCAAAATTCGACGCGGGAACGACGTCCATACTTAACATAGGATACGCCTCATATAGCAGGGGTAACTATACGCTGAAAAAAGCCTTGCGAAAACTACGTAAAAAAAAGGGCCGGCCGGACGTACGTTCGTGGATCGCCGTATCTAGCTAATTTGCATACTCGACGCGGAAATCAACGGAAGCGCCACCTAGCGGCCAGCGTAAATATGCACCTAAGATCCGACTATCGTACGCCAGTGGGATCGAGCCCTCATTCAGTCGTATCTTGTTTTGTAGATAGAAAACAAAGATACGACGGGACATCGTAGAAATTACGTGGCGTATCAATAGATACGCCGGCGTAATTTCTTTGTGGATCTGGCCCATAGTGTTTTGTTTTTAGGCCAAAAAGTTGAATTTTAGGCCTCGTACACACGATAGGTTAACCAGAGGACAGCGGTCTGATGGACCGTTTTCATCGGACCAAACCGATCGTGTGTGGGCCCCATCGGTTATTTATCCATAGGTTAAAAAAAGCAATCTTGTTTTAAATTTAACCGATGGATACTTAACCGATAGGAAAAAAACGATCGTTAGTAGGCACGACCATCGGTTAAAAATCCACGCATGCTCAGAATCAAGTCGACGCATGCTTGGAAGCATTGAACTTTGTTTTTTTCAGCACGTCGTCGTGTTTTACGTCACCGCGTTCTGACACGATCGGTTTTTTAACCTATGGTGTGTGGGCGCGACGGACCATCAGTCAGCTTCATCGGTTAAGCGACGACAACGGTCCATCAGACCGTTCTCATTGGATGGACTGATCGTGTGTACGAGGCTTTAGTCTCATCTGACCAGAGCACCTTCTTCCACATGTTTTCTGTGTCCCCTCCCCCACATGGCTTCTCACAAACAGGACTTCTTATGTCTTTCTTTCCCCAATGTCTTTCTTCTTGTCACTCTTCCATAAAGGCCAGATTTGTGGAGAGACCACAAATAGTTGTCCTGTGGACAGATTCTCCCACCTGAGCTGTGCAACTCCTCCAGAGTTACCATGGGCCACTTGGCTGCTTCTCTGATGAATGCTCTCCTTGCCCGGCCCGGTCAGTTTAGGTGGACGGCCATGTCTTGGTAGGTTTGCAGTTGTGCCATACTCCTTCCATTTTCCGATGATGGATTGAACAGAAGCTCCGTGAGATCTTCAAAGCTTGGGAGATTTTTACTATAACCTAATCCTGCTTTATACTCCTCCACAACTTTATCCCTGACCTGTCCGGTGTGGTCCTCGGCCTTCATGATGCCGTTTGTTCACTAAGGTTCTCTAACAAACCTCTGAGGGCTTCACAGAACAGCTGTATTTATACTGAGATTAAATTACACACAGGTGGACTCTATTAATTAGGTGACTTCTGAAGGCAATTGGTTCCACCAGATTTTAGTGGGGGGGTATCAGAGTAAAGGGGGCTGAATACAAATGCAAGCCATACTTTTCCGATTTTTATTTGTAAACAATTTTGAAAACCATTTATCATTTTCCTTCCACTTCACAATTATGTGACACTTTGTGTTGGTCTATCACATAAAATCCCAATAAAATACATTTACGTTTTTGGTTGTAACATGACAAAATGTGGAGAATTCCAAGGGGTGTGAATACTTTTTCAAGGCACTGTATGGGGTTTCCACACCTTTTCTTTCAATATTTAATAAAAGTCAAAAAAAGTGTGGAAACTTATGTATATATTTCTCTCTGTATTTATCTATAAAACTTAACTAAAACACTTAGGGGCAGATTCACAGAGCAAGTACGCCGGCGTACTTTCAAATTTCCCGCGGCATATCTTTAGTCTGAATCCTCAAACCAAGATACGACGGCATCTGGGTAAGATCCGACAGGCGTACGGCTTCGTACGCCTTCGGATCGCAGATGCAATACTTCGTCGTCCGCTGGGTGGAGTTTGCGTCGTTTTCCGCGTCGGGTATGCAAATGAGCTTTTTCCGACGATCCACGAAGGTACGCGCGGCCGTCGCATTCTCTTACGTCGTCGCCAGTCGGCTTTTTCCGGCGTATAGTTAAAGCTGCTAAATTGCGGCGTATAGATAGACTTGCCATGTTAAAGTATGGCCGTCGTTCCCGCGTCGAAATTTGAATTTATTTATTTTTTGCGTAAGTCGTCCGTGAATAGGGATGGACGTAAGGCACGTCTAAGTTAAAAACATGACGTCGTTGCGACGTCATTTCGCGCAAAGCACGGCGGGAAATTTCTGGACGACGCATTCACAGTTCAATCGGCGCGGGGACGCGCTTCATTTAAATGAATCACGCCACCTACCCGCCGATTTGAATTACGCGCCAAGAGATACACTACGCCGCCGTAACTTACGGCGCAAAATCTTCCCGGATTCGACTTAGAGCCAGGTAAGATACGGCGGCGTAGCGTATCTCTGATACGCTGCGCCTGTCCAATTGTATGCGAGTCTGGCCCCTACTACATTTTATATAGGAACTTTTTAGAGAGAGGGGCGCCGCCGACATTTTATCAGGTCACAGCTCGCATTTCTTAAGGCCTTGAGAGGGGCGGGGCTGTGACTCACCAAAGCGTTCCCTTGATATCTTCCTCTTCATTCTTCTATAGAAGACCTTTGTGTGATTATTATACCTCTTTTGTATTATCCTTTATATGTTGAGGACTAAGGAATTTGCATTGGATGGGGTGCTGATAATAAATCCTGTATATTCTGTATACTGATTGCTATCATTACATGGATTTACCAATTATCAGGATACGCTTTTTTTTTGTGATAGTGAAGATTTATATATAGTACAGCTGAACTCTGGGCAGAAAACCTTTTCACAAAGGTGTGCCTTTACCACTTCAGCCCCGGAAGGATTTACCCCCTTAATGACCAGGCCTTTTTTTGCAATTCGCCACTGCGTCACTTTAACTGACAATTGCGCAGTCGTGCGGCGTTGTACCCAAACAAACTCAAGGTCCTTTTTTTCCCCACAGATAGAGCTTTCTTTTGGTGGTATTTGATCACCTCTGCGGTTTTTATATTTTTGCGCTATTTTGAAAAAAAAAAGCAATATTTTTTACTTTTTCCGACAATTTTGAAAAAAAAAAAGCAATATTTTTTACTTTTTGCTATAATAAATATCCCCAAATAAAAAAACAAAACAAAAACAAATTTAGGGCCAATATGTATTCTTCTACATATTTCTGGTAAAAGAAAATCGCAAAAAGCGTATATTGATTGGTTTGCGCAAACGTTACAGCGTCTTCCAACTCTAGGATATATTTGTAATTTTGTTTAACCACTTAACCCCCGGACCATATTGCTGGTCAAAGACCAGAGCACTTTTTGCGATTTGGCACTGCGTCGGTTTAACTGACAGTTGCGCGGTCGTGCGATGTGGCTCCCAAACAAAATTGGCGTCCTTTTTTTCCCCACAAATAGAGCTTTCTTTTGGTGGTATTTGATCACCTCTGCGGTTTTTATTTTTGTGCGCTATAAACAAAAGTAGAGCGACAATTTTGACAAAAATTCAATATTTTTTACTTTTTGCTATAATAAATATCCCCCAAAAATATATAAAAAAAGTTTTTTTCCTCAGTTTAGGCCGATACGTATTTTTCTACCTATTTTTGGTAAAAAAAATCGCAATAATCGTTTATCGATTGGTTTGCGCAAATTTTTTAGCGTTTACAAAATAGGGGAAAGTTTTATTGCATTTTTATAAAAAAAATTGTTTTTACTACTAATGGCGGCGATCAGCGACATTATGGCGGACACTTCGGACAATTTTGACACATTTTTGGGACCATTGTCATTTTCACAGCAAAAAATGCATTTAAAATGCACTGTTTACTATGAAAATGACAATTGCAGTTTGGGAGTTAACCACAAGGGGGCGCTGAATGGGGTATGACCTAATATGTGTTTCAAACTGTAGGGGGGTGTGGCTGTAGGTGTGACGTCATCGATTGTGTATCCCTATAAAAGGGATCACACGATCGATGACGGAGCCACAGTGAAGAACAGGGAAGCTGTGTTTACACACAGCTCTCCCCGTTCTTCAGCTCCGGGGACCGATCGCGGGACTCCATCGGCGATCAGGTCCGTGGGTCCCGCGGCAGGCGCCCGCGACCCACGGCTGGGCACTAGCAGAGGACCTACCAGCCGTGCCATTCTGCCGACGTAAATGTGCAGGAGGCGGTCCTTAAGTGGTTAAACAAAAATAGAGCGACAATTCAGAAAAAAAATATTACTTTTTGCTATAATAAATATCCCCAAATAAAACAAAAACAAAACAAAAACAAATTTCTTCATCGATTTAGGCCGATACGTATTCTTTTACATTATTCTGGTAAAAAAAAAAATGCAATAAGCATATATTGATTGTAGACGCTATAACGTTTGCGCAAACCAAACTATAGGATATATTTATGTAATTTTTGTTAATTAATTATTTTTTACTAGTAATGGCGGGACCAGTGATTTTTAGCGGGGCTGCGACATTGTGGTGGACACATCGCACAAATTTTTGGGACCATTGACATTTATACAGCGATCAGTGCTATAAAAATGCACTGATTACTGTGTAAATGTCACTGGCAGGGAAGGAGTTAAAGGGGTTGTAAATCTTCGTGTTTTTTTACCTTAATGCATCCTATGCATGAAGGTGAAAAAACACCTTGAACTCTTTGCCCCCCCCCCCCCTCCCGAGCCCTCTTTTTACTTACCTGAGCCCGAATCTCCGTGGGCGCGATCCCGCGTTGCTTTCCCCCAGCTCTTGTGGGCTCTTCATTGGATGATTGATAGCAGCGCAGCCATTGGCTCCCGCTGCTGTCCATCAAATCAATGACGCGGCACTCCGGGGGGTGGGGCCGAGTGATACACTGGGCGGCTATGGCCACCGAGTGTATCACACGGGAGTGCGCCTGCAAGCTAACCCCCTTTGGAAAAGAGCTTCCCAGAGGGGGTTTGCTCTTGGAGCCCAGACAGCCGCTGAGGCCCCGTACACACGACCAAACATGTATGCTGAAACTGGTCTGCGGGCCAGTTTCAGCATACATGTTTGGTCGTGTGTAGGCGCGAGCGGGCCGAATTCCAGCAGACATTTGCCCGCCGGGCCTTTTCCCAGCGGGCAAATATTCCTGGACGTGTTTTAAAACCGTCCGCTGGAATCCTGCCAGCTCGGACATGTACGGTCGTCAGTACAGACCTACCGTACATGTCCGAGCGCCCGCCGTCCCTCGCATGCGTCGAATGATGTTTACGCGCGGGCTTCTGTACGATGGTTAGTACAACCATCGTACAGAAGCCCTCTGGCAGGCATGTACGGTGAAAACGGTCCGACGGACCGCTTTCATCGTACATGTTTGCTCGTGTGTACCGGGCCTGAGGGACCCCAGAAGATGAGGATTGGGGCCACCCTGTGCAAAACTAACTGCACAATGGAGGTAAGTATGACATGTGTGTTATTTAAAAAAAAAAAAAAAAACTTTTACCACCCCTTTAATTGTTCCCTAGGGAGGTGTTTCTAACTGTGGTAGGCATAAGACTGACTGAAGGAGGAGAGAGATCGCTAATCCTGATTACTAGAAACAGGCGATCTCTCTCTCTCTACTCCCCTGTCAGAATGGGATCTGTTTGTTTACATGGACAGATCCCATTCTGTCTCTCTGTGGAGCAATCACGGGTGACCGGCAGACATCACGGTCGCCGGCCACGCACACCGGCTCCGGCGACATGCTGCGTGTACACTCTTCTATAGCCATTGAAGGGACTGACGTAAACCTAGGCCATTCGCACATTCGAGCCAACCTGCCACAGGTGGTTCTAAAGGCAGAAGGTTTTTTACCTTAATGCCTCATCTTGATCCAGCGATGTGCATGAGAGTAGGGGGCGGAGACAAGACCAGTCACCCCGCACAAGGAGAGAGGGCAGCAGTGAGCGGTCTTTATTACAGGAAGTCTCACACTGGATTACTGCACAGATCTGGAAGAAATACACAAAGCACACCGAGATTCAAGAAGAAGACACATGAGGAATGGATTTAGACCTTATTTTGGAGTTCAGCTTTATTTGGTAGCCCAAGCAGTAAGATTTGAGATGTAATGTTTGTTAGAGTAGGCTATATACATAATTGTTTTATTGATAGTGATCATTATTATATGATAATTACAGCTTTGTAAAATATTTCTTCCTCTACCAATCAATAAACTACCAACAGAATGTATACAGTATATGTGTATAATGCAGTCACCTTTTCAGTTATATATCAGGACTCATCGGGAACCAGTGGCGTCACTGGGGGGCAGGGGGTGCGGCCTGCACCTGGTGACACCCGCCAGAGGGGTGACACCTGTGGGCAGCGGCACCACTAACGCTGCACGGTCCTCACCCCTACACTGATCTCTCGTGTCTCACACAGCGGAGCAGACCAAAGTACAGGAGGGGGAGGTGGCTTAGGACTGCTCCGCTGTGTGAGAGGGAGTTCAAGGGACACACTGCTGTATTCCATGCTGTTCTGATGTCTGTAAAGTTTAATATAATGCAAATGGACATGTGTTGGGGGGTGCTATGGGAGGGGAGAGGGGGTTCTGCACTGATGGAGGGGGGTCGGCACTAAGGGGGATCTGCACTGATGGAGGGGGCTCTGCATTGATGGAGGGGGGTCGTCACTAATGGGGCATCTGCACTGATGGAGGGGGGTCTGAACTGATGGAGGGGGTCAGCACTGAGGGGGTCTGCACTGATGGAGGGGGGGCTGCACTGATGGAGGGGGTGGTCTGCACTGATGGAGGGGGGTGGTCTGCACTGAGGGGGTCTATACTGATGGAGGGGTCTGTACCTGGTGGGGGGGGGTCTGTACTGCGGAAGCTGGTCTCTATACTGCGGGAGGGGGGTCTGCACTGATGGAGGGGGAAGTCACGACTGAGGGGGGTCTCCACTGATGGAGGGGGATCTGCACTGATAGAGGGGGGTCTGCACTAAGGGGGGTCTATACTGATGGAGGGGGTCTGTACTTGGTGAGGGGGGGTCTATACTGCGAAAGCTGGGATCTATACTGCGGGAGGGGAGTCTGTACTTAGTGGGGGGATCTGCACTGAGGGAGTCTATACTGATGGAGGGGGGGTCTGTACTTGTTGAGGGGGGTCTGTCCTGAGGGAAGGGGATCTATACTGCGGGAGGGGGGACTGTACTTAGTGGGAGGGTCTATACTGAGAGAGGGGGGTCTGTAATTAATGGAGGGGGGTCTGTAGTTAGTGTAGGGGGGTTTATACTGAGAAGGGAGTGTAGTTAGTGGAGGGTGGCATCAATTTTTTCCCCACCGGGTGACACCAACCCTAGTGACGCCACTATCGGGAACCCCTAAACCCAGAGGACTCCAACATGAGGTCAGTACTGAGCCATCAGCACTTGGCCCCACACCCTCCCTTATCCATTATCTTACTATTAGTCCTATGAGGATGTCCAACACTTTGCTAGAGGTTCCTATAGCAAAATATTATAATGATGGTACTTCACATTTTTCTTACGTGCAAATTTCTGTCTCGGTTTCTGATTTACTCAAGATTTTTACATTTGTAAGAATTTTGCAAAACGAAAAATGTTACAAAACATATATTGTAGTTCAAACCTAATATTGTCACTAACACCAACAACATACACTATATTGTCAAAAGTATCGGGACACCTGCCTTTACACACACATGAACTTTAATGGCAGGCCAGTCAAGCTCCCCCATCCAAACTCGCTCATCCATGTCTTTATGGACTTTGCTTTGTGCACTGGTCCAAATCATTTGGTGGCAGCAGTGGGATTTTCCCTTCTACTCTCCTTTACACCCGGATTCCAAGAAGACACTGAAAGAACTACTGGAAGTTCGTGGAAGGATTGCTAGCAACAAAACCAAGCGGGTCATCATAGCAGAATTAATGGAGCTAGACCAGGAGAACTTGGTTGCAGCAACGCCAGCAGTACAAGAGATGGAGACACCAGTGATTCAGGAAGAGGAATCACCAGCCAACAAAGTAATGAGAGAGAAGCTAGCATGGTTCGGTCCGAACCCAACGGCGGATGTGGTGCTGAACGTGATGAACCTGTTAGCAGAGGAGGCTAAACAAATAAGAGACGCAGAGCTACAGGAGGCGAAACAAATAAGAGACGCAGAGCTACAGGAGGCTAAACAAATAAGAGACGCAGAGCTACAGGAGGCTAAACAAATAAGAGACGCAGAGCTACAGGAGGCTAAACAAATAAGAGACGCAGAACTACAGTTAAAACTGGCAGCAGTCCAACAAGCAGCCGCACATTCTCCAAACAGTGAGTACAGCACAGCAGACACAAGGAAGATTCCGTTTAGCGCTTTTAAAGCTTTTGATGAAAAAGACTGTGAAATTGATAACTACCTGGCAGATTTTGAGAGACAATGTAACCTGCACCGAATAGCTAGAGGAGAGTGGGTTTCAATATTGTCAGGCAAACTGTTAGGCAAAGCTTCTGATGCTTTCCGGACCGTGCCAGAGCAGGAGATCCATAGCTACGCCAGGGTTAAAGAAGTGCTCCTGGCTCATTATGCAGTAACCCCAGAGTCCCACCGACAGAAGTTCAGGGACTCACGCAAAACCACAAAAGACTCTTACGTGGAATGGGCATGCCAGTTATCCCTGTCGGCCTCTAACAGCAGCCAGGCCACCACCGCAGAGGACATTTTGCAACTAATGCTCCTGGAGCAATTTTACAATCACATCCAGACGGATGTCAAAGACTGGGTGAGAGATCGCAGGCCCATGACTCTACCATAGGCCGCTAAGTTGGCGGATGAATATGCGGATACTCGCAAGATGAACCAGGTCACACCATGGGTACAACCTCCATGACCAACGGCGCCCTCACACCCACCAGCCGCTAGATACCAATCTCCTAACAGACCGGTGAGAGCTAGCCCTCGCTATCCACGCCAGGAGGACAACGAACAACGCTGCTTCCGGTGCAAACAGCTGGGTCACTTCAAGCAGAATTGCCCCATGAACGACAACACCAGGTCAAATTGGTCTCAACCTGGGTACCGCCCACCAGCAGCAGCCCATTGTGTAGACTCGGCTTGGGATCCCCAGGAGCTGGGTGAGGAAGAACCATTGGGCACCCCTTACGAAGCCCTCATGGTACAATCCGTTATTACGGACAACAGGAAACACCATTGTCAGCTGGTCATGGGTAACGGAAAAACCGCCCGGGGATTAAAAGACAGCCGGGTGGGCGACAGCCGTGAGCCGGAGGGGCCCTGGAGGGAGCTGGGCAAAAAGAGGCACCGCCGGCTACCCTCCAAGAAGAAGAGGTCCTGGAAGCCGTATAACAAGCTGACCTGGGAGGAGAAGAAGCGACTGGAGGAGAGGGAGTCGCAGCGGGCGTCCCAGATGCGGGCTGAGATGTTCGCCAAGGGCCCACCGGTGGCCCCTTACACCACCACCCAGTTCCTGATGATGAAGTACCACGTGGAGAGCCTGCAGGACATGAGCAAGCAGGAGCTGATCCGTTAGTACATGGAGCTGGAGAAGTGCATAAGCCGCATGAAGGAGGAGAACAACCGCCTGAGGTCACAGCAGGCCGACCCCCCCAGGCTCCATGAACTGGAGATGGAGCTGGAGAAGCTCAAAGAGGAGAACCGGTGGCTGCGGAGGGAGCAGGGGGTGGCTGACCCTATGGGGCACTGATCCAACCCCCCCCCCGGACTCTGAGCACCAGTGCTACAGCATTTCAACAAATATCAATTTTTCTTTTTATGAATCTCCTGTGATTGTCACTTCAGAGCCATAACCTGCCCCCTCCCATAGCGGGACACCTAGACGGCGGCGCACAGACCCATTCGCCGTCTTCACACTGACTTCTGGTGACTCTGCAGATCGCACAAAGACTTGGGGACTGACCGGCGTGTGATCTGACGACCCGCTGGCATACCTGAGTCGGAAGCTGTTGCCAAGGGAGGTCAGTTACGCCACCATTGAAAAAGAGTGTTTGGCCTTGGTATGGGCACTCAAAAAACTCACACCTTACCTTTATGGCCGGGCTTTCACTCTCATCACCGATCACAACCCCTTGGTGTGGCTTAACCGTGTTTCAGGGGACAACGCCCGTTTGCTACGCTGGAGCTTGGCCTTACAGCCCTATGACTTTATGATTCATTATCGCCCAGGCAAGCAAAACGGGAATGCCGATGAATTGTCACGCCAAACGGAGTTAACCTCGGACTAAAAGCTCTGAACCCGTCAACCCTACTGGACCAGGAAAGGTCCAACCGAGTTGCCGGAGCAGGGAGAAAAAGGGGGGCCATTGTGAAGGACTTTTTGCCTATATGCTTCAGTTTAATTCTCTTCTAATTTTAGAGGTAAAAGGTGATTTCATGTGTGACTCATTCCTCTGCCTAACAGACTGTTGAAATGTTAATGTCCCATCACCAGCCAGCTCTCTATTTTAAAGGGTAATTGATCTATTGTGTGTGTGAAGAAGACCTGTGTTTACCCTTAAGAAATATGTCTACAGGGTCGGCTCCAAAGTGTCTACCTATAATCTGTATGGGAGACCCCACTGTGTGAGGGGGGCGGAGATTGTCATTGTAACAGTTTGTAACTACATATAAGCTAGGTGTTGTACCATTAAAGTGTCTCTTGTTCCAGCAGTAAGCTTGGCTCATGTGTGGATTATTGGGCGATCCCAGGAATATTCCTCCTCGTGGAATATTGGGTGATTTTCTTTTATGGGAAGAAGGGAATGTTTGACGGGGATATCATTCTACTACCGTCACAGGGGGGAATTATGGTGTGGGGTTGTTTTTCAGGGGTTGGGATTGGCCCCTTAGTTCCAGTGAAGGGAACTCTTACGGTGTCAGCACACCCAGACATTTTGGACAATTTCATGCTCCCAACTTTGTGGGAAGAGTTTGGGGACGGCCCCTTCCTGTTCCAACATGACTGCCCACCAGTGCACAAAGCGAGGTCCATAAAGACATGGATGAGCGAGTTTGGGGTGGAGGAATGTCACTGGCCTGCACCTCAACCCGATAAAACCTTTTTTAGGATGAATTAGAGCTGAAACCTCGTACACACGACCAATTTTCCTGTCAGGAAAACTGACATGAGAGCTTCTGGCCGGCATCACAGTTTTCTCAACAGGAACCAGCTCTCTTTTTTCCCGCCGGTTTTTAACCCGGCAGTTTTCCTGTGGGAAACACTGCGATGGATCATACACACGGCCAAAGCTCTCAGCGCAGTTTTCCCAAAAGGAAAACCTCTTGTGTGTACAGGGGGAAAGTTACAGAGCAGGTTCTCCCCTCGGGATTCCCGGCAGAGTTTTTACTTCCGGGAATCCCGTACGTGTGTACTAGGCATTAGACTGTGAGCCGGGCCTTCTTGTTCAACATCAGTGCCTGACCTCACAAATGCTCTTCTGGAAGAATGGTCAAATATTCCCATAGACACCCTCCTAACCCTTGTGGACAGCCTTCCCAGAAGAGTTGAAGCTGCTATTCCTGCTGTTGGAGGGCAACTTGAGTTAATATAATATTTTTTGCAGGTTACATATCTGTCTCCTATTCCCAAAGATCCTTTAGGCTGATGTTTTAAAAGGTACAGAGGAATTCGGCCCCAAGTTGTAAGGACATTCAAAGTTTTGAAACATATCAGAATCTGCATAGCAAGAGGGCTTGGCTCCAGCCCACCTGGTGTGATGCAAGCTTCAAAGAGAGCAATGATTGATGACAAAGATGGCCCGGGGGCATGGAGATGATATGGGCAATACTGCCCCCAGAGGCCAAGTACGGCAGGACAGTCAGTAATATAATCTATTGAGGAGGATTGACTTGTGAACACTCTGATTGGTCCAAAAGCAAATGGGGCTGGCAATGAGGGGGGAGGGGTTTGGATGAATCTGTGACTTAGTTTTGTAAAAGGGGCTGTTTCAAAAGAGTTCAGTCTCTTTTTCGCTGCAGACTTTTGCCATGAGGCTGTCTCTCTGTCATCTTGTGACTTTTTCTCTGACTGCTGGTTGGGCCTAAGTCATGCAGCCCACAGCTCTCTCTCTTTAACATCTGAGCTCAGCCAACAAGGATTCTACCTAGAGCATATATTAAGTATATGTACTGTTTTTTGTCGTTATAGGCTCTATAGATATCTGCTGTTAGTGTGTGATATTCCTATTTCCTTGGGAAATAAATAAGATATTGTTTGCTAGCATATGTGTCTGTCTTCATAGCTAACATTATATCATTAGGCCTAGCATACTCTGATAGACTAGCTAATTATAGGGATTTACGAATTAATACATATATGCAATAGTTATACAGGGTACAATAGAGTGTATAGCATTGCAATTTTGACTTCACCTGCAAAGGGTGGGGCCGACTCAATATTGAACCCTACGGACTAAGACTGGGATGCCATTAAAGGTCATGTGTGTGTAAAGGCAGGCGTCCCAATATTAAATCCCAAGGTTAAATCCCAATACTGTCACCAACACAATTCCACATAAAATATATTTATATATACAGTGATATATATTAGTTCAAACATAATATTGTCACCAACACCATCCCACATATGATATATATACTGTATATTGCAGTTTAAATTTTAGGATGAGCTTAGTATTCGGTCAGAACATTAAGTAGGCCATTTAGACGGAAGGTTTAGGCTGTTCAGCGTGGATGAATGTGACAGCTTACAGCTGTTAGTTGTTTCTAAGCTGCCACTTTCTTACCAACCACTGACATAGTTGTATAGTTACATAGTTAGTCAGGTTGAAAAAAGACACAAGTCCATCCAGTTCAACCAAAAGAACACACAAACCTTTACCCACAGTTGTTCCAGAGGAAGGCAAAAAAAAAAACAATAAAGCACGATCCAATTTGCTCCAACGGGGGAAAAAAATCCTTCCCGATCCCCCAACAGGCAATCTAATATTCCCTGGATCAACTTTACCTCTAAATATTAGTCCTCAGGTGTATTATGTGCATTTAGGAAAGAATCCAAGCCTAATCTACTGAGCTGGCCAGAACCAGCTGGACATCACCCGGCCCATTCACATACATGGCTGATAATTCCCGGACACGTAAGCAAATGGCAGGGAATGGGGTGGGTTACATCACTGCTTTAAATATGCCGTTATTCGGGCAACGATGTCACTGCTTCCCCCCAGCCCTGCTTTTATATAGCTGGTGACAGCTCGGGAAGCTATCATTTAGCAATCGTCTCCGCCGTGGATTGGTGAAATTGTGCTGAGTAGAAAGGTTCGGTGGGGTTTTTATTCCAGCAAAGGCAGTGGCATCATAATTGATGATGGAATTACAATGAAGGACATTTTTTGGGACTACTTAATCAAGGGGGAGTGTCTGTGGGCCCCCTTATTATTGAAGGGGGGGGGGCTTCCTGATTCTGATAAGCTCACCACCCGTAGACCATCACCACCACTGAGCTGGGGGGAAGATGGCATGGCCTCATCACCATGGGAATAAGGGGCTTTGCTAGGGGCAAGGCAACCCCACCTATATCGGGGGCATGTGGCCAGCCATGGATTCAACTAGCTGGTATGCATTTTAGGGGGACCTCACACATTTTTTTTTTTTTTTGCATTGAGTCCCCAATAAAGTCTGTGCCCGATCTGAAAGGTCTGGTCAGGATTTCCTAGGGGACTTCACACATTTTTTATATATTTTTTGCATTGAGTCCCCAATAAAGTCTGTGCCCGATCTGAAAGGTCTGGTATGGATTTCCTAGGGGACTTCACACATTTTTTATATATTTTTTGCATTGAGTCCCCAATAAAGTCTGTGCCCGATCTTAAAGGTCTGGTATGGATTTCCTAGGGGATCTCACACATTTTTTATATATTTTTTGCATTGAGTCCCCAATAAAGTCTGTGCCAGATCTGAAAGGTCTGGTACAGATTTCCTAGGAGACCTCACACATTTTTTTTGCATCGAGTCCCCAAAAAAGTCTGTGCCAGATCTGAAGGGTCTGGAATGGATTTCCTAGGGGACCTCACACATTTATTTTTTGCATCGAGTCCCCAATAAATTCTGTACCAGATCTAAAAGGTCTAGTACGGACTTCACACATTTTTTAAAAATGTTTTGCATGAGATATGCCCTTAAAATCCCTTTAAAATCCATATCAGAATTAAATGGTCTGGTATGTATTTTTGAGGGGGGGCTCTATGCAATTTTTTTTTAAAATCTTGCTATAGGATGTGCTAGAGCAAAAGTGACATATACAAAGTAAAAAAATTATGCAGCTTAAATTGTTGCATTGGTGCGTGCTCCCCAGGGCAGTGACCACCCCACATAATAATTTTTGACACCCCCTTGCCCAGTAGCCCGGAAAATGGGTATTCTTAGGGTTTTGGTTCCCACTGATGTCAGCGTAGTTCAGCTTTGGCCTCCCAAGTTCTTTGAAGTTTGGTGAGCAACTGCCGAAACCCATAGGCAATTTGGCACATCACTATTCAAATGTAATATAATCACCAGCACCATTCCACCTGATACATATGATATTGTCCAAACCTAATATTGTCACCAACACCGCCCTATATATTACATTACATTTTTCTATATTTGTTTCCAGATCAGTG
The DNA here is from genome assembly GCF_905171775.1 of Rana temporaria. Taxonomy (NCBI): domain Eukaryota; kingdom Metazoa; phylum Chordata; class Amphibia; order Anura; family Ranidae; genus Rana; species Rana temporaria. Next base: position 7,735,366 of record NC_053489.1, on the reverse strand, counting down.
GATAAGTGGAAACTAAAGATGTCTGGTTGTTATGGGTAAACCATTCCACTCTTCCTCCAATTTCTCATAACCCAGCGAGCGATGCATACTGGGAGTTGTAGTATAGCCTTCTTATTACAGAAAAAGGAAATTCTCTGCAGGAAGAGTTTTGCCTCCCTCCAACCTATGACCAAGAGTAAGGCTGGCAATACATTATAACATTTACTTTTTACATTTACAATTTAAGATTTTTAGATTTACCAAAACCATATAATATGAGGTCAAACCCAAACACTTTTAATTTGTAATTTAATTTGTGAACGCCAGGGCCCGGTCATGAGTGCAACCTTTGCGGCCTTGGTAGTTCTGCCACTGCAATGGTCCCCCTATACGGAGTTCCCTGGTGTGCTGGTGACATATCTCTTACTTTCTGCCATTTTTAAAATGAAATCCGGGGACATATATTACTTTTTTTACTAGTAATAGCCTGTTAAGTCTCACTCTCCAGGCCCCGGCTACTACTGGGTGGGGAGCGGAGGAAGATCACTTTGCCAGGGAAAGCAAGGAGATAGGCAGGCAGGCACCTGGCCGAGACTTGAGCCAAGGCAGAAGAACATGCAAGCAGAGCTGGATGGGCATGCCCCCGAAACTGAAGAAATATTCACTCCAACCAGCACATGATCATCAGAAAGGGGCACAGATAATGGAAAAAAAAGACATCCCTCTAAGCTAGTAGGAGCGGTGGTATATAATTAAGAATTTTTATTTTTAATTCTGCACTGACTGTCTTTGAAATTGCCCCAGCCCCTGTTCAAATCCAATCCGGGGACAAAACCGGGGACAGACATGGTCCGGGGACAGTGTCCTCAATCCGGGGACTGTCCCCGGAAACCGGGGACGTCTGGTCACCCTAATCTAAAGGAAATTTATTAGGAAAATGATATAATGTATGGCCAGCTTAAGACAAGTAGCTGTGAGTGGATTAATCGAATGATTATTGAAGTCATTTAACATAATCAGTAAGGGGTAGAGGAAGAAATCCTAAGTGCACATCTAATTGATCATGTAGAATTAGAAGCTCTTATCTACTGTCTTGTCCTATAGGCTAAATATGTTTCCAATGAGATCCCTCTGCTTTGTGATGTTTTGCCACTCAAATAATTTCACATATTGGAAATAACACCTCTACAGTTCTTATGGAGCACATTTTAGAGGCGTTTTGCATGTATTACCAGTCATTCAAATGTAAAGTGTAAGTTGGAAACCTCACCAAAGATGCGGCCATTGGGAGTTTGAATGTAGCCTATGTAGCGCTACCCCCGAAGGAGCCGCTGGTTGATTTGGGATCTACTCTCTTTTGGCTCAGCTTACTCCTATTAACTAACTCAAACCCTCCCTTGACACATCAGAAACTTGGTGGTTGAGATATTGTGACCTCTGTTGGGCTGGGGTCACAATAGCAGCAATAATATAACAATAGAATTACCTGCTGTTAGGGACGGTTCCTCCAGGCAAGAAAATACACTCTACACTAAGGTGACCAGATTTTTTAAATGAAATCCGGGGACATTTTTTTTTACTGGTAATGGTGGCCGCCACCACCACCCAACTCACAGCCTGTCAAGTCGTACTCTCCGGGCCCCGGCTACTACTGGGTGGGGAGCAGAGGAAGATCACTCTACCAGGGAAGGCAAGAAGATAGGCAGGTGCCTGGCCGGGACTTGAGCCAACGCAGAAGCGGGGAGGGTGTAATTCTGATGCCCCAGATCCTGTTAAAATCCAATTCGGGGACAAAACCGGGGACAGACTTGATCTTTATGAAAACTTGAGGGAACAAGCATAGGTTTGAATTATGAACACAACTGGTAAGCAATGACTCACTATGATTCGCAAGGGCCCTTGCATGAATCAACAATTAATGACAGTAGGAAAAACCTAACTGAGAAATGATACCACTCATTTAAGATAGGCAGTCTATGCTTGCGAGCGCCCTCTAGCGGGCAGTTCTGCAGAACAGTTAATGTCCACGTCGCGGCCGGTTGGTGCACGTGAAAAATTGTAATCCAAGGTGGCAATCAATGAGGGAACTTAAACAACGAAATGTCAGGGACAGCAACGTTTGTGAACTAACACTCGTCAGTGTCAGTCACTTCTATGAACACTCAAACAGTTAACTGGGCCTCTAAGTTTCGGTTTGAGGCCGAAAACGTGTCTCTGGCCTGTGAGGTGGCTCTAGGTGTCTGTGCAAAACGGAGAGTCAGAAGTTGAGCATGTGCTCTCTCACCCGACAAGCCGATCCGCCTGAGTTCTCCTCAGAAGGCGCGCTGGTAAATCACCGCTCCACAGCACAAGGATCCCGGACGAGGGTGCTCCACTGTTTCAGTTGTCAGCTGGGTTGCCTCTACGATCTTCGGGTACACGGGCTGGGTGCTGGAGTCTTGCTTCCTTCCGGACGGCTAGTCTCTCAATGGATTTAGGCCCAGGCTTCTGGCCTAGTAGCACGGCTGTACTCTGTCAGCAGCTCTGCAGAGGAGAGAAGTGCAGGTCCCGAGAGAGCGAGAGTAACCCCTCCCTTTCCTTAAATAGCCCCTCCTATCCTTCTGAGTGGCTGAGCAGAATTGTCACGCGTTCCAATGGTGAAGAGCATTGCGGGAAGTGTAGTCTGTTCCCTCCTAAGAGTCAATGGAGTCCATCTCTCCTGCTACTCGCAGTCCCGCAATGCATAATTTTATAACAATGTCCAACATATTTACAAATGTGGATAAAGTTCCAGCGGGGATGACCTGTCGTAGGTCTTTGACAGGATGACCCCGCTACACCTATTTACTGCTTCCCCCCACAAATCCTAACATAACCCTCCCACACTCCCAACACAGCATAGAGGGGCTCGGTAAAGGCGGCACTGAAGGTGTGGAGGTGTCTGGTTGTACCACACACAGAATAGAAGGAAATCTGTCCACCTTCGTAATCCAGAAAGATCCTGACTCTATGACTGGAGGCATTGTCAGGTAAAGGTATCACTTTCCAGTTATGTACCACTCCATACCTATTTTTATATCTGTAAAATCCCCAGGACTTATTATTAATTCCTATCTGTGACTGATCCGTCTTATTCCTCTCCATACTGGGGTAACACATTCCAACCCTCCAGTTACTCGATTCCCCGACATCCACTTCCCAATAATGTTGCCCCGAGGAAAATTTCTGACTGCTCAACACGAGAGCAAAACGCTGAAATCTCTCCGGTCTTTCCGGGTGTCTCTGGCTTGTTTTTGACCAGGATGCTGTTTTCTTATCATCGGATATAAGTAGATTATTATTAGCTGTGTTCACGTCCAGTAATATGTCTGTGGCTTCCTGTACATAGAAGCATCCATTGATCCCTTTTATTTCATCCAATAAAGTGTTAGATATGTGGTTAATCCAAGCCACGTCCAGAAGCCCTCCATCACGGAGCTGTGTGTCGTGTCTCTTTGGATTCTCATTATCTCCATCCTCACACAAGTCACCTATGTCGGCTCTCTGTAGGATAGTAACTGGATCCTTCGTTTTACACAGCTCCTCGATGATGCCCATCTTCCTGGACAACTCGACCTTCTTCATTTCCAACTTCTGGATTTGATCCGACATGTTAAGTAAGGCTTGCTCTGCCCGGCCAGAGATGTCACTCAGGACTCGCTTTTCCAAGTCTTCCAGTTGTCTCCTAAGGTCTCTAAACAAGGCAATGGCCCTCTCTGTGCCACCAGCTACTTCTTCTTGCACTTTTCTCTGATGTTCCTGCAGACTCTGGACATTTTTCTCGGCCTCGTCTCTCCTTGTAGCCAGTTTATAAAGAACATTTGCCAGGAAATTCTTCTTTGTTTCAGAGGCCTCGTCCAGTGACTCCATCTGGTGACCTTTGTGCTCCCCGATCAGACAATAGACGCAGACACAGGTAGAGTCTTCCTTGCAGTAATACTCCAGGCTTTTTTTATGAAGGGAACATTTCCTGTTCTCCGGAGAAGCGGCGGGATCAGTTATAACGTGTTCTGGTGACTTGCTGTGGACTCTCAGATGATTATCACACAGAAAAGCTTCACACAGCTGACAGGATCTAACAGCAGATACAGGAGTGTGAATGCAATAAGTACAGAAGACCCCGGACTCCTTCTGATCGGGCTGAGTAGACTGGAAATTCTCCAATATCTTCCGTAGTGTTATGTTCCTGTGCAGTGCAGGACGCTCCTGGAACTCCCCTCTACATTCAGGACAGGAGTAAATTCCAGACCCCCCCTGTGTGTCCAGCACGAGATCGATACACTCCCGGCAGTAGTCATGTCCACATTTCAGCATTACAGGATCCGTATAAATGCTCAGACAGATGGAACATTCCAGCTCCTTCATTAGATCAGCAGACGCCATCTCTGTAAGCAAAATGAGAAATGAAACTGAAAGTCTCAGACGTTTAGAAAGAATGCGGAAATACAGGCTTTGTAATATGAAGGTGGGGCATGGAAAAAATATATAAGAATATCGCACGCTAAAAATGTATCTGTGGGGGTTAACCACTTCCATCCCGGGCTTTTATACCCACCTCCATACCAGGCCTATTCTGGCACTTCTCTCCTACATGTACAAATCATAATTTTTTGGCTAGAAAATTATGCAGTACCCCCAAACATTATATATGTTTTTTTTAGCAGACACCCTAGGGAATAAAACGACGGTCATTTCAACGTTTTATCTGTTACGGTATTTGCGCAATTATTTTTCAAACGCCTTTTTTGGGGAAAAAATTGTTTCATGAATTAAAAAATAACAAAACAGTAAAGGTAGCCCAATTTTTTTGTAAAATATGAAAGATTAGGTTACACCGAGTAAATAGATACCTAACATGTCACGCTTTAAAATTGCGCACACTCATGGAATGGCGCCAAACTTCGGTACTTAAAAATCTCCATAGGCAACGCTTTGAATTTTTTTACTGGTTACCAGTTTAGATTTACAGAGGAGATCTAGTGCTAGAATTGTTGCTGCCACTCTAACGCACGCGGCAATACCTCACATATGTGGTTTAAACGGCGTTTACATATGTCGGCGGGACTTGCGTGTGCGTTCGCTTCTGCGCGCGAGCTACCGGGGACAGGGGCGTTTTACATTTTTTTTATTATTATTATTTATTTATTTTACATATTTATTTATTTTTGTACACTGTTTTTATTTATTTTTTATTTTTTTATTACTTTTATTACTATTACAAGGAATGTTAACATCCCTTGTAATAGGAATGTGTGTGACAGGTCCTCTTTATGGAGAGATGCGGGGTCAATAAGACCTTCCCCTCCCCCCACATCTCTCCTCCAGGCTGGAAACCATGAGATCGGTGAAAAAAATTCACTGATCTCATGAATAATGTGGCTTAAAGCCGCAATCGCGGCTTTGTTTACTTACGGGACCCGGGCGTGACGTCATCACATCGCGCCCGGTCCTCCGACGGTCATAGAGATGACTGGTGACCATCTGGTCACCAGTCATCTCTATACTTCCTGCCAGCGCCGGACGATTCTTTCTCCGGGCCCCCGATGGCACCGGATGGCGGCGGGAGGGGGGGGATGTCCCCTCCCGCCGCCTGTAAGAACGATCTAGCGGCGGAACCGCGATGATCGTTCTTATGTTGTGCAGAATCGCCGGCACAAGAGAAGGATATCTGAATGATGCCTCTAGCTGCCCCCATCATTTAGATATCCCCCCTTCAAAGTCCAGGACGTCATATGACGTCCACTTTGGATGGTAGAGCCACTTTGTGGACGTCATATGACGGTGGCTGGTATTGAAGTGGTTAAACTATGGTTAACATCCCTCCCTGATTCCTGGTGTAGCATTACCCCCGGAGGAGCTGCTGGATGTTTTGGGTGTCACATTTACCTCATGGCTCCTACGTTTCTAAATATTAAACAATACATTCATGATACAAAACATATTGTGAGGAATGCAGGAATATATAAATAAAGTAAAAAAAATGTATAAATATATATGTGAAAAGGCGTCCACATAGAAAATCCAAAGTGATAATATTCCAGGTGAAAACAATTAAAGTGTCCAAAGGAAAACAAAACTTCAAGAAATCTTCTTAACCTCTTTCCCACCGCGCTATAGACAAAAGACGTCTACAGCGCGGTGGAGTTATTCTGGGAGGACGTCCTCCCAGAATCCTTCACTCGCGCGCCCCCTGGGGCGCGCTCCCAGAATTATCTGTGAGCGCCGGGTCTAGAAGAAAATGTCATGACGCCGGTTCCTCACTCTCCTCTCTGTACCGATCGGTACAGTGTGAGAGGAGAGGGGGGAGAGCGGAGGCAGCAGCAGCTTCTGTGGCTGGATCTGTGACAAATGCCGTCACAGATCCATCCCTCCCTCCCTGTGCAATACTCTGCAATAACACCCATACTCTGCAATAACCCCCCCATACTCTGCAATAACCCCCCCATACTCTGCAATAACCCCCCCATACTCTGCAATAACCCCCTATACTCTGCAATAACCCCCCCATACTGTGCAATAACCCCCCCATACTCTGCAATAACCCCCCCCATACTCTGCAATAACCCCCCCATACTGTGCAATAACCCCCCATACTGTGCAATAACCCCCCCCCCCATACTGTGCAATAACCCCCCCCCCCCCCATACTCTGCAATAACCCCCCAATACTCTGCAATAACCCCCCAATACTCTGCAATAACCCCCTATACTCTGCAATAACCCCCCCATACTGTGCAATAACCCCCCATACTCTGCAATAACCCCCCCATACTGTGCAATAACCCCCCCCCCCCCATACTCTGCAATAACCCCCTATACTCTGCAATAACCCCCCCATACTGTGCAATAACCCCCCATACTCTGCAATAACCCCCCCATACTGTGCAATAACCCCCCCCCCATACTCTGCAATAACCCCCCAATACTCTGCAATAACCCCAATACTCTGCAATACCCCCAATACTCCGCAATACCCCGCAATACCTGCTAATATGACAGAGACAAGATATATATATATATATTTTTTTTTACAGAATTTTCAGTGTTTTTACTTTTATAGCGCAAAAAATAAAAAACCCAGAGGTGATCAAATACCACCAAAAGAAAGCTCTATTTGTGGGGGAAAAAAGGACAAAAATTTCAGATGGGCACAATGTTGTATGACTGAGTAATTGTCATTCAAATTGTGAGAGCACCGAAAGCTGAAAATTGATCTGGTTAGGAAGGGGGTTTAAGTGCCCAGTGGTCAAGAGGTTAATTTGAGACCTTTCACCACACCAAAGTGCTCAGTGACTCCACACCCATAAGAATTGCGCTTACCAATACCATATGCCTTGCATTCTCATGCTTGGCACAAACAGCAAAATATTTCTCCACACGAACTGACCAATTCCACCAGTGATTCTCACAAGCCGAATCGTTGTTCCACATGAAAAGTAAAGTGACTTCAATGGTGAAGTATATCAAACTTGTTTATTAAAACCAGGAAACAGCTTCACACATTGCACTCACATATGATACAGCAAATCAAGGCACTTCAATATTAGTGAACTAAGCAGCGGGTTCCTCACAGGTGATTATCTTGTTGCATTATGGTCACAGCGGACCTAAATAAAAACCGTCAGCCTCACGCCCTGCTCCGTTCGTCTCACTCGTCACTTCAAAAACACACTACACATGCGATGGTCCTCGGACGCTTCCTTGGTGTGCCGTGTAACTTCCCCTAGACTAGTTTCGTCCCTCAATATTTGTTTATGTAGCTCTACCCCCAAAGGAGCCGCTGGTTAAAGCGGGAGTTCCGCGGGAAAACGTTTTTTTTTAAAGACGTTTTTGTAAAACTGATGGTACAACGAAAATTGTACTCACCAGTCTCCTAGTCGCAGCCGCCACCAGGACGATTTCCCCCAAATGTAGATTTTATAAAATCTGATGATGGACATTGCCATCTTAACTGCTGGCACCGTGAATCCCTCCTGTATTATCTTCCGGGATGCAGTGTCTCCTGAGAATCCCAGGAGACGCGCCGTGTTTGAAATCTCGCGATATCTCGCGGGTCACGTGACTAGTCACAGCGGGGAGTGTCCTTTTCAGGATGCTGCCGGCTGTTGTCCTAGCAACTATGCAGTGTGACGGCGAGCCGCGCCGTCAACACTGCATAGTTGCTAGGACAACGGCCGGCAGCGTCCTGAAAAGGACACTCCCCGCTGTGACTAGCCAGACTAGTCACGTGACCCGCGGGATTTCAAACACAGCGCGTCTCCTGGGATTCTCAGGACTTGCTCCCAGGAGACATAGCGCTGATCGGGGATTTTTCTAAACCACGCCCACTCCCGCGGGGAAATGTGAGTGACAGCTCACAAAAGGCCCTCATTCCAAGGTAAGGAGGCCTATTAAAAAAATAAAAAAAACGGATAGATACAGTACAATGGCTGCTGGTTTTAACAAGCAAAACTTGACAATTAGGGTGAACCACCGCTTTAATTTGGGATCGGCCTGCTAAGTCACCCTGGCAATGTCTAAGGGTGCAATTTGTGAGAGTAACAAGAGTGAGTGGAGGTCCAGACATCCAATAGGGGGATTTCAATGCTTTATTGCCCAGGCCAAACACGGCCAACATTTAACACAATTCAGGAAGGTCAAAGTTGATGAAGGAAGAAAAGAGGAACACGCGGTATCAGGCCTGGATATAGAACTGAGCAATACTCTGCTCTGCATTGAACCAATTGTATAACACGTCGCCACTCTGCTCAAAGTGGATCTAATGCCACCGGACAGACCCCCTATGATAGGCCTGGCAGCCGGAGCGTCACTCTGAGTACTACTGGGAGAAGCAGGTCTCTCACACAGACCCATAGGCGTGCGCACAGGGTGTGCCTGGTGTGCCCAGGCACACCCTAATCACCCCATGTGCATTAGTGTTATCGCTCTGTGTAGCAACAGGAGCATGGAAAAGATTTCCTTCTTACCAGTTTTGCCATAAGAGAAGTGTTTATGCTCTTCTCTTTCACTGTGCCAGCAGGGAGATCAATGTGCCAGGGGCATGTATATGTAGATACATACACATGCATGTGTGTTTGAGCTTAGGGGTGCACACCCTAAAGCATTAGGCTGCGCACACCTATGCACAGACCTGTCTCTAGGGCCCCTGCCACAGGCCAATTTCAATAGAGAACTTAAATGAATGAAGAAGAAATAAAAGAATACTCCCAGCAAACTGTTCTATAGATGGTCCCCGGATGACAGTAAGCATACCTGTCAGCGGCCCGGACACCCGATCCCAGACAGGGATCCCGTCAATAAGTCTTGAAACCCAGCGGAACGCTGAGGTTCTCCCTCTCTACAGGATGAGGTTCACTGCAAGGTTCAGTTCTGGCCAGGTGGGCCATGCTGGCGGGGTCCATGGATGCGCTGAAGGTGGGTACCGCACCTGGAACGGGGACCCCGCGGGAAAAAGCACACCGAGCACATGACCTCCCTCACGGATATACCCTCTCCCAGCATGCCCCGCGAGGGAAAACATCCTCTGATGGGAGAAGAACTGCTCCGCCAGAACCCCCCTGGCGCCAGCTGCCGGCCAAAGGTGACATTGCACTCCCTGACCACAGACTGACCCAGTGGTCTTCCGAAATGACAGAGGTCCAAATTTAAACAAACATTTAGAAGGGAGCAAGGTAACTCTCCCTTCCCCACTAAATTTAGGCGTCGTGCCCATGCTGAAAGCAAGGGGGGCGCTACATTTAGAAGTAAAGGAATGTCCGCAACAGGTGCTCTTTGCTGTGCTCTTTATTACCCAGCCGGGTAAAAACAATGGCCCAGATTCTGGTATAATTGCGCTATATTTGCGCGGGCACAGGGATTTTGCCCTGCGCCCACGCAAATATTTTGCGCTGCCCTCGATTCACGGAGCAGTAGCTCCGTGAATTGCGAGGGCGCGCCGGCAAAATTGCCCGGCGTAAGCGCGCGCAATGTAAATGATCCCGCCAGGGGGCGGGAATCGTTTAAATTAGGCGCCCTCCCTCGCCGAGCGTACAGCGCATGCTCCGTCGGGAAACTTTCCCGACGTGCATTGCGGCAAATGACGTCGCAAGGACGTCATTTGCTTCAAAGTGAACGTGAATGGCGTCCAGCGCCATTCACGAATCACTTACGCAAACGCCGTGAAATTCAAATTTCACGGCGCGGGAGCGGCGGCTATACTTTAGCATTGGCTGCCCCTGCTATTAGAAAGGGCAGCCTTGCGCTAAAGTTGCCGTACGGAAACTCCGTACCTGGCTTGCGCGGGGCCCGCGCAAGTTTGTGAATCAGTTGGTAGTATGCAATTTGCATACTACACGCTGATCACAATGGGAGCGCCCCCTAGCGGCACACGCAAGAATGCAGCCTAAAATCTGCGAGGCATAAGAGCCTTATGCCGCGCAGATTTTAGGCTGCAGTCGGTGTAACGAGGTTCCTGAATCAGGAGCACTCGTTACACCGGAGCAAGTAAGCAATTGCGCCGTGTAACTTATGGTTACACGGGCGCAATTGCTTCTTGAATCTGGGCCCTTAAGCTTAAACTTGTAGTGAGGAAAGTAAAGTTGAAGAAGAAAGATGAACAGCAGGCTCAGGCGTAATGATAGGAAACAGTCCTGCTCCCAAGCGTAACACTCTCTTTGCGCCACTTTGCCCACTATGTGAGTGGGTTTAGTGTACCCGGACAGGCCTCTCTCACTGACCTGGCAGCCGGATTATCACTCGAACAATTGTAGGATAAAGTCTCTGCCACAGACCCTCCTTGGTGAACTTCAGAGAGACGCCCCTGCCACAGGCCCTCTCTGATTTGTAGTTACAGAGATAATTCTCCTTAGATAAAGTACGCCTGAATCTCCTTCAACTTGTCGCCCAGGTACCGATTGACAGGGGGATCAATCCTTCAGTGTCCGGTTACCTCGATCCCCCCCGGTGGTTTGTCGAGGCCTTTTTGGATCGCCAGCCTTTCAATGGCGCTCCTCAGACGGACTCCCCACCGAACAGCAGTACAGCTTGGGATCCTCAAAAGGTGGGAACCCAGTCACTCGCTGGGTCCCCGTCGCTGCTCAGATGCTCCGGACCAACATGGTCCCGGAACAAGGAACACCGCGTGGCACGCACGCCCCGGCCAGGTAGGCCATAACGCCGGGGCGCCGTGATGTGGTCACCCTAAAGGTGGGTGCCACACTGGACGAAGGAGAACCCAGAACCCATGGCGTCTGCCCCGTAAATGCCCTTCCCCAGCATGCACAGTGAGGCCAAACCCTCCTGATTGGCTGCTGGGAAAGAGCACCCAAACCTTGACTCCACTGCTGCCACCTGCAGCACCGGGGCTGGAAGAACACCCCAGTGCAACATAATAAGACTACAGCACAGCCAAGCTGAGACAGAGACCCTATTTTACACATAACAATTTGGATCAGAGTTTAACTACACTCTAATCTCCCTCTAAATTTAACTAGAACCGGTACCTAAAGTACACAGGTGCTACACTGGGGACAGTCCCCATTGTGAGGTGTCTGTACCCATAAAACAAGGATCCCTGCTGCAGCTAATTGGATCATGCTCTGCTGGGGTTCTTTGCCTTTCTCTGGATCAACTGTGGGTATGGAGTTGGGTGTATAGGATTTTACTGTGTTTTTTATTTTGTTTGTTTATTTGTTTATTTTTTGTGGTTGAACTGGATGGACTCGTGTCTTTTTTCAACCTGACTAACTATGTAACTATGGTGGAGACATGGGCCCCGGTAGTCAGACTGGGTCTACGCTTGTAGAATGGTCCTCCTGTGCTGTTCGTCCTGAGGGAGGAAGCCTCTCGATGAAGAACCTGTCTTGGAGAGCACAGAGCATGAGGCGGGTATCTCAGGAGAGGCCTTGAACTTCATCGAAGGACCCACTATTACTGAAAGGCTGAGTGATGGTCGCCTGTCCGTTCTAAGTTCACAAGAAGTTAATCGGGAGAGAACCGGGTGCTTAATCCTGTGCTGAGAGGATTCTGGACCGAATATACCTCCATCCGAAGGAAGGTCTGTGGCAGAGACTTTACCAGTGGCGGCTGGTGCTCAACATTTTTGGGGGGGCGCAAACTAACGAAAAAAAAAAGAGACAATTGTAGCCTCACTGTGCCCATCAAAGGCAGCCACTGTGCCATGCCATCAATTGTTGCCACTGTGCCATCAATTGTCGCCACTGTGCCATCAATTGTCGCCACTGTGCCATTAATTATCACCACTGTGCCATGCCAAACGCAGCCACTGTGCCATCAAACGCAGCCACTGTGCCATTAATTGTCGCCACTGTGCCATGCCAAATGCAACCACTGTGCCATCAAATGCAGCCACTGTGCCATGCCATCAATTGTTGCCACTGTGCCATCTATTGTCGCCACTGTGCCATCAATTGTCGCCACTGTGCCATCAAATGTCACCACTGTGCCATTAATTGTCACCACTGTGCCATGCCAAACGCAGCCACTGTGCCATCAAACGCAGCCACTGTGCCATCAATTGTCGCCACTGTGCCATGCCAAACGCAACCACTGTGCCATCAAATGCAGCCACTGTGCATGCCATCAATTGTTACCACTGTGCCATCAATTGTCACCACTGTGCCCACATCAATTGTCACCACTGTGCCCACATCAATTGTCACCGCTGTGCCCTCATCAATTGTCGCCACTGTGCCCACATCAATTGTTGCCACTATGCCCTGTAAAATGCTGCCAGTCAGATTCCCCCCCCCCGCCCGGCACATACCTTTCTGGGGTCAGCCTGTCTCCTTCCTCAGTCCTTCGATTTCTTCTCCCGCCCTCGATGATGCTTCAGCCAATCAGGTTACCGGTAACCAGAACCGGTGAACCCGATTGGCTCAGACGCCTGTCAGTCTTATCCAAGGAACGCACCCCCCTTGCGTCCCCTGGTTAACTATTTGGAAGCCGATTACAGCCTGAGGGCTGTAATCGGAAAGCCTATCAGAGCCGCTGGCCCTGATAGACACTTCCAAAGCCCACCAGCTGCCGTTATTCAGATGGCCGGCGCTCACCAGGGGGCCGGCCATCTGAATAGTGGGCGGCAGCAACAATACACAGATTCATGCAATGCATGAATCTGTGTATTGTATTCAGTGGCAGTGCAGGAGAGAGAGGGGGCGGCGCTCCGGCGCCCTCTATGGATGCACCGCCACTGGACTTTACCATATTTCCGTGTGACATCCTGGCTGCTAGGCTACCGAGCCTTAGGCTCTGTCTTCCACTATTGCAACCACAAAGTCCCGCGATTTTACAGCGATTTTTTGATGCGACTTGAAGCAATGCCTGTGTATTCTTGAGGTCCTGGACCTCAAGTCGCATCAAAGTGGGACCAAAGTAGTGCAGGGACTATGTTAAAAACCGCACAGATACCAATGGTACTGATCGGAAATCATGGGGTATGACTCGTCATGCGACTTTGCAGTCCCCAGTCGCAGGACAAGTCGCACAAGTGTGAAAGGGGCCTTCTGCTGGCTACCTGATCATTGATTTAGGGCCAGTTCACACCACATTCAGTCCAAGTGCGTTTTGTTTTTGGAAAGTAGGTTATATGCAGTTCCAGTTCCAGAAAAAAAAGTAGAACATGCTGCATTTTACCCGCACTGGACTGTACTGGAACGCTGGAAAACGCATCAAAAACGCACTGGAACGCACCTAAATGCACCAAAAACGCACTGGAACACACTTGTCCTTACCTAAGGTTAATAAAAAAAGAGGGGTGAAAAAAAAAGCACTGGACTGCATTAAAAAAACGTACCAAAAACGCACCGGAACGCGTCAAAAACGCGCATGCAAAAAAGCACCTGGAACGCATCGGGATTGCGTTTCTATGGTGTGAACTGGCCCTTAGTGTATTGTTCTACTGGTGGTGACTCGCGATTCTTTCAGTGAACTGTGTTATAACAACACATATGATTCTTTAGCTCAGTAACTCGTATATTATTCTAGGACTCGGTGACTCGTATGATTCTTTAACTCGGTGTACTGTATACTTCTGACTCAGAACTGTGTGCTGTGATTGGGCTGATTGGTTGCAGGGGGGGGCTGAGCTCTCTCACTCTAGGATCATATTACCAGGCCTGCTCTGCTATTCTATTGTTTCAAACGGATCAGTTCAGTCAGTTCACTTAAAAGAGTCGATTCAAAAGAACGATTCGTTCATGAACTGGACATCACTATCAGGGCCGCCATCAGAGGGGTACAGGCAGTACACCTGTAAGGGGCCCGGAGGTCCACAGGGGCCCGGATGGCAACCCCCCTTTTTTTTGTAAGGGGCCCGGATGGCAACCCCCCCTTTTTTTCCTGTACTTGTACCCACGGCTGGGTACAAGTACAGGACGTATATATGCGTGCTTGTGCCCAGCCGTGCCATTCTGCCGACATATATGTGCAGGAGGCGGTCCTTAAGTGGCTAAGAAATGTCATTTAAAATGATGGTGTGTGGGCTTCACATAATTCTTCGGGTTCTGAAAAACGACAATTTTTTTTCCGAACATGCTGCGTTTTTTAACGTCGTTTTAAACAATGTCGTTTTTCGGGTTGTAAAAAATGATCGTGTGTGGGCTAAAACGACGTTAAAAAACCTGCGCTTTGCTAGAGCATTTTTTAAAAACCATATAGGTAGATTCAGGTAGAGTTAGGCCGGCTTATCAGTAGATAAGCCGACCTAACTCTGAATCTACGCCGGCGTTTGTTTAAGCGTATGCTCAAACACAGATACGCTTAAACATATCTAAGATACGACGGCTTGCGCCGTCCTATCTTAGATTGCAATTTTTCGGATGGCCGCTAGGTGGCGCTTCCATTGCGGTCGGCGTAGAATATGTAAATGTATTTTTAAGCCGATTCACGAACGTACGCCCGGCCGCCGCAGTCGATTTACGCCGTTTCCGTAAGGCCTTAGTAGGCCTAAAGTTATTCCACCTATTAGGTGGAATAACAATGTTAAAGTATGGCCTCCATTCCCGCCGCGAGATTTGCACTTTTTACGTCGTTTGCGGAAGTCGTCCGCGAATCGGGATTTACGTCGTTTACGTCCACATCAAAATCAATAGGCCCGTACAGCGTACTTAGCCGCAATGCGCCCTGGGAAATGTAGGCGCCCGGTGCATGCGCAGTAACCAAAGAGCGTCAAAAACGTGAGGTCAAGCCTCATTGCCATTAAACACGCCCCCCTCCAACCCATTTGAATTAGGCGCCCTTACGCCCGCCGGATTTACGCTACGCCACCCTAAGTAAGGAGGCAAGTACTTTGAGAATACGATAGGCTACGCCGGCTTAATATTGCGCGCCCGTACCTGAATCTACCTAATGGTGTGTAGGCAAGGATGTTTTAATGATGAAGTTGGAAAAACTTTGGGCCATATTCTGAGTAAAGTTACGATGGAGTAACTCAGGATACTCCATCGTAACTCCCTTTTTTGGCCAGTGTATCTATGCTCCTGATTCTCAGAATCATTTTTGCATAGATACACTTAAGATCCGCCATCTGTAAGTCACTTACACTGGCGGATCTTAAATGCAATGACGCCGGCCGCCGCTAGATGGCATTTAAGTGAAGGAGTCATTTGCGTATGCAAATGATCCTTCTACGCCGATTCACGAACGAGTTCGCGTCGCGTAACCATCGCTAACGTCGTTTGCGTAAGCGGAAACTTACCCCTGCTATATGAGGGGTAAGTTTCCGCAAGTCTCGCGTAGGCCATGTTACGGATGGCGTCGGGTCCCCGTCGTGTTTTTTCGTCGGATACGTCGTTTACGTAAGTCGTTCTTGAATACGACTTTACGTCAATGACGCACACGTCGGCGTCATTGACGTTTTCCGCCGAGAACTGGAGCATGCGCACTGGGCTTTTTGCAGCCCGGCGCATGCCCAGTTCTTTTGTATCGGGGGCGCGCTTCATTTGAATAGAAGCCGCCCCCTTGGAGATCCGCCAGGCTACGCCGGGACACTTACACTCCGCCGTCCCAACTTACGGAGCAAGTGTTTGGGGAATACAACACTTGCTCCTGTAAGTTGGGACAGCGGAGTGTAAGTGCCCTAAGCGAAGCAGGCGGATATTTACTCAGAATATGGCCCTTTGTTTTTTCTACATGCCGAAAAATGATCGTGTGTACGCAGCATAACACTTACCGTATTTATCGGCGTATACCGCGCACTTTTTTGCCCTGAAAATCAGGGCAAAATCGTGGGTGCGCGGTATACGCCGATACCCGCTTTCCCGCGCCGAGTTTTGAATACTGCGCCGACATATACCGAGCGCAGTACACTCGGGTATAGTCGGCCAGTCTCGGCTCTTTCGCGCTCACGTCCTGGACGTACAGGACGTGAGCGCGAGTGTTGCCGAGCCTGCCCGACAATACACAAGTGTACTGCGCTCTGTATATGTCGGCGTAGTATTCAAACTTGGCGCGGGAAACGAGCGGGGAGGACGCGAGGACGGCGCAGAAGGACCCTGGACCCGACGTAGAGGACACCCGAAGCCCGCAGACGGACCCCGGACCCGACGAAGAGGACACCCGAAGCCGCAGAAGGACGCCGGACCCGACGAAGAGGACACCCGAAGCCCGCAGACGGACCCCGGACCCGACGAAGAGGACACCCGAAGCCCACAGACGGACCCCGGACCCGACGAAGAGGACACCCGAAGCCCGCAGACGGACCCCGGACCCGACGAAGAGGACACCCGAAGCCCGCAGACGGACGCCGGACCCGACGAAGAGGACACCCGAAGTCGCAGACGGACGCCGGACCCGACGAGGCCGCCGATGGACGCCGCGCAAGACACCAAAACTGTAAGTACAAAAAAACTTTTTTTCCACAGGATTCGGGGCCACTTTAGGGGTGCGCGGTATACGCGGGAGCGCGTTATACCGCGATAAATACGGTAACTAAAACACTTACATTTTATATAGGAACTTTTTAGAGAGAGGGGCGCAGCCGACATTTTATCAGGTCACAGCTCGCATTTCTTAAGGCCTTGAGAGGGGCGGGGCTGTGACTCACCAAAGTGTTCCCTTGATATCTTCCTCTTCATTTTCTATAGAAGACCTTTGTGTGATTATTATACCTCTTTTATATTATCCTTTATATGTTGAGGACTAAGGCTCCTTTCAAACTCTGGGGTGTTTTTCGAGCGTTATTCGAGCGTTTTTCGAGTGTTGGGAGTGAGCCTGCTCAAGTGCCTCCATTTTAAGAGGCTTGCTATTGGGGGCACTCGGTAGGGGGAAGACCCAGGACCACCAATGGGGGACCCAAAAAGAAGAGGATCAGGGCAGCTCTGTGCAAAACCATTACACAGAGCAGGTAATTCATGTTTGTTTTTTTAAAAAGACAACCTTTATAATCACTTTAAATGCTATTTGTAGACCCAGATACTTCCTTGTAAAAGTGGCAGTGACAACATCACTGTACTGTGTGCAGAGAGCAGAGCTGTGGGAGGGACCTATCAGGCTCCACCCACTACAGGCTGCCTGTACAGGAGGGGGGCGGAGACAAGACCAGTCACCCCGCACAAGGAGAGAGGGCAGCAGGGGGCGGTCTTTATTACAGGAAGTCTCACACTGGATTACTGCACAGATCTGGAAGAAATACACAAAGCTCACCGAGATTCAAGAAGAAGACACATGAGGAATGGATTTAGACCTTATTTTCTGGAGTTCAGCTTTATTTGGTAGCCCAAGCAGTAAGATTTGAGATGTAATGTTTGTTAGAGTAGGCTATATACATAATTGTTTTATTGATAGTGATCATTATTATATGATAATTACAGCTTTGTAAAATATTTCTTCCTCTACCAATCAATAAACTACCAACAGAATGTATACAGTATATGTGTATAATGCAGTCACCTCTTCAGTTATATATCAGGACTCATTGGGAACAAGTGGCGTCACTGGGGGGGCAGGGGGTGCGGGCAGCACATGGTGACACCCACCAGAGGGGTGACACCTGTTGGTAGTGGCACTATTAACGCTGCACGGTCCTCACCCCTACACTGATCTCTCGTGTCTTGTGGGCTGTCTTAGGCTGGGTTCACACTACGGTTTTCCCGTCCGTCAGCCGCATACGATTTATATGAAAAACCGTATGCGGCTGAAACGGACGGGAACGTATGGAACCGCACATATGTGCGTTTTCCATTGACATTAATGTTAAAGGAAAACGTATGCGTTTGCCATACTGTTTTAAAAACGACCGCAAAACCGTGGTTGAACACGGTTTTGCGTACGTTTAAAAAACGTTTTGCCAGCAAATCGTACGCACCCGGATGCATACGATTTGCAATGCATTGTCTATCTATACGTTTTCCCGTCCGGGCCCGTACGTTTTCAATACTGAAATCGTATGCGGCTGACGGACGGGAAAACCGTAGTGTGAACCCAGCCTCACACAGCGGAGCGGACCACAGTACAGGAGGGGGAGGCGGCTTAGGTCTGCTCCGCTGTGTGAGAGGGAGTTCAAGGGACACACCGCTGTATTCCATGCTGTTCTGAGGTCTGTAATGTTTAATATAATGCAAATGTACATGTGTTGGGGGGTGCTATGGGAGGGGAGAGGGGGTTCTGCACTGATGGAGGGGGGTCTGCACTAAGGGGGATCTGCACAGATGGACGGGGGGTCAGCACTAAGGGGGATCTGCACTGATGGAGGGGGGTCTGCACTGATGGAGGGGGGGTCGGCACTAATGGGGGGTCTGCACTGATGGAGGGGGGTCTGCACTGATGGAGGGGGTCGGCACTGAGGGGGGTCTGCACTGATGGGGGGGAGTCTGCACAGAGGGGGGTCTGCACTGCTAGAGGGGGGTCTGCACTGATGGAGGGGGGTGGCCTGCACTGATGGAGGGGGTGGTCTGCACTGAGGGGGTCTATACTGATGGAGGGGTCTGTACTTGGTGGGGGGTCTGTACTGCGGAAGCTGGTCTCTATACTGCGGGAGGGGGGTCTGCACTGATGGAGGGGGAAGTCACGACTGAGGGGGGTCTGCACTGATGGAGGGGGATCTGCACTGATGGAGGGGGGTCTGCACTAAGGGGGGTCTATACTGATGGAGGGGGTCTGTACTTGGTGAGGGGGGTCTATACTGCGGAAGCTGGGATCTATACTGTAGGAGGGGGGTCTGCACTGAGGGAGTCTATACTGATGGAGGGGGGTCTGTACTTAGTGGGGGGTCTGCACTGAGGGAGTCTATACTGATGGAGGGGGGGTCTGTACTTGTTGAGGGGGGTCTGTCCTGAGGGAAGGGGATCTATACTGCGGGAGGGGGACTGTACTTAGTGGGAGGGTCTATACTGAGAGAGGGAGGCTGTACTTAGTGTAGGGGGGCTTATACTGAGGGGGGACTGTAGTTAGTGGAGGGTGACACCATTTTTTTCCCCACCGGGTGAAACCGACCCTAGTGACGCCACCGTCGGGAACCCCTAAACCCAGAGGACTCCAACATGAGGTCAGTACTGAGCCATCAGCACTTGGCCCCACACCCTCCCTTATCCATTATCTTACTATTAGTCCTATGAGGATGTCCAACACTTTGCTAGAGGTTCCGATAGCAAAATATTATAATGATGGTACTTCACATTTTTCTTACGTGCAAATTTCTGTCTCGGTTTCTGATTTACTCAAGATTTTTACATTTGTAAGAATTTTGCAAAACGAAAAATGTTACAAAACATATATTATAGTTCAAACCTAATATTGTCACTAACACCAACAACATACACTATATTGTCAAAAGTATCGGGACACCTGCCTTTACACACACATGAACTTTAATGGCAGGCCAGTCAAGCTCCCCCATCCAAACTCGCTCACCCATGTCTTTATGGATCTTGCTTTGTGCACTGGTCCAAACCATTTGGTGGAGGGGGATTATGGTGTGCAGGGTTGTTTTTCAGGGGTTGGGTTTGGCCCCTTAGTTCCAGTGAAGGGAACTCTTACGGCGTCGGCATAACAAGACATTTTGGACAATTTTATGCTCCTAACTTTGTGGGAACAGTTTGGGGACGGCCCCTTCCTGTTCCAACATGACTGCCCACCAGTGCACAAAGCGAGGTCCATAAAGACATGGATGAGAGAGTTTGGGGTGGAGGAATGTGACTGGCCTGCACCTCAACCCGATAAAACCTTTTTTAGCATGCATTAGAGCTGAAACCTCGTACACACGACCAATTTTCCCGTCGGGAAAACTGACATGAGAGCTTCTGACCGGCATCACAGTTTTCTAAACAGGAACCAGCTCTCTTTTTTCCGGCGGTTTTTAACCCGGCAGTTTTCCTGTGGGAAACACTGCGATGGATCATACACACGGCCAAAGCTCTCAGCGCAGTTTTCCCAACAGGAAAACCTCTTGTGTGTACAGGGGGAAAGATACAGAGCAGGTTCTCCCCTCGGGATTCCCGGCAGACTTTTTACCGCCGAGAATCCTGTACGTGTGTACTAGGCATCAGACTGTGAGCCAGGCCTTCTTGTTCAACATCAGTGCCTGACCTCACAAATGCTCTTCTGGAAGAATGGTCAAACATTCCCATTGACACACTCCTAAACCTTGTGGACGGCCTTCCCAGAAGAGTTGAAGCTGTCATACCTGCTGTTGGGAGGCAACGTGAGTTAATATAATATTTTTTGGAGGTTCTACATATCTGTCTCCTATTCCCAAAGATCCCTTAGGCTGATGTTTTAAAAGGTACAGAGGAATTTGGCCCCAAGTTGTAAGGACATTCGAAGCTTTGAAACATATCAGCATCTGCATAGCAAGAGGCTTTGCTCCAGCCCACCTGGTGTGATGCAAGCTTCGAAGAGAGCAATGATTGATGACAAAGACGGCCCAGGGGGCATGGAGGTGATATGGGCAATACTGCCCCCCAGAGGCCAAGTACAGCAGGACAGCCAGTAATATAATCTATTGAGGAGGATTGACTTGTGAACACTCTGATTGGTCCAAAAGCAAATGGGGCTGGCAATGAGGGGGGAGGGGTTTGGACGTACACACGATCGATTTTCAGCATGTAAAAAAAGATGTTTTCAGCCTCTAGAAAAAACAAGTTTTTTTCCAACTTCGTCATTAAAACAACATTACCCACGCACGATCGTTAAAAAAAATGTTCTAGCAAAGCGCGGTGACGTACAACACGTACGACGGCACTATAAAGGGGAAGTTCCATTCAGATGACGTCACCCTTTGGGCTGCTTTAGCTGATTTTGTGTTAGTAAAAGACGATTTGCGCTTTTCAGTCTGTTACAGCGTGATGAATGTGCTTACTCCATTGCGAATGCTAGTTTTACCAGAACAAGTGCTCCCATCTCATAACTTGCTTCTGAGCATGCGCTGGTTTTTCACGTCGTTTAAGCCCACACACGATCATTTTTTACAACCCGAAAAACGACATTGTTTAAAGTGTCGTTAAAAAATGCAGCACGTTCAAAAAAAAAAAATTTAGTTTTTTAGAACCCGAAAACTGATGTGAAGCCCACACACGATCGTTTTAAATTACATTTTTTAAAAACTTAGCTTTTTACATGCCGAAAAACGATTGTGTGTACGCGGCATGATTAGTCCAAAAGCAAAAGGGGCTATGAGGGGGAAGGGATTTGGATGAATCTGTGACTCAGTTTTGTAAAAAGGGCTGTTTCCAAAGAGGTCAGTCTCTTTTTTGCTGCAGGTTTTTGCCATGAGGCTGTATCTCTCCCATCTTGGGACTTTACTCTGACTGCTGGTTGGGCCTAATTTATGCGGCCCACAGCTCTCTCTCTCTCTCTCTTTAACATATGAGCTCAGCCAACAAGGATTCTACCTAGAGCAGGGATAAGCAATTAGCGGACCTCCAGATGTTGCCAAACTACAAGTCCCATGAGGCATAGCGAGACTCTGACAGCATCAAGCATGACTCCCAGAGGCAGAGGCATGATGGGACTTGTAGTTTGGAAACAGCTGGAGGTCCGCTAATTGCTTATCCCTGACCTAGAGGATGTGTTAAAGCGGAGGTTCACCCTAAAAACATGTATATAACATTACATTCTGCATACTTCCGACATGTACAGTATGCTGTTTGTTTTTTGTTTTTTACTGTACATACCGTATTATTGCTATTTTCCACCCGGCTTCCGGGTGCTCACTCCCGCGGGAGTAGGCGTTCCTATGCAGAGGCGCAGTGTCATGTGGGACTTCGCCCAGATGATTGACGTCTTAAGAAAAACTTCCCCCCCCGGCAGATAAGGCGCGTCACGAGTTTCCGAAAGTAGCCGAACTGCGAGTCGGCTCTATACGGCGCTATACGGCGCCTGGGCACCGACTAGGAGCCGTGTAGAGCTGACTGCGCAGGCGCCGTATAGAGCCGGCTCGCAGTTCGTCTACTTTCCGAAACTCGTGACACGCCTTATAAGTTTTTCTCAAGACGTCAATCATCTGGGCGAAGTCCCACATGACACTGCGCCTCTGCATAGGAACGCCTACTCCCGCGGGAGTGTGCACCTGGAAGCCGGGTGGAAAATAGCAATAATACGGTATGTACAGCAACAAAAAAAACAAACAGCATACTGTAAATGTTCTGTAAGTATGCATAATGTAATATACATGTTTTTAGGGTGAACCTCCGCTTTAAGTATCTGTACTGTTTTATTGTTGTTATAGGCTCTATAGATATCTGCTGTTAGTGTGTGATATTCCTATTTTCTTGGGAAATAAATAAGATATTGTTTGCTAGCATATGTTATATGGATTTACGAATTAATACATATATGCAATAGTTGTATAGGCTACAATAGAGTGTATAGCATTGCAATATTGACTTCACCTGAAAAGGGTGGGGCCGACTCAATCTCGAACCCTATGGACTAAGACTGGGATGCCAATAAAGGTCATGTGTGTGTAAAGGCAAGCGTCCCAATACTTTTGGCAACATAGTGTATTTTAAAGGTTAAAGCGTGGTTCCAACCACAATTAGCATTTTTTAAATGTATGTCCTTTCATCATGCGTTTTTATAATATAAATCCGGCCACTTACTATTTTACAATCTGCCGCATAGTTATTCAAAAAAGATAGTTTATAAAACTATGTCCACACCGTTGTCATTTTGCTTGTGGTCACTGTGAAGCCCACAAGCACTTACTTCCTGGAAGTCTTGAATGGGAAGTTATAATGGGGAAGCGCACTGCATCCTGGGAAATCATGACACACATTTCCCAGGAGCATTAGCGTGCTGAGGAGCCGAGGGAGATGATGTCAGAATCCTAGGTGATTCCGAAGGCAGATTTAGTGGGACCGCATAGCAACAGCCATTTTCAGGTGAGTAAAAAAAATGTTTTTTTGTTTAGTTTTTTAGGTCTAATGAGCACAATAATGAAAAAAAAAAAATTTGGGATGGAAACTCCACTTTAAATCCCAATACTGTCACCAACACAATTCCACGTAAAATATATTTATATATACAGTGATATATATTAGTTCAAACATAATATTGTCACCAACACCATCCCACATATGATATATATACTGTATATTGCAGTTTACATTTTAGGATGAGCTGAGTTGTTTTCTAAGCTGCCACGTTCTTACCAACCACTGACATAGTTGTATAGTTACATAGTTAGTCAGGTTGAAAAAAGACACAAGTCCATCCAGTTCAACCAAAAAGAACACACAAACCTATACCCACAGTTGTTCCAGAGGAAGGCAAAAAAAACAATAAAGCACGATCCAATTTGCTCCAACGGGGGAAGAAAATCCTTCCCGATCCCCCAACAGGCAATCTAAAATTCCCTGGATCGACTTTACCTATAAATATTAGTCCACGGGTGTATTATGTGCATTTAGGAATGAATCCAAGCCTAATCTACTGAGCTGGCCAGAACCAGCTGGACATCACCCGGCCCATTCACATACATGGCTGAGAATTCCCGGACACGTAAGCAAGCGGCAGGGAATGGGGTGGGTTACATCACTGCGTTAAATATGGCGTTATTCGGGCAATGATGTCACTGCTACCCCCAGCCCTGCTTTTATATAGCTGGTGACAGCTCCGGAAGCTATCATTTAGCAATCATCTCCGCCAGGGATTGGTGAAATGCGCTGGGAAGAAAGGTTTGGTGGGGTTTTTTTCTGGCAAAGGCAGTGGCATCATGAATGATGATGGAATTACAATGAAGGACATTTTTTGGGACTACTTTTTCAAGGGGGAGTATCTGTGGGCCCCCTTATTATTGAAGGGGGGGGGCTTCCTGATTCTGATAAGCTCACCACCCGCAGACCTTCACCACCACTGAGCTGGGGGGAAGATGGCATGGCCTCATCACCATGGGAATAAGGGGCTTTGCTAGGGGCAAGGCAACCCCACCTATATCAGGGGCATGTGGCCAGCCATGGATTCAACTAGCTGGTATGCATTTTTAGGGGGACCTCATACATTTTTTTTTTTTGCATTGAGTCCCCAATAAAGTCTGTGCCCGATCTGAAAGGTCTGGTATGGATTTCCTAGGGGACTTCACACATTTTTTATATATTTTTTGCATTGAGTCCCCAATAAAGTCTGTGCCCGATCTGAAAGGTCTGGTATGGATTTCCTAGGGGACTTCACACATTTTTTATATATTTTTTGCACTGAGTCCCCAATAAAGTCTGTGCCAGATCTGAAAGGTCTGGTATGGATTTCCTAGGGGATCTCAAACATGTTTTATTTATTTTTTGCATTGAGTCCCCAATAAAGTCTATGCCCGATCTTAAAGGTCTGGTATGGATTTCCTAGGGGATCTCACACATTTTTTATATATTTTTTGCATTGAGTCCCCAATAAAGTCTGTGCCCGATCTGAAAGGTCTGGTATGGATTTCCTAGGGGACTTCACACATTTTTTATATATTTTTTGCATTGAGTCCCCAATACCGTCTGTGCCAGATCTGAAGGGTCTGGTATGGATTTCCTAGGGGACCTCACACATTTTTTATATATTTTTTGCATTGAGTCCCCAATACCGTCTGTGCCAGATCTAAAGGGTCTGGTGTGGATTTCCTAGGGGACCTCACACATTTTTTATATATTTTTTGCATTGAGTCCCCAATAAAGTCTGTGCCCGATCTGAAAGGTCTGGTATGGATTTCCTAGGGGACCTCACACATTTTTTATATATTTTTTGCATTGAGTCCCCAATAAAGTCTGTGCCCGATCTGAAAGGTCTGGTATGGATTTCCTAGGGGATCTCAAACCATGTTTTATTTATTTTTTGCATTGAGTCCCCAATACAGTCTGTGCCCGATCTGAAAGGTCTGGTGTGGATTTCCTAGAGGACTTCACACATTTTTTATATATTTTTTGCATTGAGTCCCCAATAAAGTCTGTGCCCGATCTGAAAGGTCTGGTATGGATTTCCTAGGGGACTTCACACATTTTTTATATATTTTTTTGCATTGAGTCCCCAATACAGTCTGTGCCCGATCTGAAAGGTCTGGTATGGATTTCCTAGGGGACTTCACACATTTTTAATATATTTTTTTGCATTGAGTCCCCAATACAGTCTGTGCCCGATCTGAAAGGTCTGGAATGGATTTCCTAGGGGACTTCACACATTTTTTATATGCCTGCTACACATTCCTATCTGTATCAGTGATGAGCCCCCATCTACCAGTCTCAGCCTCCCCGGTAAGTGAGCTCTGCTCTGTAATCACTGACGTGAACTGTCCCTATCTCTCTCCCTTCTCTCACCCGTCTGTCTCCCTCCCCCTCTCAGTTCTTCCAATCGCTTCTCAAACTTCCCTTCTTAGCGCATAGGCAGCCCATACATTGATCGCAGAAAGATTCCCCGCTGAGCAGGCAGATCCGCTGGACAGGGTCTGCCCATCTGAAAGGGGTCTTAGGTTGAAAAAAAAGATTAAATTCCCCTATATACACATTCCAGGTGGATAGGGGAATCCTCCCACTGTGGACTAGTGGCAGATCTACCAGGGTTAGAAAGGTCGCACTTGCGAACGGGTCCTGGTGTTCCACCATCATTTGGGTTCCCAGCCTCCTCTTGCTGTCCTGTCCCTGCTATTGACAGCGCTGGTCTCTGTCTCTATGGCAGCGGCAGCAGTGCATTAGGGCCCAGTTCTGGCTACTTTATAGGGCTCAAAGGCACATGTGCAGGAGGGCCAGCACAGCTGAGTCTCCCACAGTTTGCCTAGCAATGGTTGTGCTACGTAGCCTTCTCTGTTGACATTCCGATTGGGATGCGATCCAGGTGATGCTCCCAGTCAGATCTAATATTAAATATGATAATGGTTTTATTGATCAGAGCCCCCCCACCTTACTGGCCTGGAGCTAGGGTTGCCACCTCATCCCTTTAAAAATGAACACATACTAATTACTCAGGTTCTGTGGCTGATTAAGGTGGTAATTAAACTCGCTTGTACCTTATCTGCATTATATTAGCCTCAGAACCTGTGTAATTCATATGTGTTCGGGTTTAAAGGGATGAGGTGGCAACCCTACCTGCAGCCCACATGGCTCTGAACATATGGTTGATATAAATGTACTTTTGATTCTAATAAATACTGTGTTTAATCAGATTCTATTTGGAGCATCACCTGGATCACATCCCGACCAGCATATCAACAGAGAAGGCTATGCAACATTACCGCTGCTAGGTGACCGGCCGGAGGGGGAGGGTCAGCTGTCTACAACAATAGTGCCAGCTCTCCCCCCACATGTACCCGGTACTGGGTCCTAATAGACTGCCACCGCTGCCATAGAGACAGAGACGCCAGACATGCAATGTCAATAACAGGGGCAGGACAGCAAGAGTAGGTTGGGGAACCTTACGGTGGCGGAACGCCAGGGTCCGGTCACGAGTGTAACCTTTGCAGCCCTGGTAGTTCTGCCACTGTTATGGTCTCCCTATATGGAGTTCCCTGGTGTGCTGGTGACACATCTCTTGCTTTCTGCCACCGTGGGGGGGCCCCAACACAGTAGGGAGGGGGCCCATAGCAGAACAGATCAGTGTGGAGGCCCGGGGGACCGATCGAGGGGTCTTGGGGGGGCCCTTCAAGGTTTCCTGCACCAGGGCCCTGGAGGTTATAGTTAAGCCCCTGGCCCTTGCACTACATAGGTGAAGGTGAATCTAAATGAAATTAAATAGGAAGATCATATAATGTATGGCCAGCTTAAGACATGTGGCTGTGAGTCCATTAATAGAATGATTGTTGCAGTCATTTAACATAATCAGTAAGCGGTAGAGGAAGAAATCCTAAGTGCACATCTAATTGATCATGTAGAAGTAGAAGCTCTTATCTACTGTCTTGTCCTATAGGCCAGTGGTCATCAACCCTGTCCTCAGGGCCCACTAACAGGCCAGGTTTTATGTATTACCTTGGGGAGATGTAGACTAGAAGACTGCAATCACTGAGCAGCAAATGATATCACCTGTGATGTTTTTCAGTTATCTTGCAAACCTGGCCTGTTAGTGGGTCCCTGAGGACAGGGTTCATGACCACTGCTATAGGCTAAGGGCCCTTTCACACGGACGTGTCCGTGTGCGGGCTCCGCTTTGCTCATCGGGGGATCACTCCGTTGATCCCTGCTGAGCAGGCAGATGACAGGTCGGTCACTGTGATGGAACCGACCTGTCAGAGCGCCACTCTCCTCTATGGGAGATCGGATGACGACAGTCCGTAGAGTCCGTTGTCATCCAATCCGATCCACCAGACAGATGGAAAAGTAGGGTTTTCCTCTGTCATATCACCGCTGACATCCGTGGCTCCATAGAGGTGCACGGAGGGTCCATTCAGGTCCGCCTAAAAAACTGACAGGCGGACCTAAATGGTCTTATACAGCACATTTTTGAGGCGTTTTGCATGTACTACCAGTCATTCACATGGAAAGTGCGTTTCTTTGGAAACCTCACCAAAGATGCGGCCATTGGGAGTTTGAATGTAGCCCATTTACTGCTTCCCGCCACAAATCCTAACATAACCCTCCCACACTCCCAACACAGCATAGAGGGGCTCGGTAAAGGCGGCACTGAAGGTGTGGAGGTGTCTCATTGTACCACACACAGAATAGAAGGAAATCTGTCCACCTTCGTAATCCAGAAAGATCCTGACTCTATCGCCGGAGGCGTTGTCAGGTAAAGGTATCACTTTACAGTTATGTATCACGGCGTAGCCATTTTCATTCCTGAAAAATCCCCAGGACTTATTATTACTTCCGATCCGTGACTGATCCGTCCTCTTCCTCTCCATACTGGGGTAACACATTCCGACCCTCCAGCTACTCGATTCCCCGACATCCACTTCCCAATAATGTTGCCCGGAGGAAAATTTCTGACTGCTCAACACGAGAGGAAAACGCTGAAATCTCGCTGGTGTTTCTGGATGTCTCTGGCTTAGATTCGACTGGGATGCTGTTTTCTTATCATCGGATATAAGTAGATTATTATGGGCTGTGTTCACGTCCAGTAATATGTCTGCGGCTTCCTGTACATAGAAGCATCCATTGATCCCTTTTATTGCATCCAATAAAGTGTTGGATATGTGGTTAATCCAAGCCACGTCCAGAAGCCCTCCATCCCGGAGCTGTGTGTCGTGTCTTTTTCGGTCCTCGTTATCTTTATCCTCACACAAGTCGCCTATGTTGGATCTCTGTAGGATAGCCACCGGATCCTTTATTTTACACAGCTCCTCGATGAAACACATCTTCCTGGACAACTCGACCTTCTTTATTTCCAGCTTCTCAATCAGATCCCACACCGAGCCTAAGACCCCTTCTGCCTTCTCGGAGATGTCACTTAGGATCCTCCTCTCCAGGTCTTCCAGCCGTCTCTTGAGGTCTCTAAACAGGGCGGTGATTACCTCCGTGTCACCAGCCGCCTTTTCCTTGACTTTTCTCTGGTGTTCCTGCAGACTCTGGACGTTTTTCTCGGCCTCCTCTCTCCTTGTAGCCAGTTTATGAACCACGTTTCCCAGCCAATTCTTCTTCGTTTCGAAGGCCTCGTCCAGTGACTCCATCTGGTGACTTTTGTGCTCGCCGATCAGACAATAGACGCAGACACAGGTAGAGTCTTCCTTGCAGTAATACTCCAGGCTTTTTTTATGAAGGGAACATTTCCTGTTCTCCGGAGAAGCGGCGGGATCAGTTATAACGTGTTCTGGTGACTTGCTGTGAACTCTCAGATGATTATCACACAGAAAAGCTTCACAATGCGAACATGATTTCACAGCAGATACAGGAGTGTGAATGCAGTAAGTACAGAAGACCCCGGGCTCCTTCTGATCGGGCTGAGTAGACTGGAAATCCTCCAATATCTTCCATAGTGTTATGTTCCTGTGCAGTGCAGGACGCTCCTGGAATTTCTTTCCGCATTCGGGACAGGAGTAAATTCCAGACTCCCCCTGTGTGTCCAGCACGCGATCGATACACTCCCGGCAGAAGTTGTGTCCACATTCCAGGATTACGGGATCCGTATAAATGTTCAGACAGATGGAACATTCCAGCTCCTTCATCAGCTCAGCAGACGCCATCTCTGACAGCAGAAAGGAGAGACACAGAACTGAAGGTCTCAGGCGCTCATCCTGTAATTGCAGGTTATGTAATATGAAGGTGGGGCACGGAGGATTATATAATAATCTCACGTGGCAAAAACGTGTCTGTCTTGGGAAAAGTGAAGGTTAAACAAAGGTTACAATTAGGAATGAGCTTTGGTTTGTTTGCACACTCCACGTGCAGAGCCCGCCAGGAAGTAGGCGCTGTGCTGCGCTATTCACAGGCAGTGAGACATTTCCCGATCTCTGCAGCTGCACATCGGGACAATGGCTGGGGTAAGGTGACCAGATTTTTAAAATGAAATCCGGGGACATATTTTTTGTTTACTAGTAATGGCAGCAATCAGTGACTCTCTGCCCGTCGCCGCCCGCCTCACAGCCTCTCAAGTCTTACTCTTCGGGCCCCCGGCTACTACTGGATGGGGAGCGGAGGAAGATCACTCCGCCAGGGAAGGCAAGGAGATAGGCAGGTGGCTGGCCAGGATTCGAGCCAAGGCAGAAGAACATGCGAGCGAAGCTGAATGGGCATGCGCCCGAAACTGAAGAAATATTCCCAGCACATGATCATCAGAAAGGGGCACAGATAATGGGAAAAACACAACCCCCCCTATGCTAGTAGGCTCGGCGGAGCAGGGGGGGGGGTGTAATTCAATTTTTTTAATTTTAATTCTGCACTCACTGAGCTAGATTCGGCATAGCTTTACGTCGGCGTATCTATTGATACGCAGCGTAAGTCAGAAGATGCACCGTTGTATCTATGCGTGCTATTCACGGAGCTAGATACGCCTGAATTGCAGCTTCCTCCGACCGACGTAAGTGTTAATACGCCGTCGTATCTAGGGTGCATTTTTACGCTGGCCGCTAGGGGCGCTTCTGTAGATTTAAGCGTAGAATATGTAAATGACCTAGATACGCCGATTCTCGAACGTACTTGCGCCCGCTACACCGTTTACGCAAGGCTTACGTCCGGCGTAACGTTAATGGAACAGCCGTCGAATTTTACGTAGTTTACGTAAGTGGTGGGGCTGGGCATAGGTTACGTTCACGTCGAAAGCATTGAGCCGACGTATCTTAGGGAGTACATGCAACGTGACTCTGAGCATGCGTGCGCATGCACCATTCGTTCGTAAAAACATTTACATGGGGTCACGGCTAATTTGTATACAAGGACTCCTCATCACTGGTCTTGTAATGACAAAGCTCCCTCACAGACTCCCTGTGGTACACTCACGACTTTCTTCCTGCCCCAGGTCCTTGATGGAGGATTTTATCTGGATGTACGTTCCAACAGCCTCCAGCCACTCTCCCAGGCTACTCCGCTGGGTCTCACCCCCCCCCAGATGGGGTGGGGTCCCTGCACTGTCTAGTACTCCATCCTCCACTTCTCCCGGCCGACAACTGCCCCCAGTGGCATGTTACCTCAGCTTATATAGGAGTCCCGCCCCCTGCTAACCCTAGTTGGGGATTGGTCAGAGCTCCCATACAAGCTGCCTGCCACTCCAGTCCCAGGCCCTGCCTCCTTCTCTGAACATTCTCCTCAGAGACAGGGGAGGCTCCTCAGAACTAGAGCACAGGTGGCCACACCCACTGCTACACTGAACACTCCCAGTCCCAGATCAAAACAAACAGGCCTAGCTTATAGCACAGGCCTGCCTAAATTTGCCTGTACTGATACCCATACCTCCCAACTTTCTGAGATGGGAATGAGGGACGCCTATCAGCAAAAGTATGCAGAAATAGGACACACCCCTTACCATGCCCCCTTAAAGGAGAATTGTACAAAAACATACGATTGGTTAAACCCACAAGTGCTTTTTTACCACTACTATTCCTTTATATTGGCTTTTTGAATTTACAAATGCAGCAACTTAGAAATCAGATGGAAGGTTTATCACTGGAAAACACTTTTTGATAGATAAAAAGTGCATTGTATATACATCTATATAGATCAAACCAAAATGAGGGACAAATTAGGAGAATAAGGGACAGAGGGACATTGCTCCAAATCAGGGACAGTCCCTCAAAATCAGGGACAGTTGGGAGGTATGCTGATACCTAAAACCTAGAAAACCCTATTCTAGCACCTACCAAACGGTAGTGGGTGCTACACAAGCTTTATATGATAAAAGACCAATAATAGTACGTTCATCCAATGTCCAAACAGTTATTATCAGAAAAGCGCCCTTCAAGAGTCCTGGTGGACTAACAGAACACCACCTCAGTAACTGTTATGTTTGTCTCATCCCTGTAATCTTAAATAAGACACTGACAACAGCTATATCATTTTGTGGACGTAGGGGTCGGCCACAGCTTTATTTTGGTAAATCAGAACTTAAAGCGGGGGTTCACCCTTAGAGGGCACTTTTCCCCCTTAGATTCCTGCTCGTTTTCTCTAGGGGAATCGGCTATTTATTTTAAAATATGTGCAGTACTTACCCGTTTACGAGATGCATCCTCTCCGTCGCTTCCGGGTATGGGCTTCGGGAATGGGCGTTCCTTCTTGATTGACAGTCTTCCGAGAGGCTTCCGACGGTCGCATCCATCGCGTCACGATTTTCCGAAAGAAGCCGAACGTCGGTGCGCAGGCGCAGTATAGAGCCGCACCGACGTTCGGCTTCTTTCGGCTACGAGTGACGCGATGGATGCGACCGTCGGAAGCCTTTCGGAAGACTGTCAATCAAGAAGGAACGCCCGCTCCCGAAGACCCATACCCGGAAGCGACGGAAGAAGATGCAGCTCGAAAACGGGTAAGTACAGCTCATATTTTACTACAAATAGCCGATTCCCCTAGACCGAACGAGCAGGAACCTTATGGGAGAAAAAAAAAAATTTCATAAATGGGTGAACTCCCGCTTTAACTTTATTAACCTTTATTAACCTTTCAAAGGTTGCTCACCAGGGGGAAGCACCAGCCAGCCACCGGCCTAAGCCGATGGGCATAAAAGCCTTCCACCTCTCCTTTCCATACTTTATTCTCCTGTACCAGCAGCTGTGACTTACAAATACCAATAAACAATCGCATATATCAAATGCAAATAACAACCAAGGGCCCGCAAGGCCCAACGACATGTATCCGTAAAATATAAAATATATATATATATATATTTTTTTTTTTTGTGTATCAAATATATTACTTTGTA
This sequence comes from Rana temporaria, assembly GCF_905171775.1. Taxonomy (NCBI): domain Eukaryota; kingdom Metazoa; phylum Chordata; class Amphibia; order Anura; family Ranidae; genus Rana; species Rana temporaria. The sequence continues at coordinate 7,702,694 of NC_053489.1, read as the reverse complement.
CGTCTTTTTTTTTTTTTTTACTTTTTTATAACAGGGGGTCACAAACGTGAAAGAAAAACAGCCTAGCATTACCAAAAAACCGGGGCGGGAGGGCGGGGAGCTCACTCCGCTGGCGCTGCTTCAGGTAAGAGGAAGCAGGAGGGGGGGGGATCCCTCCTAAATAATACCTCTGCCCCACCCCTAAGCACTTGCCCCCTGCCACTGATCTAATTGGTCCTAGAGCTGGCCTGTGGGAGGGGGGAACCTACATCTGCGAAAGGGAGGGGAAGGGACTGAGGCTCACCGTTAACCCCTTCCTAAACCTCCTGGACCTATTCTGTTAGTCCGTGGCACCTAGCCCTAACCGGCCCGGTGCCAACCAGAATGGTGCACATATACCCCGGCAGGCCTTTTTTTATCAGAAAATAGTTGCAGGAACTCAACCATAACTACCTTCACAAACACACACATACCCTCCAAACCACATCAAATAGTGGGTGTAACGAAATGGCCCGTGACACCCAGAGACTTTTAAAGGATGTGGGGTACTCCTGTGCCAGCTTCACTAATGACTCTTGGGTCTAGGGTAATCCTATGTCCCTTTTGGGCATAGGATGACTGAGAACTGATATCATGAATTACATGAGATGTGACATTAATGATAATTCATGTACTGCAGGATCTTAACATATTACAGGTCAATAAGAATGTCTTATCCAATGTGTAACATAGACTGTTGAGATGCTAATTAAGTCTGCTACTGTGGTGATGTGAATTAGAGCTTGGTAGCCAGTCTGGCTGCCTATTATGGGATGTTTAAGTGTCTTGCTGTGATTGCATTTCATTGTCCATTGTGTTAATTAGGTCTGCTCCTGAGATATTTCATTGTGTATGCTAATGACACTGTTTTGTGTGAAAAGTCTATTGATGATAAGATGTGGAATGTGACTTGTCAAGCTGTAGTAATTAACCCCTCTAAATGCGGTGCCAGAGTGTCTGTCTGAATGTGGATTGGAGGGGGAACTCGTTAACCACCCATTGTGTGATGTTTAATTGTCCCTATAACTACTGTAGCATGCTTGTAACTGTATAAAAACCTGAGAGTGTACCATTAAAAGTATTCATTTTGGAACCAGTAACAGAGCTTTGTGTCTCGTTATTCTGGCAAATGGAATGGGTCCTGTCGGCTGGATTGTCGGATAAGCTGTCGTGGGTTGGTGGAATGGAAAATCGTAAACGGTGGTGACCGTTACAGTGGGTATGGTGAAATAATACTAATAGTGGAATGGTCTTAAAGGGGCATTAAATACCAGGGCTGCATTACGTATAGAGTGCAGAGTTCCGTAGGGTTACACACAGAGTGCAGAGCTTTCTTCCACAGCTACTTACTTCTGCATCCTCCATCCACATCTCACCTTCACCCCTCTTCTTCCATGGCACCTCCCCGCACACTTTAGGTGGCTCTGCCTCGCTCATTTTCAGGAAGATCATCCAGTGGGGGAGTCAGCATTTGCACTGCACCCCAGGCACCTACATCTCCCAGTTCCCCAACCTGCACTCAGTGGGAGCCTCTAAGGAGATTAGCTGTTGGAAGACAAGCTGTCACTTGTAAACGCTGAAGCCGGGCTTCTGTGTTAACAAGTGATAGTGGTAAGCAGGGAGAGAAGGGTCTCAGCCAAAAGTAGTGGAACGAGTTCCAGCTGAAAAAAAAGCCCTGTACCTGGGTGTATACAGTTAATAATAAAGATACCTCTAGATCAGGGGTCTCCGAACTTTTCACACAAAGGGCCAGTCTACTGTCTTTCAGACTTTGGGAGGGCCGGATTGTGGCTCACAGGGGTAGAAATGTCCCGAGCCCAGCATCAGTGAGAATAAATATGGCCTCAGGGTTGGTGGTCAGTAGGAGGAGTAGTGCCCTATTATTGGTATTAGTAGGAGGAATAGTATCCCATCATTGGCATTAGTAGGAGTAATAGTATCCCATCATTGGTATTAGTAGGAGTAATAGTATCCCATCATTGGTATCAGTGGAAAACATAGTGCCCCATTGCTAGTGTCAGTGGGAGGAATAGTGCCCCAAGGGCCAGAAAAAGCCTAGCAAAGAGCCACATCTGGCCCTCGGGCCACATTTTGGAGAACCCTGCTCTAGATGAATGCTGCAACAAAGTTAATTGGCAGGGGCTCCGAAGATGATCTTGATGTGGCAACCCTTTTGGTGTTATAGACCTAAAGACAGTGGGCCAGATTCACAAAGAGATACGACGGTGTATCTCCTGATACGCCGTCGTATCTCTGACTTAGGCCGGTCGTATCTATGCGCCTGATTCATAGAATCAGATACGCATAGGTATGCCTGAGATCCAACAGGCGTAACTGTGTTACACCGTCGGATCTTAACTGCAATTTCAAAATGGCCGCTGGGGGCGTTCTCGCTGATTTACGCTGAGAAATATGTAATTCAGTGAGATACGCCAATTCACGAACGTACGCGGGCCCGACGCAGTGTTGTTACGACAATTACTTAGCGAATTTCCCAGCGTATACTTACCCCTGCTTCTATGAGGCGCAACCAATGTTAAGTATAGCCGTCGTTCCCGCGTCAAATTTTTTTTAACGTTGTTTGCGTACGCCGATTCTCAAACCCGCTCGTCGCAAGTTAGGCTCACGCCGAAACCACTGACGTCCTAGCGACGTCAGTGGGAGCAATGCACGCCGGAAAAATTCACGGACGGCGCATGCGCATTTAAAACGGCGCGGGGACGCGCCTGATTTAAATAGTACACTCCCCCTAGCAGCGGAATTTAAATTCCGCTGGGGGATTTACGATCCGCCGCCGCAAGTTTGGAGGTAAGTGTTTTGTGAATTACCCACTTGCCTCTCAAACTTGCGGCAGCGGATCTTAAATCACATAGGTCACGGGGATCTAAAGATCCGCTGATCTATGTGAATCTAGCCCAAAATCAGCAATGATGGGGAGATCCTTCAGCCATTGTCCAGCCAGCCTGGAAAGCAGCTTCTCACCACCAGGAACTGTGAAGTGGCAATGAAACTCAGAGTCAGCCTATCTACTCTGCTTCTTAGTCCTTAGTAGCTTCTTTTCTGCCATAATCGATCATCTAACTACCTAAGTGGCCCTTGAATGTCTAACCTGGCTTTAGCCTATGCTGATTTTTGAACCTTGAGCTAAAACTAGCTATAGAATCCCAAATCAGAAGGGATTAGAATAACAGGAGCTGCATATAAACTCTATTGCAATAAACAATTTCACCTACTTACGACAAGGTAACTACTACTACTATCTGGTATAGTGCATGTGAGAAAACAAAAATGGGGACAGATATTCTTCTGCCACCGGTCTTTTTATATATACACCCAGAAGCTAGTGACAACAATAGCAAGCTATTAAACATAGGAGCACTTGCCTAATAATCCCTTCTTTTGGTCTATGGACAGTATGTGTGGACCCAAACTCTTTCTCTGCTTCCTCTTTCTGGGTTTTCCAACTCAGTAACCCAGAGACAGAAAGTTAGGGTGCCCACATGTCCCGGATTGCCCGGGACATACCCGCAATTAGCAGATCTGTCCCAATTCCCGGGCACCTCAATTGCGGGACAATACAGTGTCCCAGAATGAAATTGGCAGAGCGAGCAAACCCCGCCATAGCGCTGGCGCTTGCTCTGCCTCCAGCTCCATCAGAGATGCTGGCCACTGGTTGCTAGTGCCGCTTGGCGGCTAGCAACCAGTGACATCACCAGGGCTGTGGAGTCGGTAGATAAATGTTCCGACTCCGACTCCGACTCCGACTCCTCAGTTTTATGTACTTCGGACTCCGACTCCTCTGTATTAATATGCGAATGTATTTTATACATTCCTTGAGGGAAAGAAACGCAACCTACCAAAGGACTACTGGCTGGGAAGCCAACAGTCTACTGCAGGGGTCTCAAACTCAAATTACCTGAGGGCCACAAGACAAGTTTCCATATCCCATGGGGGGCCGCATGCAAACTTTCAAACTTCAAAAACAGTACTGGTGTCAGCGAACGCATTATTAACCCTGACCACTACACTGCACACTGACCACTAGACTACACACTGACCACTCACCATCAGGGTACAGCACATCAGGGCACAGGGCACAGCACACATGAGTGCACAGCGCACATCAGGGTACAAAGCCCAGCACATCAGGGTACAAAGCCCAGCACATCAGGGTACAAAGCCCAGCACATCAGGGTACAGGGCACATCAGAGCACAGCACATAAGGGTACAGCACAACAGGCCACATCAGGGTGCACGGCACATTAGGGCAGGGCATATCAGGACAGGGCACATGGCACAGTGCAGGACATGGCACATCAGGGCACAGCACATCTGGACAGGGCACATGGCACATCAGGGTACAGGGCACATGAAACAGCACATAAGGGTACAAAGCCCAGTACATCAGGGTACATGGGGAACATCAGGGTACATGGGGCACATGGCACATCAGGGTACATGGGCCACATCAGGGTACATGGGGCACAATCAGAGCACATCGGGGCATATCAGGGCACATAGGGCACATACGAGCACACCAGGGCACATGGGGCACATGAGAGCATATCAGGGCACAATCAGGGAACATGGGACACACCAGGGAACATGGGGCACATGAGAGCACATCAGGGCACAGCACATCAGGACAGGGCACATGGCACATCAGGGTACAGGACATGGCACATCAGGGCACAGCACATCAGGACAGGGCACATGGCACATCAGGGTACAGGGCACATGGCACATCAGGGTACAGGGCACATGAAACAGCACATCAGGGTACAAAACCCAGCACATCAGGGTACCCCATGTACCCTGATGTGCTGGGCTTTGTACCCTGATGTGCTGTTTCATGTGCCCTGATGTGCCATGTGCCCTGATGTGCTGGGCTTTGTACCCTGATGTGCTGTTTCATGTGCCCTGATGTGCCATGTGCCCTGATGTGCTGGGCTTTGTACCCTGATGTGCTGTTTCATGTGCCCTGTACCCTGATGTGCCATGTGCCCTGATGTGCTACTCCCCGGCAGCCCCCCTCTCTTCTCGTCCATCTCAGATGATGTCACAAGCAAATGGGGATGGACGAGAAGAGAGAAGGGGCCGCCGGGGAGTAGCAGTGTGACATGAGAGACAAGTGAACTTATGACAGACGCTTCCTGCGCTACTCTTCATGCGATCTACACTTCCGCGGGACACGCCCTGCCTGCGGGCCATTTAAAACCGGTCCGCGGGCCGCAAATGGCCCGCGGGCCGGTACTTTGAGACCCCTGGTCTACTGTATTGCACAGTTTAAGCAAAAGACAGACACAATGAAAACAAAGTTTTTTTATTCTAAAACATGATTTTCCTAGGAGAATCCCATAGTCATGTTTAAAGTTTAAGCTAACAATCGGAGTTTACAAGTTTTTATAGCCTTAGCTAAATGACAGCAGTTTTTCTAATGGTTTACAGCTTCAGTCTTGAACTATTGGCCCTCCATTCCCTTCACTTATACAAGTGTCTCACTCTCTAGTCCTGCAAAAAACATATTTATTTAATCCCTTATCAGTGAGAGGCTAGGTTACCCATGGACGCTGCGTTCCCTGTAAAAGCAGAACACAACACTATGGAAAGTATAAGTATCGCAGCTCCTAATTGTGCGTTGCGTGCCATATAGTGAAGCACATGAAAAGCATGCTTCTTCACGGTCACTTAACGTGTTCGTTTTGCGGTTACGTGAGGCACTGCATGCATTGGTCTTTATTCTTACAGTAGAGAAGTCATTAATTATAACTTTTTGTGAATTGGGACATTTAAACTTGCTTTTTTTTTTTTTATTCCAATCTAAATTTAGTAGGAGTCGGAGTCGGAGTCGGTGCATTGTTTGCCGACTCCGACTCCAGGTACCCAAAATTTCCCCCGACTCCGACTCCTCGACTCCGACTCCACAGCCCTGGACATCACAGCCGCGACAGGAGGAGTTAACTTTCTCCTCCTCCGCCACTGCTATCCACCATGCCGGGCGACCTGTCAGCACCAAAGACACTGATGCTGACATCACACTGCACTCTGATTCACTACGATCTCCGCCCCCAGTGTCTACCTGCCTCTATCAGCAGAGCCCCTTTTCGGTCACCGGGCACCTGAATTACAGCAGCGGGGTGTTTTTTGGATGCACCTAATTAGAGCCATAGGCTCTAATAGGCGTCCAAAAAAATGAGAAGCGGGCGCAACGCTGTACGTTTGCTTCTCACTCAGCTGTATGTTAGGAAAGCGAAGGAATTCGATTTCCTAACATTGAACCACCTCTCAGCCAATCAGGTGCACGGATCTGTGTTACCTGTCACCTGATTGGCTGAAGCGACAGGCGATATCAATCATCCAATCACAGCACAGTACAAGAGGAGCGGGCGGGAGAAGCAATCAGGGTCGGGGAAGATGGAGGACACAGCTCGCAACCTGCCGCCGTCACCCGCTGCCCACCCGAGACAAGGTAAGTGCCGGGAAGATGACGGGGGGGGCACAGTGGCAGCACTTGGGGCACAGTGGCAGCACATGGGGCACAGTGCCAACATTTGGGACACAGTGGCAATATTTGGGGCACAGTGGCAGCACATGGGGCACAATGGCAACATTTGGGGCACAGTGGCAGCACTTGGGGCACAGTGGCAGCACATGGGGCACAGTGGCAACATTTGGGGCACAGTGGCAGCACATGAGGCACAGTGGCAGCACATGGGGCACAGTGGCAACATTTGGGGCACAGTGGCAGCACTTGGGGCACAGTGGCAGCACTTGGAGCACATTGGCAAAATTTGGGGCACAGTGGCAACATTTGGGGCACAGTGGCAGCATTTAAGGGAACATTGGCAGCACTTGGGGCACAGTGGCAGCACTTGGGGCACAGTGGCAGCGTTTGATGGGCACAGTGGCAGCGTTTGATGGCACAGTGGCAGCGTTTGATGGGCACAGTGGCAGCGTTTGATGGCACAGTGGCAGCGTTTGATGGGCACAGTGGCAGCGTTTGATTGCACAGTGGCAGCGTTTGATGGCACAGTGGCTGCTTTTGATGGGCACTATGGTTGCGTTTGATGGGCACAGTGGCAGCGTTTGATGGGCACAGTGGCAGCGTTTGATTGCACAGTGGCTGCGTTTGATGGCACAGTGGCAGCGTTTGATGGCACAGTGGCAGCGTTTGATGGCACAGTGGCTGCGTTTGATGGGCACTATGGTTGCGTTTGATGGGCACAGTGGCTGCGTTTGGTACAGTGGCTGCAATTGATATTTTTTTCCCCCAAATTTTTTTAGCGCCCCCCAATTTTTTTTTAGCACCAGCCGCCACTGATTGCAAGGCTTCCAGTTACAAGCATGATTCCCATAGGCAGAGGCATGATGGGACTTGAGTTCCTCAACAGCTGGAGGGCCGCCAGTTTGAGACCCTTGGTTTAGTCCAAAGCCTCAGGCGGAACCGCATGTGTTAGAGACTCGGCCTGAAGGGAACCTGTTTGTTGTCGGAGGTAAAGGAGCAGCAGTTGCCACAAAGAGACGACCGCTCCTGTTACCGGAGGCAAGTTCTGAAGGGATGAAGTTCTGAAGGAGTACCAGAGCGGACACTTCACTAGCTGGGGACAGTGAAGTGGTGGAAAAGCTTCAGTGGAGACTCATCCAGGAAGGCGGCGGGTAGCTGTAAGTAAGGCTTGAAGGAGTACGGTGGGTAGCTGTGAGTAAAGCTTGAAGGAGTACGGCGGGTAGCTGTGAGTAAAGCTTGAAGGAGTACGGCGGGTAGCTGTAAGTAAAGCTTGAAGGAGTACGGCGGGTAGCTGTGAGTAAAGCTTGAAGGAGTACGGCGGGTAGCTGTGAGTAAAGCTTGAAGGAGTACGGCGGGTAGCTGTGAGTAAAGCTTGAAGGAGTACGGCGGGTAGCTGTGAGTAAAGTCTGAAGGAGTACGGCAGATAGCTGTGAGTAAAGCTTGAAGGAGTATGGCGGGTAGCTGTGAGTAAAGCTTGAAGGAGTACGGCGGATAGCTGTGAGTAAAGCTTGAAGGAGTACGGCGGGTAGCTGTGAGTAAAGCTTGAAGGAGTACGGCGGATAGCTGTGAGTAAAGCTTGAAGGAGTACGGCGGGTAGCTGTGAGTAAAGTCTGAAGGAGTACGGCAGATAGCTGTGATTAAAGCTTGAAGGAGTACGGCGGGTAGCTGTGAGTAAAGCTTGAAGGAGTATGGCGGGTAGCTGTGAGTAAAGCTTGAAGGAGTACGGCGGGTAGCTGTCAGTAAAGCTTGAAGGAGTACGGCGGGTAGCTGTGAGTAAAGCTTGAAGGAGTACGGCGGGTAGCTGTGAGTAAAGCTTGAAGGAGTACGGCGGGTAGCTGTGAGTAAGGCTTGAAGGAGTACGGCGGGTAGCTGTGAGTAAAGCTTGAAGGAGTATGGCGGGTAGCTGTAGGTAAAGCTTGAAGGAGTACGGCGGATAGCTGTGAGTAAAGCTTGAAGGAGTACGGCGGGTAGCTGTGAGTAAAGTCTGAAGGAGTACGGCGGGTAGCTGTGATTAAAGCTTGAAGGAGTACGGCGGGTAGCTGTGAGTAAAGCTTGAAGGAGTATGGCGGGTAGCTGTGAGTAAAGCTTGAAGGAGTACGGCGGGTAGCTGTCAGTAAAGCTTGAAGGAGTACGGCGGGTAGCTGTGAGTAAAGCTTGAAGGAGTACGGCGGGTAGCTGTGAGTAAAGCTTGAAGGAGTACGGCGGGTAGCTGTGAGTAAGGCTTGAAGGAGTACGGCGGGTAGCTGTGAGTAAAGCTTGAAGGAGTATGGCGGGTAGCTGTAGGTAAAGCTTGAAGGAGTACGGCGGGTAGCTGTAAGTAAAGCTTGAAGGAGTACGGCGGGTAGCTGTAAGTAAAGCTTGAAGGAGTACGGCGGGTAGCTGTAGGTAAAGCTTGAAGGAGTACGGCGGGTAGCTGTAGGTGAAGATTGAAGGAGTATGGCGGGTAGCTGTAGGTAAAGCTTGAAGGAGTATGGCGGATAGCTGTAAGTAAAGCTTGAAGGAGTACGGCGGGTAGCTGTAGGTAAGGCTTGAAGGAGTACGGCGGGTAGCTGTAAGTAAAGCTTGAAGGAGTACGGCGGGTAGCTGTAGGTAAAGCTTGAAGGAGTACGGCGGGTAGCTGTAGGTAAAGCTTGAAGGAGTACGGCGGGTAGCTGTGAGTAAAGCTTGAAGGAGTACGGCGGGTAGCTGTAGGTAAAGCTTGAAGGAGTACGGCGGGTAGCTGTAGGTAAAGCTTGAAGGAGTACGGCGGGTAGCTGTAGGTAAAGCTTGAAGGAGTACGGCGGGTAGCTGTAGGTAAAGCTTGAAGGAGTACGGCGGATAGCTGTGAGTAAAGCTTGAAGGAGTACGGCGGGTAGCTGTGAGTAAAGTCTGAAGGAGTACGGCGGGTAGCTGTGATTAAAGCTTGAAGGAGTACGGCGGGTAGCTGTGAGTAAAGCTTGAAGGAGTATGGCGGGTAGCTGTGAGTAAAGCTTGAAGGAGTACGGCGGGTAGCTGTCAGTAAAGCTTGAAGGAGTACGGCGGGTAGCTCTGAGTAAAGCTTGAAGGAGTACGGCGGGTAGCTGTGAGTAAAGCTTGAAGGAGTACGGCGGGTAGCTGTGAGTAAGGCTTGAAGGAGTACGGCGGGTAGCTGTGAGTAAAGCTTGAAGGAGTATGGCGGGTAGCTGTAGGTAAAGCTTGAAGGAGTACGGCGGGTAGCTGTAAGTAAAGCTTGAAGGAGTACGGCGGGTAGCTGTAAGTAAAGCTTGAAGGAGTACGGCGGGTAGCTGTAGGTAAAGCTTGAAGGAGTACGGCGGGTAGCTGTAGGTGAAGATTGAAGGAGTATGGCGGGTAGCTGTAGGTAAAGCTTGAAGGAGTATGGCGGATAGCTGTAAGTAAAGCTTGAAGGAGTACGGCGGGTAGCTGTAGGTAAGGCTTGAAGGAGTACGGCGGGTAGCTGTAAGTAAAGCTTGAAGGAGTACGGCGGGTAGCTGTAGGTAAAGCTTGAAGGAGTACGGCGGGTAGCTGTAGGTAAAGCTTGAAGGAGTACGGCGGGTAGCTGTGAGTAAAGCTTGAAGGAGTACGGCGGGTAGCTGTAGGTAAAGCTTGAAGGAGTACGGCGGGTAGCTGTAGGTAAAGCTTGAAGGAGTACGGCGGGTAGCTGTAGGTAAAGCTTGAAGGAGTACGGCGGGTAGCTGTAGGTAAAGCTTGAAGGAGTACAATAGATGGCCTTCAAACCATGCCTGGTAATCTCCGCACAGAGCAGTACTGCGATACATTGCACACCGCAGATAGTGCTTCACTGCTGAGTCAGGGGGTGTTAGGCCCCTTTTGGTTTAAAAGTTTGTATTTCGCAAATAATCCGCGCTGCTGCAATTGTTTTGCACCCTCTGGTGGCGCTGCCTGCCCCAGGCCCTGTCACCGTCACGTTTGCATGCCAGCTTGTGCCGCATGTAGGTGTGTAGAGAGATTTGAATAAGGGTGTTAGTAAACAATTATCTATATACTGTATATCAAACACTTACAACAATTATGTGGAGAGAGACGGTGCCAACATTTTATCAGGTCACATTTCTTGAGGGTTTGAGAGGGGCGGGGCTGTGACTCACCAAAGCGTTCCCTTGATATCTTCCTCTTCGTTGTTCTATAGAAGACCTTTGTGTGTTTATTTTACCTCTTTTGTATTATCCTTTTCATCGGGAGCAGCGAGGAATTTACATTGGATGGGGTGCTGGTAATACCGTATATGCTGTATATCCAGGTTCACCAACCGGTTCACCAACCGCCCCACGGCGGCCGCTCTGCGCAAAATCACGTACATACAGTGGGGTAGATTCAGGTAGCAATTACACCTGCGTATCCATAGATACGCAGCGTAATTGCTTAGTTGCGCCGGCGTATCAACTTTCTGTATTCAGAAAGCTCGATACGCCGACTGTAGCCTAAGATACGACTGGCATAAGGCTCTTATGCCGTCGTAACTTAGGCTGCATTCTGACGCAGGCCGCTAGGTGGCGTTCCCGTAGTGGTCAGCGTAGAGTATGCAAATTGCATACTCACGCCGATTCACAAACGTACGCGCGCCCGGCGTTCGAGTTTTACGTCGTTTGTGTACGTCACTTCCGTCGTAAGGCTGCTCCTTCTATTATGACGCGCAGCCAATCGTAAGTATAGACGTCGTTCCCGCGTCGCGATTTTCGAAATTTGCGTCGTTTGCGTAAGTGGATCGTGAATGGCGCTGGACGCCATTTACGTCCACATCGAAGCAAATGACGTCCTTGCGACGTCATTTACCGCAATGCACGTTGGGAAATTTTCCCGACGGAGCATGCGCAGTACGTTCGGCGTGGGAACGCGCCTAATTTAAATGATCCACGCCCCCCTACCGGATCATTTAAATTACGCGCGCTTACGCCGGCCACTTTTACGAAACGCCGCCGCAAATTACGGAGCAAATGCTTTGTGAATGAAGCGTAGCTCCAGTAATTTACGGAGGCGTAGAGTAAAAACGGAACGCTGCGCCGCCGTAGCAGTGCGCGCCCCTGCCTGAATCTACCCCAGTATATATGATGCTGCACTTCCGGGTTTTGGGCGTGAGCGCGTGCCGATCGGAATCCCCCCCCCCCATTGTGACTTTACACAGGGTGACCACGTGTCCTGGATTGACGGGGACAGTCCCGCATTTTGCAGGTCTGTCCCGGGCACATTAATTCCAGGACAATACAGTGTCCCGGAATGAAACTGACACACCCCCCCTCTGGGCCAATCTGATGCCCCCAAAAATGGCCGTCACATCACCGCTTTACTCACTGACAGTACTTGTCCTGGCCGGGAATGCCTGGAGGAGCACAATCCCCGCCCCCTGCTTGTGATTGGAGGAATCATAAATCCCCGCCTCTTGTGTCCAATCACTGTGCTGTGATTCTTTACAGCACAAGCTCATTAATGGGAAGGGAGGGTGTCCCTGAATGGTAGTTTGGAAATGTGGTCACCCTACACAGACCCCATGTCCACCGGGACCCGCCGATCGTTCGGTGCTCTGACGGAATGACAGTGGGCTAGATTCAGATAGGTTAGCGGATCTTTAGATCTGATTTACGTTACGCCGGCGCTAGTTTTTGAGGCAAGTGCTTTATTCAGAAAGCACTTGCCTCTAAAGTAGCGCCGGCGGATCGTAAATCCCCCGGCGGAATTCAAATTCCGCGGCTAGGGGGGCGTCTAAAATTTAAATCGGGCGCCTGCAGAAAACGACAGGAGGGGCGGAGACAAGACCAGTCACCCCGCACAAGGAAAGCAGAGCTGTGGGAGGGGCCTAGAAAACTATACCCACTACAGGCTGCCTGCAGAAAACGACAGGAGGGGGCGGAGACAAGACAAGTCACCCCGCACAAAGATTGCAGAGCTGTGGGAGGGGCCTAGAAAACTATACCCACTACAGGCTGCCTGCAGAAAACAGCAAAAGGGGGCGGAGACAAGACCTGTCACCCCGCACAAAGAGGGCAGAGCTGTGGGAGGGGCCCAGAAAACTACATGTACTACAGGATGCCTGCAGAAAACTAAAGAAGTGGGCGGAGACGACACCAGTCACCCTGCACAAGGAGAGCAGAGCTGTGGGAGGGGCCTAGAAAACTATACCCACTACAGGCTGCCTGCAGAAAACGACAGGAGGGGCGGAGACAAGACCAGTCACCCCGTACAAGGAGAGCAGAGCTGTGGGAGGGGCCTAGAAAACTATACCCACTACAGGCTGCCTGCAGAAAAAAACAGGAGGGGGCCGAGACAAGATAAGTCACCCCGCACAAGGAGCTGTGGGAGGGGCCTAGAAAACTATACCCACTACAGGCTGCCTGCAGAAAACGACAGGAGGGGGCGGAGACAAGACCAGTCACCCCGCACAAGGAGAGCAGAGCTGTGGGAGGGCCCTAGAAAACTATACCCACTACAGGCTGCCTGCAGAAAACGACAGGAGGGGGCGGAGACAAGACAAGTCACCCCGCACAAGGAGCTGTGGGAGGGGCCTAGAAAACTATACCCACTACAGGATGCCTGCAGAAAACGACAGGAGGGGCGGAGACAAGACCAGTCACCCCGCACAAGGAGAGCAGAGCTGTGGGAGGGGCCTAGAAAACTATACCCACTACAGGATGCCTGTCTCCCCCCCCTCCCCGCCTCCCCCCCTTTTTTAATGCACATTTCGCGGTATACTAGTGGAGGTCTTCCCTTTTGCCCTGACGGGGGAACCTACTCCTGTCTCTATTATGGATTAGGTGATGATGGTGTGGTTCCTGATATATGTATTCCTTGTGGGGGGGGGGGGGGGTATATGGTAAACTGGGGTTCTACAAACAATTGATTTCTAAGCTGTACCATGTGTTCATATATTCTGTTGGCTCTACTAATTGGAGAATGTGTTCATACATGGTCAATCACCTCCTGTGTTAATTCACTGTGACTTTTCATGTACTTACTGCTGCATCTACTGCTGATTTCTGTATGCGCAATTGTCTGGCAACTGTTTCTTTGTTCTTTTTGTTTTACATAAATAAAAACCTTTTTGTTAAAAAAAAAAAAAATTGCTGATCACCGTCATTAGTAGGGTTGAGCGAACTGTGGTGGGCAAAATTCGGCCGTACGCAGAGCACAGCGCCATTTTGCCCTGTGCTATAAAGCACAGCATCCAGTCTTAATGAAATAATCCATAATTAAACTAAATATATTCACTCACCATCATTCTCTGCCATTCATACAAAGAGACACCATCACCAGTCTGTTCTCATATCATTCTGCCAGCATGCCTCCCCAAAGGCTCAGCCAAGCACCTTTTATTTACCCAAAACAGGAAGTGCTCAATGCACCCATTAAACACCTCCCTCATGGGAGTGGTTAACACAGGATCTTCCACTGACACAGCTAACACCATATAAGGACGTTCCTTCTAACAGGAAGTCCCATAGAATACATGAATAGAATATAATACAATGGATACAATACAATGCATAGAAGTACATACAATGCTGCTAAAGGCTTATGGGCGTGGCAGGGAGTGCCCCCCCTGCCTCTAACCGATCATAAGCTCTCATATTAATCGCCTGATAGAATCCTAATCTGCGCCATTCCATAGAATAATGCATATCCAGATTATACCCTTATTAAGGTGGAAAGGAAGCTATCTACAGGCGTACGCTACGAATCGCAAGCCCTGCTGATCAGACAAGACCCAGATAAGAGCGCACATCTGTCCATAACCACTAGTGTGCCCGCGGAGTGAGCGCATCCCCTCCTCAACGATCGTCTGTGCTAAATGCACAGAGGGCCCCTCGCCGGCGGACATATGCCCACGCCGCAAACATCACACTCCAACCTCAAGACATTTTCTACTACCAGACGAGATTCAACCAGCCTCAGACTGCCCCAGTCAGTTCTATTTAGAGCGGGCTGCAGAAGTACTAAGACTGGGTGCCATTATGACAATACATATTAAATACATCTTCAAATTTCCACCACAGTCCTCCCTTTTTGTCATATTGCTCCCACTTGTCCTTCCAATCTTGATAGTCTTCTTACACCTAGAAACTAAATCAGTCTTTACAGTCCATAAAAAGGAAAACACGGCTTGACATGTAGACTCTGTTCTTCAGGAGACATGACTTATAAGGAGGGCACAACTTGGTGAGCTGCAGTAATCGCAGATCGGTCCGGGGTCCTCTGTGTCTTGTAAATGGGTCCGGCTTCGGGGCGTCTCATCAAGGAAGATGTGGTCATCTGCTCCGGCTCTGGTCACGCGTCCAATCAGGCAACAGGAGCGCCTCATCACGACATAGAAAGAATAGAAATAAAACCACATGAGTATAGATATTCCCATTTCCATTAACCACGATCCGCTGTAAAATAAAAATTCAATCCCCAAAGATTCCCAGACCCTTCAAAGGACTCCCAACCTTCACTTAGCTACAGCTCTGGCTCTGCCTTGCAGGGACCCAAACCTTATCCATATGGGCCTGAACTCCAATTCCCAGTATCCCCGATCCAGGTATAACAATCTTTACTTGTAAATTCCCAGAAATCGCCCTTGGACCGCGAGAACTTCCTTGTAGCTTCAACAGTCACATGAAACATTCCATCCTCAATAGGTGTGAATTGTTCAATCGTATCATAAGCTCAAGTCCCCCCCACCTTGTATATGCAGAAAGCCATGCCCAGACCTGGTCGGGGTTGGTGCCTTCTAGCCGCCCCTGCCATTCCTACTTTCTCTTGTGCCATCAGATCCTTGCGATCGGCCACGATATAGGATGCTGGGACAGCTTCACCACCACACATGAACCTCTTAAATTACCTTTTAAGCTGTAGATACCCAACCGACAAGAGGCAGAGCCATAAAAACAAAAACAATTCTACCCTCTAAAGACATCTCATTAAATTCTATTGACAAATGTCTGTTCGGAGTCTTCACTAGTTTGTCAATAATCCTCATACCAATCATAACGTCATAAATAGCATGTACCGCTGTCATCGCTGGGCACTAAAGCTCGGTGGAGACTCAGAACAGACCCCGCAATCCATCCCGTTCAATTTCTTAATTAGTCATAAAATAGACTTTAAATAATAACTTGGGATGTTTTGCATCTTTACCTCTGCTAAAATTTACTAAACAAACAAATACAAAATAAACGAAGATACTACTAATTTCTTTGATGTGGAGGAGCCGCTTCTTGCAGTGGCTGGCGTGGTCTCATCCATCAAGTTTCTTTACAAACGACCCAATCACCTGGTTGGGAAAAATGAAAACCAATTACAGTGTCGGGGTCCAGGAGAGACTCTCCTGAACCCCTTTGAAGTTCATGTTACAGTGATCGCACTCACCCCATCACCTGAGAATCGACGTGACAGCTGACGAGGGGAGTACGACCATGGTTTCGGTTGACCTCCAAACAAACCTTATGACAATAACCCCGACCTCGGGACTGTGTTCACTGCACAATCTGTGCATGTCTCCCCGTCGCCTGTAATCGCTTACCATCTCCTGTAATACCTGGAACCATTGGGAGGTTCATCTAAAATGGGAACCTACTTCACCAGACTGCTGCTTGCCGATTCAAATTCCATCAAAGAAAGACAGTCTTGGCACAAACTTGATTTAGAATTAGTGTTATTAGTTCGAAAAACTGTCACTTTTACATTTATTTATCCCCCCATTTTCTTCCTCATTACAGACTGGAGGAAGAACAAATAATGATTTATCCATGTGTACAGCTGTCTACATACACCTGCTCTCTATGTACAGAAACTTCCAGAAGCTTCTTGGACCTGAAAAATACTTATAAGCAGAAATCATTACTTCATCCCACATATTTATCCTGCAGAGAATGGCAAACAAAAATGACATTCCTGTAAATTTTCAATGACATTCTTTCAAAACCGATTCAAACGAAACTCTCTATAACCCTTACTTTCCCCGTTTCTACAAAAATACTACAGCCGCGAAGCATCGGAGGATCACCGCGGTAAATTCGAACATATTCACGTTACTACATACAAACATTCATATACAAATGTGGGGGAGATATTCATAGTATCCAAAACAAAAATGAAAAAAAACAAAAACCAGCCGGAAATCTGCCTTCACTTTCAGCAATAGAAGAAAATACAATGGGAAAATATGAGAACAGCGTGAGCGCCTTGCATAGACCAGCTATACAAAGTTCTCCTTTGAGGGTCACCAAAGCGTGTACCACGCCTCCATCCACACTCATCATTACAGATTTCTGAAACCGCAGCGAAACCACATCCACTCCAGAGGGATACCCAAATAGTATCCTTGGCAATCTTTTAAAGGGGTCTAAAGGCCTTTGCCCCCAAAACTAAGCTTTGTGCACCGTGTAACCGTCTGACTGTGGGAAGCCTTTCTTCCCACGCGATTCAAATCGACTTATCGTCTTACTTCCCGCGTCCGAGAGAAACCGTTGCACCCATTTCGGGGACCACCGCCCGGTGCCTTCTTCTACGGTGGATTGACGGACTACAACCACTATCTGGTCCAGTCCCTCAACTAGAAAACCCTAACCGAGGCATCATCTCTATGGCTTGTTGTCCCAACCCTCCTGGCACAGAACTACAGAGTAACTATGCCAAATGATTCGTCAACAACCACAGATCAACCCCCAAATTAGGCCTCTACCCCTCACAGTGTATGCATCCCATACACTGCGTCGCCAGACTAAACCACACAGAACACATACGCCCAGTTACCACCTGCAGAATAATGTGGCTTCTGTCTGCATCTAGATGTTACAACAGTAATGGTGAAGCCCTCCTGTTTGTTCTAAAATACCCAAAACTGTATTTACAGTATAACACTTCACAAAAATGACTGAAATTAAACTTTAAAACACTCTTTTAAACGCCAAAATATTTTCCGTTGTCCTTTCAGGACACAAGTCTCATTGTTAATCTTTCGGAAGACTTCAAAAACTCCTCCCACTGACTTCCTGCTTATATATAAATGCCGGAAAAGGACTTCCTGTTGTATGCTGGTTCAGGAAAGGTAAAACAATCTCCTCCCATCTGCAGAATAGGAGTTGATCTCCCCCCCTGACCCTACGATCTTCAAATACAAATGAATTGCCAAGGACCCCAAATATTCAATATTCAAACACCAACAAAATTCAGTGCATGCAAAGCAGTCTTTTCACCAAAAAACGAAATTCTTACACAAAAGCCTCCACTCTTATACTGCAAAGTCAGCCGGTAGGTTAGTCAGGTCTTTTATATAAATTAGCCCTAGCACGCAAGCACAATTCAAAAGATAGCGCTTAAACTGTATCTCAAAAATGGCCAGCAACAATGGCGCCATTTACGCTTGCAAAAAACACTGTCTACCAAAGGACAGACCGTACTACACAAAGGAAAACAAAAATGTTGTCCACCAGATCCCAACAGAAAATACTGCGCTACTCAATTCGCACTAAACATCAAAATCTGCCCCAAAGGCTGCAAAATTCCACTGCTCAGTCACATGGTATCACACCCAAAAGATGACCCACAGAGCAAACAGACTGCACCTCACAAAATGGCCGCCAAACAACCATCGCAGCAAACAAAATGGCTGCCAGATGCAGTTTTCAAAAACCTGCCTAGAATCTCTCCACAAAGACAACACATGGAACATCAAATATGAACATTAAAAACATTTTCTAAAAACAACCAACCAACAAGGTACACATTTTAGGCTCCTTCAAATCGGACCTTTTGCCAACACAGCACATTCAAAAAATTTCAGATACATGCGCAACATTAAAACAAAAACACTTTTCTCAAAGCTCATGTACACACCGTGGCATCACCTTTTATAACAAGCCATTTAAGAAATTCACAAAGAGGTCACATTTAAAACCTTAAAAAAAACTTTTCATGCTCATGTAACAAGCCATACAGAGGGTTACCAACTTTGACTCAGTGATGGGACAGCCATGCTGGTTGCCCATCCCCCCCCAAGCCTCATGGCACACCAAACAAATCACCCCTCCCCCACTAAAGCACATGTTTCCTTCATCAGCCAAACAATTCAATCACAGTTCAGCCACACTCACAGGGACATGTCTTTTGGTCCCATACAAAGGTAAAAATCACAATTTATTCATTTCTATTCCACACATAGATCATGAACATATTACACATGACTTTGCTCTAAAAATTGTACACTCAAGAAACACAGAGATCCAACACTGTCCGCCGCATGGTGGCCCAAACAAACTGCCCTTCCCCCGACCCTCATGGCCAGAGAAGCCATCTTTAAAAGCCATGCTGCTCAAACAAAGTCTCAGCCGCACACATGAGGACATTACATTCAAAAGATACAAAATGTCTCCCTGCACACATCGCAGGCTGAATAATGCCACCTCTATACTGACAAATCATCCGCAATATACAGTTTCCATATGCATCATAAAAATGTTATATCTAACTTTCAGAATCAGAACACTGTCCGCCCCTCCCCCAAGCCGCATGGTCCACCACATGGTCAGAGAAGCCATGCCTGGCTAAACAAACCGTACACAAAAGGTAATTTTTCCAAGCAGTTTTAATCTGGTCAAACAATCAATTACTTACTTACAAACTGTTTAGCCACACAAACATTCAGACATTCACACATAAACATTCCAGTCCATGACAAAATCATACGATCAAATCCACTCTATTTCACAAACGCAAGCAATCATAACGCAAGCCATCATACACGTGTCCAATCGCTCGCACACACACACGTGTCCAATCGCTCGCACACACACACGTGTCCAATCGCTCGCACACACACACGTGTCCAATCGCTCGCACACACACACGTGTCCAATCGCTCGCACACACACACACGTGTCCAATCGCTCGCACACACACACACATTATTTCAAAAAGACAAGAAATTTGATCTTTTCGCAGAGCAGAGTCCCCCCACGCATCGGAACATAACCGATACCCAAAGGGGCCCAGTCTGCTCCTACCTTGGCCCGCCATCTGTGGTGGCGAAATTCGGCCGTACGCAGAGCACAGCGCCATTTTGCCCTGTGCTATAAAGCACAGCATCCAGTCTTAATGAAATAATCCATAATTAAACTAAATATATTCACTCACCATCATTCTCTGCCATTCATACAAAGAGACACCATCACCAGTCTGTTCTCATATCATTCTGCCAGCATGCCTCCCCAAAGGCTCAGCCAAGCACCTTTTATTTACCCAAAACAGGAAGTGCTCAATGCACCCATTAAACACCTCCCTCATGGGAGTGGTTAACACAGGATCTTCCACTGACACAGCTAACACCATATAAGGACGTTCCTTCTAACAGGAAGTCCCATAGAATACATGAATAGAATATAATACAATGGATACAATACAATGCATAGAAGTACATACAATGCTGCTAAAGGCTTATGGGCGTGGCAGGGAGTGCCCCCCCTGCCTCTAACCGATCATAAGCTCTCATATTAATCGCCTGATAGAATCCTAATCTGCGCCATTCCATAGAATAATGCATATCCAGATTATACCCTTATTAAGGTGGAAAGGAAGCTATCTACAGGCGTACGCTACGAATCGCAAGCCCTGCTGATCAGACAAGACCCAGATAAGAGCGCACATCTGTCCATAACCACTAGTGTGCCCGCGGAGTGAGCGCATCCCCTCCTCAACGATCGTCTGTGCTAAATGCACAGAGGGCCCCTCGCCGGCGGACATATGCCCACGCCGCAAACATCACACTCCAACCTCAAGACATTTTCTACTACCAGACGAGATTCAACCAGCCTCAGACTGCCCCAGTCAGTTCTATTTAGAGCGGGCTGCAGAAGTACTAAGACTGGGTGCCATTATGACAATACATATTAAATACATCTTCAAATTTCCACCACAGAACCCGAACTGTTAAGTTCGGGTTCATACCGGACTTTTGGGTTTTTGGTACCCGGACCCGAACCCGAACAATTTACTGTAAGTTCGGGTTCGAGTTCGGGTTGGGCAATGTAATGACGCACTTCAGGGCAGCCAATCACCATTTGTTTTGCTACTGTGACTAAGAAGCCATGCCTACTAATGGCATGGCTGTGATTGGCCAGTGCAGCATGTGACCCAGCCTCTATATTAGCTAGAGGCACACAGCACAGCTCGTCACTCTGCTTTAGCTAGGGTAGGGAAAGGCTGCTGCTGCTGCTCTGAGGGAGAGAATTAGATAGGAGTCAGACTGTCCTGCTACAGAAATCATATTACTCAGCGATCTACATATGTGCAAGTCATTCTGCATTAGATACTTTAGGGAAAGGTTCCTGGTTTTGCTTGTAGGGAGAGAAATATATAGGAGTCAGTCCTGCTTCAGAAATCAAATTACACCAGCACTGCATAAGTTCCTGTGAGATACACCCTTTAGATACTTTTCTTCTATTGTGCTATTCAAAAAACACCCATTTAGGGGGGAAAAAAATTGCAGTGTTTCCTCCAGTGTTTGCAGTGTTTCCTCCATATCTGTACATGTGAGATAAACACTGTAGATACTGGGGTAGATTCAGGTACATTTGCCCATTTCTTACGGAGGCGCAGCGTACCGTTTTGCTGCTGCGCCTCCGTAAATTTCCTGCGCTACGCTTGATTCACGGAGCAGTAGCTCCGTAAATTGCGTGGGCGCTCCTGAAAAATGCCCGGCGTAAGAGCGCGCAATTTAAATGATCCCATAGGGGGCGTGGATCATTTAAATTAGGCGCGTTCCCGCGCCGAACGTAGTGCGCATGCTCCGTCGGGGAACTTTCCCGACGTGCATTGCGGCAAATGACGTCGCAAGGACGTCATTTGCTTCAAAGTGAACGTGAATGGCATCCAGCGCCATTCACGATTCACTTACGCAAACTACGTAATTTTTCAAAAACGCGACGCGGGAACGACGGGTATACGTAGCATTGGCTGCCCCTGCTAATAGCATGAGCAGCCTTACGCAAAAACCGACGTACGCAAACAACGTAAACTGCGAAAGCAGGGCACGCGTACGGTTGTGAATCGGCGTTAGTATGCAATTTGCATACTCTACGCTGACCACTACGGGAACGCCACCTAGCGGCCTGCGTAAGAATGCAGCCTAAGATATGACGGCATAAGAGCCTTATGCCAGGCATATCTTAGGCTGCAGTCGGCGTATCGAGCTCTCTGAATCAGGAGCATTCGATACGCCGGGGCAAGTAAGCAATTGCGCTGCGTAACTATGGTTACGCAGACGCAATTGCTTACTGAATCCACCCCACTGTTCTTCTATTGTGCTATTCAAAAAAAAATAAAACATTTAGGGCAAAAAAATATATTTTGCAGTGTTTCCTCCAGTGTTTGCAGTGTTTCCTCCATATCTGTACGTGTGAGATAAACACATTAGCTACTGTTCTATTGTTCTATTAAAAAAACACCTATTTAGGGCAAACAAAATTATTTTCCAGTGTTTTCTCCAGTGTTGCAGTGTTTCCTCCATATCAGAGTACGTGCCATGCTCATACCAACATTTTGCTGCCATTTGCAGCCCTCTGGCCCTTTCCATTACTTTTTTAGAGACATCTTTTTAGAGAGATTTTAGTACTCAAAAGTTCGGGTCCCCATTGACTTCAATGGGGTTCGGGTTTGGGGTCAAGTTCGGGTCAAGTTTGTGTCCCGAACCCGGACTTTTTTCCGAAGTTCGGCCGAACCCGTCGAACCCGAACATCCAGGTGTCCGCTCAACTCTAGTCATTAGTAGAAATAAAAATATATAAATCCCAGTATAGTTTGTAGACGCTATACGTTTCACATACCGTATTTATCGGCGTATACCGCGCACTTTTTTGCCCTGAAAATCAGGGCAAAATCGTGGGTGCGCGCGGTATACGCCGATACCCGCTTTCCCACGCCGAGTTTGAATACTGCGCCGACATACACCGAGCGCAGTATAGTCGGGCAGTCTCTGCTCCTTCAGCGCTAACGTCCTGGACGTACAGGACGTCAGCGCGAGAGTTGCCGAGCCTGCCCGACAATACGCGAGTGTACTGCGCTCTGTATATGTCGGCGCAGTATTCAAACTCGGCGTGGGAAACGAGCGGGGAGGACGCGAGGAAGCCGCAGAAGGACACCCGACGAAGAGGACACCCGAAGTCGCAGAAGGACGCCGGACCCGACGAAGAGGACACCCGAAGCCACAGATGGACGCCGGACCTGACAAAGAGGACACCCGAAGCCGCAGAAGGACGCCGGACCCGACGAAGAGGACACCCGAAGCCGCAGACGGACGCCGGACCCGACGAAGAGGACACCCGAAGCCGCAGACGGACGCCGGACCCGACGAAGAGGACACCCGAAGCCGCAGAAGGACGCCGGACCCGACAAAGAGGACACCCAAAGCCGCAGAAGGACGCCGGACCCGACGAAGAGGACACCCGAAGCCGCAGACGGACGCCGGACCCGACGAGGCCGCCGATGGACGCCGCGCAAGACACCAAAACTGTAAGTACAAAAAAAACTTTTTTTCCACAGGATTTGGGGCAACTTTAGGGGTGCGCGGTATACGCGGGAGCGCGTTATACCGCGATAAATACGGTAAATCAATCAATATACACATATATACAATATTATTGGGATTTTTTAAACCAAACATTTGTAGAAAAAAGTACATCTCGGCCTAAATTTAGTTAAGATTTTTTTTTTTCAACATTTTTATTGGTTATGTTTTAAAGCAGAAAGTAAAAAAATTATTATAATTGTTTTTTAAATTTTCAGTCTTTTTTCATTTATATAATAAAAAAGCCCAGTGGTGATCAAATACAACCAAAGGAAACCTCTATTTGTGTGAAAAAAATGATATACATTTAATTTGGGTACAGTGTTGCATGACGGTGCAATTACCGGTTAAAGTAAGAAGAAGAACAACAACAAAAAATGGCCTGGTCATGAAGGGGGCAAAACCTTCTGTCTTATTTTCGACCACAGTGGTCACCACCTCATCAATGGTTGGATTAACAGGCTCCACGTTTTGTAGAATGGCCCCCTGAGATCCCCACTCGACTTTTACTTGTGGGGGCCACTTGAAAGCCGCGGTGTACAAGGAAAAGATTAGAAACATGGATCATTTAAAGAAATGTATGAGTGGGGGAGAAGACGCCGTGTGCGTGTTTATAGAGGTGGCCAACACGTAGATTATAATTAGTAACATTTTGTAATGAATATTTTGTAAATAATAGGGGTGCACCAAAATATCGGGGACCGAAGCATATCGGCCCTAAAATTGTGTTTTTGGTACATTGCTAAAGGGAAAATAATGCAGAAAATCGCGCATTAGCAGTAGTGGTGGCCACGCCGGCAGGGTGCCGCCCATTTCAGGGTGTCATCCAGGCTTAAGGCCCTGTCCTCCCTTCCCTCCTCCTCTCCTTGCAGATCGGCGATCCCCCTGTGTCAGGGAGAGCTGAATTGTCAGACCGTAATAACAATGTCCCGCCTCCTGTGGTTGACGGCACACTGATCCAATGCCGGGACCTTGAATCAGTGTGACGTGATCACAGGAGGCAAGACATTGTTACTGCGGCCCGAGCAACTCTAACCCTGCTCCGTGGCACACTGAGATCGCCACTCTGATCCGGGCACAGGGATGCTGAATATGACGGGCACTGGTGAGGCTGCTGGGCACAGGTATGCTGAATATGATGGACACTGGTGAGGCTTCTGTGCACAGGGATGCTGAATATGATGGACACTGGTGAGGCTTCTGTGCACAGGGATGCTGAATATGATGGACACTGGTAAGGCTGCTAACAGGGATGTTGCATATGAGGGACACTGGTGAGGCTGCTGGGCACTAGTAGGCTGCATATGAGGGACACTGGTGAGGCTGCTGGGCACTAGTAGGCTGCATATGAGGGACACTGGTGAGGCTGCTGGGCACTGATAGGCTGCATATGGCTGCATATGAGGGACACTAGTGAGGCTGTTGGGCACAGGGATGCTGAATATTTTTTATTTTTTTTTGAAAAGCCTATGGCGTGTGAACACACCCAAAAAACTCCACCCGGTGCAGAAAAAATGTGCACACACATAAAGAGTGTTCACAAAAACGTGCAGACGGGTGCAACGTCAAGTGGTCCTCCTGTGAAGAGGGACCCAAACCCTGATCCCCCGGGGCGTTAGGCTCCAGACGGGGACTGAGGTACTGTGGTCCGAGCAACCGAAGCCGACACGGACCCAACTTCCTCGGAGGGACTGCCGAAACAGAACCCTCCCAGTACTAGGTGGGGCTCCCCCGAAGGGAGACCCCATGAGAGCAGGCGAACTAAGCCAGAAGGCCATGTCCACCCACTCCCAAGACGTTCAGGGCTGGCCCGAGGACCCGCACCCTACTAATCACACAGTGACAAAACGTGCACAACAAAAAAAGACAAAAAAGTGACAAACACAGGCTTAAATAAAATAAAGTGGGGGAAGGGATAGTGGAGAGGAGAGTGAAAGAAGTGGCCATTGTGGTGAAACAATGACCAGGCCCTCCGGCCAGGAATAAAAAATTCCTCCGGTCCTAGCCAAAAGGCCCGGCCCAGGAGGCAGGTGCTAAAAAAAGCGTGTATCTGGTGCAGTGACCGTGGTATCTTAAATCAATGTGTCCCTCACACACAGTGATCTTCAGATACCCCTGGACTGCCACTCCAGGGGCACATGCACCATAGGCTTTTCGTTCCATATCCGACCCCCCGACCGGCCAGTGCAGCCCTTCACCCCTGCCAGCTAGAGAGCCCTTCAAGGTTTTCTTGGGGAGAACTGCCGCTCAGGTAACAGCCTCCACCAATACTAGCCCCTCCAGACCCTCCGTCAACCCAGCGGATTTGCATGGCTCTACCCCGTCTTACCACAGGGCATTACCAGCTCCTCCAACCGGATCGCTGACAGGGATAGCACTTACACCAGCCAGCCAGAAGGCCAGACTAGAACTCGGCAAAAAGACCAAGACTAAGCGCAGCACCCATCCTCACCAGAAGCACCCTTCCAGATGGCTCAGATTCAACCATGGGCCGGCCCCCAGTAACTGTCGGGCAGCACAGCGTAGTCCCTGCTGAAACCATCCTTCCAGGTGCAATGACGTCATTGGATTGCATCCACCCTCCCCATGTAGGAGGTGCTTCAGTGCTCCGCTGACAACTGATGAGGACAGATACCACACCCAGTCCTAGCCAAAAGGCCGAGAAGCGGCAGGGAAGACAACCACGATCAGCACAGCCTAGAGTGTGCAATAGCCGTGCCTCGCCCTGGGAGAACCACCTTCATGATCATGGTGTCTCCCCTGCCAGGTAAGTATATGAGGGACACTGGTGAGACTGCTGGGCACTGGTAGGCTGCATATGACGGGCACTGGTGAGGCTGCTGGGCACTGGTAGGCTGCATATGAGGGACACTAGTGAGACTTCTGGGCACTGATAGGCTGCATATGAGGGACACTGGCGAGGCTGCTGAGCACTGATAGGCTCCAAATGGCTGCATATGAGGGATACTGGCAAGGCTGGGCACTGGTAGGCTGCATATGAGGGACACTGGTGAGGCTGCTGGGCACTGGTAGGCTGCATATGAGGGACACTGGCGAGGCTGCTGGGCACTGATAGGCTGCATATGAGGGACACTGGCGAGGCTGCTGAGCACTGATAGGCTCCAAATGGCTGCATATGAGGGACACTGGTGAGGCTGTAGGGCACAGGGATGCTGCATATGAGGGACACTGGTGAGGCTGCTGGGCACTGATAGGCTGCATATGACGGGCACTGGTGAGGCTGCTGGGCACTGGTAGGCTGCATATGAGGGACACTGGTGAGGCTTCTGGGCACTGGTAGGTTGCATATGAGGGACACTGGTGAGGCTGTTGGGAACAGGGATGCTGCATATGAGGGACACTGGTGATGCTGCTGAGCACTGGTAGGCTGCATATGAGGGACACTGGTGAGGCTGCTGAGCACTGGTAGGCTGCATATGAGGGACACTGGCGAGACTGCTGGGCACTGATAGGCTGCATATGAGGGACACTGGTGAGGCTGCTGGGCACTGATAGGCTGCATATGAGGGACACTGGTGAGGCTGCTGGGCACTGGTAGGCTGCATATGAGGGACACTGGGGAGGCTACTGGAAACCTCACCAAAGATGCGGGCATTGGCGTTTGAATGTAGTCTATCTACTGTTCCCCTTACATACCCTAACAAAACCCTCCCATACGCCCAACACAGCATAGAGGGGCTCGGTGAAGGCGGCACTGAAGGTGTGGAGGTGTCTCGTTGTACCACACACAGAATAGAAGGAAATCTGTCCACCTTCGTAATCCAGAAAGATCCTGACTCTATCACTGGAGGCGTTGTCAGGTAAGTTTATCACTTTACGGTTATGTACCACCGAATACTCATTTTTATTCCTGAAAAGTCCCCAGGACTTATTATTTCTTCCAATCCATGAATGATCCGATCCCTTCCTCTCCATACTGGGGTAACACATTCCAACCCTCCAGCTAACGGATCCCCCGACATCCACTTCCCAATAATGTTGCCCCGAGGTAAAACGTTGGCTGCTCATCACATGAAAAGAAAACTGAAATCTCGCTGGTGTTTCCGGGCGTTTCTGGCCAATATTCAACCGGGATGCCGATTTCTTGTCAACGGATATAAATAGATTATTATGGGCTGTGTTGACATCCAATAATACGTCTGCGGCTTCCTGTACATAGAAGCAGACATTTATGCCTTTTATTGTATCCAATAAAGTCTTGGACATGTGGGTGATCCAAGCCACGTCCAGAAGCCCTCCATCCCGGAGCTGTGTGTCGTGTCTCTTTAGGTCCTTGTTATCTCCATCCTCACACAAGTCGGCTTTGTCGGATCTCTGTAGGATAGTCACCGGATCCTTCGTTTTGCACAGCTCCTCGATGATACCCATCTTCCTGGACAACTCGACCTTCTTCATTTCCAGCTTCTCAATCAGATCCAACACCGAGACGGAGACCCGTTCTACCTGCCCGGAGATGTCGCTTAGGATCCTCCTCTCCAGGTCTTCCAGTCGTCTCTTGAGGTCTCTAAACATGACGGTGATTCTCTCCGTGTCACCAGCCGCTTTTCCTTGTACTTTTCTCTGATGCTCTTGCAGACTCTGGACTCTTTTCTCGGCCTCGTTTCTCTTTGTAGCCAGTTTATGAAGAACATTTGCCAGGAAATTCTTCTTTGTTTCAGAGGCCTCGTCCAGTGACTCCATCTGGTGACCTTTGTGCTCACCGATCAGACAATAGACGCAGACACAGGTAGAGTCTTCCTTGCAGTAATACTCCAGGCTTTTTTTATGAAGGGAACATTTCCTGTTCTCCGGAGAAGCGGCGGGATCAGTTATAACGTGTTCTGGTGACTTGCTGTGAACTTTCAGATGATTATCACACAGAGAAGCTTCACACAGCTGACAGGATCTAACAGCAGATACAGGAGTGTGAATACAGTAAGTACAGAAGACCCCGGACTCCTTCTGATCGGGCTGAGTAGACTGGAAATTCTCCGAAATGTTACGTAGTGTTATGTTCCTCTGCAGTGCAGGTCGCTCCTGGAACTCCCCTCTACATTCAGGACAGGAGTAAGTTCCAGACCCCCTCTGTGTGTCCAGCACGCGATCGATACACTCCCGGCAGAAGTTGTGTCCACATTTCAGCATCACGGGATCCGTATAAATGCTCAGACAGACGGAACATTCCAGCTCCTTCATCAGATCAGCAGACGCCATCTCTGTAAAACAAAACGAGAAATGAAATTCTCGGACACTCAAGAAGAATACGGTGTTTACGGTCTTTGTAATGTCGAAGGATATGAAAAAATACATAAGAATATCGTACATGAAAATGTAACCAAAAAGGTTAAACTAGGGTTACCATCTGTGCCTGTTGTTTTAGGAGAGTCCCCGTTGTGAGGATTCTGTGCCTATAAAATGGGCGACTCTGGAATCACCAGCAAGAGCAAGTCAGTCCAAAGGCCGCCTGCACATACAGTGGATGTAAATGACGCACGGGCGCCTCCTTTTTGAATTAACGCTTGCGCAGTGCGGCTGTTGAGTTGGGGTCAGTGCTCTGCAAGGTTTTTGCTGTACTGCTATGGTCCCGGGGACTCCACAATATCAATTCTGTTCTACTAAGTTTCAAAAGCAGCCTGATGGTTACCTTCTCCTGGCCTGACCTCTGCTTTCTCTGCATTACTTACTCCTGAGTCCTGACCCAATCTTTGCTCTCTCTGTGGTACTCCTGGCCTGACCTCTCCTCTCTCTGCATTACTTACTCCTGACCTGTCCTCGCCTCTCTCTACATTACTTACTCCTGACCTGTCCTCGCCTCTCTCTACATTACTTACTCCTGACCTGTCCTCTCCTCTCTCTGTGTTACTTACTCCTGAGCTGACCTCTCCTCTCTGCATTACTTACTCCTGAGCTGACCTCTCCTCTCTCTACATTACTTACTCCTGACCTGTAGTCAGGCTCCTGGAAGACATTTAATTGTGTGATAACACTGTCTAAAACCTATTGATGCTCAGAGGTGTGAATAGGTGTCAAGCTGCATGCGGAGACGAAACGTCTGCCTAGGAAACTCAGTGTGTGATGGGTTTGTTGTTATGCTGTTAATTAAGGAATGTTTAGTAATTAGCCTTAGTGTGTGATTAGGGGGGTGAAGATCTCATTGTTGCTTTAATGCCTTGTACTGTATAAAAAGCTGAGAAGAAACCATTAAAGTATCATTACATTTGAAACCAGAAGCACAGAGCTGTGTGTCTCGTGTCTGGGGGGAATTCTTATGGATCGGGTCCTGTTGGTTGGAGTGTCGATAAGCTGTCGTGGATGGGATGGAAGGTCGTACACGGTGGTGATCGTTACAGTGGTGGCACAGCAGTGGGATAATTCCATCGCTTAAAGGACGGCTACAAGGACACAGGACGATGGAGACGCTGTATGAACGGCTGAAGCTCTCTTCCCTCAAGGACTTACTGGAGAGCCGGGGCAGATCGGCCTGCAACCGTAAGAGAAGGGACATTATCGCACAACTTGTCGAAATGGATAGAGCTGAGAGCCCCAGTGTAACAGACAGGACACCCGATGAAGAGTTTTTTGACCGGGCTGTTAGACGTGGACTGGCACAGTATGGACCTAATCC
The DNA here is from genome assembly GCF_905171775.1 of Rana temporaria. Classification (NCBI taxonomy): domain Eukaryota; kingdom Metazoa; phylum Chordata; class Amphibia; order Anura; family Ranidae; genus Rana; species Rana temporaria. The sequence goes on along the minus strand of NC_053489.1, from coordinate 7,673,018 downwards.
TCCACCGGAGATCATAGACCGGGTTATAGCGGCTGTGGATGCCACTTGGCTAGAGCAAAGAGGTGATGCAGCAGCAGAAGTCACAGCAGCACCAACTGAAGAGTAGTGTTGCTCAAGAATATTCGTATTGCGAATATTCGTTACGAATATTGCATATTCGAGTATTCGCGAATAACTGGAATATCGCGGTCAAAATTCGCTATTACGAATATTCGTATTTTTTCAAATTTATTTTTAAAACAGATCACATCCTAGTGATCTCCATCAACATCTAAAAGCATTGCTGGTATGATTAGAGACCCTGGGCCGAGTAGCTGAGGCGATCCTTTTATGTTGACGAATATTCGGTTTCGCGAATATTCGTATTACGAATATTCGCGAATACTTTCTCCGCCCTTCTTTTGCATCAGAGCCAATCAGAGTTCTCCTACCACAGTTGTCAGAGGTTAGCAAACTCCATAGCAACCAATAGGAACCTGCCTGCACGACCAGTATATAAGATCACTCCCAGCAGTATTTCAGTGCAGATTCACAAGGTGGCTAGAGAGAGTGGAGTGTTTCTGTGCGTTGTTCCAGTGTATTGCGATCTTAGAGCATTGTGCTTCCTATAGTGCTTTCAGTTCTGAGTTTCCTGCTTCTATAACCAACTGCTTTTTTCAAAGCAAAAGACCCAACAGCTTTTCTAAAAGCTCAGATTTGTGTTGTTTTGTCCAGGTTAGTGTAGCTTAGTGTTAGATAGATTTCTGTGTAGTTAGTGTAAGTGTACATTTCTTTAAGGTAGCTTAGTTTAGTGTGTGTTTAGTGTCTGTGTTTTGTGTATTAAAAATAAAAAAATAAAAAAATTAGCTTTAGTTTAGTCATATAAGTTTGTGTAAGTAGAGTTATGCCGCGTACACACCATCGTTTTCTGCGATGGAAAAAAACGTCATTTTCAAAAACGTCAATTTAATTGACCGTGTGTGGGCAAAAACGTCGTTTTATGTCTTCTAAAAAACGACAGAAAAAAATTGAAGCATGCTTCAATTTTATGTGTCGTTTTTGGCCGACGTCGTTTTCTGTGTTCTAAACATTGACCGTGTGTACGTAAAAACGTCGATTTAAGCCCGCGCATGCTCAGAAGCAAGTTAGGAGACGGCAGCGCTCATTCATGTAAAACGACTGTTCAGAATGGAATCAGCACATTCGTTAAGGTGTTTTTCAGCTTATAGACAAGAAAATAAACCGCATCTTTAACCCCTGCTTTTAACTGCTACCCAGAAATGGACGTTTGTTGCGGCTGATCTTGTTGCATAGTTATGACAAGCTTTTAATTAGTTTCTTTCTTGTTTGATAATGTTTATGTTTGTGTTCTGTTATTTAGTTGTATCTTCCATCTTAAACATTTTAAATATATATATTGGTCCACCTTTTATTTTTTTTTAAAATTTTTCTCACCAATTTGATTAGTAATCTCTATTATTTTTTTATTTAGGAGTGTGTGAAGTGTATGCAACAACCTAATTTTTTAGTTTACTCACCCACAAGCATGTTTTTTTACCTTGTTAATGTTTTCATTATTTTTTTTGTCATGGGTCTGCCCACTCAATACTGATCTCTCAAATCTACAATAAAGAAACATGTTTAAATTTGGCTGAAAATTAAATTTTTATTTTAGTCTTCATAAAAATTTAGAAAAAAAAAAAGTGGCAAACCAAAAACACAACATAATAAAAACAAAGATGCCAGGGTAGGCAGCACTTTAGAGCATGCTTGTTTTTTTCTGAAAACAAGGGTCCCCGAAGCCACAAATACAGCCTGTGAGTCCACATAAAAATTCCATCAGGGGCACCGTATTATTTCTTCGCCCTTTTCTTCCCAGCAGCCTTCCCTGCAGTCTTCCCTGCAGCCTTCCCGGAAGCCCGAGTCCTTGGGGGCTGGGTTCCTGGAGGAGATGAGGTGGCAGGAGCCATAGCAGCCTCATGAGGTGGAGAAGCAGGAGCAGGAGCAGGTGCAGGAGCAGGAGCAGGAGCAGGAGCAGGAGCAGGAGCAGGAGCAGGAGCAGGAGGAGCAGCAAGGACAGGAGGAGCAATCCGCACAATGTGGGTGTCGTCATCGAGCTGCCCCAGGGATGCCATGGTTATGGCTTCGAACATGAGGAGTTCGCAGCGCACACGCTGGCTCTGCTCCAGATTGTACAGCTTGGCTGCAATGAGCGCTGCGAACCCCTCAACTTCACTGGGTGGCTCTCGGATGGCTGCAGTAGCTTGGCGAAGCAGGCCCTGGGTCTCCTCCTCCATCTGTCGCATACTCCTGAGCCGTTTATTGGGATTGCGGAATGGAGGGATCCGGGAGATGGTATCCCGCCGGCGTGCCTCCTGGGTCCCACTGGGGCCTGCCACCTCCTGGCTCCCAGTGGGCTCTGCCACCTCCTGCCTTGCAGTTGGCCCTGGCTCCTCCTGGCTCCCTGTGGGCCCTGTCTCTTCCTGGCTCACTGTGGGCCCTGGCTGTTCCTGGCTCCCTGTGTGCCCTGGCTGTTCCTGGCTTGGGTCTGCCTGTGTATGAAAAAAAGGAACATATGTTATTTGTGTTTGTCATTAATCACACACATTTTTACAATCATGAGTGATGCAAATTGAATGTCAATATATATTACACACAGGGTCGCCATCCTTAATTATGTGGCCCCTTAAACACCTTCAGACATGGTCCCCCTGGAATTATGTGGGTTGTTGCATGCCTAATTTAGTAAATAAGTGGCCTTTTACCCAAAAATTAGGTTAATCAATTTAGTGTCAACTAGATAGTACTCAAAAAGGGTGTCTTCCATCTGGGACCCCTTGCAGGTGTATTGCGTTACTCCCCCCCTACTGGCCTATCTGAAAATGCCACCCACTCCTTCATCAACATTATTAATTTGCCCATTTTGACCCCATCATGTTTTCCCACTACTGACTATTGATCCTATCCCTAAACTTTACGAGATTCACATAGAATTTAGAACAATAGTAACATACATTTACCATTATTACTATACTTGTCATATACTAACTAAATTCAAACAAAAAACACATACCATTCTCCACGGCTCACAATTGGGGTCCTCCAGGAACTCTTCCTCTTCCTCCGAGCTTGTCTGCTCTTGTCTGCAGGGAAGACTGGAGGATTGGCTGCTGGGAAGCTGGGAGCTACCTCTTGGGGGAAGGGTAGACAGGGATGGCCTGGTCTCTATGTGGTCGTCCAGGAACTGCAGCTGACTGTAGTACCACAGGGTTGGTTTGTAGATGGAGTCAGCTGCAGCCCCAGACCTCATTGAGGCCAGGACTTGGACCCGTTGGGCCCTGTAGGTGCCCCTGATGGAATTGATTTTATTTTTCACAGTGGCTGTTGTGGCGTTGGGGACCCTTGTTTTCACAAAAACAAGCATGCTCTGTCTAGCTTTCTCCCTGGCATCTTTGTTTTTATTTAGTGTGCTTTTGGTTTGCCACAGAACTGGATGTTCTTTCCATTTTTGGATGAAGTCTGTGAGGAAGTCCGCATCCTTGAAGGCATCCATTCTTTCTGCACATGAAACAGAAGCCAAAACATAATGTAATTAAAGGCACTAGCTTACTTCCCCTAACTAGCCCACAAACTCATTCCCTATTCACTATAATAAAGTCGGAATTAAAAACTTACGTCTCGTCGTTATTAGGAAAGATCGGGAATTACGACTTCTTCCACAGACTATGCAGGCCGTTTCCAAACACGTCCCATCCCTTTTACACTACGCACGCGTGACGCTCCGCACGACACCCCGCCCCTGACGTTCGGTATCGTCCTTTCCACGCCCCTTCTCTGTCGTTTGGTGAGGGAGAAAAGATGGACAACATGGAGGTGTATTCCAGCTCAAGCCAGGAGGCAGGCCAGGCCCAACCACGCCGCAGATTCCGCTGCAGAGCCTCCAACATGTCATTTAATGAAATGGTGGAGATGGTCACCATATTGAGGAGGGAGGACTATGATGCCAAGCATGGCCCCTACATGCATCCCAATAAAGTAAAAGCACAAATTATGGAGAAGGTCATCCGTAGGCTCCAGCGGAAGTTTGGTAAAACCAGGAGCAGAGAGCACCTGCGCAAAAGGTGGTCGGATTTGAAAAAAAGGGAACCCCACCAACTTTACCGAATTAATAAGGTGATTCGAAGAAGAAGTAAGTTTTTTCCATGTGTATTTAATTATTTTTGTGTGTTCTTTGTGCCCTTTTTTTTTTGTGCCAGGTTGACCATAAAATGAATATTATGAATGTGGACGCATGATGCAGTCGTCGTAGTCGTCGTTCATTCGGTGACTTTCAATAATCCAAGACCATATTAACGAGAAATGGCATCATGCCTAGTTGGCATGTGCAAAGGGGAGTTGAAGCACTGTATCTGATCAAAAATCGTAAATTGAGGAATTGTGGGCGAATGAACGACGACTCCTATGACCAATTAGTCGACACAAATATGAAAGTTGTGACATTTTTGGGGCTTAAAAAAAAGGTGTATTCAATTCTGGACTAGATGGAAATGTGTTTCAGCTTATTTTAGAAGAAACGTAAATACCTTGAGATTCACAAAAAGGAGCGTTTGCTACTCCTTTTATTATTGAACATGTGTACTCAGTAGCACAATTGTTTGTCACAATCACAACCTATGTTGGGTCACACACAGGGGTGAGCAGATCCAGGGGAGACTTGTTTAGCTTACATATCTAAACGTAAAAATTGTGTTAACTGATTTGAGATTACTTTGTGAATGGATTAAATATTGGTCTATTTTATTGATAATTGTTTAAAAATCAACAATAGTGACCTTTTGTTTAGCATTTTTTAATTTTTGGGTGTCATTTCAGGCCGCTCTTAATGGTTGAACCTCATGTTTTCCCTTTCTTCAATCTTGTAGGGCACAATGAAGCACAAAGGCAGGAGGCACAAGCCAATCAAGCCACACCCCCGAGGGATGTAGAGGAAGAGGAACCTGCCTCAACATCCGGTAAAGTAACATCTACCACATTTTCTGTGAATATAGATATAGGCATACAATCTTTTAACACATGTTTTGGTTCCACATTTCAGGAGGAAATCGGGCTGGTCAGGGACTGGACACGTATAGTGCCCAGCTCCTCATCGGCGAGGTTCTCACCTGCAGGGCCCAAGTTGAGGACATACGTCTGGCCTGCCGTGAAATACGCCACAAAGCCAAGACGCTGGAACGGCAGCTAAAAAATTTTATTAATGTTTTGGGGAGGGTTTAATTTTTGGTGTATTTTCTTTTTTCCTTGAATTTAAAAAAAAAAAAAAAAAAAAAAAAAAAATTATATTTTCTAATAATCAAAAAAGACCAAAAAAAATAAAAAAAATATTATATTTTGTAATAATCAAAAAAGACCAAAAAAATAAAGAAAATATATTATATTTTGAAATAATCAAAAAAGACCAAAAAAAAAAAAAAAAAAAATTATATTTTGTAATAATCAAAAAAGACCAAAAAAATTAAGAAAATATATTATATTTTTAAATCATCAAAAAAGACCAAAAAAAAAAAAAAATATTTTATATTTTGAAATAATCAAAAAAGACCAAAAAAAAAAATAAAATGATTTGTTGTACTAATCAAAACTAAAAAAGTAACAAATAAATAACATTTTGGACTCCAAACAATTTGTGTGTAGTTATTGGTATCAATGCAGACTCATTAAATTAATCAGGCATATTTGTAGAGTTATTAAGATTTAACACTCATGGGAATTTATTACATCCCAAACACATGGCTGGATGAGAACCTACGAAAAAGAAACATTACCCCCCAAAACTTACAAATAACTAAAATCAAACAAATAAACACTGTTTCATCAAACAAAAAGTAAATTTATTTTTTTAAACAAGATCAGGCATTGCAATGGCCCCCCTCCCCATAAAATAGTCCACATAGGATTGACGCACTGCACGTGCGGTTTGGGGGGCCAAGCCTCTATGGCTAGCCTGATGTCCCGGCTCCGGAGCCACAAGATCAGCCTCATCAGGCAATACCGTCAGGTACGTTTGAGAATTTCTTTTCAAAAAATTGTGCAAAATGCAACAAGATAGTATAATATAATTCCACTTGTATTCCGCCATGTTTATTGCTGTTAAAAACAATCTGAATCGGCTGGCCATGATTCCAAAGGCATTCTCTACCACATGTCTTGCCCTGGCCAGCCGATAATTAAAAACCCTCCTCTCATGGGTGAGGGTGCGTACGGGAAATGGCCTCATGAGGTGGGGACCCAAACCAAAAGCCTCATCTGCTACAAACACGAAGGGCAGACCCTCTTCGTTCTCCTCCGCAGGTGGCAATCCTAGGTCCTCCAACCGAAGCCGTTGTGCGAACTCCGTCTCCGCAAAGACACCGCCGTCCGACATCCGGCCATTTTTCCCAACATCCACGTACAAAAACTCGTAATTTGCTGAGACCACCGCCATCAAAACAACACTGTGGAATCCCTTATAATTGAAGAAATGGGATCCACTATGGGGTGGGGGCACAATGCGGATGTGCTTGCCATCAATGGCTCCTCCACAGTTCGGAAAGTTCCAACGCTGGGAGAAGTCCGCTGCCACAGTCTGCCATTCCTGTGGCGTGGTGGGGAACTGGATAGAAAGAAAAAATAAAAAACATTAGAACAAAGATTTTAAACAGAATATAGCTAAAATTACAAGGGATCCCACCAACAATTCAACAAAAAAGGTTAGTATTAAAAAAAAAAATGTGAACAATTAAGCATATTAATCACCCCCCTCTGATGTTTAAAAAATATATTTAGGGGGAGTGGGGCTCAAGATGAGATGAGAAACAACCCCCCAAAAAATATCTAAATAAGAAAAATAATTATTAGTATGTATTTCAAAAATCTAGGGGGGGGGGTTTGGACAATGGAGGCCACAAATAAACGGGGATATAGGGACACACAAAATGCAGCACTACAATGGAGGCCACAAATAAACGGGGATATAGGGACACACAAAATGCAGCACTACAATGGAGGCCACAAATAAACGGGAAGATAGGGACTATGCTAGGTGGGTTTGCCCACAACATAGAATGATGGACAGGTTGGCTAAATTAAATAAACATGTAGGGCTTTACTAATTGTGTAGAACAGCATACATAGAGACAAAGTGAGCATTCTGAGCATATTAGAAAATTATTACTTTTTTTTTTTTTTTTTTGGGAATTAGTTTGACCATTGAAAGAACACCACTTACCTTAACATAGTCCTCCTGAAGAACCTGAATGATGGCCGAACAGGTCTCAGGGATTATGAGGCCCAGAGCCTGGGGGGAGATGCCCGTCGAGAACTTCAAGTCCTGCAGACTTCTCCCTGTTGCAAGGTAGCGCAACGTAGCAACTAGCCTCTGCTCAGCAGTGATGGCTTCCCGCATAACGGTGTCCTGCCTGGTGATATATGGCGACACCAAAGCCAAAAGCTGCTGAAATACGGGGTCAGACATCCTAAGAAAATTCCTGAAATCATCAGGGTTATTTTCTCGGATCTCCCGCAGCAGAGGCATATGAGAGAACTGGTCCCTGCGTAGCAACCAGTTCTTGGTCCACAACCTCCTCCTCACCCTGTTCATGGACCGTCGCTGGGATGCAGCACACATCCTAACAACAAGCACAGCACGATCTCGGCGACGAGTTCGTACCCGCAACATGGCTAGAAAACGGTCGTCAAATCAGATCAGACTAAAAATTACGCCCTGAAGTAAAGAATGGCCTTTGAAGAACGACCTGCTAAACAGCACCGTGCACACCAAACGTAATGCCTAAACAAATACGTCCTTAGTACAAGCACTGTATCACAGATCCGACAACAAATAGACAAACTGTACGACAGAAAACGAAATTTAAAGCACAGTCACTGAAAATCACGAATCGTATCTCACCAAACTTTTACTAACACGCAGCAACACGATATCAGCAAAAGAGGCCGTCTTCCGCATGGAAACGACCCTTTATAGTGACGTAGTGCGTGATTGACGGAACTGCGCTGTGCTAGAGCGTTGTGAAAAAGCGATGGTGTGTATGCTACGTCGTTGTTCAAATTGAAGTTTGAAAAATGACGTTTTTTTAAAGCACATAAAGCGTCGCTTTTTTCCATCGCAGAAAACGATGGTGTGTACGCGGCATTAGTGTTTAGTGCAGTGGTCTCAAAGTACCGGCCCGCGGGCCATTTGCGGCCCGCGGACTGGTTGAAAATGGCCCGCAGGCAGGGCGGGGGGTGCCGCGGAAGTGGGGGGGGAGTAGATTTCCTTCACATGCAGAGTAGCGCAGGAAGCGTCAATGTCATAAGTTCACTTCTCAGTCTCACGCTGCGGCTGCTCTCCGCCCCCCCTCTCTTCTCGTCCAATCACAGTTGCTTGTGATATCACCTGGGATGGACGAGAAGAGAGGGGGGGGGCCGCCGGGGGTCGAGGAGCAGCCGCAGCGTGAGACTGAGGCCGGGTACTCACGACCAAACATGTATGGTGAAAGCGGTCCGTCGGACCGTTTTCACCATACATGTCTGCCAGAGGGCTTCTGTACGATGGTTGTACACACCATCGTACAGAAGTCCGCGCGTAAACAATACGCGGGGCGTGTCCGCGGTGTCGCCGCGTCGATGACGCGGTGTCGCCGCGACAATGACGCAGCGACGTGGGCGGCCCGCCTTTAAAATGCTTCCACGCATGCGTCAAAGTCATTCGACGCATGCGAGGGACGGCGGGCGCCTGGACATGTACGGTAGGTCTGTACTGACGACCGTACATGTCCGAGCGGACAGGATTCCAGCGGACGGTTTTAAAACAAGTCCAGGAATATTTGTCCGCTGGGAAAAGGCCCGGCGGGCAAATGTTTGCTGGAATTCGGCCCGCTCGCGCCTACACACGACCGAACATGTATGCTGAAACTGGCCTGCGGACCAGTTTCAGCAGACATGTTTGGTCGTGAGTACGGGGCCTGAGAAGTGAACTTATGACAGACGCTTCCTGCGCTACTCTGCATGTGAAGAAAAAAACACAAGTAAACGCTGACATGTGCCGTGATTGTGCCCCATGTACCCTGAATGTGCCCTGATTGGGCCCCCATGTACCCTGATTGTGCCCCCATGTACCCCAATTGTGGCCCCATGTACCCCAATTGTGGCCCCATGTACCCCAATTGTGGCCCCCATGTACCCCGATTGTGAAGTCATGTGCCCCATGTACCCTGATTGTGCCCTCATATGTCCCATGTACCCTCATGTGCCCCATGTACCGTGGATGTGCCCCATGCACCCTGAAGTGCCTTAATGTGCCCCATGCACCCTGATGTGCCTTAATGCGCCCCATGTACCCTAATGTGCCCCATGTGCTCCGATACGCCCCATGTACCCCGATGTGCCCCATGTGCTCTGATGAGCCCCATGTGCTCTGATGCGCCCCATGTACCCCGATGTGCCCCATGTACCCCGATGTGCCCCATGTACCCTGATGTGGCTGATGTGCCGCATGTACCCTGATGTGCCCCGATTGTGCCCCATGTACCCTGATGTGCCCCATGTACCCTGATGTGCTGGGCTCTGTACCCTGATGTGCTGGGCTCTGTACCCTGATGTGCTGGGCTCTGTACCCTGATGTGCTGGGCTCTGTACCCTGTACCCTGATGTGCTGGGCTCTGATATGCCATGTGCCTTGTCCTGATATGCCATGCCCTGTACCCTGATGTGGCCTGATGTGCTGTGCCCTGATGTGTTGTGCCCTGTACCCTGATGTGTTGTGCCCTGTACCCTGATGTGCGCTGTGCCCTGTACCCTGATGTGTGCTGTGCCCTGGACCCTGATGTCCTGGACTCTGTACCCTGATGTGCGCTGTGCCCTGATGTGCTGTGCCCTGTACCCTGATGTGGCCTGATGTGCTGTGCCCTGATGTGCGCTGTGCCCTGTACCCTGATGTGCGCTGTGCCCTGATGTGCTGGGCTCTGTGCCCTGATGTGCTGGGCTCTGTGCCCTGATGTGCTGTGCCCTGATGGTGAGTGGTCAGTGTGTAGTGGTCAGTGGGGTGTGTAGTGGCCAGTGGGGTGTGTAGTGGCCAGTGGGGTGTGTAGTGGCCAGTGTGTAGTGTAGTGGCCAGTGTGTAGTGTAGTGGCCAGTGTGTAGTGGCCAGTGTGTAGTGGTCAGTGTGTAGTGGTCAGTGTGTAGTGGTCAGTGTGTAGTGGTCAGTGTGTAGTGGTCAGTGGTCAGTGTGTAGTGGTCAGTGTGTAGTGGTCAGTGGTCAGTGTGTAGTGGTCAGTGTGTATTGTTCAGTGGTCAGTGTGTATTGTTCAGTGGTCAGTGTGTCGTGTGCAGTGTAGTGGTCAGGGTTAATAATGCATCCACTGACACCAGTGCTGGGGGGTAAAAATGCGTCCGTTCACACCAGTGCTGGGGGTTAATAATGTGTTCGCTGACACCAGTACTGTTGTTTTTGAAGTTTGAAAGTTTGTATGCGGCCCCCCATGGGATATGAAAACTTGTCTTGTGGCCCTCAAGTAATTTGAGTTTGAGACCCCTGGTTTAGTGCATATTAGTTTATTATTTGTAGTCCTCGTCTTTGTCCTTGTCAGTCAGTGTAAAAAAAAAAAAAAAAATTAGCTTTAGTTTAGTCATATAAGTTTGTGTAAGTAGAGTTAGGCCCCATACACACAATAGAATTTATCCGCGAATACGGTCCAGCGGACCGTTTCCGCGGATAAATCCTCTCGAGGATTTCGGCGGATTTTCATGCGATGGAGTGTACACACCATCGCATTGAAATCCGCGCCGAAATCCTCTGGCGATGACGTGTCGCGCCGTCGCCGCGATTATGACGCGGTGACGTGCGCGACGCTGTCATATAAGGAATTCCACGCATGCGTCGAATCATTACGACGCATGCGGGGGATCCCTTCGGACGGATGGATCCGGTAAGTCTGTACAGACGAGCGGATCCATCCGTTGGAATGGATTCCAGCAGATGGATTTGTTCTGCATGTCAGCAAATATTCATCTGCTGGAATCCATCCCAGGGGAGATTTATCCGCGGAAACAGATCCGCTGGCGTGTACACACCATAGGATCTATCCGCTGAAACCCATTTGCTGGGATTTATCCGCGGATGGATTCTATGGTGTGTACGGGGCCTTAGTGTTTAGTGCATATTAGTTTAGTATTTGTAGTCCTCGTCCTTGTCTGCGTCCTTCAGTCTAAAAAAAAAAAAAAAAAACGAAAAAAACGTTTTAGCTGTAGTATTTTAGTTCCTGTTTAGTAGCTGTCCGTGTCGTAGTCTACGTCTTTGTCCGTGTAAAAAAAAAATAAAAAAAAAAAACGTTTTAGGTGTAGTATTTAGTTCCTGTTTAGTAGCTGTCCGTGTCGTAGTCTACGTCTTTGTCCGTGTAAAAAATAAATAAAGTTTTAGGTGTAGTAGTTTTATTCTAGTTTAGTAGCTGTCTACGTCTTTGTCTGCGTCTTTGTCTGCGTCTTTGTCTGCGGGCCTGTCTTGCTAAAAAAACAAAAAACACTCCTTTCTCACATTTCCCCCCCCCCCAATAAAGTTTACCCCCCCCCCCACACACACATCAGCAAACTGTCCAGGCATGCTGGGAGTTGTAGTTTTGCAACAGCTGGAGACACACTGTTTGGGAAATACTAATATCTGATCTTATATCCTAACTTTTAAACTAGTCTAAAATGCAGTTAAAGATAATGAAATAACAGTGGTGAAATTACTTACACTAATCAGCAGTTTTTCCTCACTGGATGAAAAGTTACTCCCCACCATCTTCGCTTCGCTGGGCAGCACAAAATAGCGATCCGAAAATCGACTGGCAAAGATCCAGGAAATGATCTCCGTTCTCGCGTGTTCTTAGCGTGCATGCGCGCACGAGAATTTCGCAATCAATTTCGCATTAGCAAAATTTCGCCAAATTTTTTTTTGATAAAATATCACGAATATTCGATTTTAACGAATATTTCACGAATATTCGTCTATATATTCGTGATATATCGCGAAATCGAATATGGCGTATTCCGCTCAACACTACCGAAGAGAGGGGAGAGGTACAGATGCCAGTCACCATGGAAGTGGAGTTCCAGGGAGCCGGGGCAATTGGCCCCTCTCCCCAGTAACAAACTGTGGTGGTAAAGCATTTACCCCCAGCTGAATCCCTGGCAGCAGGGCAGGATGCTACTGGCTGCGGCACACAACTGCAGCTTGAGCTGACATCGGGGGATGGGACTGTGGTCTCCCCTCAAAGCGACCCAGCAGAAGGGCTGGCAACGGAGCAGAGTGCCACAAGCCTCTGCTCTCACCTAGCAGGAGAGGGAGTTCCTGGGGCAGTGGATGGGACTGTGGTCTCCACTGACACAACCCCAGAAAATGGTGCGTCACAGAGACAGGGGGATGTCGGCTTTGCTTTGCAAGCATCGGGGGATTTTCTACCACCAGTGGATGGGACTTCAGTCTCCACTGGTATACCCCAGGAATGACTAAGCGCTGAAGTACAGCGTGAAACGTGTCGGCCATTTCTGTATCTGTTGTTTGCGATGAATGCATGTGCATTTGAATAAAAGACCAACTTTATTTTAGTTATTTTGGAGTGCGGCTATCCAGAGTTTTTTCGTCCATTTGCTATAATTAGCATCGCCGGCACCCTGGTGGTTCAACAACCCTCAATGATACACGAGGCTCACCTGGAGCGGTGAAAGATTTGTCTGTATACCCCAGGAATGGTGGCCAGTTGGCCCAGATCCCCAGAAGCATGATGAACTGAGCCCAGCCACCCTGTCTTCTCTCCAGCGGCTGAAAGGACTCCAGGGAGAAGGGCCAGTCCAGGCCTCTCCCCAGCGGCAGGCAGGTTCTCTGAGAGAGACAGAGGTTGGCAGGGTGAGTAATGCTCTGTTTGGAGCAATTTATTTGGGGTACGGTATGGATACCAGCATTGGAGGACTGGATCTACTGACTGACTTCGGAGTCAACCCGTTCGGGGTCTCCTCCTGTGTCAGTCTCCCACCAAAAGGGGAGAGATGTAACGGAATGACCCGGGACACCCAAAGACTTTGTGAGGATGGGGGATACTCCTGTGTCAGCGTGACTGATAACTCTTGGGTCTGAGTCCACCCTGTGCCTTTTGGGCATGGGGTGGCAAGTGAATCATAATTCATGTATTACATGGGATTTGACATCACTGATAGTTCGTATTGCAGGATTTTGAGATACTGCAGGATGTTGGCCCAACCAGTCAATAGTGACTCATTCTATGATTAGCCCTGACTAGTGACATGCTAATTGAGTCAGGCTCCTGGAAGACATTTAATTGTGTGATAACACTGTCTAAAACCTATTGATGCTCAGAGGTGTGAATAGGTGTCAAGCTGCATGCGGAGACGAAATGTCTGCCTAGGAAACTCAGTGTGTGATGGGTTTGTTGTTATGCTGTTAATTAAGGAATGTTTAGTAATTAGCCTTAGTGTGTGATTAGGGGGTGAAGATCTCATTGTTGCTTTAATGCCTTGTACTGTATAAAAAGCTGAGACCATTAAAGTATCATTACATTTGAAACCAGAAGCACAGAGCTGTGTGTCTCGTGTCTGGGGGGAATTCTTATGGATCGGGTCCTGTTGGTTGGAGTGTCGATAAGCTGTCGTGGATGGGATGGAAGGTCGTAAACGGTGGTGACCGTTACACTCCTGATCTGACCTCTCCTATCAATGTTTTACTTACTCCTGATTTGACTTCTTCTCTCTCTGTGTTACTCTGTGTTACTTACTCCTAACCAGACATCTTCACTCTCTGCATTACTTACTCCTGATCTGACCTCTTCTCTCGCTACGTTACTTACTCCTGACATGACCCCTGTTCCCTCTGCATTACTTACTCCTGACATGACCCCTGTTCCCTCTGCATTACTTACTCCTGACATGACCCCTGTTCCCTCTGCATTACTTACTCCTGACATGACCCCTGTTCCCTCTGCATTACTTACTCCTGACATGACCCCTGTTCCCTCTGCATTACTTACTCCTGACATGACCCCTGTTCCCTCTGCATTACTTACTCCTGACATGACCCCTGTTCCCTCTGCATTACTTACTCCTGACATGACCCCTGTTCCCTCTGCATTACTTACTCCTGACCCGGCCTACTGTATGCTCTCTCTGCATTAATTAGGAGGAAAGAGGGACAGAGGGACTTTGCTCCAAATCAGGGACAGTTGGGAGCTATGGTATATGTATGAATGTGAGTTAGGGACCTTAAATTGTAAGCTCTTTGAGGGCAGGGACTGATGCGACTGTACAATATACCCATACATGTAAAGTGCTGTGTAAATGGATGGTGCTATTTAACCTCTTCCATACCGGGCTTTTATACCCACCTACATACCGGGCCTATTCTGGCACTTCTCTCCTACATGTACAAATCATAATTCTTTTGCTAGAAAATTACGCAGAACCCCCAAACATTATTTAGGTTTTTTTAGCAGACACCCTAGGGAATAAAACGACGGTCATTGCAACATTTTATCTTGCGCGGTATTTGCGCAATAATTTTTCAAACGCCTTTTTTTGGGAAAATAATTGTTTCATGAATAAAAAAAAAATAACAAAACAGTAAAGTTAGCCCAATTTTTTTGTAAAATATGAAAGATGATGTTACAACGAGTTAATAGATACCTAACACGTCACGCTTTAAAATTGCGCATACTCATTGAATAGCGCCAAACTTCGGTACTTAAAAATCTCCATAGGCAACGCTTTGAAAATGTTTACAGGCTACCAGTTTTGATTTACAGAGGAGATCTAGTGCTAGAATTGTTGCTGGCATGCTAACGCACGCGGCAATACCTCATATGTGTGGTTTAAACTGCGTTTACATATGTCGGCGTGCCTTACGTGTGCGTTTGCTTCTACGTGCAAGCTACCGGGGACAGGGGCATTTTAATTTTCTTTTTTTATTCTTTTCATTTTTTTTTTTTTTTACACTTTCATTCCTATTACAAGGAATGTAAACATCCCTTGTAATAGGAATAGTGTGTGACAGGTCCTCTTTATGGAGAGATGCGGGGTGGTCACTAAGACCCCCCCCCCCCCCCCCACATCTCTCCTCCAGGCTGGAGATCGGTGAAAAAAATGTCACCGATCTCATGATTAGTGTTGCTTGCTAGCCACAAACGCGGCTTTGTTTACTTACGGGTTGTCCCTTCCCGCCACCTATAAGAACGATCAAGCAGCGGAACCCAAGGGTGGATCCAGAGTCTAGTCTCGGGAGGGGCACTGCCAGAAAATAAGGTGTTGCTTACAGAACTCAATTAGGTGTCCGGTGTGTCCGCTGCAATGTTGCAGTACCGCTAAAAAATCAATGATCGCCGCCATTACTAGTAAAAAATATTTAAATATAAATGCGATAAATCTATCCCATAGTTTGTAGACGATTGTCAGGGACTGCAGACATGGTACAAGAGATGGTCAGAGAATGCAGACGTGGTACAAGAGATGGTCAGAGACTGCAGACATGGTACAAGAGATTGTCAGGGACTGCAGACATGGGACAGGAGATGGTCAGAGACTGCAGACGTGGTACAAGAGATGGTCAGAGACTGCAGACATGGTACAAGAGATGGTCAGAGACTGCAGACATGGTACAAGAGATGGTCAGAGAATGCAGACATGGTACAAGAGATGGTCAGAGACTGCAGACATGGTACAAGAGATGGTCAGAGACTGCAGACATGGTACAAGAGATGGTCAGAGACTGCAGACATGGTACAAGAGATGGTCAGAGACTGCAGACATGGTACAAGAGATGGTCAGAGACTGCAGACGTGGTACAGGAGATGGTCAGAGACTGCAGACGTGGTACAAGAGATGGTCAGAGAATGCAGACATGGTACAAGAGATGGTCAGAGACTGCAGACATGGTACAAGAGATGGTCAGAGACTGCAGACATGGTACAAGAGGTGGTCAGAGACTGCAGACATGGTACAAGAGATGGTCAGAGACTGCAGACATGGTACAGGAGATGGTCAGAGACTGCAGACATGGTACAAGAGATGGTCAGAGACTGCAGACGTGGTACAGGAGATGGTCAGAGACTGCAGACGTGGTACAAGGGATGATCAGAGACTGCAGACGTGGTACAAGAGATGGTCAGAGACTGCAGGCATGGTACAAGGGATGATCAGAGACTGCAGACATGGTACAAGGGATGATCAGAGACTGCAGACGTGGTACAAGAGATGGTCAGAGACTGCAGGCATGGTACAAGGGATGGTCAGAGACTGCAGACATGGTACAAGAGATGGTCAGAGACTGCAGGCATGGTACAAGAGATGGTCAGAGACTGCAGACGTGGTACAGGAGATGGTCAGAGACTGCAGACATGGTACAAGGGATGGTCAGAGACTGCAGACGTGGTACAAGGGATGGTCAAAGACTGCAGACGTGGTACAGGAGATGGTCAGAGACTACAGACGTGGTACAGGAGATGGTCAGAGACTGCAGACGTGGTACAGGAGATGGTCAGAGACTGCAGACGTGGTACAGGAGATGGTCAGAGACTGCAGACCTGGTACAAGGGATGGTCAGAGACTGCAGACATGGTATAAGAGATAGTCAGAGACTGCAGACGTGGTACAGGAGATGGTCAGAGACTGCAGACGTGGTACAGGAGATGGTCAGAGACTGCAGACGTGGTACAGGAGATGGTCAGAGACTGCAGATGTGGTACAAGGGATGGTCAGAGACTGCAGACATGGTATAAGAGATGGTCAGAGACTGCAGGCATGGTACAAGGGATGGTCAGAGACTGCAGAAGTGGTATAAGAGATGGTCAGAGACTGCAGGCGAGGTACAAGAGATGGTCAGAGACTGCAGACGTGGTACAAGGGACGGTCAGAGCCTGCAGACGTGGTACAAGGGATGGTCAGAGACTGCAGACGTGGTACAAGAGATGGTCAGAGACTGCAGGCATGGTACAAGGGATGGTCAGAGACTGAACACATGGTATAAGAGATGGTCAGAGACTGCAGGCATGGTACAAGGGATGGTCAGAGACTGAACACATGGTACAAGAGATCAATGCAGCCTCATCAGTGCCCACCATTGCAGCCTCACTGTGCATATGAACGCAGCCCCACCTTTGTGTATAAATTCAGTCCCACTTTTGTATATTAATGCAGTCCCACTTTTGTATATCAATGCAGCCCCACTTTTGTATATCAATGCAGCCCCACTTTTGTATATCAATGCAGACCCACTTGTGTATATCAATGCAGCCCCACTTGTGTATATCAATGCAGCCCCACTTGTGTATATCAATGCAGCCCCACTTGTGTATATCAATGCAGCCCCACTTGTGTCTATGAATGCAGCCCCACTTGTGTCTATGAATGCAGTCCCACTTGTGTCTATGAATGCAGCACCACTTGTGTCTATGAATGCAGCCCCACTTGTGTCTATGAATGCAGCCCCACTTGTGTCTATGAATGCAGTCCCACTTGTGTCTATGAATGCAGCACCACTTGTGTCTATGAATGCAGCCCCACTTCTGTATATGAATGCAGCCCCACTTTTGTCTATTAATGCAGCCACACTGTGCATGGCACTCACCATGGCATTGCCTCGATCACACACAGCAGGTATCTCCTCTCCCGACGTGTGTCATGGAACAAACAGGAGCTGTAGGTCTGTGTTCGGCAGGGCAGTGTGCTCTAGCAAAGTCCCCCCCTAGACGGGCTTGTGTGATAGACAAAACACTGATTCAATCAGTGTTCCATCTACTATCACATGAGCAGGTCTAGCACAGGCAGCACAGCCGAACACAGACCCAACTCTCACACACAGCCAGAGATGCCCGATGTCATACACGCAGGAGAGAGGGGGAGCGCTGCAGTCAGCTACAGCTCAAAGCAGCCTCAGGACAGGCAGCCTACCAGCCCTGGTGATGAGAGAGGGAGAGAGAGTGAGAGACTCGGCAGCGGGAGCTGCAGGCACCGAAAAAGCAGTTTAAAAGCCAATGTGACATGATTGCCTCGGGGGGGCAATTGCCCTGTTGCCCCCCCCCCTGGATCCGCCGTTGATGCACAGCCGATCCCAATTCTACCTGCTCCATTCTTAGTAAATTAACCCCAAAGTCAGATGGACTTTTTTCCATCGGAAATTCCAATAGTGCGTGGGCCCCATCGGACTTTTTTTTCCGTCGGTGTTTAGAAATAGAACATGTTTTAATTTTTTTTCCGATGAAAAAAATCACGCATGCTCAGAATCAAGTCGCATGCTCGGAAGCATTGAAATGTATTTTTCTCGGCTCGTCGTAGTGTTTTTACGTCGGAATTTGGTCTGACAGTGTGTAGGCAAAGACAGCTTGAACGGAATTCCGACGCAAAATGCCATCGGATTTTAGGCCATCGGAAAATCCGATCGTGTGTACGGGGCATTAGAGCACAAAAATGTAAAAAAGAAGAAAAAAAGAAAAGTATAATCATTGGATACATTTGTATCTTTTATAACATTTTATACAAGCAGTAAAAGCATACCTCGGGGGGACAGGTGAATGCAGCAAAGAGAGAGAGAGCGACTTTCCTTCCTTCCTCGCACTTCTAAATAGAAGAAAAGGCGCGGAAGTTTGAAGGGGGGGAGGAGATCCGAAGCACGGGGTTAACCGAGGAGATGGTGACGCAATCAGAATAACAGTGACGGGGGAGGGAGGGGGGTGTACAGAGATAGAGGAGGAAATGACACAGAGAGATCACCCTACACATTTATAATGAGAATAAAGACAATAAAAAAGGATATAATCACCACAGAGACAGAACAAGGAGAGAGAAAAGAAAAAGAGATCTCCCCACACATTTAGAAAGAAGTAATAATAATAATACATGAAAAAATAATTATGTATGAGAGTATACAATTAACTTTTAACTGTTTGACTGGAGGGAACACATGTGGGCCCGGATTCACGTAGCACTTATGCCGACGTATCTACAGATACGCCGCGTAGGTGTAAATGTGCACCGTCGTATCTATGCGCCGTGCCTACAGAACTAGATACGCCTGAAAATAGGCTCCCTCCGACCGACGTAACTTTCCTACGCCGGCCTATCTTGGGCACATATTTACGCTGGCCGCCTCATTGCAAATATGCAAATGAGGGAGATACAGCGATTTACGAATGTAGTTGCGCCCGGCGCATAGAATTCGCGGTTTGCGTAAGGCTTACGTCCGGCGTATAGTTATTCCCCATCTATGAGGCGCAACTCATGCAAAGGTTTGGACCAGGGAACAGCCGTCGTATTTTACGTCGTTTACGTAGTAGTACATGAATAGGGCTGGGTGTAGGTTACGTTCACGTTGTAGGCATTGAGCCGTCGTATCTTAGGGAGTATATTGACGTGAGTCGGAGCATGCTCACTGGGATACGTCCACGGGACAGCACATGCGCCGTTCGTTCGGCCCATCATTTGCATGGGGTTACGCTTCATTTAAATGGATCACGCCCACTTCCACCTACTTTGAATTAGGCCGGCTTACGCCTACGATTTTACGTTACGCCGGCGCAACGTTGGGAGCAAGTGCTTTGTGAATACTGTGCTTGCCTCTATGTGTTACGTCGGCGTAGCGCATATGAGATGCACTACGCCGGCAGAAATATGCGCCGATGTATGTGAATCCGGGCCATACTGTATATACATACACACACACATATATATACACACACCAGTGGCGGTGCGTCCATAGAAGGCGCAGGAGCACCACCCCTCTCTCTCCTGCACCGCCACTGAAAACAATACATAGATTCATGCATTGCATGAATCTATGTATTGTCACCGCTGCCGCCCACTATTCAGATGGCGAGGCGCCGGCCATAAAGGCAGCTGGTTGGCTGTGGAAATGTCTATCAGAGACAGCGACTCTGATAGGCTTTCCTGATTACAGCCTGAGGGCTGTAATCGGCTTCCAAATAATTAACCAGGGGTGCGCGTTCCCTGGTTAACACTGACACGCGTCTCAGCCAATCAGGGTTCACTGGATCTGGTTACCGGTAACCTGATTGGCTGAAGCGTCATCGAGGGGCGGGAGAAGACATCGAGGGATCGTGGAGGAGGATGGCTGAATGAGAAAAGTAAGTGCCGGGCAGGGTGGGGCTATGGGGGGTGTGGTGTGTCAATCTGCCGTTATTTTGGGGCAATCTGGTGGCAATTGATGGTGGCAAGAATGGCATGGCACAGTGGCTGCGTTTGGCATGGCACAGTGGCGACAATTGATGGGCACAGTGGCGACAGTGGCATGGCACAGTGGCTGCGTTTGGCATGGCAGAGTGGCGACAATGGCATGGCACAGTGGCGCCAATTGATGGCATGGCACAGTGGCGACAATTGATGGGCACAGTGGCGACAATGGCATGGCACAGTGGCTGCGTTTGGCATGGCACAGTGGCGGGCGACAATGGCATGGCACAGTGGTGGGCGACAATGGCATGGCATAGTGGCGCCAATTGGTGGCATGGCACAGTGGCGACAATTGAGGGGCACAGTTGCGACAATTGATGGCACAGTGGCTGCGTTTGATGGGCACAGTGGCTGCGTTTGATGGTCACAGTGGAGGCAATTGATGGTCACAGTGGAGGCAATTGATGGGCACAGTGAGGCTGCAATTTATGTTTGTAGTCAGAATCTTCACCCGTAATACGTAGTGACCCCAACCACCAAGGCCTGTGGCGTGCCTTGGCCTAGCTGGACGGTACGCCTAAAAGAGGGCATACCCTGAATATGAGAAATGAATAATGAAGCCTATACCTGAAAAGGGGGGCCGGGAGGGTGGGAAACAGGAAAAGAGGCCGACGCTGGACCCGGCAGAGAAGGGAGGATAAGTACTCCCCCAGACTCCGCCTACAAACACAGGCCGGCCTCCGTCCAGCCTTCCAACTTGTAGTCAGAATCTTCACCCGTAATACGTAGTGACCCCAACCACCAAGGACTGTGGCATGCCTTGGCCTAGCTGGACGGTACGCCTAAAAGAGGGCATACCCTGAATATGAGAAATGAATAATGAAGCCTATACCTGAAAAGGGGGCCGGGAGGGTGGGAAACAGGAAAAGAGGCCGACGCTGGACCCGGCAGAGAAGGGAGGATAAGTACTCCCCCAGACTCCGCCTACAAACACAGGCCGGCCTCCGTCCAGCCTTCCAACTTGTAGTCAGAATCTTCACCCGTAATACGTAGTGACCCCAACCACCAAGGACTGTGGCGTGCCTTGGCCTAGCTGGACGGTACGCCTAAAAGAGGGCATACCCTGAATATGAGAAATGAATAATGAAGCCTATACCTGAAAAGGGGGGCCGGGAGGGTGGGAAACAGGAAAAGAGGCCGACGCTGGACCCGGCAGAGAAGGGAGGATAAGTACTCCCCTAGACTCCGCCTACAAACACAGGCCGGCCTCCGTCCAGCCTTCCAACTTGTAGTCAGAATCTTCACCCGTAATACGTAGTGACCCCAACCACCAAGGCCTGTGGCGTGCCTTGGCCTAGCTGGACGGTACGCCTAAAAGAGGGCAAAAGACACAAGATAGGTAATGAAGCTTTATTGAAACAGTGTATATTTAATCCAACAGGGTGGCAAATGCCCTACGCACCTCCAAGTGAGGTTCAGGGATATATCTGCTATAGCAGGAGGAACTCCAGCGACCCATGTGCTTGATGATGTATGACGGGACCCCTTGCTTGGATGCTGCGGACGCTGCCCCAATTCTAAAGGAATGTCTGGAAAAGCGCCCTGGATTCAGATGCAGCTTGGCAAGAAGAATCCTGACATGCCCAATGAATTGTTTGGAGGTGATAGGATGCGCAGGAAAGGGGAGCAACGGACTATCCCGGGGTGAGCTTGAGAATGCCCTGCAGAGAGAGTCGAGCACCTCAACCGGGCACCAGCGATTGTGAGTCTGATAGTACTTCACCACAAACCCCTGGCCAATCTGCCTGGTCTTGTTGTTGGGGAGCTGTAGCTCGTAATGCTCGGGAAACCTGGTCAGACTCCCTCTGAGCAAAACTGGAGCATGGCAGCTGGCTCTGGACACCTCCCCGGGACGGAGGAACCCAAAGAAACTGAGGTGGATGGCAGCTTTAAGGACCAAACTGGGACCCATACCAAAAGGGGAAGAGGACAGAATATCCGACAGGTCGCGGAAAATCTGCCCGGTGATGGGTTGACGGGATAACCGTGAGGACCCCTGGGTTCTCTGGATACCCCTCAGCACGGCTTTTAGAGGGTGAGCAGCAAAAATGGACGGCCTGTCCGGCACTTGTAGGGACCTGAAATGCTGAACCCCTGCCAAATATGTCTTGATGGTTCTAGCCGATAAGGTTAGCTCACTATGGCAATAAGCAGAGAACGAGATGAAGTATGAAGAATCTGTGGGACCCTCACACGGAAATAGAGACATGAATCTGAGAAAAACCCTCCAACCCGTGGTGTATGCCTTCAGCGTGTTCCTGGACAACGACCTGTTGGCCAGCTCGACCGCCTGAGACCGGAAAAAACTTAATCCATGACCAACAGTGCAAAGGGGGGAATTGGCTGGCCCGTCCGATCTGCTGCCGGATGCTGAAAGAAAAATTGTGGCATGTTGAGACGAGATAAGGCATCTGCTGCACCGTTCTGATCTCCCCTAATAAATTCCCCCTGGAAATGAAATCTATACGACAAGCCCAGCCAAGTCAGCTTGCGCATAAATGACATGATCAAAAGGGACCCTGACCTGCCTTTATTGATAATTCTGGCTGTAGCCAAATTATCCGTAAAGAATATGACTGACTTGCCTGCCCAGCCAGGGCCCCAAGTGACTGCCGCCGCCAGGATCGGGTAAATCTCAAACAATGCAGAAGTGAGAGCAAATTTTGGCAGATGGGACACCTCTGGGGGCCAGCGACTAGCTAACCATTCCTGACCAAAGATGGCGGAAAACCCGACCGAAGCGGCAGCATCTGAAAAAACTCGAGGGGAATTCTCTGAAGGCTGCGGGATGAACATGGAGATACCATTCCAGCGACAGAGGAACTGATCCCACATGATCAAATCGGCTTGGGCATCCATTGGCAACCTGACCGGGGAGTCCGAATCCTGACCCTAGGGAAGCACAGCCAGTAACCTGGACACAAACGCCCTGCCCTGAGGAATGATCCTCATGGCATGGTTGAGCATCCCCAATAGAGACTGCAAGTCCCTTTTTGAACATACCGGGGAACGGACAAACTGATGGATGACCTGACGAATCCTGGCCAGCTTCTCCAGGGGCAGGCTAGCGACCATAAGCTCAGAGTCCAGCGTGATCCCCAAGAAGGTGATGACCTTGGCTGGGCCCTCCATTTTATGAGCTGCTAGCGGGACGTCTAACCCTGAAAATAAACCCGTAAGTACCTGCAGATCCCTGGGTGGGCGCCCAGGGTCTTCCAACAACAGGAAGTCGTCAAGGTAGTGAATGACCCTTTGACAACTACCGTAGTCCTCCAGGATCCAATGCAATGCCCGGGCAAAGGTGTCAAACAAAAACGGACTGCTTTTTGAACCAAACGTTAATTTAGTAGCTAAAAAATACTGCCCTCGCCATTTGATACCATGCCACTGCCAGAGGGCCGGACTAATGGGAAGTAGTTTAAAGGCGTCAGTGATATCCGCTTTGGAAAGCCAAGCACCCCTACCCAACTGTAGGATGTGTTGGATAGCCAAGTCAACAGATGCATATTTTAGTGAAAATTCCTCGGAGGGGATGAGTGAGTTGAGGCTAGGGATATGAGAGGAATGAGGCGCAGACAAATCGTAAATTAAACAGAATTTATTAGAAAATTTGCCGGAGACCACCCCGATGGGGCTCACCCTTCACATGGAAAAGGGGGATGATGAAAAGGGGGCCGATGAGGAACCCCTTGGGCCAGCTCTGCTAGAAGCAACTCGTCGACAATCACTGGGTTGTTTTTTGCAGACCTTAAATTATTACACTCGAAAGTCTCTGTCGGCAGGGTGATGAGGCCAGTATGAAACCCTGCAGAAAACCCTTCCAGCAAAAACTGCTTAACTGCTGGTGCTGGGTGGTCCTCAAGGAGATCCCCTAGCAAAGAAACGTTGACTCGGCTTAGTCAGGCTGTGCTAATTGGCTTGATCAAGCAGGCGGACTTGGGGTGGGCCCTGAAGCAGTTAGCGCAAACATGCAACAACCTACACTGGTTGAAATTGCAACCTGCATAGTTGTAGTTGTTACACAGCTGCGCTTTCCCAAGGTATCGTATGGGTCTACCCAATTTGTCCACCTGCCCCAGGGTTCCAGCAGACCCCCCTGCCACCTGCCTGGAGGGCCCTACCTGACTGGAGGCTTCCACATTGGAGCACCAGGCCGTGGTATGAGCCGAGGACTGGCAGCTGGTACATACCGGGGACTTTTGACCAGCAAAGTGTCTGCAAAATAGCTCCATGTCAATGGCCCCCCACCATGACACCACCTGGAACTGAGCCCAGGTGGCTGCCACCTTAGCCGCAAAGGATCGGTGGTAATCATAAAAAATTGTGCCACCGTATTTATGGGCCAGATCCACAACCTTATGAAGATAAAGGTCCAATTCCTCCCTTCTACCTGGGCTAACAGAACAGATGATATCCCTAAAAATACCAAAAGCCAGCACAAATTCCGGTACACTGAGTTTTCGACTCAGCCTGGGGTCTTTGGTCTTCAGAACTACAGATACTTCCCCACAAGTAAAAGATTTATTCTCTGACACATCCTGAGCCGCTATGAGCAGGGAGGCCAAGTTAACATCTTTCCCCTCCAAGATGTCCTTTTTGATGTTGGCCGGGATGAAATGGGCTGGAGATACCACAGGTGGGGCAGCCGACGGAGATGGTACCGCTGAAGGGAAAGTAGCGACATTACCTGCGGCTGGGCTTGGGAGCGCTAGCGCTGGGGATGCTGAATCCACCACGGTAGAGGCTGGTATTACTATATTAGCCAAGGCCCGGGCCTCCATCACCTCCATCCTTTCCTGCAACTGGACCATGGAGGTAGCCAGTGTGTTTAGCAGCGCATGGACCTGTACCAATGCGTTGTGCACCGTCGCATGCTCAGCGCTGGTGGCGGGAGATGATTGTGACAGGGGTGGGAAGCATAGCCTAAACAGTTCAGCTTTCCTAGCCGAAGAGGGGAAAGAAATGCCTTTGCGGCGGAGTTCAGCCATGAGTCTGGGCACGGTCCAACTTCTCAAGGATGGTGAATTTCCGAGCTCCGAACCCCCGTGTGGCGGTGTAGGCGGGACGAACGAGAAGTCCTCGCTATCAGCCACTTGAGACATACCGAAATCTAAAGAGACAAACTACAAAGAATAACATGAAAGCCCTCGCCCCTCAGCCAGCCCAAATGCGTGACTGCCTAGGTGGCCGGAAATAGCGCGTGACCTACCAAGCGGGACCCCGACCCTGAAATGATGAAACGAAATGAGTGAAATGAGTGAGCCCGAGCGACCTGCAGCGCGACAACAGGTAATTAAAAACGAACACTCAGGGCTACGATACCCACAGGAGCGTGGTGGGTATGTATAAATGAGAAATGATGGTGCCATACCAGACATGAGATGTACGGCGAGAAGATTGTGGTCCAACAATCAATTAATGACCCTCAGCCTGTACGGAACTGTAGACGTGACAGAACCAGAAAGCAATATGGACCTGGTAAAACTAACTGTACCCCTAAAAGCGAGCAAATACGTACCAGCTGACACCGGGAAGACACTGTAATCCGACCTGAAAGAATTAATACCATATGTACCGACGGAGAAATGAGCGCAAGAAATGTATAACCAGACAAAAGAAATGAATGTGGTAACGATGTGAAAGCGACCGCATCCCCCACCCGAAATGCCCAGTGAGGCGGCAACTGCCCTCCTTATAAGATTGAAGCAAACGCATGACCGATTGATCAATGAAAACCGCACGTCCGACACACTGAAGATGACCGACCTATCAGTGAAAGCCGCATGACAATTTTACCATTGACAGATCGCATGAGATTCCCCCGAACCTGACTTATGACACGTACTGACGACATGTTGCATGACAATCCCTGAAGACCAATGGTATGACGATCTGCCAAGCCAAAACGCAAGACCGTCCTGACCAGACAAATCGCATGGTAGTTTGCTCACGGCAACCGTGCGGTTACCCCCCCCCCCCCATCGCATGACCATTTTGTCAGACAAATCGCATGACCGTTTCATCAGACAAAATCGCATGACTGTTTCATCAGACAAAATCGCATGACTGTTTCATCAGACAAAATCGCATGATCGATACATCGGACAAATCGCATGACCGTTTCGTCAGACAGATCGCATGACAGTTTTTTATCCGACAAATCGCATGACTGTTTCATCAGACAAAATCGCATGATCGATACATCGGACAAATCGCATGACCGTTTCATCAGACAGATCGCATGACCGTTTTCTTTTATCCGACAAATCGCATGACTGTTTAACCAAGAAACCATGACTGTTAACAAGACAAACGTATGACCATTCATCAAAGGCAAATCGCATGGCTGTTGCGAGATAATCGCGTGGTCGTGCCAGATGACCATGATGAATTCCCCCCCATCACTGATTGAGACAGATCTTACCCCCCCCCCCCTCCCAAGACCGGCAAATCTGTATGGAAAATACATGACACAGGGTGGTCAGCAGTTTACCAATGACATCAATGACAAGCCAGATGAACAACACAAATATGCAGGCAGATACCAGGAACCCCCCCCCCCTCCCCTGGCCCCTAGCCCCTCCGGCCAGATCTGGCGACATGTATGATACCCCCCCCCCTTTGTGAGGCTCCCGGGGTTTCCCCTGTGGCTGCTGAAATGAGTGCTGTCAGCCAGGCCCCCCTGTCAGCCAGCCCCCCCCCGTCAGCCAGGCCCCCCCCCCCCCCCCGCTGCCACGAGGCGAATCTACGGGCGAAATGTAAGCAGGGGACGCCAGTCCCCAATGCTGGTCGCGGCCCCCCCCCCAGAATACCTGAAGCCCTCGTGGCCTGGAGACGCACTGGAGCCGCGATCTCAGCTCCCTCCACGCTAGTTGGCGCACGGAAATGACGTCGGCGGTCGCGGCGGAAGTGACGCACATCCACAGGAAAGAGGCCGACGCTGGACCCGGCAGAGAAGGGAGGATAAGTACTCCCCCAGACTCCGCCTACAAACACAGGCCGGCCTCCGTCCAGCCTTCCAACTTGTTTTTTTTTCCGTTTGTTTGCGCCCCCCCCCAAAATTTTTGAGCACCAGCCACCACTGATATATATACAGTATATACTATTCCAATGAGTCACCGCACTCCCAAACGTTTCTTGCTCAGAAGTTACTTTCTTCATACATGTCAGAAGACGTTTGCTACAAATAAAAAAAGTAACTGTTGAACCAGAAAACTTTTCAGAGTGCGGTGGTATAGAAGTGGCAGATTGGAGCCTGCCAGTTCCCAGGGCACACAGTATACCTTTATTTTTGACGGATGATATATATATATATATATATATATATATATATATATATATATATATTATACATACAGTGTTGTGCAAAACATTTAGGCAGGTGTGATGCTAATGCTGTAAATGAAGAATGCTTTTCAGCGATATGTCTCCTACCCCGGTCAGTCCCATCCCCCCACAGTTAGAAACACTCCCTAGGGAACACATTTAACTCCTTTGATCGACCCCTAGTGTTAACCTCTTCCCTGCCAATGACATTTATACAGTAATGAGTGCATTTTTATTACCTTGTTACCTCCTCCCAATGCTCGCCTTCATGACTTCTCCAGAGCCTCTCCCATCCTGTTAACAAGGTGGCCCCCAGATTCTGCTCTTTAATAACTAAGGGGTAGGGGGTCACCCGGTGATGTCACCTGGTGAACCCGCTGCCTTGTGATGTCATTGACTGAGGGCATGCTGGGTCATTGACGGTGGTGTCACTGATATTCACTGGTTGTTAGGGATGCCGGCGGCCCCGCTCCTGAGTCAGGGCTCTTAATCCTGCCTGTGCACAGCAGCGTTAAGGTCCCCTGTCCCTCAAAACTGGTGTAATGCATTGGGCAAGTTAGGCGGCCGCGAGGCCCCTGTGAGTGTGAGGCCTTAGACGACAACCTAATTTGCCTAATTAAAGAGCCGCCTCTGGGAGCAGCTTCTCCTTCCAGTTATCAGAGGAGCACAGGGCGCCAGACACAAACAGGAACACCCCTCCACCCTCCATCTAATCACACAAACTCAGGGCCGCTCAGGTGTAACTGGACGGCGGA
Source organism: Rana temporaria (assembly GCF_905171775.1). Taxonomy (NCBI): domain Eukaryota; kingdom Metazoa; phylum Chordata; class Amphibia; order Anura; family Ranidae; genus Rana; species Rana temporaria. The sequence goes on along the minus strand of NC_053489.1, from coordinate 7,644,699 downwards.
CTACATGCTAATGCACCCCCCCTTAGTACAACAGCTCAACTTGGGCGGCAGAGGACACCGCCATTGCAATCCGCCACCCTCCCGAGTCCCGCCCATTACCGCACCAGCATAGGACGGGCGGCTCAGCCTCAGGCACACCCGAGCGGCAGCTGAGGTCCTGGGAGGACACAGGCCCGGATTCAGATAGAATTGTCTATCTATGGGCGGGGCGTAACGTATCGCAGATACGTTACGCCGCCGTAAATTAGGGCGCAAGTTCCGTATTCAGAATGGACTTGTGCCCTAAGTTACGGCGGCGTATCGTATGTGCTCCGGCGTAAGCCTGCCTAATTCAAATGTGGATGATGTGGGTGTGTTTTATCTAAATTTCAGGTGACCCCGCAAATTTTACGTTTTTTTTACGAACACTGCATGCGCCGTTCGTGAAAGAATCCCAGTGCGCATGCTCGAAATTACGCCGCAAATCGTCATTGCTTTAGGCGTGAACGTAACTTACGTACAGCCCTATTCGCGAACGACTTACGCAAACGACGTAATATGTTCAAAACTCAACGTGGGAACAACGTCCATACTTAACATAGGATACCCCTCATATAGCAGGGGTAACTTTACGCTGGAAAAAGCCGAACGTAAACGACGTAAAAAAATGCGCCGGGCGGACGTACGTTTCTGAATCGCCGTATCTACCTAATTAGCATATTCCTCGCGTAAATATACGGAAGCGCCACCTAGCGGCCAGCGTAAATATGCAGCCTAAGATACGACGGTGTAAGACACTTACGCCGGTCGGATCTTAGGGAAATCTATGCGTAACTGATTCTATGAATCAGTCGCATAGATACAACACCGCACACTCAGAGATACAACGGCGTATCCGGAGATACGCCATCGTATCTCCTTTCTGAATCCGGGCCACAGTGTGTAGTGCAGCGAGCAACAGCCCCGCCGCCAGGGCGGAGAATAGTGACAGGCTCAGCAGCGCACTAGTGAGGGCGAGGAGGAGGAAAAAAAAAACACACACACATGCCAGGCTAGCACGGTCACGGCGCCAGAGGTGTTCTGGCTGAATAAAAACTGCCACAGCTAGCCAGGGCTTTCGCCGCCCTTAATATGGTGTCATCCCCCTGCCCCCCTAGCAATGCCACTGTCTCAGTGTCATCAGACTAGAGCAGCCAGCAACAGTGTTCATGACAGTGGCAGCCGGAGGTTATTTGTTTTGGGGGGGGGGCGGCAAACAGTATGACACAACCCCCTCGGTCAGTCGGTAGCACTTACCCCATCGCTTCTCCAGCGGCTTCCCCTGCTCGGCGGCGGCCTTCTGCTCCCCTGCTTTCCACTAGTTATTATGGCAGCTTCAATTTCTTCCCTCCTCCTCGGAGGCCAATCGGGAGTCTTCTCTTTTCGGGCCAATCGGAAAACGGGTCTTACACCCGCTTCTGATTGGCTGGATCAACAGAGAAAATTAATTCGCTGTTGTAACACCTTGGTGAGCTCATGGCGCCCTGAACCCACCCTATTTTGACGCCTATCAGGTGCTTTAAAAAAAAAAAAACCACCCCCGCCGCTGTATTTTCAGGCGCCCCACGTCCTGAAAGGGGCCGGATGCATGAATAGGGGGTGGCCACAGCAGCCGTTGATAGATTCATGCTATGCATGAATCTATCTATTATACATATGGATGTATGGATAGAGGGGCCAGAGCCCGGGCGCCCCCTAATGGATGGGCCACCACTGGTTCCTGATCTCCCAGTGTCACCAGACCAGTGTAAGATGCCAGGTGGAACCATTTTCATCATTTTGGGACAGCTGTTCATTTGGAACATTTTTCCGTCGCTGCGTTGAGCGTTGTGGATGCCAAATAGAATATAGTCCCACGTGTGAGTGCACGTTTCCTGCTGAACTGGAAAACACTCAAGCTTTAGTTGGCCCTGTAGGCATGCTAATCATTACTCAATTAAAAGATTGAAGGATTCGGGCGGAAACTTGTCGGGTGGAGCCGGGTGGAAACTTGAAACTATTCTCTGGCCTTTAGTTCCTGCTGCCAATGGAGCATTGAGCTTTTGCTGCACATGCGTGGCCAATTGCTTGCTTTTTAGCAGCTTGAAGGTAGTTGTGCATGTAGGGTGTCTTAATGAGAGGGCACACCTTGGCCCTGCCCAGGGGCCCCCTGCACTTTCCCCAAAGCAGCTTGTCCTTGAGCCCACGCTGCCCCGAAATTGATGGCACTGAGAAAGATAGATGCACAGGGGAGGCAGTCTGCCTCCTAACTACTTGATGTCTGTTTACCTGCACTGTCATCATTGTAGGGGCCCCAGAGCATTACTTTGCCCAGGGGCCCATGAGGCTATTAAGACTGCCCTGAGGGTGTGACCTTAGTGACAGCTGTGGGTGTATGGGGGTGAAAGTGGTAATGTTGGAGAACAGTGTGACCTATCAGGGCTGAAACTAAGGGGGGGTGTATGTTTCTCCCCGGCGCCACATAGAGAGGGGCCAGGAATAGTGAGAGCAACAAGCCTACTCCTCCTCGAGTAGGAGAGAACGGGGCTGTGGGGAGTGAAGGAGCGGGCTGTGTTCTCCCTCTGCTCCTTCCTGTCTGTGCAGCGCTCCTTGAGCGATGAGTAAGCACCTCTGTGTGAAACGCGTCGACCCAGCACCTTTTTTGGATTGATGTTTGTCACGTTCGCCTGATTTTTTATGGACGTTCAATAGATTCTTTGGATTTTACTTTTGGCTGTGCCGCCATTCTTCTTTGTTTTCATTGGATTTCCCTGGCTGCGGACCAGGCAGGCACCGGATCTCTTAACCACTTACGGACCGCCCACCGCAGGAATACCTTGGCTGTTTGAAGAGGAATATCGTTGTTATGGTAGCAGCTAGCTACCATAACTCCGGTATCCTCTTCTTCAGCGGGCGGTCCGCTACAAGATAAAAGTGGTCTCTGTGGCGGATTTGCTGCAAGATCACTTTTATCGGCGGCGGGAAAGGGTCCCCCCCGACCGCTCTCCGGTGCCCTCCGCCGATTACCGAAGCCGTCGGCAGCGGCAGAGGCGATCGGATCCATCTCTGTCAGTGGCTTGGAGACAAGTGAGGGGAAGATGGCCACCCACCCGTCTCCATATCACTGCAGGGCGGAAGTGACGTCAAAACATCACTTCCGCCCATAGCTCTTACAAGATATATATATATATTTTGTTTAGAATGACGTAAAAAAAAATGTTATTGCATTTTAGTGTAAATATGAGATGTGACGTCTTTTTGACCCCCAGATCTCATATTTAAGAGGACCTGTCATGCTTTTTTCTAACTGTATTATAGAGAACACAAACCAGACTACATAGAATAGATAGGAGAGTAAAGGAAGAAGAAGGGAGAAGAGCATCAAGTCTCTCCACCGCTCAACCCAAGAGTGCAGCCTAAATGTCTCAGTGGAATAGTACTGTGCATGGAGATCTACTACTAAGACGGGTCCTCTTTGTAGTGCCAAAGCTGAGGTGTTATATTTCTATTATATATTATTATTCTTTAATACGATATTTGTAAGTACAGTAAAAAAAAAGACAATCCAACAAGCACAGTGCATAATTAACAAAAGAAGAGACTTTAATTAATTTTCAATGGCCCCATATAACACTACATGACGATTTCATACAACTTACATCTGGACTGTATAACATGTCTGCCTGCCCCCCCCCCCCACACACACACCCTGACAACTGTCTGCCTGTACCCCTTCCACCGTGATCAAACTGTCTGCCTGCACTCCCTGCACACCCTCCGTCCTGACCACACTGTCTGCACACTCTCCGTCCTGACCACACTGACTGCCTGCACACCTTCCATTGTGACCACCCTGTCTGCACACCCTCCGTCCTGACCACACTGTCTGCACACCCTCCGTCCTGACCACACTGTCTGCACACCCTCCGTCCTGACCACACTGTCTGCACACCCTCCGTCCTGACCACACTGACTGCCTGCACACCTTCCATTGTGACCACCCTGTCTGCACACCCTCCGTCCTGACCACACTGTCTGCACACCCTCCGTCCTGACCACACTGTCTGCACACCCTCCGTCCTGACCACACTGTCTGCACACCCTCCGTCCTGACCACACTGACTGCCTGCACACCTTCCATTGTGACCACCCTGTCTGCACACCCTCCGTCCTGACCACACTGTCTGCACACCCTCCGTCCTGACCACACTGACTGCCTGCACACCTTCCATTATGACCACCCTGTCTGCACACCCTCCGTCCTGACCACACTGTCTGCACACCCTCCGTCCTGACCACACTGTCTGCACACCCTCCGTCCTGACCACACTGACTGCCTGCACACCTTCCATTGTGACCACCCTGTCTGCACACCCTCCGTCCTGACCACACTGTCTGCACACCCTCCGTCCTGACCACACTGTCTGCACACCCTCCGTCCTGACCACACTGCCTGACTGCACACCCTCCACCATATATATTCACTGCCTGTCTGTACACCCTCCACTCTGACTGCACTGCTGCCCACTTTTCAGCCTGACCACACTTCCTGTCCTGACTACACTGCCTGACTAAACACCCTTCACCTTACAATATATGCACTGCCTGCCTCTACAGCCCCCCCACCCCCCAACAAGACCACATTACCCGACTCTCCTTTTCTTGGGAGATTTCTATTATTTTGCACCCCCTATCAACTTTACATTACCTGACCCTACCCATAGAACAGCATGGAGGGGCTCAATGAAGATGACAGTGAAGGTGTGGAGGTGTCGGATCGGGACACACAGTTCGTGAAAGGACAACTGCCCGGCCTCATAATCCAGACATATCCTGATTCTATTAGCGGAGATATTAGCTGGTAACTGGACCTTTTCACTGTCATGTACCACGGCATACCCGTTACCGCCCTCACTCCTCTGCAAACACCAGGACTTGTTATTATTTCCGATTTGTACCTGGGGCCACAATTTCCTCTCTATACTGGGGTAACACATCCCGATTTTCCATGTCGTCGATCCCCCGACATCCACTTCCCAAAAATGTCGACCTGAGGGGAAACTCTGACTACTTATCACCTGAGAACACTGAAATCTCTCTGGTGTTTCTGGGTACTTCTTGGGTAAGGACCAGGATGCCATTTTTCTGTCATCTGATATACGTAGCTTGTGACCAGCCGTGTTTCCATCCAGTAATATGTCTATGGATGTATTCTTATAGAAACAGGAATTTACCCCTGTTATCAGATCAGATATGGTGTGTAATGTTTGTGAGATCCCAACCACGTCCAGATCTCCATCATGTAGGGGTCTATCGTGTCTCGCTATGTCTTCATTACCTTCCTCCTCCGCATCACTTAGGTTACCTATGTCTGGTTCCATTAGGACAGTCAGTGGGTCGGTCATGTTACACAGTTCCTCAATGCGATGTATCTTCCTGGACAGTTCATCCTTCTTTCGTTCAAGCTTCCGGATCAGCTCTGACACATGCGAGACCTTCTTTGCCTGTTCGGTGATTTTGCGTAGGACTCGCTTCTCTAGATCTTCTAGTCGTGTCTTGAGGTCCCTGAACAGGGCGGTGACTCTCTCTGTGTCCCCAGCTGATTTTTCTTCCACTTTTCTCTTCTCGTCCTGCAGACTTTTGACTTTCTTTTCGGTCTCCTCTTTCTTTGTCTTCAACTTACTGAGAGCATTGGCCATTTCCTTCTTTTTCTTCTCATAGGCCTCATCCAGAGGCTCCTTGTCGTGGCCTGCGTGCTCTCCAATCAGACAATACACACAGACACAGGTGGAGTCCTTGGTGCAGAAATACTCCAGCATCTTCTTATGAAGGTTGCACTTGCGGTTCTTCGGGGAAGTGGTGGGGTCAGATATAACATGCTCTCCTGCCATGCTGTGGACTTTCAAGTGGCCATCACACAAATGAACTTCACACAGCAGACAGGATCTGACAGCGGGTACATGTGTGTGGATGCAGTATGTGCACAAAATCCCAGACTTCTCCTTATCTAGCTGAGGAGATGACAATGTGTCCACCATGTTCCGAAGCACAATGTTTTTATGCAGTGCAGGCCTTTTTGGAAACTTTTCTCTGCATTGAGGACAAAAATAACCCCCAGACCACCTCTGTGTGTCTAGCACTTGATCAATACACTTCCGGCAGTAGTCGTGTCCGCACTCAAGGTTTACAGGATCTTCATAAGTGTTCAGACAGATGGAACAATCCAGCTCCTTTCTCCGATCAACTGATGCCATTATCTCTGTAAACAAGAGAGAGAAATGAAAGCCAAACAGTGACCATACCAAACTTCTCAAGTCTCCCGCAAGGTGCGGGAGACTCCCGCATTTCTGCGGCGGCTCCCACACACATGCAAGTGCCTCCAGATCTCCCGGAAATGATCGGTGCGGCAGCAGAAAACAGCTGTGAACACCGATCTCCATGTATAGCTTTTTAGCTGCCAGCCGCTCCTCCTTCTCTCCCTCCCACGGTTGTTTTCTGCTGCACTGATCATTCCCTTGTGTGTGCTCCTCCCCCGGCTCCCTCCGTGTCCTTCTCTGCCCCCCCTTGTTCTCCTCCGGCCCCCTCTGTGTCCTTCTCCGCCCCCTGTTCTCCTCCGGCCCCCTCTGTGTCCTTCTCCCCCCCCCCCTTGTTCTCCTCCGGCTCCCTCCGTGTCCTTCTCTGCCCCCCTGTTCTCCCCCGGCTCCCTCCGTGTCCTTCTTCACCCCCCCTGTTCTCCTCCGGTCCCCTCCGTGTCCTTCTCCACCCCCCTTGTTCTCCTCCAGCACCCTCCGTGTCCTTCTCTGCCCCCCCCTGTTCTCCTCCGGCCCCCTCCGTGTCCTACTCCGCCCCCCTGTTCTCCTCCGGCCCCCTCCGTGTCCTTATCCGCCCCCCCTGTTCTCCTCCGGCTCCCTCCGTGTCCTTCTCTGCCCCCCTGTTCTCCCCCGGCTCCCTCCGTGTCCTTCTTTGCCCCCCTGTTCTCCCCCGACTCCCTCCGTGTCCTTCTTCACCCCCCTGTTCTCCCGCGGCTCCCTCCGTGTCCTTCTCTGCCCCCCTGTTCTCCCCCGGCTCCCTCCGTGTCCTTCTTCACCCCCCTGTTCTCCTCCGGCTCCCTCTGTGTACTTCTTCACCCCCCTGTTCTCCCCCGGCTCCCTCCGTGTCCTTCTTCACCCCCTTGTTCTCCTCCAGCCCCCTCCGTGTTCTTCTCCACCTTCCCGTTCTCCTCCAGCCCCCTTTGTGTCTTTCTCCACCCCCTTGTTCTCCTCCGGCCCCCTCCGTGTCCTTCTCCACCCCCCTTGTTCTCCTCCGGCCCCCTCCGTGTCCTTCTTCACCCCCCTTGTTCTCCTCCGGCCTCCTCCGTGTCCTTCTCCGCCCCCCCTGTTCTCCTTCGGCCCACTCCGTGTCCTTCTCCGACCCCCCCTGTTCTCCTCCGGCCCACTCCGTGTCCTTCTCCACCCCCCTTGTTCTCCTCCGGCCCCCTCCGTGTCCTTCTTCACCCCCCTTGTTCTCCTCTGGCCCCCTCCGTGTCCTTCTCCGCCCCCCCTGTTCTCCTTCGGTCCCCTCCGTGTCCTTCTCCACCCCCCTTGTTCTCCTCCAGCACCCTCCGTGTCCTTCTCTGCCCCCCCCTGTTCTCCTCCGGCCCCCTCCGTGTCCTACTCCGCCCCCCTGTTCTCCTCCGGCCCCCTCCGTGTCCTTCTTCACCCCCCTTGTTCTCCTCCGGCCCCCTCCGTGTCCTTCTCCGCCCCCCCTGTTCTCCTTCGGCTCCCTCCGTGTCCTTCTTCACCCCCCCTGTTCTCCTCCGGTCCCCTCCGTGTCCTTCTCCACCCCCCTTGTTCTCCTCCAGCACCCTCCGTGTCCTTCTCTGCCCCCCCTGTTCTCCTCCGGCCCCCTCCGTGTCCTACTCCGCCCCCCTGTTCTCCTCCGGCCCCCTCCGTGTCCTTATCCGCCCCCCCTGTTCTCCTCCGGCTCCCTCCGTGTCCTTCTCTGCCCCCCTGTTCTCCCCCGGCTCCCTCCGTGTCCTTCTTTGCCCCCCTGTTCTCCCCCGACTCCCTCCGTGTCCTTCTTCACCCCCCTGTTCTCCCGCGGCTCCCTCCGTGTCCTTCTCTGCCCCCCTGTTCTCCCCCGGCTCTCTCCGTGTCCTTCTTCACCCCCCTGTTCTCCTCCGGCTCCCTCCGTGTCCTTCTTCACCCCCCTGTTCTCCCCCGGCTCCCTCCGTGTCCTTCTTCACCCCCTTGTTCTCCTCCAGCCCCCTCCGTGTTCTTCTCCACCTTCCCGTTCTCCTCCAGCCCCCTTTGTGTCTTTCTCCACCCCCTTGTTCTCCTCCGGCCCCCTCCGTGTCCTTCTCCACCCCCCTTGTTCTCCTCCGGCCCCCTCCGTGTCCTTCTTCACCCCCCTTGTTCTCCTCCGGCCCCCTCCGTGTCCTTCTCCGCCCCCCCTGTTCTCCTTCGGCCCACTCCGTGTCCTTCTCCGACCCCCCCTGTTCTCCTCTGGCCCACTCCGTGTCCTTCTCAACACCCCTTGTTCTCCTCCGGCCCCCTCCGTGTCCTTCTTCACCCCCCTTGTTCTCCTCCGGCCCCCTCCGTGTCCTTCTCCGCCCCCCCTGTTCTCCTTCGGCCCACTCCGTGTCCTTCTCTGCCCCCCCTGTTCTCCTTCGGCCCACTCCGTGTCCTTCTCTGCCCCCCTGTTCTCCTCCGGCTCCCTCCGTGTCCTTCTTCACCCCCCTGTTCTCCCCCGGCTCCCTCCGTGTCCTTCTTCACCCCCTTGTTCTCCTCCAGCCCCCTCCGTGTTCTTCTCCACCTTCCCGTTCTCCTCCAGCCCCCTTTGTGTCTTTCTCCACCCCCTTGTTCTCCTCCGGCCCCCTCCGTGTCCTTCTCCACCCCCCTTGTTCTCCTCCGGCCCCCTCCGTGTCCTTCTTCACCCCCCTTGTTCTCCTCCGGCCCCCTCCGTGTCCTTCTCCGCCCCCCCCTGTTCTCCTCCGGCCCACTCCGTGTCCTTCTCCACCCCCCCCCTGTTCTCCTCCGGCCCCCGTGTTCTTCTTTTGCAGCTCCTGTCCTCCTCCTCCGCCCCCCCGTCCCTCGCAGCCAGCTCCACTCCTCTCCTGCCGGCTGTGGGGGAAACTGTCAGGACTTGGACACAGAGAGCGATATCTCACTGATACAAGACACTTTTTCTCCCACTGACACCAACAATAAGGCACTAATCATCCCACTGACACAAACGATGGGGCCCTATTCCTCTCACTGACACCAACAATAGGGCACTATTCCTCCCACTGACACCAACGAGGGGGCACTATTCCTCCCACTGACACCAACGATGGGGCACTATTCCTCTCACTGGCACCAACAAAGGGGCCCTATTCCTCCCACTGACACCAATGATGGGAAATTATTCCTCCCAAAAACACCAACAAAGGGGCCCTATTCCTCCCACTGACACCAATAATGGGGAACTATTCCTCCCACTGACACCAACAAAGGGGCCCTATTCCTCCCACTGACACCAATGATGGGAAATTATTCCTCCCAAAAACACCAACAATGGGGCACTATTCCTCCCACTGTTCGCCCTCCCTAAAGCATGAAGGACAGTAAACTGGCCCTTTGTTTAGAAAGTTTATAGACACCTGTATTAGAATATAAAAGGAGGGTACAGAGGACAGAAGAGCTTACAATCTATTAGGATATAAAGGAGAGGACAGAAGAGCTTACAATCTATTATGATATAAAGGAGAGGACAGAAGAGCTTACAATCTATTATGATATAAAGGAGCATACAGAAGACAGAAGAGCTTACAATCTATTAGGATATAAAGGAGGATACAGAAGAGCTTACAATCTATTATGATATAAAGGAGCATACAGAAGACAGAAGAGCTTACAATCTATTAGGATATAAAGGAGAGGACAGAAGAGCTTACAATCTATTATGATATAAAGGAGAGGACAGAAGAGCTTACAATCTATTATGATATAAAGGAGCATACAGAAGACAGAAGAGCTTACAATCTATTAGGATATAAAGGAGAGGACAGAAGAGCTTACAATCTATTATGATATAAAGGAGCATACAGAAGACAGAAGAGCTTACAATCTATTAGGATATAAAGGAGAGGACAGAAGAGCTTACAATCTATTATGATATAAAGGAGCATACAGAAGACAGAAGAGCTTACAATCTATTAGGATATAAAGGAGGATACAGAAGAGCTTACAATCTATTATGATATAAAGGAGGATGCAGAAGACAGAAGAGCTTACAATCTATTAGGATATAAAGGAGGATACAGAAGAGCTTACAATCTATTATGATATAAAGGAGGATGCAGAAGACAGAAGAGCTTACAATCTAAAAGGATATAACGCAGGATACAGAGGGTAGAAGAGCTTACAATCTATTAGGATATAAAGGGACAGCACAGAAGGGTTGGGAGCTGGAAATTTACTCTGGTCTAAGAGAGAAATGCAGAATGTGAAATAAATGAATAAATAATAATAATAATAATAAATAATAATAATAATAATAATAATAATAATAATAATAATAATAAATAAATAATAATAATAATAATAATAATAATAATAATAATAATTAATAATAATTAATAATAAATAATTATTAAATAATAATAATAATAATAATAATAATAATAATAATAATAATTAATAATAATAATAAATAATAGTATAAATCAGTGGGGAGGAGGAGATGGCATTCTAATAAAACCCTCACCTGCCTGTTTATGAAGAAGTGAGAGGACGATGTTTAGTGTTATTCCAGATCTCCCCTCCCCCCCAGTATATCCCCTCCAGGTATGAATTACCTGTCGCCCAGATCTCAGTACGGACAAAGCCTTAGTCTCTTCTCTCCAGAGGGACACCATGTATCCCGCACACAATGACACACCCCGGCAGTAGTTGAGTCCACGGTTCAGGATGATTGGATCAATATAAGAACTCAGAGAGACGGGACATTCCAGTGACTTCCGCAGATCAGCCGACGTCATCATCTCCTCCTGGACTAGAGAAGAAACGAAAGTGAAAGTCAGACTACAGAGCGAGCCCGAGAATCAGAACAATACAAAGAAGGAGGGATAGAGCATGCAAACAAACACCTACAAAACAATCACAGAGCTCCCAACTGTCCCTGATTTTGAGGGACTGTCCCTGATTTCGAGGGACTGTCCCTGATTTTGAGGGGCTGTCCCTGATTTCGAGGGACTGTCCCTGATTTCGAGGGGCTGTTCCTGATTTCGAGGGGCTGTCCCTGATTTCGAGGGACTGTCCCTGATTTTGAGGGGCTGTCCCTGATTTCGAGGGACTGTCCCTGATTTCGAGGGGCTGTCCCTGATTTCGAGGGACTGTCCCTGATTTCGAGGGGCTCTCCCTGATTTCGAGGGACTGTCCCTGATTTCGAGGGACTGTCCCTGATTTCGAGGGACTGTCCCTGATTTCGAGGGGCTGTTCCTGATTTCGAGGGACTGTCCCTGATTTCGAGGGACTGTCCCTGATTTCGAGGGACTGTCCCTGATTTCGAGGGACTGTTCCTGATTTCGAGGGGCTGTTCCTGATTTCGAGGGACTGTCCCTGATTTCGAGGGGCTCTCCCTGATTTCGAGGGACTGTCCCTGATTTCGAGGGACTGTCCCTGATTTCGAGGGACTGTCCCTGATTTCGAGGGGCTGTTCCTGATTTCGAGGGACTGTCCCTGATTTCGAGGGACTGTCCCTGATTTCGAGGGACTGTTCCTGATTTCGAGGGGCTCTCCCTGATTTCGAGGGACTGTCCCTGATTTCGAGGGGCTCTCCCTGATTTCGAGGGACTGTTCCTGATTTCGAGGGACTGTCCCTGATTTCGAGGGACTGTTCCTGATTTCGAGGGGCTCTCCCTGATTTCGAGGGACTGTCCCTGATTTCGAGGGGCTGTCCCTGATTTCGAGGGGCTGTTCCTGATTTCGAGGGGCTCTCCCTGATTTGGACCAAAGTCCCTCTGTCCCTCTTTCCTTCTCATTTCTCCCTCATGTTGGTCTGATCTGTACAGTTGTATATAAAATGCACTTTTTATCTTTCAAAAAGTGTTTCCCAGCGCTGAACCTTTCATCCAATTTCTAGATTGCTGCATTTGTACATTTTAACCTCTTGGCGTCCGCGCTATAGCTGAATGGCGGCTACGGCGCGGACCCGTGCGCGCACTGTGATCACCCAAGTCACTGAGACCAGGCCCCGTATCACGTGATCAGCTGTCAGCCAATGACAGCTGATCACGTGAAAAAAAAGCTGATCACCGGCTCTTGTGTAAGGGACATCGGTCCCCAGTGGAAGAGGCACATCCGCCTCATTAGTGCCCACCAGTACCGCCTGCCAGTGCCCACAGTGACCACCAGTAAAATAAAGTGCCACCTATCAGTGCCCATCACTGCCACCTATCAATGCTCACCTAGCAGTGCTGCATATCAGTCTCACCCACCAGTGCTGATCAGTGCCCATCATTGCCACCCATCAGTGCCCATCACTGGCACCTAACAGTGCCAATTCTCAGTGCCCACCAGTGCCACCTATCAATGCTCTTCAGTGCCACCCATCAGTACCACCTCTCAGTGCCCACCAATGCCGCCTCTCAGTGCCCACCAGTTCTGCCTATCTGTGCCCACCAGTGCCGCCTTATCGGTGCCCATCAGTGCAGCCCATTGGTGCCCATCAGTAGACATGTGCAATTTGTTTAGTTTCAAATAATTTTTTTAACACATTTTGACTAATTCAAAAATTTCCTAAGTTTTCAATTTCCGAATTTTCGAATTTCCAAATTTCTGAAATTTCGAATTTCCAAATTTCTGAAATTTCGAATTTCCAAATTTCTGAAATTTCGAATTTCCAAATTTCTGAAATTTCGAATTTCCAAATTTCTGAAATTTCGAATTTCCAAATTTCTCCCGCCGCCATCTGGTGCTTCTCCGGACTCTCCTGTGCCATCGGGGGCCCGGAGAGCAAATCGGCCGGTGCTGGCTGGGGAAGCATAGAGATGACTGGTGACCAGATGGTCACCAGTCATCTCTATGACCGTCGGAGGCCCGGGCGCGACGTTATGATGTCATGCCCGATACCCGTGAAGTAAACAAAGCCGCAATCGCGGCTGTGGATGTGAGATCGGTGAATCTCTTTTCACCGATTTCATGCTTGTAAGCCTGGAGGAGAGATGTGAGGTCTTATTGACCCCGCATCTCTCCATAAAGAGGACCTGTCACACGGATTCCTATTATAAGGGATGTTTACATTCCTTGTAATAGGAATAAAAGTGATAAAAAAAAATAAAAAAATTAAGTAAAAAAAAAATATATATATATATTTTTTTAAATGCCCCTGTCCCCAGTAGCTCGCGCGCAGAAGCGAACACGCATGCAAGTCCCGCCCACATATGTAAACGCCGTTAAAATCCCACATGTGAGGTATCGTCGCGTGCGTTAGAGCGTGCGCAACAATTCTAGCACTAGACCTCCTCTGTAACTCGAAAAGAGTAACCTGTAAAAAAAATATAAAGCGTCGCCTATGGAGATTTTTAAGTACCGAAGTTTGGCGCCATTCCGTGAGCGTGCACAATTTTAAAGCGTGACATGTTAGGTATCTATTAACTCGGCGTAACATCATCTTTCACATTCTACAAAAAAATTGGGCTAACTTTACTGTTTTGTTATTTTTTAATTCATGAAACCGCTTTTTTCCCCCAAAAAAGGGCGTTTGAAAAATGATTGCGCAAATACCGTGCGAGAAAAAAAGTTGCAATGACCGCCATTTTATTCCCTAGGGTGTCTTCTAAAAAAAATATATAATGTTTGGGGGTTCTGATTAATTTTCTAGCAAAAAAATTGAGATTTTTTACATGAAGGAGAGAAGTGCCAGAATAGGCCTGGTGGTCAAGTGGTTAAAGGGGGTGTGGCAGGGGGGCGTGTCTTATGCCTCCATACATTTGCTATTAGGTGTCCCTCATTCCCATCTCACAATGTTGGGAGGTATGGAATCACCTATCTCCATTCATATATTTTGGTGTAATATAAACACTGGCCTGGATTCAAGAAGCAATTGTGCCTGTGTAACCATAGTTACACGGCGCAATTGCTTACTTGCCCCGGCGTAACGAATGCTCCTGATTCAGGAACCTTGTTACGCCGACTGCAGCCTAAGATATGCGCGGCATAAGGCTCTTATGCCCGCATATCTTAGGCTGCATTCTTGCGATGGCCGCTAGGTGGCGTTCCCATTGTGCTCAGCGTATAGTATGCAAATTGCATACTAACGCCGATTCACAACGTTACGCGAGCCCTGCGTACGCAGTTTACGTCGTTTCCGTACGGCGGTTTTCGCGTAAGGCTGCCCCTGCTATAAGCAGGGGCAGCCAATGTTACGTATACCCGTCGTTCCCGCGTCGCGAAATTTGAAAGTTACGTAGTTTGCGTAAGTGATTTGTGAATGGCGCTGGACGCCATTCACGTTCACTTTGAAGCAAATGACGTCCTTGCGACGTCATTTGCCGCAATGCACGTCGGGAAAGTTTCCCGACGGAGCATGCGCTCTACGCTCGGCGCGGGAACGCGCCTAATTTAAATGATTCCCGCCCCCTACGGGATCATTTAAATTGCGCGCGCTTACGCCGGGCATTTTGCCGGCGCGCCCACGCAATTTACGGAGCTACTGCTCCGTGAATCAAGGGCGGCGCAGTAAATTTGCGGGGGCGCAGGGCAAAAACGTTGCCCCGCGCCTCCGTAAAAAATGCGCAATTGTACTTGAATCTAGCCCAATGAAAATAAAGATTGGTTTAGTCTTTGGTCGCATTCAAAGAATACATTTGTGCAAAGGAATAGGACAGTTGTTAGCGCCTTCATTTTAGAATTTTGGTGAGGGGGGGGGCCACCGCCGTAGCTCACAGTGTGAGACGTCCAGTAGTAAAAACACTCAAAAAAATCTGTATTGACAGATAGAGAGGAGGAGCTTGGACTCATCTCCAGACTTATCTCTAGATGAACTCTGAACATTGCACCATTTTTTTCTTTTCTTGGGGGCGGGTCTTTCAAAGTTGGAAGTAAAAAAAAAAAAGGTGCAAGTTTAGAGTGTCATTAGAGATGAATTTGGATTATCTCTCAGGCCCCGTACACACGGCCGAGGAACTCGACGTGCCAAGCACGTCGAGTTCCTCGTCGAGTTCTGGGATGAAGCCGCCGAGGAGCTCGGCGGGCCGCCTTCTCCCATAGAACAACGAGAAAATAGAGAACATGTTCTCTATTTTCTCGTCGAGCTCCTCGGCGGCTCCATCGAGCCAAAACTGTACAGACGACAGAGTTTCTCGGCAGAATCCAGGTTTTGACCGAGTTTCTCGGTGAATTCTGCCGAGAAACTCTGTCGTGTGTACGGGGCCTAAGGCCTTGTACACACGGTCGGACCAAACCGATGAGAATGGTCCGACGGACCTTTTTCCATCGATTCACAGCTGAAGTGGCCTGATGGTTTGATGTGTAGACACACCATCGTTCCAAAAACCGTTCAGGTCAGAACGCGGTGACGTCAAACACACGACGTGCTGAATAAAACGAAGTTCAATGCTTCCAAGCATGCGTCGACTTGATTCTGAGCATGTGCAGGTTTTGAACCGATGCTTTCGTAACTAACCATCGGTAGGAACCCTCCCCGTCGGTGGTGATCGTGGAACCAGAAGTCCGGGACCCCGATGTGATTTCAGTATCGTCCACCTTGACCCTACCTTCGGCTACCTCGTCACCTTCCTCATTGGAGGTAAGCCATGGGGACAACCCGGACCTAGAAAGTGTTCTATCCAGTGTGGCAAGCTCATCGGATGTGACCAGCACTCAGGGCGAGACCATTTCGGAGACGACTGCAACTTCCACAGCGGTCTCCGTGTGGCGTGCCCCTACCGGAGAAGGATCCATTCCGGCCTCCCGCAGCCGTGGTCGAGGCCTACTTGCTCAGTGTCTCTCAGACTGGCCGGGGGACCCCACAACGGCCAAACCCTGAGGTCCTCTGCCAGCAGAGGAATGGCATCTAACGGACTTTGACTTATTGCCGGATGATTCTATGGTTGATGATTGTGACCATCTTCTGAAACCCCATCTCCCCGAGTCGCAAGGTCTCAAGGGGACCAGCACCTCCGATGGTACTCAGGGGAAGAAGAAACGCTCCGGCCGGAGCGCACCAAGTGGGTCCCAGCCAGGGCCGTTTGAAGGAATTAGGGGGCCCCAAGCAAAATGGACATGGAGGTCCCCCCGCACAGCGCAGAACCACAGCAAGCGGAAAACCAACAGCCGGGTGGATGGAAGGGGTGATGGTGGGGCAAGATGAATCACTAGTGCCCCAGCATAGCATGAAATATAAAAGAGGGCTCCATATGGTGTAGATCAACCAATGAATTTTATTTATAAAAATATCTTACAAATCAGTGTAAATATAGCCAATAAAAGTTATCACAAAATGGTAAAATATGAATAAAAGCAATGTGGGAAGCATAAAGATGCCGGCATCTTTATGCTTCCCACATTGCTTTTATTCATATTTTACCATTTTGTGATCACTTTTCATCCACCCGGCTGTGCCAGTGTGCCTGTCATGATCTGTGTCATGACTCTGGTCACCTGCTGGTGGCACTGTTCTCTTCAGTAACAGGGGTGCAGTTCTGGTGGCCTCCAGCAGGTGTCGCCCAATACAGATTTGCACAGGTATTTAACCACTTGAGATCCGCGCTATAGACGAAATACGTCCGCAGCGCGGCTCTCAAGTGCCAAGTGGCCGTTTAAAAATGGCCTTTATGTGCATTACCCGCGCGCGCCACTGGGTGGCGCGCGGCGGGTAAAAACTGTCCCGACGCATCGCCGAAGACCCGATGCGTGTACCTGGCGGCCGCGATGTCCGCCGGGTACACGCGATCGTCGGTGACACGGCCGGTAACAGCAGGGACGTGGAGCTCTGTGTGTAAACACAGAGCTCCACGTGCTGTCAGCGAGAGAGGAGACCGATCTGTGTCTCTTGTACATAGGGACACAGCATCGGTCCCCTCCCCCAGTCACCCCCCTCCCCCCACACAGTTATAACACACCCAGGCTACACAGTTAACCCCTTCCTCACCCCCTAGTGTTAACCCCTTCACTGCCAGTCACATTTATACAGTAATTCGTGCATTTTTATAGCACCGATCGCCGTATAAATGTGAATGGCGCCAAATTTGTGTCAAAAGTGTCCGATACGTCCGCCGCAATATCCCAGTCCCAATAAAAATCGCAGATCGCCGCCATTACTAGTAAAAAAAAAAAATGATAAAAAAAATCATAATTCTGTTCCCCATTTTGTAGGCGCTATAACTTTTGCGCAAACCAGTCGCTTATTGCGATTTTTTTTTTTTTTTTACCAAAATACGTCGAAAAATACGTATCGGCCTTAACTGAGAAAAAAAATAGTTTTTTAAAAAAAAATTGGGATATTTATTATAGCAACAAGTAAAAAAAATATATATTTTTTTTAAATTGTTGCTCTTTTTTTGTTTATAGCGCAAAAAATAAAAACCGCAGCGGTGATCAAATACCACCAAAAGAAAGCTCTATTTGTGGGAAAAAAAGGACGCCAATTTTGTTTGGGAGCCACGTCGCACGACCGCGCAATTGTCAGTTAAAGCGACGCAGTGCCGGACGCTGAGATTTCGCCTGGGAACGAAGGGGGTTTATGTGCCCAGTAAGCAAGTGGTTAAGCCCGCACTAAACTGGAGTTCAGGGATTCAGTATTTTGCTTGTCAGCCTGTTCCCTGCCTGACCTGTTAGCTGTTGCCCATCTGTTCCTGCTTCGCTCCCTGCCCTGGACCCTGTCGCTTATTGACCCCGGCTTGTATTTTTGGACTTTGCTGCTCTCTCCTATCCTTGACCCCTGGCTTTAACCTTGGACTTGCTTGTGTCTTATCCCTGCATTACCTGCTTAGTGGTTTTTGGTTGCTGTGTCACGCTTGCTTTCATTGATTGTTTTTCACGTGTGCTTTAACTTAATAAACATATATATATTTTTTCACTATCTTGGTGCCTGTTTCCGTTAGTGCAGCCCATTGACCTGTACCCAGTACTCGGATGCCTGCGTGGGCATCCTCTGACAGTGCCAGTGTGCCAGTGAGCTCTCTTCTTTCTATTCACAGTCACTGAGAGACTCTCACCATATAGCATAATTTGTTACAACTTGTGATTGTGTTTTTATTTTATTCACAATTTATTTTACATATTGTCACCAGTGTAGTGCAACGTCATCATATGACGGCTGCATTTAATTTTTTTTTTTACATACTGGTGACAGCAAAAAAAATAATAATCCTTTTTCATTCAATTCTTTAAACATTTTTAGTTAAAAAAAAGAAAAACATACTGTAACCAGAGTACTGTAGTTTAGTGTCATCATAGTGACATAGTAAAAGGATAACAGAAAGGCAGCCTGCCCCACTGTGTTAAAGCGGGGGTTCACCCTTAGAGAGCACTTTTTAGCCTTAGATTCCTGCTCGTTTTGTCTAGGGGAATCGGCTATTTATTTTAAAATATGTGCAGTACTTACCCGTTTACGAGATGCATCCTCTCCGCCGCTTCCGGGTATGGGCTGCGGGACTGGGCGTTCCTATTTTGATTGACAGTCTTCCGAGAGGCTTCCGACGGTCGCATCCATCGCGTCACGATTTTCCGAAAGAAGCCGAACGTCGGTGCGCAGGCGCAGTATAGAGCCGCACCGACGGTCGGCTTCTTTCGGCTACTCGTGACGCGATGGATGCGACCGTCGGAAGCCTCTCGGAAGACTGTCAATCAAGAAGGAACGCCCGCTCCCGAAGACCCATACCCGGAACCGACGGAGAAGATGCATCTCGAAAACGGGTAAGTACGGATCATATTTTAATACAAATAGCCGATTCCCCTAGACAAAACGAGCAGGAAGCTAAGGGAAAAAAAAAAAGAAATGGTTGAACTCCCGCTTTAAGTTTCACCAAGTAGAATTTTAATGAGAGACGTATACTGGCCAAAGGGCTGGTCTTGGAGAGAGAGAGAATAGTGGCTGTCCATGGAAAGCAAGGTTGAAATGATAGATCCCCCCCATGTTTTGTTCTATTCTCACCTCCCCTTCTTACCTGTAGCGTGGCCAAGCTCCTCTTCCTCCTGTCAGTCAGGTGTCCTGACGTATTTTCGGAGACTCGCGCATGTGCAGTACAAGGGGGGGGTCCTTATCCCCGGGCAGAACTTATTTGGCAGAACACCGGCCGGGTCCCTGCGCTACAGGAGATTCACTTTCCTGTTCCCGGCCGGACTGAAAGGAAGTGAGCACTCAGTGTGCACTTCCTGTCAGTCCGGCCGGGAACAGGACACTGAATCTCCTGTACCGCACGGTACTCGGCCGGACTGACAGGAGGAAAGAAGAGGAGCTCCACCACGCTACAGCCTGGAAAGGGGAAGTTGGGGGCCCCAGGCCAGCTCGGGGCCCCAAGCAATTGTTTGCTTTGCCTGTCCTGTAGCGACGGGCCTGGTCCCAGCAGCCGTCCGCGAACGTCCCGTGCCTGACCTGGGGAGTTGGTGAGTCAAATTCTTTGTCTGTCACTACACTCACTATCCCAGTGCCCCTTGTTGCTCCTGTTTTGAAAAGGGCACCGGACGCTTTGGTGTTGCCGGGACGCAGAGACCCGCGGATCCTGCCTAATTTGGCTCGTTTGCAGCGTGTGGTGATCCAGAAGGTTGCCACTGAATACGGAGAAATTGCCACTTCAGGAGAAAGTGAAGTGGTGTCGGGATGCTGTGTGGAGTCGTTTGAATGTTCCGCCAGAGGAACGTGAGACCCCTTACGCCTTTATTTGTGTGGGGAAATGGTTCAAAGACCGTTTCTGAGATTGGAGCTGGTGCCGACACATCTACCGGGATCGGGTTGTGTTGAAGACCAGACCTTTACAGTGCAATCCACTACTCCGAGAGGAGACACCGTCTGGTTGCCTGACCCTCGTTTTTATAAGTGAAAAAGAAAAAAAAACATGCAGATTTTGCATGGTCTGTTAATTTTGCAGAAGTTCTGGACAAGGACTTTGCCCCCACTCCGTTTTGAACTTTTCTCCCGGTTTCCCCTTCCCCCCTGCTCCTCCAGATCCACATAGACATTTGTGTGAAGGACTCTTGGGAGGGGTTTGGGTTCAGTCAGTTAGAGTGGGACCTTGCCAAACCTCTTTATTGCAGCTTTGAAAAATTCAGCAAAAAAAAAAAAGAGAAGAACTATTTTTTTTCCCTTTTTTTGTGTCACTTCCCTTTTGCTGCTACTTCTGCACCTTTGAATTTTGGACTGCTGCAGTACCAGCGCACTAACCGCTAGGGGCAGTGTTCTGCACTGTTACTTTGCAGTGAAAAAAATGTTAAGTTTTATATTTTGTATTTCTTGAACAGAGAAGAGTATTTCTCCTACAGAAGATCGTAGTGAAAGTTCAAATCAAGTGAGTAAATTGATGAGTAAGAGCGTACAGTTTCAATTCTGACCCTGGAGGTTGTAAATAAATTGAAAATTATTGATACCTCAGAATGTACAGGTTGTATGCTTCTTTATCTTTCTATACAGGTTTTTTTTTCTGGACCCACCTACTATCAACACTGCGGAGAATGGGCAGCTAGATAGATAGGGTTGTGTATGTTTGTGTGTCTTATGCCATTTAAATACTGTAATATATTGTGTGAATTCTGTCCTTTCTTTTTTTCTTTCTTTTTCTGTCTGGTTAGCAGGTATCAGGCCAGCATTCGGGCTCGAATGCTTTAGGACACTGGGGACAGTGTCATTTCAAGTGGGGGGAGTATGTAGCGCCCCCTTACTTTCAGTATGGGCACTATGCTAAAGTTAGTGGGGAATGGGAGTGTTATCTTGCTCCCATTTGTAATTTGCCAAATCTGGACTCCTGTCACTCCAGAAATGTCCACTGGGTCAGTCTGTGCTCCAGAGATGTGGTGCCATCCCTGGCCAGCAGTTGGTGCCAGAGGGGTTCTGGCAGAGCAACTTTTCCCCAGCAGCCAATTAGAGGAGCTTTTCCCTCGCGGGGCATGCTGGGGGAGGGTATATCCGTGACAGATGTCATATGCTAAATATCTTTGCGGGGTCCCGGTTCCAGGTGCGGCATCCACCTTCAGGGTGTGCGCATCCATGGACCTCGCCGGCGCGGCCCACCTGGCTAAAGTTGCAGGCCACACATAGCCTCATCCGGAGGTGAAAAGGGACTCCAGTGACTTACTGGGTCCCCAGTTCTATTGAAGGATCCCAGGCTGGGTGCCGTTCCATTGGGGGGTCGGCTTAAGGAGAACCCGGAGGCAGGTTGTCCAACAGGGCTTGAATGAACCAATCGGGGATCTGGTGACTGGAATGCTGACAGGTATGCTTTGCTGTCATCCGGTGACCTTTTTTGAAATCTACTGGGAGGATTCGCTCCATTTATCTATTCAGCTCGCTTAAAGTAATAGGCCTGTGGCAGAGGCCCTAGAGCCGGGTCTGCGATCGAGACCTGTTCCTCCCAGTAACACCTCGGCTGCCAGGCTTGAGATAGGGGTCTGTCCGGGGGCACTTCACCCACTCTGGCTAGAGTGGCGACAAACAATAATTTGAAGCAATCCTGCGAGCAGGACTGCTCGGTTCATATCCAGGCCTGATACTGCAAGGTTTTCTCTCTCTCTCTTCATCACCCTTTTCTTCCCATTTGATGTTGATGTTGGCCATGTTTAGCCTAGAAATAAAGCATTGGAAAATCTTTATTCACTGTCTGGACCTTCGCTCACTACTTTGTTCTTCAACTGCACCCCTAGACCACATCAAGGTAACTTAATATGCCGATCCCAACAACAAATCAGCGGCTCCTTCGGGGGTAGCGCTACATAATATAAAGGTGCATGCAGGACACTGGGCAGACCACTGGGGACAAAGGGGGTGTGTATTAATTTCATACAGTACTGTGATTTGTAAGATTACAGTATACAGTATCTATACTGTGTTTTTACTTTTTTGAATTTGGCGCCGAACTCCGCCCCCGTGTGCTGCGGAGCTCGGGAACGGAGATCGGCGGCACTCGGCAGTCACCAGTGTGTGAATTGAGTGAGGAGACACAACGGGGAGACATTGCAGGATACAGGGGACATGGTAAGTAACTTCCCCCTGTATCTCAGTCTTAGTCCGTAGGCAGTGGCAGCTGGTGCTCAAAATTTTTGGGGGGCGCAAACAAACGAAAAAAAAAAAAATCAATTGAAGCATCACTGTGCCCATCAAACGCAGCCACTGTGCCCATCAATTGCCGCCACTGTGCCCATCAAACGCAGCCACTATGCCATAAAATTGTCGCCACTGTGCCATGCCATCAAACGCAAACACTGTGTCATGCCATCAAACGCAGCCACTGTGCCCATCAATTGTTGCCACTGTGCCATGCCATCAAACGCAGCCACTGTGCCATCAATTGTCGCCACTGTGCCCATCAATTATCGCCACTGTGCCATGCCATCAATTGTCGCCACTGTGCCATGCCATTGTCGCCACTGTGCCCATCAATTGTCACCACTGTGCCATGCCAAACGCAGCCACTGCGCCATCAATTGTCGCCACTTTGCCATGCCAAACGCAGCAACTGTCCCATCAATTGTCGCCACTGTGCCCATCAATTGTCGCCACTGTGCCCATCAATTTTCACCACTGTGCCATCAATTGTCGCCACTATGCCATTGTCGCCACTGTACCCATCAATTGTCGCCACTGTACCCATCAATTGTCGCCACTGTGCCATGGCAAACGCAGCCACTGTGCCATGCCATTGTCGCCACTGTGCCCATCAATTGTCGCCACTGTGCCATGTCAATGTCGCCACTGTGCCATGCCAAACGCAGCTACTGTGCCATGCCATTGTCGCCACTGTGCCCATCAATTGCCGCCAGTTTGCCCCGTAAAATGCCACCAGATTGCCCCTTAAAATGCTGCCGCTGGCTCTGATAGACACTTCCACAGCCAACCAGCTGCCCTTATTCAGATGGCCGGCGCTGCCGACAATACATAGATTCATGCAATGCATGAATCTATGTATTGTTTTCAGTGGCGGTGCAGGAGCGAGAGGGGGCGGTGCTCCTGTGCCCACTTTGGACCCACCACTGCATGTAGGGTTCAATATTGAGTTTGCCCCGCCCTTTGCAGATATAACAGCTTCAACTCTTCTGGGAAGGCCATCCACAAGGTTTAGGAGTGTGTCTATGGGAATGTTTGACCATTCTTCCAGAAGAGCATTTTCATGTACGTGTAAAGGCAGGTGTCCCAATACTTTTGACAATGTAGTGTATTTCTTATCTTCAAGACATGCATGCAAAGTAATATGTAAGAGTAACAATGCCAGGTAATTATTTCCACCCACAGAGGTGGAACACCTTTCTATCTACATTCGGTGTCGGCACTTTCTTCCTGGCTCACCCATTCACAATATAGTGTATGCATGATGTTAGATCCACTTTAGGATGCAAGACAGGGCCGATCCTAGGCAGGGTGCACGGGGTGCTCAGCACCCAGGCGCCGCAGAGGTGGGGGCGCTGAAGCTCCAAATTGCTCCCCTCCCTCCTCCTTGTCTGTGTCCAGAGGCAGATCGCATGTAGCGGGTGCTGCGATTCCCCATCCCGCTTGCTCTCTCCGCTGGCAACTGACAAGAGAGCATACCCCCCGCTGTCCCCTAAATCTGGGCTGGGTACCACAGCGGAGCCTATTACCAGAACACATTCCAGTACTAGGCTCCACTTATTAATTCTGTCCGGAGTGCATGGAGCAGTTTCCTGTCTGCCCGGCCCCCTCTGCGTGTGTCGGCTCTTCTCCCATAGGCGGTGTGATGAGAGGCTTCTGGGTTGTCCGGAGAAGCTGCCAATCATCCCGTGCACTCTCAGGATTGCTCTTCGAGTGCCACCCTCCAAGTAACCAAAGATGCCACGTATGCCCCTCCCCCTGTAATGTGCTTCTGCTCCCAGCACGCCCGAGCTACATGGATCTATTAGACAAGTACTGATCTATGTAAACACCTGATGTGGGGGGCTGTGGGGGGGGGGGGGGGCTCAGATGGGGAACATCTGCTGTGGGGGGGCTCTGATGGGGGACACCTGCTGGGGGGCTCTGATGGGGGACACCTGCTGTGGGGGACTCTGATGGGGGACACCTGCTGTGGGGGACTCTGATGGGGGACACCTGCTGTGGGGGGCTCTTATGGGGGACACCTGCTGTGGGGGGCTGTGATGGGGGACACCTGCTGGGGGGAACTCTGATGGTGGACACCTGCTGGGGGGCTCTGATCGGGGACACCTGCGGTGGGGGGCTCTGATGGGGGACACCTGCTGTGGGGGGCTCTAAAGGGGGACACCTGCTGTGGGGGGCTCTGATGGGGGACACCTGCTGTGGGGGACTCTGATGGGGGACACCTGCTGTGGGGGGCTCTTATGGGGGACACCTGCTGTGGGGGGCTGTGATGGGGGACACCTGCTGGGGGGAACTCTGATGGTGGACACCTGCTGGGGGGCTCTGATCGGGGACACCTGCGGTGGGGGGCTCTGATGGGGGACACCTGCTGTGGGGGGCTCTAAAGGGGGACACCTGCTGTGGGGGGCTCTGATGGGGGACACCTGCTGGGGGACACCTGCTGAGGGGAACTCTGATAGGGGACACCTGCTGGGGGGAACTCTGATGGGGGACACCTGCTGGGGGGAACTCTGATGGGGGACACCTGCTGGGGGGAACTCTGATGGGGGACACCTGCTGGGGGGAACTCTGATGGGGAACACCTGCTGTGGGGGGCTCTGATGGGGGACACCTGCTTTGGGGGCTCTAAAGGGGGACACCTGCTGTGGGGGGCTCTGATGGGGGACACAGCAAAATAGATTCAAAGGATAGAAATGTATCACAATTGTATCCAAATGTATCACAAATGTACACATTGGGGGATGCAGTTATAAGGATCACCACTAGATGGCAGCAAAGGAGGAAATTGAATCGAATGCTGTATTATGTTATAAAATCATAATACATACAAGGAACCATTTCTAGATATAAAGGATAAATATGATGACGGGGACACACAAACTAACTCCCTGTCTATGAGTAACCTACACAGGATTTATGGTATTTAACCACTTAAGGACCGCCTCCTGCACATTTACGTCGGCAGAATGGCAGGGCTGGGCACAAGCACGTATAGGTACGTCCTGTGCTAGTACCCAGCCGTGGGTCGCGGGCGCACGCCCGCGACCCTGGTCCGAAGCTCCGTGACCGGACCGCAAGACCCGCGGACCCGATCGCCGCTGGAGTCCAGCGATCAGTTCCTGGAGCTGAAGAACGGGGAGAGCTGTGTGTAAACACAGCTGCCCCGTTCTTCACTGTGGAGCTGTCATCGATCGTGTGATCCCTTTTATAGGGAAACACAATCGATGACGTCACACCTACAGCCACACCCCCCTACAGTTGTAAACACACTTGAGGTCACACATAACCCCATCAGCGCCCCCTTGTGGTTAACTCCTAAACTGCAACTGTCATTTTCACAGTAATCAGTGCATTTTAAATGCATTTGTTTCGCTGTGAAAATGACAATGGTCACAAAAATGTGTCAAAATTGTCCAAAGTGTCCGCCATAATGTCGCAGTCACGGAAAAAATCGCTGATCGCCGCCATTAGTAGTAAAAAAATTTTTTTTTATAAAAATGCAATAAAACTATCCCCTATTTTGTAAACGCTATACATTTTGCGCAAACCAACCGATAAACGCTTATTGCGATTACCAAAAATATGTAGAAGAATACGTATCGGCCTAAACTGAGGAAAAAATATTTTTTTTATATATTTTTGGGGGATATTTATTATAGCAAAAAGTAAAAAATATTGAATTTTTTTCAAAATTGTCGCTCTATTTTTGATTATAGGGCAAAAAATAAAAACCGCAGATGTGATCAAATACCACCAAAAGAAAGCTCTACTTGTGGGAAAAAAAGGACACCAATTTTGTTTGGTAGCCACGTCGCACGACCGCGCAATTGTCTGTTAAAGCCACGCAGTGCCGAATCGCAAAACCTGGCCGGGTCCTTTAGCTGCCTAAAGGTCCGGGTCTTAAGTTGTTAAATGAAATAACAGGTAGCCAAACAAACTACTCAACTCAGGAGGTCTCACTGAGGATTTTGGTAGCAACACAAGGAAGGAGACACGATGGACGACGGTAAAATACCGCTCAGCGTTTTTCAATTTTTTGTTTTTGCCAATCACAAAAAAATGCATTTGCTATTTTATGAAGTGATGCGGTATTTTAGTAGTGAAAGCCTGCCGTAATTTAACATCGGAGGTCGTTGGCATCCTAAACAACCAATAGTAAGTAGATGGCTGTTAGGGTCGTTAAGGTGGAAGGGGGGATATGCTGGACCGATGACGTCACCAGGTGGCCCCGCCCCTTTGTTTATTTAGTGGCTATTTCGGATCGGTCGTGGCGGCGGTCATCGTGATGGACGATGGATCTACATCAGGGGAACTTGTCAAAAACTGTGCCTGCCTTTTTATTTACTTTTTGAGCACTTTTAGTGAAGGAGTAGGGGTACAGTACACATAACATAGTGCCCCATACTTATTCACATGGGGGGGCAGGATCTGGGGGCCCCTCGTTAAAGGGGGCTTCCAGATTCTAATAAGCCCCCCATCCACAGGCCCCCACAACCACCGACCAGGGTTTTGGGGAAGAGGCCCTTGTCCTCATCAACATGGGGACAAGGTTCTTGGGGGGGGGGGGCTGCCCCAAAACACCCCCCTATGTTGAGGGCATGTGTCCTGGTACGGTTCAGGAGGGGGGATGATTGCTCACTCCCTTTCCTGGCCTGCTTGGTTGCATGGTTGGACAAGGGTCTGGAATGCATTGGTGGCGGGCTGGGACCGCACACCATTTAACAAAAAAAAAATTGTGTCAAAATCCATACCAGACACTATGGGCCAGATTCTTAAAAGGCTTACGACGGCGCAACGCCATTTGCGCCGTCGTAAGTCCTAATCTGGCCCGGCCTATCTATGCGACTGATTCTTAGAATCAGTTACGCATAGATATCCCTTAGATCTGACAGGTGTAAGAGCCTCTTAAATGCAATTTTTTTCCCGCCGCTAGGTGTCGCCTCGTCGTTTTCCCCATCGTCTATGCAAATTAGCTATTTACGCGAGATTCCCGAACGTACGCGCCGACGACGCAGTGAATTTACGACGTTTACGTAAGCATAAACTTGCCCCTGCTATATGAGGGGCAAGTTTACGAAGGTCCGTTGTATGCCATGTTAAGTATGGCGTCGGGTCCGCGTCGGCTTTTTCCGTCGTTTACGTCGTTTTCCTAAGTCGTCCGCGAATACGACTTTACGTCAATGACGCTCACGTCAGCGTCATTGACGTTTTCCGTCATGAGCTGGAGCATGCGCACTGGGCTATTTTTCAGCCCGGCGCATGCGCAGTTCGATCGGCGCGGGGGCGCGCTTAATTTAAATACAAGCCGCCCCCTTTGAATTACGCGGCCTTACGCCGGGCCAGTTACACTACGCCGCCGCAAATTACGGAGCAAGTGCTTGGAGAATACGGCACTTGCTCCAGTAATTTGCGGTGGCGTAGTGTAAATGGCTTACGTTATGCCGCCGCAGATTAGACAAGAATCTGGCCCAAAGGATCCATTTTTGTTTTTGTGATTTTTTTTTGTGAGGAGAAAACAAGCTCATCACCGGCTTATGTGTAAGGGACATCGGTCCCGAAGAGGAAGAGGCAATTCTGCCTCATCTGTGCAGTCAGTAACCCCTGCCAGTGCCACCTGCCATTACCACCTGAAAGTGCCCACAGTGCCCACCAGTGCCACGTATCAATGCCCACGAGTGTCACCTATCAATGCCCACAAGTGCCACCTATCAATGTCCACCAGTGGTGCCAACCAGTGCCTCATCAGTGCCACCTAGCAGTGCTGTCTATCAGAGTAACTTACCAGTGCCGATCAGTGCTCATTACTGCCACCCACCAGTGCCCATCACTGCCACCCATCAGTGCCCATCACTGCCACCCATCAATGTCCATTACTATCAGTGCCAACTATCAATGCCACTTATTAGTGCCACTTCTCAGTGCCCCCTATCAATGCCCTTTAGTGCCACCCATCAGTGAAGCAGAGAGGAGACGCACCAGAGAGGAGAGAGAGGAGAGGACACCATAGCCCGTCACGCTTAAGGACAGGGCTGGAAGATGGCCGCATCAGCTCAGACCGCTGCTCTCAACGCCCGCATCTGGGGTAAGGACAGGGGGTTTGCGGGTGGTGGGGCGTTTGCTGGGGGTGTTAGTGCCTGCGCCATGGGGGGAGGGTAGGGGCAGTTGTGCTAGTGCCGCCTTGGTGGGGGTTATTTGCCACCCCCCCCCCCCCAAAACACTACCTGCCACTGGTTTTGAATTATTTCATTACATTCCGTATGATGGGTTGTACCAGAGGGTGGCACATTCTCAAAGATCTTGTAAAGTAACAAATTGAAAGAAGTTTCAGTAATCCAATGTTTCTCGATGGATGTCCATTGAGGGGCCATAATAATCTTGCCATGTGGCATACCACATTTTAGGGACATCAATGACACCTATTAGTGCCACTTCTCAGTGCCCACCAGTGCCACCTATCAATGCCCTTCAGTGCCACTAATCAGTGCCACTTCTCAGTGTCACCTCTCAGTGCCGCCTATTAGTGACCACCAGTGCCGCTTTATCGTTGCCCATCAGTGCAGCCCATCGGTGGCCATCAGTGCAGCCCCATCGGTGTACATCAATGAAGGAGAAAAATTACCCGTTTGCAAAGATTTATAACAAAATATAAAAAATATAATTATTTTCTTTTTAAATTCTGAATGTTTTTTTTTTTTTTAAGAAGGTGATCAAATACCACCAAGAAATCTCTATTTGGGGGAAAAAATTATAAAAATTTCATTTGAGTACAGTGTAGTATGACTGCGCAATTGTCATTCAAAGTGCTTCATCGCTATAAGCTGAAAATTGGTCTGGGCAGGAGGGGGGTTTAAGTGCTCAGTAAGCAAGTGGTTAATATTGTTAAAATAAATATACTGTATATTACCGTATTTATCGGGGTATTGCGCGCTCCGGCTTATAGCGCGCACCCCTAAAGTGGACCCGCATTCCTGTAAAAAAAAACATTTTAGTACTTACAGTTTTGGTGTCTTGCGCGGCGTCCATCGGCGGCCTCGTCGGGTCCGGCGTCCGTCTGCGGCTTCGGGTGTCCTCTTCGTCAGGTCCGGCGTCCTTCTGCTGTGTCCTCCCCGCTCGATCCCCGCGCCGAGTTTGAACACTGCGCCGGCATATACCGAGCGCAGTACACCCGCGTGTATAGTATAGTATAGTCGGGCAGGCTCGGCTACTCTCGCGCTCACGTCCTGTACGTCCAGGACGTAAGCGCGAGAGTAGCCGAGCCTGCCCGACTATACACAAGTGTACTGCGCTCGGTATATGCCGGCGCAGTGTTCAAACTCTGCGCGGGAAAGCGGGGATCGGCGTATATCGCGCACCCACGATTTTGCCCTGATTTTCAGGGCAAAAAAGTGCGCGGTATACGCCGATAAATACGGTATTTTAATTATTATACTTTTGGTGTGGTACTGTTACAGTCTTATTTAGTTTTGAATTGTTTTGGGGGGGGGGGGGGGTGCCTTTGTGCCAATGTCATTTTAAACATAATAACTAGTAAACTTTTGGAGTAATTGTGCACAAAAAATACTTTCTTGATTAGAAGTGAAAATGTGTTACATAATTGTTACAACAAAACTTACTATATCCCTCCCTCCCTCCCTCACACACTCCCACATAGAATTAGAGCCAGGTTATGTAAGGCACGTGTTTTTGGCAGATCTCACACCACACGGCGCCAACATCTTCCAATTGTAATGAATGTGTTATGTAATGTAATTTAGCTGGGATTATTCTACGTGACCTGGGTGTCTTGAATCTACGTTAGAGACCTTTACAGGAGGGGCCGCCATCAGGGGGGTACAGGCAGTACACCTGTAAGGGGCCCGGAGGCCCACAGGGCCCCAGATGGCAACCCCCCTTTTTTTTATTTTTTTTTTATAAAAAATATATATATATTTTTTAATATATTTTTATTTTATTTTTTATTAAAGGGACATTTTTTTTTAGAGAGATCCAGAGGTCCCCAGGGGCCCACAGGGCCCTGGATGGCAACCCCCCCCCCTTTTATTTATTTATTTTTTTATAAAAAAAAAATATGTTTTTTTTAAATATATTTTTATTTTATTTTTTATTAAAGGGACCATTTTTTTTTTTTAGAGGTCCGGAGGTCCCCAGGGGCCCCGAGATCCCCAGGGCCCCCAGATGACAACCCCCCTTTTTTATATATATATAAAAAAATTAAATATTTTTTTATTTCTTTTATTTTTTATTTTTATATATATATATATATATATTTTTTATAAATGTTTATTTATTGTTTTTATATATTTATTTTATTTCTTTTTTATTAAAGAGCCCAGAGGTTTCTTTTTTTTATTAAAGGGACATTTTTTTTTTTTTTTTTAGGGGTCCGGATGTCCCCAGGGCCCTGGATGACAACCCCCCTTTTTTATATAAAAAATATCGAGCATGCTGCATTTTTTAACGTTGTTTTTTAAAATGTTGTTTTTCGTGTTGTAAAAAATGATTTGTGTGTGGGCTAAAACAACATTTTAAACCTGCGCATGCCCAGAAGCAAGTTATGAGACGGGAGCGCTCGTTCTGGTAAAACTAGCGTTCATAATGGAGATCGCACATTCATCACGCTGTAACAGACAGAAAAGCGCAAATCCTCTTTTCCTAACAAGGAATCAGCTAAAGCAGCCCAAAGGCGAATGGAACTTCCCCTTTATAGTGCCGTTGTACGTGTTGTACGTCACCGCGCTTTGCTAGATCATTTTTTTAAAACGATGGTGTGTGGGCAACGTCGTTTTTTATGATGAAGTTGGAAAAACTTTGGCCCGGATTCAGGTACATTTGCTCTCTATTTGCGGAGGCGCAGGGCAACGATTTTGCCCTGCGCCCCCGCAAATATTTTGCGCTGCCCTCGATTCACGGAGCAGTAGCTCCGTAAATTGCGAGGGCGCGCCGGCAAAATTGCCTGGCGTAAGCGCGCGCAATGTAAATGATCCTGCCGGGGGCGGGAATCATTTAAATTAGGCGTGCTCCCGCGCCGAGCATACAGCGCATGCTCCGTCGGGAAACTTTCCCGACGTGCATTGCGGCAAATGACGTCGCAAGGACGTCATTTGCTTCAAAGTGAACGTGAATGGCGTCCAGCGCCATTCACGTATCACTTACGCAAACGGCGTGAAATTCAAATTTCACGACGCGGGAACGGGGGGTATACTTTAGCATTGGCTGCCCCTACTATTAGAAGGGGCAGCCTTACGCTAAAGACGCCATACGGAAACTCCGTAACTTGCGTACGCAGGGCCCGCGCAACATTGTGAATCGGCGTAAGTATGCAATTTGCATACTATACGCTGACCACAATGGGAGCGCCCCCTAGCGGTCAACGCAAGAATGCAGCCTAAAATCTGCGTGGCATAAGAGCCTTATGCCACGCAGATTTTAGGCTGCAGTCGGCGTAACGAGTTCTCTGAATCAGGAGAACTCGTTACGCCGGCGCAAGTCAGCAATTGCGCTGCATAACTATGGTTACACAGGCGCAATTGCTTACTGAATCTGGGCCTTTGTTTTTTGGACATGCTGAAAAACAAGTGGAACATCATTGAAATAGCTTAGGCTGGAGCAAGGGTTATCTAAATCCTATCTAGCTAGGATCTACACCAGGGATCCTCAAACTACGGTCCTCCAGCTGTTGCGGAACTACACTTTCCATAAAACTCTGATGCCGCGTACACACGATCATTTTTCAGCATGAAAAAAAAACGTTGTTTTTCAGCATGTCATTATACGGCGACAGGTCGGCTCTCCTGGGCGAGAGCCCGTAGCTATACGTCCGCTCTTCGAGCGGCCACTAGGGTAAGGTGACCAGATTTTTAAAATGAAATCCGGGGACATATTTTTTCTTTACTAGTAATGGCAACAATCAGCGACTTTCTGCCCGTCACCGCCCGCCTCACAGTCTCTCAAGTCTTACTCTTCGGGCCCCGGCTACTACTGGATGGGGAGTGGAGGAAGATCACTCTGCCAGGCAAGGAAATAGGCAGGTGGCTGGCCAGGATTTGAGCCAAGGCAGAATAACATGCAAGCAAAGCTGAATGGGCATGCGCCCGAAACTGAAGAAATATTCCCTCCGCTCCGACCAGCACATGATCATCAGAAAGGGGCACAGATAATGGGAAAAATACAACCCCCCTATGCTAGTAGGCATGGCGGAGTGGGGGGGTGTAATTCTAATTTTTTATTTTAATTCTGCACTGACTTTCTGTTAAATTGCCCCTGCCCCCTATTAAATCCAATCTGGGGACAAAACCAGGGACAGACTTGGTCCGGGGACAGTGTCCTCAATCAGGGGACTGTCCCCTGAAACTGGGGATGTCTGGTCACCCTACACTAGGGGCGCGTGCGCGCCCCCCACTCGCCCCCGACTCCCGTGCGTGTGCCCAGCGGGCTCGATTGCCGCCGGGCACCCGCGATTGCTCGTTACAGAGCGGGGACCGGGAGCTGTGTGTGTAAACACACAGCTCTCGGTCCTGTCAGGGGGGAAAATGCTTATCTTCTGTTCATACAATGTATGAACAGAGGATCAGTGTTTCCCCTAGTGAGGCCACCCCCCCCCACAGTTAGAACACACCCAGGCACATACTTAACCCCTTCCCCCGCCCCCTAGTGTTAACCCCTTCACTGCCAGTGGCATTTTTATAGTAATATGGCCCAGTATATATGTGTGTTTGACTGTGTGTACCTAGCGTGTCGAGATCCTACGGGGTAAAATGACCGCACCAGCTAAGCGAACACTGGTTGGAAAAGCGCCCAGAGGCGATTCAGTTCGCATGTGTAGCGCTATACAAATCATTCATTCATTCATTAACAAGCGTTTTGAAAGACGACCAAATTTTTTTTTTTTTAAATCCAGACTCGGTTTGCGAGTTCTGTCAAGCAAAACGAGCAGGATTTAAGCCAATGGGGTGTGCGGTACCGCGTTTGGCCGGAGGTGTGGTGGCGCCGGTGACACGTGGAACGTTTCGGAGACGTTCGGAAACACTTGGAAATACTCCATTCCCGAGTGTTTCTGAGATCAGCCAAGCTGTCCCTGAGTACTTCCGAGGCTCTCCGGCGCCCCACCCCCCCCATCTGGCCACACGTGGTATTGCATGCAATAGAAGTCAATGCGGAACAAATTATTTTCGTTTCCATTGACTTCTATGGGGAAACTCGCTTTGGTATGCAAGTGCTTTGAATTACAAGCATTCTCCTGGAACGGATTATGCTCGTGATCCAAGGTTCCGCTGTGTATCATTCCCTCACACACACACACACACAGAAAGATGAAGTGTTTAGGGATTACAAATGATGCAATAATATTTTAGGTAGGAGCCAGGTTATGTAAGGCACGTGTTTTTGGCAGATCTTACGCCACACGGCGCCAACATCTTACAATTGTAATTAATGTGTTATGTAATGAAGCAGGAAACCGCCGAGACCAGAAATATTGTGTAATATTTAGCTGGAATTATTCTATATGACCTGGGTGTCTTGCATCTACGTTGGAAACCTTTACAGGACAACTACAGTGAAACCTCGGATTGCGAGTAACGCGGTTAACGAGCGTTTCGCAACAAGAGCATTTTTGTTTTTTAAATCCTGACTCGGTTTGCGGGTGTTGTCTCGCAAAACAAGCAGGATTCGAGCTACAGCGGTATGCAAAACCGCATTTGGCCAGAGGTGCGGGGGGGCGCCAGAGCCATTTAAAAATACTCAGTTTCCGAGGTTTTCCAAGTCCAGCAGAACTGGAATTCTAGGTATGGGGGGAGCATGTGACTAACCCCACGTGGCATGGCTGGTGCTTGGTGATTGGCTCAGTGCTGCTGTATTAGGGCAGGATGAGTACTTAGCTCCAGTAGGCCAACCATGTGATATCTCTTCCTCTTCTCCAAGCCGGGACAGTCCTTAACCACTCCCAGACCGCCGCACGCCAATATACGTCGGCTGTTTGAAGAGGGATATTGTCAGGTCACCTGAGGCCAGGTGACAGATGCACACCGTTGGGGTCAGGAGTGCACCGCTAAGGTAGTGGACCCTACAGCTGACGGCTGCGGACGGGACAAAGTGGAACTCCCACTGATCGGAACCCTCCCCCCTTCGGTGTCACATTTGACACCTTTCAGGGGGGAGGGGGGTGCAGATACCTGTCTAAAGACAGGTATTTGCACCCACTTCCGGCCACACAGTCTCGGGTAAACTGCAGGTATGACGTCACCTATTGCCTCCCCCCCCGTTGTGTGCTGGAAACACTCGGCTCCCAGAACACAGCCGGAGCCAATCGGCAGGCGTAGCGCGACTCGCGCATGCGCCATAGGGAACCGGGCAGTGAAGCCGGAGCGCTTCACTTCCTGGTTCCCTCACCGAGGATGGCGGGGCGGCAGCAGAGTGATGAGCACTCGCTCGTCCTCTGCTGCGGATGGCGCTTCACTCCAGGACAGGTAAGTGTCCTAATATTAAAAGTCAGCAGCTGCAGTATTTGTAGCTGCTGACTTTTAATATTTTTTTTTCAGCGGACATCCGCTTCAAGGAAGGCAGGTCCACTGGAGCACCATCAGGGATCCCACAGGGAGCTAGAGCCTAAGATTCCCCAGGGCGCGGAGTCTAAGATCCAGCAGGTATTCACCACAGCCTATAGTGGTGAGGATGGACTGGGCTGCAACTGGATCCAGGTCGCGGCCCCCAGAGTCCCCCAGCTCACGCTCACAGTAGGCTATAGAGGATAGAGGGGAAGCAGCAGCTCAGGATACCAGAGATAGTGAGGGGATAAGGCAAAGGTCGGGGCGACTAGCAGACAAGGATAAACAAAGGACACGCCAAAGGTCAAGGTCACAAGCAGACAGAGATAGTCGAGAACAAGCCAAGATCGGTAAAACAGAGACAGACGTGGCACACGGCAAGCAGGAACCCAAACACACAATTGCTAAACAAACACTGTTGATCAGCCCGGCTGGCTTGCAGTAATATAGAGTTCCCTGATTGGGCCTGGGATGGAGCCATGCTAGAGGAGAGATTACTTAAGCAGCCAGGTGGAAGTGGCTGGCCTCTAAGGTGAACACATGGAGGAGGTAAGCTAACAGACAAACATTACTGCATATCCATGACAAATATCTTTGTTATGGCAGCAGCTAGCTACCACAACCCAGGTATCCTCTTCTTCAGCAAGCGGTCTGGTTAACGATAAAGTGGTCTCTGTGGTGGATTCGCCGCAAGATCACTTTTATCGGTGGATGGAGTGGCCCCCCACTCCCGCCGCTGCTTACCGGAGCTGTCGGCAGAGGCGATCGGGTCATTCGGATGTCTGGGTATGGAGATGAGTGAGGGGAATGGCCCCCACCCGTCTCCATACCATAGCAGGACGGAAGCAACGTCAAAACATCACTTCCACCCATATCTCCACCCATATCTCTTAAAGGGACTTTTTTTATTTAATTTGTCTGCATCAGGAGTCCGGGGGTTAGAAATTCCCCTAAGCTGAATGTCCAAAACGTACCTTGTCAGTGGTTCTAATTGGTCAGTGCTGTCACATGGATGGCGCCGACCAATCAGCTATGGAGAAGATGCAGGGCTGCCGAGGGGATTTCTAAGCCCCAGACTCCTGGTGCGGATAAATCAGAGCTTAGAACGGGAGATTGCTGCGGCCCAGGTCAGTGGGACAGGTCCTGTGCAAGTTCACCTTACAGATTTTTCTGTAAAGGTTAACTTACACTTTAAGTACAATTCACAAACGGGACAGAGAGTAAAAAAAAACATGCAATATTTATCACCAGGGTTTTACTGGTGGTATCACATGCGGTATTTGTCAATAACAGTGTGTGGGTCCCCCCCACCAGCTGGTTGCTAAGGAGCAGGCCGGGAAGTCAGCCGCCATGTCCTTAACAACGGATGACTCATTAGCTGACAACAGCCCAATGTAAAGAAAAAATCCCGGCAATTAAAAATTATAAAAAAAAAAACAGCATGGGTTCCCTCCGCCCATGTGGATTTGAAGGGGAACCCCACGCCAAAATAATAATAAAGAAAAAAACGGTGTAGGTTACCACCCAAAATCTATACCAAATCCTTATCTGACCATGGAGCCCAGCAGGTTAGGAAAGAGAAGGGACAAGTGAGCGCCCCCCCCTCCTGAACCATACCAGGCCACATGCCCTCAACGTGGTGGGGTGCTTTGGGGCAGGGGGCTCTTGCCAGTGGCGGCTGGTGTTTTTTTTTTTTGGGGGGGCGGCAAACAAACACCCCCCCCGGCAGCATGGCACAGAACCCTTTACCCCGGCGGGCAGTCCGGCCCGGCACTTACCCATTCGTGTGGCAGGGCTGTGGTGTCCTCTCCTGGAGTGAGATAATCAGCCGCGGGGGCTCCGGTGTCCGCTCCTTCAGCTTCCTGCGCCGTGTGTCTCCCGCCAAAACGCTAGGCATCCAATTGGATTGCCTGCCGCTTTGGCCAATCCGGAAACAGGTCTCACAGAACTGCCTCCTGATTGGCGAGGAGGAACTTTAGTGTGATAAAACTCATTCGCTATGGTTGCACAACTGCACTGCGCTCCGAGCTCACCCTTTTTTGAAGCCTATCGGAGCCTCTGGCTTTAATCGGGTGCTTCAAAAAAACACCCTGCCAAATTGAAATCCTTGGTCCGGTGCCACTGATATGTAGATCAGGGGGCCGGACGTATGGATAAGGGAGGCGGTGCCCGTGCGCCCTCTGTGGACGGGCCCGGTCACTGCATCTTGCTGCAGTTTTTAATAGACCTGCAGGTTTTAATAGAAGTCTATGACTCAGTGCAGCTAACCCACAGTAAGGCTGCAGGTGCACTGCGCTGCACCCACAGATCAGTGTGAAAGTAGCCTAATAACCCTTTTTTATGAGTGCCAATATGGCTACTGCAAAGTGCAGTGCATGGGATGTTTAATACACTGACCTTTTTCCTCTTCCGGCTTATGTTGGCATCGCTCTCCAGGCTGCTAAAAAGGTCCCAGGTGAAGTGTATTTGGTATCACTTCCCCTGAAAAAGAAGCCAAGGCTACAGAGGAAGTGTTGGATTATGTAGTTCCCGCTTCCTCCGTGGCCACCTGCTTCTTCCACTGCCAACTCCATGCCCTGGTAAGGCGGGTAGGCAACCCTTTGACCACGATCTGGTCTTACCGACCTGGTTTGGGGTCAAGGGCTCCACGGTCCACGGATTGAGGACAGAAGGGATTATGTTTACTTCCTCTTCCTCTTCTTTTTTCTTCTTCCTCTCTCCACTTAACTACTAGACGACCAGCCGCCGCAGTTTTACAGCGGCAGGTTGGCTCGGCTGCGCGAAATCACGTAATATTACGTCATTTCGCATTTTAGTCACTAGGGGCGCGCCCACGCGCCCCCTGCTCGCCCCTGGTTCCGCACGCGTGCCTGGCGGGCACGATCACCGCCGGGCACCCGCGATCGCCCGTTACAGAGCGAGGACCGGGAGCTGTGTGTGTAAACATACAGCTCCCGGTCCTGTCAGGGGGGGGAAATGACTGATCGTATCTTCATACAATGTATGAACAGCGATCTGTCATTTCCCCATGTCAGTCCCACCCCCCCTTCAGTTAGAACACAATGAGGGAACATAATTTACCCCTTCCTCGCCCCCCCCCAGTGTTAACCCCTTCCCTGCCAGTGACATTTTTACAGTAATCAATGCATTTTTATAGCACTGATGCTATACAAATGCCACTGGTCCCAAAAATGTGTCAAAAGTGTCCGAAGTGTCCGCCATAATGTCGCAGTACCGATAAAAATCACAGATCGTCGCCATTACTAGTAAAAAAAAATATATTAATAAAAATGCCATAAAACTATCCCCTATTTTGTAGACGCTATGGCCCGGATTCACGTACCTCGGCGCATAGTTATGCTGGCGTAGCGTATCGAATATACGCTACGCCGACGTAGCGCAGAGCGGCGAGCACAGTATTCACAAAGCACTTGCTCCCAACGTTGCGCCGGCGTAATGTAAATTCGGCTACTCGTGACGCGATGTATGCGACCGTCGGAAGCCTGTCAATCAAATAGGAACGCCCAGTCCCGAAGATCATACCCGGAAGCGGCGGAGAAGATCGCTCTCTAAAACGGTAAGTACTGCTTTGATTTTAAAAAAAAACACTGATTCCCCTTGACAAAATGAGCATCAATCTCATGTAAAAAAAAAAAAATTTGGGTGAACTCCCGCTTTAACTTTACGCCGGACGTAAGCCTTACGTAAACTGCGTATCTTAATGCACCGGGAGCAAGTACGTTCGTGAGTCGGCGTATCTCCCTCATTTGCATATTCAAATCGTAAATCAATGGAAGCGCCCCTTGCGGCCAGCGTAAATATGCGCCCACAATACGACGGCGTAGGAAACGTACGTTGGTCGGATGAAGCCTAATTTCAAGCGCACATTTACACTTACGCGGCGTATCTCGAGATACGTCGGCGTAAGTGCTACGTGAATCCGGGCCTATAACTTTTGCGCAAACCAATCAATAAACGCTTATTGCGATTTATTTTTTTTACGAAAGAAGAATATGTATCGGCCTAAACTGAGGAAAAAAAATTGTTTTTTATATCTTTTTTGGGGATATTTACAACAGCAAAAAGTAAAAAATATTGAATTTTTTTCAAAATTGTCGCTCTATTTTTGTTTATAGCGCAAAAAAATAAAAACCGCAGAGGTGATCAAATA
Organism: Rana temporaria; assembly: GCF_905171775.1. Taxonomy (NCBI): domain Eukaryota; kingdom Metazoa; phylum Chordata; class Amphibia; order Anura; family Ranidae; genus Rana; species Rana temporaria. Next base: position 7,605,768 of record NC_053489.1, on the reverse strand, counting down.
CCACCAGACCTAGTGGGAAAAAAAGGACGCTAGCAAAAAGTGGCCTGGTCATTGACCAGCAAAATGGTTCGGGGCTGAAGTGGGTAATATATTGGAGGTGGTTTACCATTTAAGTGGACAAATAGGATGGTTTAGATTTAGGCCTAGATAAAATACCCTTTTGTTAATTATTATACACTGGAACAGTGATACAGTGTGTAATGAGACCCTTGCTCGCTCGGTTCCACTCTCCAGACCAGAGGAGGGCTGGGCCGGGGGGAAGGGTGGCAATGCCTCCCAGGCCGCCCTGACTTATAGGTGGCAGCCGCTGCCCGCTACCTTTTTCTTTTTAATTCTGGTCTAGGAAGTTTGCAAGGACCTGCTAAGATCACTGTGGTGAGAGACCCTAACACCATAGCTGACCCCCCCCCAATACACCCCATGTAACCTGCCCCAGTTATCAGGTTGCATTGATGGGCACTGAAGTTGACTGCACTGGTAAGGCTGCATTGAAAAACCAGATGGGCCATGGATGGTGAGCTGATTCGGCGGTTCAATGGGCCAATTGACTGAACCTGCCCCCCAGGCCTAAGGTTGCCAGCCATCCCCTGCTCCAGACACTCCTCTGCTACTATTGGATCAGATTGCAGATCGCCGCGTCTGATCGTTCGGCCATCCGATGCTCCGGGATTCGAACTACAGCTATGTGCCGTTCGAATCCATTTGCGATATCTCAGAACAAAACACCAGGCAGGCTGTATGTAAGTTCAAACAGGAGACTCTTTTATTGGATGCACACAACACACTTTTATACATAGCAGTTTGAACACCCCGCCCCCAACAACCACTTTCCTATTGGTCAATAGTAAAGTACATTTGTAGTTCTCAATTAGGTCCTCTTGGCCATGCAAATGAGGACTTAAAACAGCGTCAGCAGGGATTGGTCCGATAGCTTGAATAGGAGGACTGATGTTTAATGAGACTGAAGCCCCGGGGGGTAATTAAAGTACATAAACGCCAAACACAGAACAATGCTTTTCCTCCAGACCATGGAGCCGTCTGGAGGGGGGGGCGGTTAGTCTTAAGACAGGGCAGAAGACCCCCCCCCCACTGTGTATTAGACTCAATGGAAAAATACTTCAGTATTCCAAGGTTCATGACAATACTCCCCCCTGTGAAACAGTCCAACAACCACAGTGTGACCCCGAACAGGTCAACTCGAGGATGTTGGTAAAGTAGTCTTGAGGTTCCAGGTCTGTCTGCCGGGATAACCTATCCGCATTCCCGTTTTGAGGCCCTGGCCCATAACCGGAAGGCAAGAGGCTCGCATTCAGTCCTCTTCCAAAAGCCTCTGTCAATGGCATGCAATACCACATGCGGCCTGAGGCGGGGGGCACCGGAGAGCCTCGGGAACACGCGAAAAGGCCCGAGGACAGCTCGGCTGACCTCGGCAAGACTTGGGGCCAGATCCACAGCCCCGCAGCGCAACGTGACTTAACAGATTTAAGTTACACTGCCGCAAATTTCCTAAGTTAGGTATCGATCCACAACACACTTACCTGGAAATTTGCGGCGGTGTAACTCAAATCCGTCCGGCGCAAGGCGTTCCTGATCTAATGGGGCGAGTCCCATTTAAATTAGGCGCGCTCCCGCGCCGGACGTACTGCGCATGCTTGTGACGCAAATTTCCCGACGTGCTTTGCGCGACGTGACGTGATTTTTTGATCGGCGCGTAGCGTATTTTCGTATTCCCGTAAGGCTTACGCAATCGACGTAAAATTTTAAAATTCGACGCGGGAAGGACGGCCATACTTTACACAGCAGTACGCCTGCTGTGTAAAAGTAGGGCTGGTTTACAAAAGTGTAACTAAGCGACGGGAAACTAACGTAGCGGCGACGTAGCGAACGCGAAAAAGCTTTGAGGATCGACGTAACTCCTCATTAGCATACCCAACGTGTAATTTCGACGATGAATGCCCCCAGCGGCGGTCGCGGTACTGCATCTTAAGATCCGGCAGTGTAAAACTATTACACCTGCCGGACCTTCTGTCTATCTCTTGGAAACTGATTCTGTGGATCAGTTCCAAAGATAGAAACAGGGATACGCCGGCGTATCAGTAGATACGCCAGCGTATCCCTTTTGAGGATCAGGCCCTTTGTTCCCAAGATATTATTATGTGTGATATAATTATTGTTATTATTTTTTATTTTTTTGTGGTTGAACTGGATGGACTTGTGTCTTTTTTGCAACCTGACTAACTATGTAACTATGTCAGCCGAGCTGTCCTCTGGCCTTTCTGTGCATTTCCGAACGGCGCCGATCGGCGATGTTTGGCTCCGGCGCCACCCCCACCTCAGGCCCAACACGGTACTGCACACCGCTTTGGACTGAATCCTGCTCGTTTTGCGAGACAACACACGCAAACCGAGTTTTGATTTTTTAAAAATACACAGCGCTCGTATTGTGAAACGCTCGTTAACCGTGTTACTCGTTAATCCGAGGTTCCACTGTATTTCTTCTATTTTTTTTTTATTTTGGTTTTGATTTGATAGTTGTTATGCAGTATGATTGGATCTTGAAACTGCATTAATATATTTCAGGCTCATTGTGTATGATGCCTTGTTGTATTTTTTTTGTTAGTTTGTTTATTAAGATTAATATATATATATATAAAAAAAAAAAAAGACAATCCTAGAAGTGAAGACTTTGACATGCAGGGAGTGATGGGGCTGTACGAGAGAATTGACTCTTACCGGAGAGGTCACATTTCTAACAAGTTCAAAGACACATTGCAAGTAAATACAAATAATTGATGGAAATTAAAACATTGCAAGGGAGCATTTAAAAAAAGAAATCATACTGCAGTATTTCTTTAAATACAGCAATGCAATTCTAAAAAATGCCTTCTTAGGTTAAACACAGCTTTGTAATATGAAAATACAGATTAATGTCAATGTATGAAAATGACTGAACAACAATCTTATCGTCACTCACACCCCTTCAACTATGGAACAGACAAGTCCCAAAATGTAAGTTATCTTCTGACACTCCCCCCCTGGCATCCTGTGACGGAATGACCCGTGACACCCAGAGACCTTTGAAGGATGGGGGGTACTCCTGTGCCAACGACTCTTGGGTCTAGGGTCACCCTGTGCCCCTTTTGAGCATAGGGTGACTGAGAAACGATAATTCATGTTTTGCAGGATATCTTGGAATATTACAGTTTGGTTCATGCTGACCCACACCAGGTCAATAGACTCTTGAAAGACATTCCATTGTCCATTGTGTGATGCTAACAGAGTCTGAAGGGTCAGATGTCTCCTTTCAGGGGTAGGGAATTAGCATGTCAATTATGTTTAGTAAAGGAATGTGACTTGTCAAGCTGTAGTAATTACCTCCTCTAATTGCGGAGACCGGACGTCTGGGGGATGACTAATGATTAGCTCAACTGGATGTCATTGTCTCAGGCCCCGTACACACGACCGAACATGTCCGCTGAAACTGGTCCGCAGACCAGTTTCAGCGGACATGTTCGGTCGTCTGTACGTCCGACCAGACAATTTTCCGGCGGATCGGACAGGTTTCCAGCGGACAAATGTTTCTTAGCATGCTAAGAAACATGTCCGCTGGAAGCCTGTCCGTCGGACATGTTCAGACGTCTGTACGACTTACCGGACATGTCCGCTCGGCCGAAAAGCCCTTGCATGTGTCGAAGTGATTTGACGCATACTTGGAAGCATTGACCTTCCAGGGTCGTGCACGTCGCCGCGTCATCACCGCGTATCCTGTCCGCGGGGATTTTGGTTTGATGGTGTGTACAACGATCAGACCAAAATCCGGCAGCGGACATGTCCGATGAATACGGTCCGGCGGACCGCTTTCATCGGACAGTCCGTCCGTGTGTACGAGGCCTAAGAGAAGGTGTATTGAAGCCCCCCATTGTGTGATGTGTGGGTGGAGAGTTCATTTGTCCCTGTGATTAACTTTAACATGCTGTACTGTATATAAGAGAGCTAAGATACCATTAAAGTTCATTCATTTGACTCAGAACACAGAGCGTATGTCTCGTCTCTCTGAGGGAATTCTTATGGATCGTGTCTGCTGGATAGTGGAGTGTCGGAAGCTGTCTTGGGTTGATGGAATGGGAATATCGTAAACGGTGGTGATCATTACACATCCTATCTAGTTGACCCCCGTTTTTCCCCCCCAGATAGAGCTCAAGATCACAACTTACTTGCATATTGTAAGCCAGTAACATTCTGGATACAGGTCATTGACATTATTACTATCTCTATTATGTAACGATCCCGGAGCCTTTCCTGTACTCCCTTTCCTATCCTATTGTTTTCATCACTTTCCACTTTTTATTCTCCACATTCTGTCCTTTTACTTTCTTTTTATCTCTCACTTCTTCAAATATATAACTCCAGCTATCTCATTATATAAAATGGTAAATGTGAATATGTAAATACGATGTCTAATTTTGCTCCTATTGTTTTAATCATTAACATGAATAAGATCCCTCTCCTCCCTATTTCGGCCAGTATTTGAACCGATTCATTGCTAAAATTACAATTCCTCCATAGCTATTGATTCAATGCCCCTCTATCAAAAAAAATGGACCCTCTGGGAAACCTCCTCTCTGGTTTAGAAAAAACTTTTACTAATCATAACCATTTCCTTCTTTTTTTTCCTGTATAATGTTCAACGTTGATGACTTTTGTATGCATACCGGTACCATCACTGTCATTTTTCTATGCCTTGACCTTTTCCATAATAAAAATCGTTTGTAAACAAAAAAAGAAAATGACTGAACAACTAATAATACATAGTGTCATTGTGCTAGTCTTATCGCATGCTAAAAATCCAACAGGCTGGTTTTACCCAAGTCGATCGACGTGCCCAAGTACAATTAGCTTGCCCACACATGGATCGAATCTTGGTGAACAAGACCAGTTTGGCTATGGCCAGCTTTACTCTGCCGTCTCTCTACTAAACTCTTCTCTCAATCCTCTTATCTTTTCCTTGGCTTCATGCTTCTGCATCGGTGTTTTCCTTAAGAAAGGCTGTAGGACATCACAAGGAGTCAGGTTGGTCAGAAGATCTGACGTAGGGAGTTGAAGCCGTCCATTGCCGGGGAGATGAAAGGCAACCACCAGCTCATTCCACACACAGCGAGGTTCATAGGCGCGCTTTTTACCCCAGGGCTTTGACTTTCTAGAACGAGGAGGAGGGTCTGAAGGTCTCACCTGGCAGTTGTTCTCAGAGATCTTCAGCTTCAGAGATCTGGAGGTGGATTCCGGCCTCCAGAACAATCTTTCCTCCATCCAGTAGACAAAGGGCATACGTCCAGAGATGTTCTGGGCAGGTGGCACAGTTGGAAGGTCACTGAACTGATCGGCGTTGGGACGGTGAACTACAATGTAGTGAGCAATCTCCTGTTTGTAGATATCGGTCCCCAGAATCCTCAGTTGAGGTTCCTCACCCCCGCAGTGCTGAGTCTTGTACAAGGACAGAAGGTAGGACAATGGGAAGGAAAGTCTGAAGTTGCCGTACCGAGAAGCAGATTTATCAAACGCCGGAGAGCTGGCATATTGTTCCTTTATCTCTGTCTGGAATCTCTCGGCATTTCTCACACGTCGGACTTTGTCATAGGCCTGTTGGCGAGCGCTCTCTATGTCATCTGGACAGATGTCTGCACTCCAGAATGAGAGGTCTCTGAATTCTTCTCTCTCGTGGTCTCCTCTTCCCTTGAAAGATTTTGATTCCAGAATTTTTTGTAAGGATTCCCAATCTGTGGCATGCTGCAGCTTCATGACGGGGAAGTCTATCGGTAGACGGAGAGAGAGATCGGTGCAAACACTGCCAATGTTCTCCTTCATGGTTTTCCCGGCTGCCTTTATCTCACCTTCGAGAGAAGTCAGTTTGTTATAAGTCTCCTCGATGGACAGTAGTTCTCCAGAGCAGTAGTATCCCCGGCAGATTCTGGAGGTTTTTATCTCCTTTAGATTTTCATCCGCAGAGAACGGCATTGTCCCCGGGAATGTCTCAGCTCAGTGTGAGATCTCATAGATGTTACACATTTGATCGATCCTGAAGCAATATCACATTGTATGTACAACTTTCTGTAGAAACCGTTCGTATCTTGAGCAAGTGATGGGTACACCTTGTGGTCAGATTACGGGAAGAAGAGACAATGGACTTCTGATCGCTGCGGCAAAGACAAAGCTACGGGGCGGCACTCATCTCTCATGTGGGAGCAGTTTGAGGAAAAAAGTACTGAGGTCATAAAAATGGAAATTTATGGGTTGTAAAATATGAAAATTGTTATTTTGCATTTATTTGTGCCAGACACAAATTTGAGAACCGAAGTGTAAATGGTCTTTTAGTTACACCTTGGAGAAGCTAATAAATGAACAACAGCAGATGGCAACTCAAAGACAAAAATCTTTTTCATATGGTTTTGGAAGAAATGGGCGAAGGTTAGAACCCCTTTCAAGTTGTTATTGTTACCTGTGTCCTTAACCACTTCAGCCCCGGACCATTTGGCTGGCCAAAGACCAGAGCATTTTTTGCGATTTCGGCACTGCGTCGCTTTAACGGACAATTGCGCGGTCGTGCGACGTCGCTCCCAAACAAAATTGGAGTCCTTTTTTCCCCACAAATTGAGCTTTCTTTTGGTGGTATTTGATCACCTCTGCGGTTTTTATTTTTTGCACTATAATAAAAAATAGAGCGACAATTTTGAAAAAAATTCAATATTTTTTACTTTTTGCTATAATAAATATCCACCAAAAACATATATAAAAACTTTTTTTTCCCTCAGTTTAGGCCGATACGTATTCTTCTACCTATTTTTGGTAAAAAAAATAGCAATAAGCGTTTATCGATTGGTTTGCGCAAAATTTATAGCGTTTACAAAATAGGGGATAGTTTTATTGCATTTTTATTATTTTTTTTTTTTACTACTAATGGCGGCGATCAGCGATTTTTTTCGTGACTGCGACATTATGGCGGACACTTCGGACAATTTTGACACATTTTTTGGACCATTGTCATTTTCACAGCAAAAAATGCACTTAAAGAGGAGTTCCACCCAAATTTGGAACTTCCTCTTAACCCACTCCTCTCCCCCTTACATGCCACATTTGGCATGTAATTTTTTTGGGAGGGGAGTGGGGGCTTCAGCACGAGTGGGACTTCCTGTCCCACTTCCTCCTTCCTGTAGGCGACTAAGCTTAGTCGCCTTCAGGAAGTGGCTGCTGTAGGCGATCGCCTAGGACACGTCACAGGTCCTAGGCGATCTCCTGGCCAATTGCAGGGCGCGGCGCCGGGCCGCGCCGCTCGCGCATGCGCAGTGCCGCGCCGCTCGCGCATGCGCAGTGGGTGCCCGGCCGTGAAGCCGAAAGCTGTCACGGCCGGGTGCCCACACTGAAGATGAAGACGCCGGCCGGGGAGGGGGGGAGAGGAGCGGAGCCCCGGCCGGCGCGTCGCTGGAGCGCTGGAGCAGGTAAGTGCCTGTTTATTAAAAGCCAGCAGCTACACTTTTTGTTGCTGCTGACTTTTAATAAACATACAAATGGCTGGAACTCCCCTTTAAATTGCATTTTTATTGTGAAAATGACAGTTGCAGTTTGGGAGTTAACCACAGGTGGCGCTGAAAGAGTTCAGCTTCACCTAGTGTGTGTTTACAACTGTAGGGGGGTGTGGCTGTAGGAATGACGTCATCGATCGAGTCTCCCTAATAAAAGGGATCACTCGATCGATACGCCGCCACAGTGAAGCACGGGGAAGCTGTGTTTACATACGGCTCTCCCCGTTCTTCAGCTCCGGGGAGTGATCGTGACGGAGCGGCTATAAACGAATAGCCGCGCCGTCGTCCCGCATCGCTCCCCGCGGGAACCCGACCGCCGCATGTCGCGGGGGGGTCCCGATCGGACCCCTGACCCGCGCAAAGGCGGGGACGTATATATACGCCCATCTGCCTGTACGTGCGACGTGGCTCCCAAACAAAATTGACGTCCTTTTTCCCCCACAAATAGAGCTTTCTTTTGGTGGTATTTGATCACCTCTGCGGTTTTTATTTTTTGTGCTATAAACAAAAAAAGAGCGACAATTTTGAAAAAAATTCAATATTTACTTTTTGCTAAAATAAATATCCTCAAATAAATCTATAATAAAAAAAAATTCTCAGTTTAGGCCGATACGTATTCTTCTACATATTTTTGGTAAACAAAATATTGCAATAAATGTATATTGAAGTTATAGCGTCTACAAAATAGGGGATAGTTTTATGGCTAATTTATTAATAATACATTTTTTACTATTAATGGTGGAGATAAGCGATTTTTATCATGACTGCGACATTACGGCGGACACATTGGACACTTTTGACACTATTTTGGGACCACTGTCATTTATACAGCGATCAGTGCTATAAAAATGCACCGATTACAGTGAAAATGACACTGGCAGGGAAGGGGTTAACCACTAGGTGGCGCTGAAGGGGTTAAGTGTGTCCCAGGGAGTGATTCTAACTGTTAGGGGGCGTGGCTACGAGTGACACGTCACTGATCGCTGTTCCAGATGACAGTGAACAGACGATCAGTAACAGTGTCACTAGGCAGAACAGGGGAGATATTGGGGTAGATTCAGGTAGATTTGGGCGGGCGTAGCGTATCTCAGATACACTACGCCGCCGTAAGTTAGAGCACCAGGTCCTGTATTCACAAAGAACTTGCGCTGTAACTTACAGCGGCGCAGTGTAACTGGGCCGGCGTAAGCCCGCCTAATTCAAAATAGGCTGGTTGGGGGCGTGTTCTATGCAAAATACTAGTGACCCCACGTATTTGACATTTCTAACGAATGGCGCATGCGCCGTCCGTGGACGTATCCCAGTGCGCATGCTCCAAATGACGTCGGCAAATCGTCAATGCTTCGACATGAACGTAAATTACGGCCAGCCCCAATTACGAATGAGTTACGCAAACGACGTAAAATGTGAAAAATTTTACGCGGTTCCGATGTCCATAATTAACATTTGCTGCGCCATCTTTTTGGTGGTTTATCTTTACGCCTGAAAACCCCTTACGTAAATGGCGTATCTTTACTGCGACGGCCGGGCGTACGTTCGTGAATAGGCGTATCTAGCTGATTTACATATTCTAGACGTAAATCAGCGTACACGCCCCTAGCGGCCAGCGTAAATATACAGTTAAGATACGACGGCGTAGGAGACTTACGCCGGTCGTATCTTAGCAACATTTACCCGATCGAGTCTGCGGGTCCCAGGGACACGGTCATGGAGCTTGCGGCCGCACGGCGGGAACTTCAATACATATATATATATATATATACGTTACTTTGCCCAGCCGTGCCATTCTGCCGACGTATAAGTACAGGAGACGGAAGGGAACCGGTTAAATTAAAATGAAAAAAATGTTGAGTTGATACAGGAAATAAGGGACGCTTGGTCCAGTGACAACTCTCTTACAGGGTTGCCAACCGCCAGTATTTTTACTGGCAGCCAGTAAAAAACAGACAATTTTCTCCTGCCAGTAAATGCCAGTAAAAGTAAAAGGTTGCCAGTAAAAAACATGGCTGTGACGCTCGGCTTAGTCCATCCGAGTGCTTGCTACAGTGTGATCGGGCAGCACTGGCGGAGGCGGTGCCTGAGCATGTCTTGTGATGTCATGGTGCAATCGAGCCAAGCAGAGCGGCCAGAGCCTCCTGTGCAGGTCTGCGGTATGGGAGCAAGGCAGGCTGGGACCAGGACCGTCAGTGCTGCTTAGACTGGAGTGGATTGAAGGGACCACTTGGCTTGGGGAGAGACTGTCACTGTGACTCAGGAGAGGACATGTCATGTCGGTGAGGTCTCATTATCATCTGTGCTGCTACACACTGCTGTCAGTGTGAGAGTCAATTTTATGTGTGTGTGTCGCCTATTCTAATTTTTTTGCCCTCCTGAGGCCGGTTCCTGAGCTACTTACAGTACCCGACCACGATATTGCTGCCCGTGACCGCCGTTGCGGCAGCCAGCGCCGAGCTCTGGCGCTCCTCCCGCTCGCTGCCCCCAATGGATTCCTATGGACGCGCTGCATCTCGTGGAAGCGGCGAGCGCGAGAAAAACACAAAATCGCGGTCAGGTACTGTACTATATAAAAAAACATGGTGGCAGGCCATGAAGCCATGCTGGCAATTGGACTGGAACAATAGTATTTATGTAACCCCTCATCTATCTGTATCTAGGTTTGTTATTATCCCTTAGCACTTTATATTGGGGCTCATAGCCCAACTTTGAACCTCCCATCCCCCAGTACCTCGCCTCTGCCCCGAAGGTACTCTGGGCTGTATTCTATGCTTACGTTTATTTTAAAATAATCTTTCCTGATGTCTTCCGGCCAGTCACGTGATGCGCTCATTGTATGTCCTCAGCAGTGGTGGTCCGTCCATGAGGGGCGCACGGCTGCCGCCCCCCCATCCATCCGTCCGGCCCCCTAATCCACATACAGGGCGCCAGTCACGTGATGCGCTCATTGTATGTCCTCAGCAGTGGCTGGTCCGTCCATGAGTGGTGCACGGGTGCCGCCCCCCCATCCATCCGTCCAGCCCCCTAATCTACATACAGGGCGCCAGTCATGTGATACGCTCATTGTATGTCCTCAGCAGTGGTGGTCCGTCCATGAGGGGCGCACGGGCGCCGCCCCCCATCCATCCGTCCGGCCCTCTAATCTGCATACAGGGCGCCAGTCATGTGATGCGCTCATTGTATGTCCTCAGCAGTGACGGCCTGTCCATTAGGGGGGGGGGGGGAACGGCGCTTCCCCCCCATCCATCCGTCCGGCCCCCTAATCTACATACAGGGCACCAGTCACGTGGTACGCTCATTGTATGTCCTCAGCAGTGGTGGTCCATCCATGAGGGGTGCACGGGCGCTGCCCCCCCATCCATCCGTCCGGCCCCCCTTATCTACATACAGGGTGCCAGTCATGTGATGCGCTCATTGTATGTCCTCAGCAGTGATGGCCTGTCCATTAGGGGGGGTGGGAACGACGCTGCCCCCCCATCCATCCGGCCCCCTAATCTACATACAGTGCACTGGACGCATTGATTTCAATGGGGGGGGGGGTTTAAGCATGTGATTAGAGCCAGAGGCTCTACTAGGCTTCAAAAAAGGGTGGGCTCTGGGCGCAGAGCACTGCAAATTGTAACACCGATCCTCCTCCTGGGCAATCATCAGGAAGACCTGTCACCCGATTGGCTGAAAGGACAGGCGATCCTATTGGAGGAGGAGATACACGGCAGAAGCCGCTGTGATGCAGAGGAGGCAGGAGACGCGTTGGAAGCAGCCGCCGGCAGGAGCGCTGCCTGCCCGTGACCTAGATGGGGTAAATGCGGGGCTGGATGACCGACCGCTCGCGCCCGTGGGGGGGGGTGGTATTGGTGTGTTTGGCCACCGAACGACCAACAGCGGGGATCACTGGGTTCCCCAGGGAAAAAAAACACCAGCCACCACTGGTCCAATGGGCATTTTGTTGCAAGGAAGAAATATTGCTGGGACAGCTCCAGATTGAAGGAGAGTTTGGAGGTTCACCCAAAAACGAAATTTTTAACATTAGATTGAGGCTCGTTTTGTGAAGGGGAATCGGGTGTTTTTTTTCAAATCGAAGCAGTACTTACCGTTTTAGAGAGCGATGTTCTCCGCGCTTCCGGGTATGGGCTGCGGGACTGGGCGTTCCTATTTGATTGACAGGCTTCCGACGGTCGCATACAGCGCGTCACAATTTTCCGAAAGTAGCTGAACGTTGGTGCGCAGGCACCGTATAGAGCCGCACCGACGTTCGGCTTCTTTCGGCTACTCGTGACGCGATTTATGCGACCGTCGGAAGCCTGTCAATCAAATAGGAACGCCCAGTCCCGAAGTCCATACCCGGAAGCGGCGGAGAAGATCGCTCTCTAAAACGGTAAGTACGGCTTCGATTTGAAAAAAAACACCAGATTCTGCTTCCCAAAATGAGCATCAATCTAATGTTAGAAAAAAATTTCAGGTGAACTCCCGCTTTAAACAACTGGGGGACATCTCCAAAAGAAAAAGCTTAGCCTTGCAGTTTGGCATTATGTTGGAATAGTTATTGTAGAAACTTTATGTAGAAACAGTTTATATCTTGTGCAAGCCATGGCTACACCTTGTGGTTAGATTACAGGTCTACATCAAGAAGAGACGTTCAACTTCTGCCGTAAAAATACTGCGTAAGAAAAAAAAAAAGCCATTTAGGATTCCAACCGGCTATCCCTTTAAGGTACATTATTAATCTAAATCATTAAAAAGCTTATTTAAAAATACATATTTATTTTTTATTTATTTTTTATTAAATTCAGAAGAGACACCTAGAGAAGTGTCCTCCATACACTCAAAGATCTCCGCTCCTTTGTAATCTCCTGTACCCATCTCTTACTAGTTTTAAGTTGACCATTCCCAATAGAATTAATTTTTTGGGGACATGCGTTGAAATTTTTAATAGTTTGAAAAATCTTTATTTTTTTATTTTTACCAGCACGGAGGGGGAAAGACAGCATGGAGCACGGAGGGGGGAAAACATAACACGGAGCATGGAGGGGGGAAGACAGGATGGAGGGGGGAAGACAGCACGGAGCACGGAGGGGGGAAAACATAGCACGGAGCATGGAGGGGGGAAGACAGGATGGAGGGGGGAAGACAGCACGGAGGGGGGAAGACAGCACGGAGGGGGATAGACAGCACGGAGCATGTAGGGGGATAGACAGCACGGAGGGGGGAAGACAGCACGGAGCACGGAGGGGGGAAGACAGCACGGAGGGGGGAAGACAGCACGGAGCACGGAGGGGGGAAGACAGCACGGAGGGGGGAAGACAGCACGGAGCACGTAGGGGGATAGACAGCACGGAGGGGGGAAGACAGCACGGAGCACGGAGGGGGGAAGACAGCACGGAGGGGGGATAGACAGCACGGAGCACGGAGGGGGATAGACAGCACGGAGGGGGGAAGACAGCACGGAGGGGGGAAGACAGCACGGAGGGGGGAAGACAGCACGGAGCATGTAGGGGGATAGACAGCACGGAGGGGGGAAGACAGCACGGAGCACGGAGGGGGGAAGACAGGACGGAGGGGGGAAGACAGCACGGAGCGCGGAGGGGGGAAGACAGGACGGAGGGGGGAAGACAGGACGGATGGGGGAAGACAGGATGGAGGGGGGAAGACAGCACGGAGGGGGGAAGACAGCACGGAGCACGGAGGGGGGAAAACATAGCACGGAGCATGGAGGGGGAAGACAGGATGCAGGGGGGAAGACAGCACGGAGCATGGAGGGGGGAAGACAGCACGGAGGGGGATAGACAGCACGGAGCACGGAGGGGGATAAACAGCACGGAGGGGGGAAGACAGCACGGAGGGGGGAAGACAGCACGGAGCACGGAGGGGGGAAGACAGCACAGAGGGGGGAAGACAGCACGGAGCATGGAGGGGGGAAGACACCACGGAGGGGGGAAGACAGGACGGAGGGGGGAAGACAGCACAGAGCGCGGAGGGGGGAAGACAGCGCGGAGGGGGGGAAGACAGGACGGAGGGGGGAAGACAGCACGGAGCGCGGAGGGGGAAAGATAGGACGATGGGGGGGAAGACAGCACGGAGCACGGAGGGGGATAGACTGCCCAGGTATCGGGTGAAGCATCGGAGCATTTCCCAGAGTACAAGTACTCTGGAAATGCTCGGTATCGGAACCGATACCGATACTAGTATCGGGACATCCCTCATTTTTATGAAACCTCTTTATTATGTTTGGGATTCTGTTTAAATTGAAGCTCTGGATGAATGTTCTATAGGGCTTTCAAACTGAATTCTGCGATTGCTTGGTCTCACCAGAAAATCTTTTGTATTTACTTATGATTATTGTTATTTTATGTTTCGATGTAAATTGTTTATTCATTTGATGTTTTTCTTACATACTTATCAGATCTATATGCTCCTGAAGAAGAGTATCCTTACGCGTAACAGGTAGAGCGAACCTCTTGTACGGCCTCATATTCTGACCCAACCCCTCCACGTCTACATCCCCATCTGGTTGCCGCTATTGGATATTCAATCATTGCAATATCGGGGTTCTCAATACAGTTGGTTACTTTGGAGGTGTTATAAGAATTTGTGGGGTCATTTAATAATACTATGAATTTTATATATGTTTTTGTATAATCTTTTTAATACTTTCTAATTAAAAACTTTAACTATTTTATATGGTCTACCCCGTGTGCCTTTAACCACGTAAGCCCCGGACCATTTTGTTGCTAAAGGAAGCGGCCACTTTTTGTAATTCAGCACTGCGTCGCTTTAACTGACAATTGCGCGGTCGTACGACGTGGCTCCCAAACAAAATTGACGTCCTTTCTTCCCCACAACTAGAGCTTTCTTTTGGTGGTATTTGATCGCCTCTGCAGTTTTTATTTTTTGCGCTATAAACAAAAATATATTTCTTTTTTTTCAAAATTGTCGCTCTGTTTTACTTTTTGCTTTAATAAATATCCCCCAAAAAATATATAAAAAAAAATGTTTTCCTCAGTTTAGGACGAAACGTATTCTTCTACATATTATTGATAAAAAAAAAATCGCGATAAGCGTTTATCGATTGGTTTGCGCAAAAGTTATAGGGCCAGATTCTTGTATACCGGCGTAAAACTCGGCGGGCGTAACGTATCTGATTTACGTTACGCCGCCGCAAGTTTTACGGGCAAGTGCTTGATTCACAAAGCACTTGCCTGTAAAGTTGCGGTGGCGTATCGTAAATCCCCCGGCGCAAGCCCGCCTAATTCAAATGATCCGTGTAGGGGGCGTGAATCATTAAAATTAGGCACGTTCCCGCGCCAAACGTACTGCGCATGCGCCGTCCCTAAAATTTCCCGACGTCATTGTGCTAAATGACGTCGCAAGGACATCATTGGTTTCGACGTGAACGTAAATGGCGTCCAGCCCTATTCACAGACGACTTACGCAAACGACGTAATTTTTTTAATTTTCGACGCGGGAACGACGGCCATACTTAACATTGGCTGCGCCTCATATAGCAGGGGCAACTTTACGTGTCGCAAATCTTACGTAAACGTCGTAACTTCACTGCGTCGGTCGGGCGTACGTTCGGGAATTTGCATATTTTGCTAATTTGCATACTCGATCGGGAAAACGACGTCGGCGACACCTAGCGGCGAAAAAAAAAATTGCAATTAAGATCCGACAGCGTAAGAGCCTTACACCTGTCGGATCTAATGGTTATCTATGCTTAACTGATTCTATGAATCAGGCGCATAGATACGACGGGCGTATCTCTTTTGAGAATCTGGCCCATAGCGTCTATAAAATAGGGGATAGTTTTATGGCATTTTTATTAATATTTTTTTTTTACTAGTAATGGCTGCGATCAGCGATTTTTATTGTGACCGCGACATTACGGCGGACACATCGGAAACTTTTGACACTATTTTGGGACCATTGTCATTTATACAGCGATCAGTGCTATAAAAATGCACTGATTACCGTGAAAATAACACTGGCAGTGAAGGGAGTTAACCACTAGGTGGTGCTGTAGGGGTTAGGTGTGCCCTAGTGAGTGTTTCTTACTGTAGGGGGGATGGGCTACATGTGACAAGACAGTCATCACCGCTTCCGATTACAGGAAGCGGTGATCACTGTCATTGTCACTAGGCAGAGCCGGGAGATGCTTGTTTACTTTAGCATCTCCCCGCTCGAACTCTCCGTGAGACGATCGCGGGTATCCCCTCGGCGATCGGGTTCACGGAGCTCGTGGCGGGCTGCACGCGCACAATGGCGCTTCCTTAAAGGGGACGTATATATATACGTATATATACGTCCTTCTGCCCAGGAGTGCCATTGTGTCTACGTATAGAGTGGTGCGGCGGCCGGGAAGCGGAAACTTTTCTAGCTTCTAGTTTTCCCTTTCAGACGAAATTAGTTGACTCAACGATGGAAAGAAAGAATGTTCTGATGGATGAATTCTTACGAATTCCTTACAAATGTTGGCTTTGGACAGAGAGAACCGTGACCTTTATAATGTTACGTTACGGGGTGTAAACAGACGAATTGAGCTATTTTTCTGCAGTTATTTATTCCAACCACAAAACGGAAAAGCTCAGAAGCCTGATTATCTTTAGATATAGCTATGTATATCCCCCTCATTATTTATACCAATCTCTCTTCCACTTCCTTTCTAACCCCCCAACCCCCCCTTATTTGGCCAGTCACATCAATTCATTTTACATTATGTTTATAGATTGTTGCATCTGCTCCTGAAGATTGGAGGTTACCCATGAAACGCGTCGAGCTATATAGAGGCCTCCTTTACGTTTTTAAACCAAGAGTGATATCAAACAATATGTACATTATCATGTTGGTTTTATTGGCCTATACCAAGTTGTCATGTGAACATAGATTTTAGAGTCTGGTGGTTTCCTTGTTATCATGTTGTTAACCATTTCCCGACCGCCGCATGTACATTTACGTTGGCAGATTGGCACAGACAGGCACATTGGCGTACCTGTACGTCCCTGCCTAGACGTGGGTCGGGGGTCTGATCGGTACCCCCCCTTCGGTACATGCGGCGGTTCCCGTGGCTTCAGGAGCGATCCGGGAAGAGGGCGCGGCTATTCGTTTCTAGCCGCCCCCTCGCGATCGCTCCCCGGAGCTGAAGAACGGGGAGAGCCGTATGTAAACACGGCTTCCTCGTGCTTCACTGTGGCGGCGCATCGATCGAGTGATTCCTTTTATAGGGAGACTCCATCGATGACATCAGACCTACAGCCACACCCCCCTACAGTTGTAAACACACACTAGGTGAACCCCAACTCCTACAGCGCCCCCTGTGGTTAACTCCCAAACTGCAATTTTCACAATAAACAATGCAATTTAAATGCATTTTTTGCTGTGAAAATGACAATGGTCCCAAAAATGTGTCAAAATTGTCCGAAGTGTCCGCCATAATGTCGCAGTCACAAAAAAAATTGCTGATCGCCGCCATTAGTAGTAAAAAAAAAAAAAACTATCCCCTATTTTGTAAACGCTATAAATTTTGCGCAAACCAATCGATAAACGCTTATTGCGATTTTTTTTTTACCAAAAATAGGTAGAAGAATACGTATCGGCCTAAACTGAGGGAAAAAAAAAATGTTATATATGTTTTTGGGGGATATTTATTATAGCAAAAAGTAAAAAATATTGCATTTTTTCAAAATTGTCGCTCTATTTTTGTTTATAGCGCAAAAAATAAAAACCGCAGAGGTGATCAAATACCACCAAAATAAAGCTCTATTTGTGGGGAAAAAAGGACAAGAATTTTGTTTGGGAGCCACGTCGCACGACCGCGAAATTGTCTGTTAAAGCGACGCAGTGCCGAATTGTAAAAACTCCTTGGGTCATTTATGCAGCATATTGGTCTGGTCCTTAAGTGGTTAATGTCATGTACCTTCATGTTACCATGTTATCTTCTCACCATGTGATTCATATGTAATTAAAGGGGTTTTCCACCCATTTTGTAAGTTTATTAAAAGTCAGTAGCTACAAAAAGTGTAGCTGCTGGCTTTTAATAAACCGACACTTACCTGCTCCACGGGTCCAGCTCCTCGCCGGACGGGGCTCCACTCCTCGCCCCCCCCCTCGCCGGCCGGCGTCTTCATGCTCAGTGTGGGCACCCGGCCGTGACAGCTTTCGGCTTCACGGCCGGGCACCCACTGCGCATGCGCGAGCGGGGCGGCCCGGCGAGGCGCCGTCTGATTGGACAGGCGATCGCCGAGGACCTGTCACGTGTCCTGGGCGATCGCCTACAGCAGCCCCTTCCTGTAGGTGATTAAGCTTAACCGCCTAGGCGATTAGGCTTAATCGTCTACCCGGAAGGAGGAAGTGGGACAGGAAGTCCCACTCCCCCCCCCCCAAAAAAAATAAATAAATTACATGCCAAATGTGGCATGTAAGGGGGAGAGGAGTGGGTTAAGAGGAAGTTAGCTATGATTAAGCATTGACACTCAGGGCGAAACGCGTCAGCTGTTTATCCCACTGTGTGCTGATACCTGTAGTGCATTTTTTCCTGTACCCAATAAAGGGCACGTCTTTTTTCAAGTTACTGGAGTGCGGCTGTCCATATCCTTATTGTTTTTGGGTTAAGAGGAAGTTCCAAATTTGGGTGGAGGAGGAGCTGTACCAGGAAGTCAGACAGTGTGTGAGGGGAACTGGAAGCAGACACATGAGGCTGAGAAGGGATTACATCTGATATGAACAGAAGCTGTTGGAATAAGACTCCTCCATGTAAGAATGCCATAATGCCATAATGTTCTGAGTAATAAACCTCGCTCTGGTTAAGAAGTACATCGGCCTGTGTGTGTAACTTGCTGAGCAGATACTGGCAGCATTGGCAGCAACACCTGAGAGACACAGAGCGGCAAGGGGACATAACACTATCTATCATTGTATACCCACCAGTCCCTCTTTGTTCATGTTGTTCAATTTCGTCCGCCTACTTCGCACAAAGTCCCAAAATCTCTCCTTATGTCAATGCCGACAAGAGGGCGTGGCTCTCTGCACCATCACACTGTGATGCCATCGTGACACCCCCTCAGGGGACTGTTATTGGATTGGAATAAATACTTATAGAGCGCCGAATGCGAGTTGTGAAACTCGCGTCTAAGCGCTTACCAACAAGCTGGGGGTATCCAGTTCCCAGGAGCAAACAGAAGAAACTAGGACATCTAAGTAAAAGAGGGGAACAGACAAGAAATAAACAGAAATATAAAAAGAAGGGGGGGGGGGTGTCAGGGCACAAAAAGCCTATCCCTACTCCCTGACCATGGACCGCAGCCTGGGATTAAGGCAGCGTCTTGCTAAGGGCTTGAAAGGCCAAGTCTCTATCTGTAGGGAGCTGGTTCCAAAGAGAATTCCCCAGTGTTTGGAGCCGGTGGCCACCTTTTGAAGCTGATCGACTAGATTGAATAATTGCTAACAGGGCGTCAGTCGAACGAAGCTCTCTGGGTGGACAGTAGTGTTGTGTCATATTGTCGTCGTTATGTAATGGAATGTACCTTGTAGCCAGAGCCTAGTTTGCAGGAGGAGGCCTCTCTTACAGCCCTGGCTCAGGAGCTGCTGGAGTGGGGATAGCAGGCTCGGGAGTGCAGCGAGGTAGGAGTGCCTGGTGATGACAGCAGTCCGGCACAGTTGGTGGTCTTTCAGGAAGGGCTGGTGCAGGAGACAGCGTCTCTGGAGCCGGCACAGGTACGGCATAGTGATAGCAGGAGCTGGTGAAGCAAGCCAGGTTAGATGCAGAACAATAGCTGATATCAGGGTCAAACAAGCCGGGTCAAGCAGGTAATCAGGTGATTAATCTTGTAAGTGCAAGTGTGGTCAGATTCAGGCGCAGGGTCTGGCAACGGTGGGCAGGAGAGCAGAGTCAGAGCAAGCCAGGGGGTCGGATTGGAGAGATTCGGATGGTCAGACAGAGCCGGGTCGGTTTGGGTAACAGGTACAACAGGTCACAGGTTTACAGGTACAACGCTGCATATCAGAGAGCAAAGTGTCACTGCAGCTGCTGGCTTTTTAAAGGCAGAGTGGTGCCAATCGCGCGCTAACGAGCACACGCTTGTTCCCGCCACGCGTGCACCCGTCACGCACGTATGCGTGCATTTGGCGCGCGCCGGCGCACAGGAACAGATAGCTGCTGCTGCTGGTTCTGGGCATTGGTATGCATGCGCATGCGTGAGCGCCGGAGCCTATTGGCAGGTCCCTGACAGGGACGGGCCCATGACACCCGCCACTCACATTATATCCTCCGACCAGCTGAGGTTATCATATTGTGGAGATAAGATACCATGGGGACAGCTCTGGATTGAAAGTAATGCCTCGTACACACGGGCGGTTTTCCCCGATGGGAAAACTGTGAGGAGAGCTTTTGGCCAGGATTCCCTGCCTGAGTGTATGCTCCTCGCAGTTTTTATGATGGGAAAACTGCCCAAAAATCGCCGGACAAAAAAAGAGAACCGGCGGACTTTTGCCCGGCGGTTTTTGGCAGTTTTCCTATGGGAGAACTGCGATGAGGCGTACACACGGCCAGGATTCCCGACCAGGGGCAGGCTGACCATTGGGACTCTCGGACACTGACCCCATGCCTCCAGGGGGCCCCATCAGGGTTGCCAGGCTCAATAAAACCAGGGACAGTATGTAAAAATCTGTTTTTTTTTTACATCTGTCCCTGATATGTCCGAAACCGACATGCTTTTCATGTGAAAATCTTAAAATTTTAGCTGCCACGCCTATGCAATGCCTCCTGGCGTGGTGGTCATCTGTAAGCCCGGGGGCCCCATAATCTTCTATTGCCCAGGGGCCCCATGAGTTGTCAGTCCACCCCTGTTCCCGACCAAAAGCTCCATCGCAGTTTTCCTGTCAGGAAAACCTCTCGTGTGTAGGGGGGAAAGACTGACTGAGCAGGTTCTCGGCTTTACCCTCGGGATTTCCGACAGGAACTTTTCCCGCCTGAAATCCTGCGTTGTGTGTACGGGGCATAATTGTACATTGGAAACTGTTTGGACTTCAATTTCACCTTTTTGATAAAAAAAAGAAAAGTACAGGAATCATACCTCCCAACTTTTTGAGATGGGAATGAGGGACACCTATCAGCAAAAGTATGCAGGCATAGGACACGCCCATTGCCACGCCCCCTTAAAGGAGAATTGTACAAAAAAACAAGATTGGTTAACCACTTACCGACCGCCCACTGTATATATACGTCCTGTTTTTAAAGCTGAATATCTCGGTAACGGCAGCAGCTGCTGCCACAACCGAGGTATCCAGCTTTACAGCGGGCGGCCGTGTAAACGATAATGGCGGTCTCCGCGGCGGATTCGCCGCGAGATCGCCGTTATCGGTGGCGGGAGAGGGCCCCCTCCCGCCGCTCTTCCGCGCCCTCCGCCGCTTACCGGAGCCGTCGGTAGCGGCGGAGGAGATCGGATGCTGCCGCCTTGTGTGTGAGGACTTGAGTGAGGGCAAGATGGCCCCGACACGTCCCCATAGCTCTGCTGGGCGGAAGTGACGTCAAAACGTCAGTCCCGCCCAGCCTCTTAAAGAGACAATTTTTTTGTTGTCATTTTTTTAACTGACAAATTTTCCTTTTTTTTTTTTTTTTTTCTTGCATTGAAGTCTAAATATGAGATCTGAGGTCTTTTTGACCCCAGATCTCATATTTAAGAGGACCTGTCATGCTTTTTTCTATTACAAGGGATGTTTACATTCCTTGTAATAGGAATAAAAGTGATCATTTATTTTATTTTTTATTTCAGTGTAAAAAATAATAAAATTAATAAAAATAAATAAGAAAACAAAAAAAAAAATTTTTTTAAAGCGCCCCGTCCCGACGAGCTCGCGCGCAGAAGCGAACGCATACGCGAGTAGCGCCCGCATATGAAAACGGTATTCAAACCACACATGTGAGGTATCGCCGCGATTGTTAGAGCGAGAGCAATAATTATAGCCCTAGAGCTACTCTGTAACTCAAAAAATGCAACCTATAGAATTTTTTAAACGTCGCCTATCGAGATTTTTAAGGGTAAAAGTTTGACACCATGCCACGAGCGGGCGCAGTTTTTAAGCGTGACATGTTGGGTATCATTTTACTCAGCGTAACATTATCTTTCACAATATATAAAAAAATTGGGCCAAATTTATTGTTGTCTTATTTTTTAATTCAAAAAAGTGAATTTTTTCCAAAAAAAGTGCGCTTGTAAGACCGCTGCGCAAATACGGTGTGACAAAAAGTATTGCGATGACCGCCATTTTATTCTCTAGGGTGTTAGAAAAAAATATATATAATTTTTGGGGGTTTTATGTAATTTTCTAGCAAAAAAAACTGTTTTAGTCTTGTAAATGCCGAATCTGAAAAACAGGCTCGGGGCTTAAGTGGTTAAACCCACGAATGCTTTTTTTTTTTTACCACTGCTATTCCTTTATATTGGCTTTTGGAATTTACAAATCCAGCAATTTAGAAATCAGATGAAAGGTTTAGGGCTGGGAAACACTTTTTGATAGATACAACTTTATGTACATCTTTACAGATCAGACCAAAATAAGGGACACATGAGGAGGAATGAGGGACAGAGGGACAGAGGCTCCAAATCAGGGACAGTTGGGAGCTATGCAGTAATTGTTGCAGTTTTTTGTGTATACCAACTAAATATAAACATTAGCCTGAAGTTTGACTTTCAATTGAATCTTTATAGAATGTTTATTGCATACAATATTATACATCCATTGTTTGGCTTCTTTATAAGTTGCAATACTTTTGAGTAATACACACATAATAAATGCTAAATAAAAGGTTATGTGGGGAGGGGTAGAGGGCAGCACACACAGTTATTAGAAGAGGGGAGGTGATTGACTTTTTCTGGAGAAGTCACATTTCTAACAAGTTCAAAGACACATTGCAGGTGATTAACAATAATTTATAAAAATTAAGGCCCAGATTCTCGTAGAGTAAATTTGGGCGGGCGTAACGTATCTGATTTACGCTACGCCGCCGCAAGTTTTTCATGCAAGTGCTTTATTCACAAAGCACTTGCGTGTAAAGTTGTGGCGGCGTAGCGTAAATCACCCGGCGGAATTCAAATTAGGCGGGTAGGGGGCGTGTAGCATTTAAATGAAGCGCGTTCCCGCGCCGAACGTACGGCGCATGCGCCGTCCATAAAATATCCCAGGGTGCATTGCTCCAAATGACGTCGCAAGGACGTCATTGGTTTCGACGTGAACGTAAATGACGTCCAGCCCCATTCACGGACGGCTTACGCAAAACAACGTAAATTTATAAATTTCGACGCGGGAACGACGGCCATACTTAACATTGGTTGCGCCTCATAGACCCAGAGGCAACTTTATGCCGGGAAAAGCCTATCGTAAACGTCGTAACTTTACTGCGTCGGCCGCGCGTACGTTCGGGAATTCGCGTATCTAGCAAATTTGCATACTCGACGGGGAAAACGACGGAAGCGCCACCTAGCGGGCAAAAAAATAATTGCAGTTATGATCCGACGGCGTAAGAGACTTACGCCTGTCGGATCTAATGGATATCTATGCGTAACTGATTCTAAGAATCAGTCGCATAGATACGACGGCCCAGATTAGGACTTACGACGGCGTACATGGCGTTGCGCCGTCGTAAGCCCTTTGAGAATCTGGGCCTAAGTGTTTCTTTAACTACAGCTGTAAGTGCAATTATAAAAAAAATGCCTTCTTGGGTTATACACAGCTTTGTAATATGAAAATACAAAATATGTAAATGTATGAAAATAAATGAACAACAAATAGTACATAAAGTCATTGAGATAGTCTTACTCTGCCATCTCCCTCAATCTTCTTATCTTTTCCTTGGCTTCATGCTTCTGCATCGGCGTTTGGCCCAGGAAAGGCTGTAGGACATCACAAGGACTCAGGTTGGTCAGAAGGTGTGACGTAGGGAGTTGAAGCCGTCCATTGCCGGGAAGGTGAAAGGCAACCACCAGCTCATTCCACACACAGCGAGGTTCATAGGCGCGCTTTTTACCCCAGGGCTTTGACTTTCTAGAACGAGGAGTAGTGTCTGAAGGTCTCACCTGGCAGTCTTCCTCAGAGATCTCCACCTTCAGAGATCTGGAGGTGGATTCCGGCTTCCAGAACAATCTCCCCTCCATCCGGTAGACAAAGGGCAGAGATCCAGAGATGTTCTGGGCAGGTGGCACAGTTGGATGGTCACTGAACTGATCGGCGTTGGGACGGTGAACTACAATGTAGTGAGCAATCTCCTGTTTGTAGATATCGGTCCCCAGAATCCTCAGTTGAGGTTCCTCACCCCCGCAGTGCTGAGTCTTGTACAAGGACAGAAGGTAGGACAATGGGAAGGAAAGTCTGAAGTTGCCGTACCGAGAAGCCGATTGGTCAAACGCCGGAGAGCTGGCATATTGTTCCTTTATCTCTGTCTGGAATCTCTCGGCATTTCTCACACGTCGGACGTTGTCATAGGCCTGTTGGCGAGCGCTCTCTATGTCATCTGGACAGATGTCTGCACTCCAGAATGAGAGGTCTCTGAATTCTTCTCTCTCGTGGTCTCCTCTTCCCTTGAAAGATTTTGATTCCAAAATTTGTTGTACAGATTCCCAATCGGTGACATGCTGCAGCTTCATGACGGGGAAGTCTATCGGTAGACGGAGAGAGAGATCGGTGCGAACACTGCCAATGTTCTCCTTCATGGTTTTCCCGGCTGTCTTTATATTATCCAGGGAAGTCAGGTCTCTACAAGTCTCCTCGATGGACAGCAATTCTCCAGATCTGTAGTATCCGCGGCAGTTTCTGGAAGTTTTTATCTCCTTTAGATTTTGCTCCGCAGAGGTCTGCATTGTGCCCGGGAATGTCTCAGCTCAGCGCCCGCTCTCAGCACTGTTGCGCATTTCCAAAACAAGCAAAAAAGATGTTGATTAGGTTATGATTGCATAGACACACCTTGTGGTCTGATGGCAACAAATAAAAGGAAACTCGATCTCGAAGCTTTGCCATATTTGTATATAAAACTTTCTGTAGAAACCGTTTGTATCTTGTGCAAGTGATGGGTACACCTTGTGGTCAGATCACGGGAAGAAGAGACAATGGACTTCTGCTTACTGAAGCAAAGACAAAGCTACGGGGCGGCAATTATCTCTCATGTAGGAGCGACGAAAGTACCGTGATCGTTACATGGTAATTTATGGGGTGCAAAAATCAAGACGTTACTTTTTCAGACACAAATTTGAGACCAGAAGTGTAAATGATCTTTTAGTTATGCCTTGGAGCAGCCAAGATATGAACATCAGATGGCAACTTAAGGTGTATCCAGGGCCATCTTTAATATTGATTGGACCCCGGGAAACATTTCCTTGGGCCCCCCTTCATGCATTTTTGCTCTCCACCTCTCAGACCTGCTCTGAGACAGACAATAAATAGCAGCAAAACTCAAAATCAGTTTACTGAATCAGATCAGGCAGTGATTGCGATTGGTTGCCAGAGGTTACAGTGTATCAGTACCGCTCACTGAATGGTTGCTAGAGGTTACAGTGTATCAGTACCGCTCACTGAATGGTTGCTAGAGGTTACAGTGTATCAGTACCGCTCGCTGAATGGTTGCTAGAGGTTACAGCACACATTAAGGCTCACTGGTTAGTTGCTAGAGGTTATAGCACATGATTTCTGCTTGTTGATTGATTGCTAGAGATTAATGCACATCATTACTTCTCACTGATTGGCTGCTAGAGGTTACTGCACATCAATACTGCTCGCAGATTGGGTGCTAGAGGTTATAGCACATGATTTCTGCTTGTTGATTGGTTGCTAGAGGTTACTACACAGCATTACTGCTCACTGATTGGTTGCTAGAGGAAACTGCACATCATTACTGCTCACTGATTGGTTGCTAGAGGTTACTGCACATCATTACTGCTCACTGATTGGTTGCTAAAGGTTACTGCACATCAATACTGCTCACAGATTGGGTGCTAGAGGTTACTGCACATCAATACTGCTCACTGATTGGGTGCTTAGGGTTACTGCACATCATTACTGCTCACAGATTGGGCGCTAGAGGTTACTACACATCATTACTGCTCACAGATTGGGCGCTAGAGGTTAAAACATGATTTCTGCTTGTTGATTGGTTGCTAGAGGTTACTGCACATCATTACTGCTCACTGATTGGGTGATAGAGATTACTGCACATCAATACTGCTCACAGATTGGTTTCTATAGGTTACTGCACATCAATACTGCTCACTGATTGGTTTCTAGAGATTACTGCACATCATTACTGCTCACTGATTGGTTTCTAGAGATTACTGCACATCATTACTGCTCATAGATTGGGTGATAGAGGTTACTGCACATCATTACTGCTCACAGATTGGGTGCTAGAGGTTACGGCACATCATTACTACTGACAGATTAGTTGCTAGAGGTTACGGCACATCATTACTGCTCACAGATTGGGTGCTAGAGGTTACTGCACATCATTACTGCTCACAGATTGGGTGCTAGAGGTTACTGCACTTCATTACTGCTCACTGATTGGGTGCTTGAGGTTACTGCACATCATTACTGCTCACTGATTGGGTGCTAGAGGTTACTGCACATCAATACTGCTCACCGATTGGGTGCTAGAGGTTACTGCACATCATTTCTGCTTGTTGGTTGGTTGCTAGAGGTTACTGCACATCAATACTGCTCACAGATTGGGCGCTAGAGGCTACAACACATCATCTCCTCACTGCCTGCATGTCAGAAAGCATGAATCAGACAGAGACAGAAGTACAGTTAAATCACACTTGTTTAATAATAATAAAAAGATAAATAGAGTAAACAAAGTCAAAACATAGCCAGAGTTCAGGAACCGGATCCGATAGTCAGCCAAACCAAATGTCATAGAGCCAGAGGTAAATGTAGTAGAACAGCAAGCAGGATGTGGAGCCAGAAGAATTGTCAGCCAAGCAAATCTTCAACAGGAACGCTGTGATGTTGACCAAAGTGAAGGCAGAGAGCAACTGAGCTGGACGTCTTAAGTAGGCAGGACTGACGAGCAGGATCATCAACAGGTGAGTCACTGTGGAGAGATGGGAGCTGGCAATTAGCCAACAGCTGAGCGGCCAGCTCAGAGAAAGAAGGGCTGAGCCCAGCCCTGACACTACACACCATGGACTGGGGTGGTGAGGGGGACCCATCAATAGACAAAAAACTCCTAAGGATCCTAGAACTTGGTATCAGTGGCAGTGCTGGGGGGGATGGGGGGTGTGATCAATGGCAATGTTGATTTTTTTACCGATTACTAATATAAATGTCAGGTCACCTGTGGTCAGGTGACAAGTGCACCCCGTTGGGGTCAGGGATGCACCACAGTGTAGTGAACCCTATGGCCGACTGCTGCTATCAGAGGAAGCGTGAGCCCAAGATTTCCCAGGGCGCGGAGTCTAAGACCCAGCTTTCTGTTCACCAGAGCCTCTGGTGGTGAGGATGGCCTTCGCCGCAGCTGGATCCAGGTCGCGACCCCTGGGGTCCCCAAGGTCACGCTCCGCAGGGAGAGGGGGGAAGCAGCCAGCAGGACAAGCGATAGTGATGGGTAAGCCGAGGTCGGGACAACTGGCAGACAAGGGTAAACAAGGAACAGGCCAAGGGTCAGGGAAACAGGCAAACAGGAGAAGTCAGAGACGAGCCAAGGTCGGTACACAGGAAGGTAAACGTAACACACTGCAGACAGGAACAAGCTACAAACAAAGGTTGAACAGCACTGCAGACCTGTAGTGCAACAGTTAATATAGACTTCCTGGGATGGCCTGGGTGGGGCCATACAGGGAGGAAGGTGATAAAAGACAGCCAGAAAGAGGGTCAGGCCTCTAATGGACACATGAGACAGGTAAGCTGCCAGACTTTATTGCATAACCACTACAATAAAGAGTTTCAACGCTGACCACCAATGTAATGGAGATTTACACTGACCACCAATGTAATGGAGATTTACACTGACCACCAATGTAATGGAGATTTACACTGACCACCAATGTAATGGAGATTTACACTAAACACCAACATAAATGAGATTTACATTGACCACCAATGTACAGGCATACCCCACTTTTTTAAGTACACAAAGAGGTTTATCGCTGGAAAGTGCAAAATCAGACTCACTTCTGCATAGAAACGGATGAGCTTCTAACCCCAGCTTGTTCAAATAAGCCTGGTAATAAAACGGGGAATCTCATTGTTTTCTATGCAGAAGTGAGCCCCATTTTGCACTTTCCAGCGATAGTAAATAAACCCCACTGTGTACTTAAAAGTGGGGTATGCCTGTAATGGAGATTTACACTGACCACTAATGTAACAGAAGCATTTACAGTAACCACCAATGTAAGGAGGGATTTACACTGACCACCAATGTAATGGAGATTTACACTGAACACCAATGTAATGGGGATTTACCCCTATAGTGTAGGTGGTGGTGTCAGGTGACCCCCTAGGGTGGAGGTGATGTTAGGTGACCTCCTATGGTGGAGGTGGTATCAGGTGGCCCCTTATGGTGATGGTGGTTTCAGGTGACCCCTATGGTGGAGGTGATGTCAGACGACTTCCTATGGTGGAGGTGGTGTTAGGTGACCTCCTATGGTGGAGGTGGAATCAGGTGGCCCCTTATGGTGATGGTGGTTTCAGGTGACCCCTATGGTGGAGGCGGTGTTAGGGGACCTCCTATAGTGATGATAGAGCCAGGTGACCCCCTATGATGGTGGTGGTATCAGGTGACCCCCTATGATGGTGGAGGTGGTATCAGGTGACCCCTATGGTGGAGGTGATGTCAGACGACTTCCTATGGTGGAGGTGGTGTCAGGTGACCCCCTAGGGTGGAAGTGATGTTAGGTGACCTCCTATGGTGGAGGTGGTATCAGGTGACCCCTTATGGTGATGGTGGTTTCAGGTGACCCCTGTGGTGGAGGTGGTGTCAGGTCACCCCCCAGGGTGGAGGTGATGTTAGGTGACCTCCTATGGTGGAGGTGGTATCAGGTGACCCCTATGGTGGAGGTGATGTCAGATGACCTCCTATGGTGGAGGTGGTGTCAGGTCACCCCCCAGGGTGGAAGTGATGTTAGATGACCTCCTATGGTGGAGGTGGTATCAGGTGACCCCTATGGTGGAGGTGGTATCAGGTGACCTCCTATGGTGGAGGTGGTATCAGGTGACCCCTATGGTGGAGGTGATGTCAGACGACTTCCTATGGTGGAGGTGGTGTCAGGTGACCCCCTAGGGTGGAAGTGATGTTAGCTGACCTCCTATGGTGGAGGTGGTATCAGGTGACCCCTTATGGTGATGGTGGTTTCAGGTGGCCCCTATGGTGGAGGTGATGTCAGACGACTTCCTATGGTGGAGGTGGTGTCAGGTCACCCCCCAGGGTGGAGGTGATGTTAGGTGACCTCCTATGGTGGAGGTGGTATCAGGTGACCCCTATGGTGGAGGTGATGTCAGACGACTTCCTATGGTGGAGGTGGTGTCAGGTCACCCCCCAGGGTGGAGGTGATGTTAGGTGACCTCCTATGGTGGAGGTGGTATCAGGTGACCCCTATGGTGGAGGTGATGTCAGACGACTTCCTATGGTGGAGGTGGTGTTAGGGGACCCCCTATGGTGATGATAGTGCCAGTTATCCCCCAATGGTGGTGGTGGTGTCAGGTGACCCCCTATAGTAATTATAGTGCCAGGTGACCACCCTATGGTGGAGGTGGTGTCAGGTGACCCCCTATAGTGATTATAGTGCCAGGTGACCTCCTATGGTGGTGATGGTGTCAGGTGGTCCTCTTACCAGTGGAGGATATGGAAGTAATCCTTGGCGTGATGCAGAGGTTGCAGCGACCAGCAGGAAGAACAGAAGAGCTCCGATCCACTGACTTGACACAGCCCCAGCACAGCCGGCTCTGGCCACCTGGGGAGGAGGAGAGGAGGGGGGTACCCTGGACACAGACCACCCAGGTCCCCTTAGCTGGAGTCCGCACTGCTGTCTTACAAGTCCTCTACTGAGCAGCACAGCACCTCCACACTGCCTGGCATCCCGGCTCCATGAGGGAAAGAGAAGGCCAGGTCTGGCACTCCGGACCCCGCTCACTCCTCCATTGGGGAAGAAGACACTACAAGTGTTGAGCCTCGATCATCCATGCCGCACTACTGACATCGCCACCTGTGATTGGTCAGCCGGTCTTAACTGTAACAATTTTCCTGTTTATCTGGCTGAGGCGAGAGCATGTCAGTGTACATGTGCCGAGCGGGCTCCGTCCTTCTACAATGGCCGTGCCCCAGGCAGCAGTACGCCCTTAGGCGGCTGCCTAGTTCACCTAATGATATCACCGGCCCCGCCTCTACCTATCCGTTACAATACACGTGCTTCTACTATGGAGGCGCTTGTAAATTTCTCATATGATAAGCTGATTGTGAAACAATCATTATCCTCCTCACATGGCCCGCAGCTCGGCAAATCATCTGACCGGTTATTCCAGTTTCTCCTCCTGGCTTCATCAGTGGCGGCTTCTGTCTCGTTGTTGTTACCGGGAATTTCTAGGTTTCCAGTATTATGTAATGTGACATACTTGCCAAATAAAACATGGAATAGGCAGGGAACTGTCGCTATACACTCACCGGCCACTTTATTAGGTACACCTCGCTAGTATCGGGTTGGACCCTCTTTGGCTTTCATTCTCGGTGGCATGGATTCTACAAGGTGTTGGAAACGTTCCTCAGAGATTTTGGTTACGTAGTTGCTGCAGATTTATTGACTGCACATCCATGATGCACATCTCCTGTTCCACATCCAAAAGGTGTTCTATTGGATGGGATGTGGTGAGTGTGGAGACCATTGGAGGACAGTGACCTCATTGTCCAGTGGTGAGATGATTGGTGTATAGTGGCCTCATTGTCCAGTGGTGAGATGATTGGAGGACAGTGACCTCATTGTCCAGTGGTGAAATGATTGGAGTACAGTGACCTCATTGTCGAGTATTGAGATGATTGGAGGACAGTGACCTCATTGTCCAGTGGTGAGATGATTGGAGGACAGTGACCTCATTGTCCAGTGGTGAGATGATTGGAGGACAGTGACCTCATTGTCCAGTGGTGAGATGATTGGAGGACAGTGACCTCATTGTCCAGTGGTGAGATGATTGGTGTACAGTGATCTCATTGTCCAGTGGTGAGATGATTGGAGGACAGTGACCTCATTGTCCAGTGGTGAGATGATTGGAGGACAGTGACCTCATTGTCCAGTGGTGAGATGATTGGAGGACAGTGACCTCATTGTCCAGTGGTGAGATGATTGGAGGACAGTGACCTCATTGTCCAGTGGTGAGATGATTGGAGGACAGTGACCTCATTGTCCAGTGGTGAGATGATTGGAGGACAGTGACCTCATTGTCCAGTGGTGAGATGATTGGTGTACAGTGATCTCATTGTCCAGTGGTGAGATGATTGGAGGACAGTGACCTCATTGTCCAGTGGTGAAATGATTGGTGTACAGTGACCTCATTGTCCAGTGGTGAGATGATTGGAGGACAGTGACCTCATTGTCCAGTGGTGAGATGATTGGAGGACAGTGACCTCATTGTCCAGTGGTGAGATGATTGGTGTACAGTGACCCCATTGTCCAGTGGT
The DNA here is from genome assembly GCF_905171775.1 of Rana temporaria. NCBI lineage: Eukaryota > Metazoa > Chordata > Amphibia > Anura > Ranidae > Rana > Rana temporaria. The sequence goes on along the minus strand of NC_053489.1, from coordinate 7,574,559 downwards.
GAGATGATTGGAGGACAGTGACCTCATTGTCCAGTGGTGAGATGATTGGAGGACAGTGACCTCATTGTCCAGTGGTGAGATGATTGGAGGACAGTGACCTCATTGTCCAGTGGTGAGATGATTGGAGGACAGTGACCTCATTGTCCAGTGGTTAGATGATTGGAGGACAGTGACCTCATTGTCCAGTGGTGAGATGATTGGAGCTTTGTGACACCAGTGCCACCAATCAGTGCCTATTAGTGATGCCAGTCAGTGCTGGCTATCAGTGCTGCCCATCAATGCCCATCATTGTGGCCCATCAGTGCTACCTTTGTGTGCTGCCTATTAGTGCCTACCAGTGCCACATATCAGTGCCCATCAGTGTGGCATATTAGAGCCTCCTCATCAGTGCCACCTCATCATTGCCAATCAGTGCAGCCTATCAGTGCCCAACAGTGCCACCTATCAGTGCCTATAACTGTGGCATATTTGTGCCTCCTCATCAGTGCCCATCAGTGAAGGAGAAAAAATACTTATTTACAAAATTTACTGACAGAAACCAAGACATTTTTTTTTTATTAACCAAAATGTTTTTATTTATTTTTTGTAAAAAATAAAAATACCAGCAGTGAGTAACCACTTGCCGCCCGCCAATGACAGATTGACATCGGCAAAGTGGTTTCAATATCCTGAGTGGAAGTCATATGACGTCCTCAGGATATTAAGCCGCTGCGCGCCCCCAGGGGCGCGCATCGCGGCGATCGTTGTTGCAGGGTATCAGTCTGACACCCCGCAACACCGATCTAGGTAAAGAGTCTCTCACGGAGACTCTTTACCACGTGATCAGCTGCGACCAATCACGGCTGATCACGATGTAAACAGGAAAAGCCGGTAATCGGCTTTTCCTCACTCGCGTCTGTCAGACGCGAGTAGAGGAGAGCCGATCGGCTGCTCCGCTGACGGGGGGGGGTTTGTGCTGAATGATTATCAGCACAGCCCCCCCGAGGATGCCCACTAGACCACCAGGGATGCCCACTGGACCACCAGGGATGCCCACTGGACCACTAGGGATGTAAAGCAAAGGTATGCCACCCTAGACCACCAGGGATGACACAAATAATGGATGCCAATCAGTGCCCGCAATGGATGCCAATCAGTGCCCACAATGGGCATCACTGATTGGCAGGCATTGTTTGGCACTGATTGGCATCCATTAGTACAACACATACATGCCGCCCATTAGTGCCCATCTATGCCCATCTGTGCCACCTATCAGTGCCCATCCATGCCGCCTATCTGTGCCCATCTGTGCTGCCTATCCGTGCCCATCTGTGCCGCCTATCCGTGCCCATCTGTGCTGCCTATCCGTGCCCATCTGTGCCGCCTATCCATGCCCATCCGTGCCGCCTATCAGTGCCCAGCCGTGCCGCCCATCAGTGCCGCATATTAGTGCCCATCAATGCCACCTCATCGGTGCCCATCAGTGCCGCCTTATCAGTGCCTGTCAGTGCAGTACCATCAGTGCCCATCAGTAAAGGAGAAAACTTACTTATTTACAATGTTTTATAACAGAAACAAAAAAAAAAAATTTTTTCTAAATTTTCGGTCTTTTTTTTTTTTGCAGAAAATAAATATCCCAGAGGTGATCAAATACCACCAAAAGAAATCTCTATTTGTGGGGGGAAAATGATAAAAATGTAGTTTGGGTACAGTGCAGCATGACCGCGCAATTGTCATGCAAAGTGCAACAGCGCTGAAAGCTAAAAATTGGTCTGGGCGGGAAGGTGTATAAGTGCCCTGCATGGAAGGGGTTAAATCCCACCAAAAGAAATCTCTATTTGTGTGAAGAAAATAATAAAAATGTTATATGAGTACAGTGTTGTACGACCGCGTAATTGTCATTCAAAGTGTGACGGAGCTGAAAGCTGAAAATTGGCCTGGGGCAGGAAGGGGGTGAAAGTGGCCGACAGGCAAGTGGTTAACCACAGACATGAGATTTTCATTTTCCTATTCTCTAGACACAGGCCCGGATTCAGATACAATGGTGTATCTCTCGGCGGGCGTAACGTATCTCAGATACGTTACGCCGCCGTAAATTAGGGCGCAAGTTCCGTATTCAGAAAGAACTTGCGCCCTATGTTACGGCGGCGTAACGTCTGTGGTCCAGCGCAAGCCTGCCTAATTCAAATGTGGATGAGGTGGGCGTGTTTTATTTAAATTTAGTGTGACCCTACATATTTGACGTTTTTTTATGAACGGCGCATGCGCCGTTCGTGAAAGAACCCCAGTGCGCATGCTCGAAATTACGCCGCAAATCATCAATGCTTTACACGTGAACGTAACTTACGTACAGCCCTATTCGCGAACGACTTGCGCAAATGACGTCAAATTTTCAAAATTCGACCCGGGAACGACGTCCATACTTAACATAGGATACGCCTCATATAGCAGGGGTAACTTTACGCCGGAAAAAGCCGAACGTAAACGACGTAAGAAAAATGCGCCGGCCGGACGTACGTTTCTGAATCGGCGTATCTACCTAATTTGCATATTCAACGCGGAAGACTAGGGAAGCGCCACCTACCGGTCAGCGTAAATATTGCACCCTAAGATACACCGGCGTAGGAGACTTACGCCGCTCGTATCTAGGCAACATTGAGGCGTATCTGATTCTATGAGATGCGACGGCCCGCATTCTGAGTTACGATGGCCAGGGCCGCCACCAGGGGGGTACAGGCAGTACACCTGTAAGGGGCCCGGAGGCCCACAGGGCCCCAGATGGCAACCCCCCCTTTTTTTTTTATATATATATATATATTTTTTTTTAATATATTTTAATTTTATTTTTTATTAAAGGGCCAATTTTTTTTATTTTATTTTTTAGGGGTCCGGAGACCCCCAGGGCCCCGGATGACAACCCCCTTTTTTTTATAAAAAAAATCATTTTTTTATATATATTTTTTTATTTCTTTTATTTTTATATATATATATTATTATTATTATTATTATTAAAGGGCCCAGAGGTCCCCAGGGCCCCGGATGGCAACCTCCCTTTTTTTTATAAAAAAATTAAATTTTTTTTTTTTTATTAAAGGGCCCAGATGGCTACCCCCCCCTTTTTTGTAATTTCTTTTTATAAAAAATAATAATAATTTGTGTATATATATATATATATATATATATATATATAGGGCCCGAAGGTCCCTAGGGCTCCAGATGGCAACCCTCCTTTTTAGAAACAAAATCTATATATTTTTTTTCTTTTTATTAAAGGGCCCAGAGGTCCCCAGGGCCCCGGATGGCTACCCCCTCTTTTTTTATATATATTTTTCTTTATTTCTTCTTTTTTGTAAAGGGCCCCCCCCCCCGCTTCTCAATCTCAGGCGGCGGCACCCCCCCCCCCCCAGTTCTCTGCTCCAGGGGGCCCATGCCTGAAGCTGTGTAAGGGGCCCCATAATTCCTGATGGCGTACCTGACGACGGCGTATCTGGAGATACGCCGTCGTAACTGCTTTCTGAATCCGGGCCGCAATGTACATTGTGCACAGAAATATGGATACAAGGAATTGAAGTCGGGCCGCAGTTGTGAGGATGAACACTAGATGGCAGCAGAGGACACCATGTTATTGAATGTTGCCGGTTATAACATTGTGAACATTTCTGGATATAATAACCCGATATGATGCAGACTCAATGAGCCTGGACACACAACGTAACAAACTATCTACGATTAAATCCACTGAGCATTCTTCTTTGTAAATGTGGCTGCGGCGAGGCGAGAGCATGTCAGTGTACATGTGCCGAGCGGGCTCCGTCCTTCTACAATGGCTGTGCCCCAGGCGGCAGTACACCCTTAGGCGGCTGCCTAGTTCACCTAATGATATCACCGTCCCCGCCTCTACCTATCCATTAGAATACACGTGCTTCTACTATGGAGGCGCTCTCTCATATGATAAGCTGATTGTGAAAGAATCATTATCCTCCTCACACGGCCCGCAGCTCGGCAAATCATCTGACCGGTTCTACCAGTTTCTCCTCCTGGCTTCATCAGTGGCGGCTTTCTGTCTCGTTGTTGTTACCGGGAATTTCTAGGTTTCCAGTATTATGTAATGTGACATACTTGCCAAATAAAACATGGAATAGGCAGGGAACTGTCGCTGCTATACACTCGCCGGCCACTTTATTAGGTACACCGCGCTAGTATCGGGTTGGACCCCCTTTCCCCTTCATTCTCGGTGGCATGGATTCCACAAGGTGTTGGAAACGTTCCTCAGAGATTCTGCTCCATAGTGACCTGATGGCATCACGCAGTTGCTGCAGATTTATCGGCTGCACATCCATGATGAGAATCTCCCGTTCCACCACATCCCAAATGTGTTCTATTGGATGAGATGTGGTGAGTGCGGAGGCCAGTATCCTCGGCTATTTTTCTCCTCGCGCTGTTAGAGTGAGGAGGGAAAAAAAGCCGATCACCGGTGGCTGTTAGAGGGACATCTGTCCCGATCAAGGAGAGCTGCCTCCAGCTCATCTGTGCCACCTGCCAGTGCACAACAGCGCCGCCTACCAGTGCCCACCAGTGCCACCTACCAGTGCCACCTATCGGTGTCACCAGTCAGTGCCTCATCAACAGTGCTTCCCATCAGTGCCACCTACCAGTGCTCATCAGTGCCACCTACCAGTGCTCACCAGTGCCACCTACCAGTGCTCATCAGTGTCACCTACCAGTGCTCACCAGTGCCACCTACCAGTGCTCATCAGTGCCACCTACCAGTGCTCATCAGTGTCACCTACCAGTGCTCACCAGTGCCACCTACCAGTGCTCATCAGTGTCACCTACCAGTGCTCATCAGTGCCACCTACCAGTGCTCATCAGTGCCACCTACCAGTGCCCATCAGTGCCACCTACCAGTGCTCATCAGTGTCACCTACCAGTGCTCATCAGTGCCACCTACCAGTGCCCATCAGTGCCACCTACCAGTGCCCATCAGTGCAACCTACCAGTGCTCATCAGTGCCACCAAAATAGGGGATAGTTTTATGGCATTTTTATAATTGTTTTTTTTTTATTAGTAATGGAGGCAATCAGCAATTTTTTGCAGTATTGCGACGGACAGATTGGACACTTTTGACACATTTTTGGGACCATTGACATTTATACAGCGAACAGTGCTATAAAAATGCACTGATTACTGTGTAAATGACACTGGCAGGGAAGGTGTTAACATTAGGGAGCGATCAAGGGGTTAAATGTGTGTTCTAGCTGTATGGAGATAGGATTAAGTAGGAGAGGAGACATATCGCTGTTCCTACTTACTAGGAACAAAGGACATGTCTCCACTCCTCTGACAGCACAGGGATTTGTGTGTTTACAATCGCCAGCACGAGGATTTATATACACAGGTTTCTCTTTAAGAGCCTTCCAGAAGGCGCGCACGCGCTCGCTGCACGGCGGGGACCCCATGCGCGTGGCCGGCGGTCAAGATCACCACAAGCCACGCACATCGGGTCCCCCGCCATGCAGCGAGCGTGCGTGCGCCCTCTGGCGACTCTTAAAGAGAAACCTGTATATATTCAGGATTTCACCCAGGAGAGCCATTGTGCCCGCAGTCAGGCCCGTCGGAACAAAGCAAGCATTTGCCTCGGGCCCCGAGCTGGCCAGGGGCCCCAGCAGGGAGGGCCCTTGCCGCACCGCTGCGTCCTCCTGCAGTCCGGTCGGCTGTGTACCATAACCGCGCGGTACAGGAGAATCAGGTTCCTGTTCCCGGCCAGACTGACAGGAAGTGAACACTGAGTGTTCACTTCCTTTCAGTCCGGCCCCGGGAACAGCAAACTGAGGACGCAGCGATGCAGCAAGGGCCCTCCCTGCTGGTGCCCCTGTGCGGACACCAACATCTGCCGGCGTGTGCGTGGTGCGAGGATAGAGGTAAGTGCCTGGGGCCCCCAAATGTCTTCAAACGGCCCTGCCCGCAGTAAATCTGTGTGAGCCGGTCAGGAATCGGTTAAGTTACCGTGTATGCATAGACATTTTCTCATTTTAGATTACATTGCTGTCTCTATCCCCACTAGGTAGATTCACCTTCACTATCCTGGCAACCATTGTCACTAATATAAAAACAAATGTAAAAGCCAAAGATTTTCAGTTGTCACCAGAAAAAGAGGTTTCCAGTCCTCTAACCTTTCCACTGCCAGCTTCCTACAAACGGAATTCCCCTCACTTTTGAAGATTTCATCTAACTTTTTGTTGGTTCACCAGGACAGGAAGTAAAGAGAAATCTTCCCAACAGGACACAGACAGCAGAAAATACCTACCAGCGGCTCTAGCCCTCACTACACTATTCAACACTAAAATAAAAGGGCCAGATCCACGAAGAAGTTACGACGGCGTATCTATTGATACGCCGCGTAACTTCTAGGTTGCTCCGGCGTATCTTTGTTTTGTATCCACAAAACAAGATACGCCTGAAGCTGGGCTAGATCCGACTGGCGTACGTCTTAGTACGCCGTCAGATCTAAGGTGCATATTTACGCTGGCCGCTAGGTGGCGCTTCCGTAGATTTCCGCGTCGAGTATGCAAATTAGCTAGATACGCCAATCCACAAACGTACGTCCGGCCGGCGCATTTTTTAACGTCGTTTCCGTAAGGCTTTTTCAGGCGTATAGTTACCCCTGGGTCTATGAGGCGTATCCTATGTTAAGTATGGACGTCGTTCCCGCGTCAAATTTTTAAAATTTTACGTTGTTTGCGTAAGTCGTTCGCGAATAGGGCTTTGCGTAGAATTACGTTCACGTCGAAAGCATTGGCTTGTTGCGGGTTAATTTCGAGCATGCGCACTGGGATACCCCCACGGACGGCGCATGCGCCGTTAAAAAAAAACGTCATTTACGTTGGGTCAACACGTATTAACATAAAACACGCCCCCATCTCATCCATTTGAATTGCGCGCCCTTGCGCCGACACAGTTACACTATGCCGCCGTAACTTACGGCGCAAATTCTTTGAGGATACAGAAAATACGCTGTAAGTTACGGCGGCGTAGTGTATCAGAGATACGCTATGCCGGACGGAAAGATGCGCTGAGGTACGTGGATCTGGGCCAAAATGTCTATCTACACTAGGGATGAGCTTCGAGTTCGAGTCGAACGCATGTTCGACTCGAACATTACCTGTTCGCCGAACAGCGAACAATTTGGGTTGTTCGCTGCAAATTTAAAAAAGCCGCAGAACACCCTGGAAAAGTCTATGGGAGAAATCTAAAGTTATTGTCATAAAAAGTGTTTGGGTTCCCGGGTCCTGCCCCAGGGGACATGTATCAACGCAAAAAAAAAGATTTAAAAACAAATTTTTTCAGGAGCAGTGATTTTAATAACGCTTAAAGTGAAACAATAAAAGTGAAATATTCCTTTAAATTTCGTACCTAGGGGGTGTGTATAGTATGCCTGTGAAGTAGCGCTTGTTTCCCGTGCTTAGAACTGTCCCTGCACAAAGTGTCATTTCTGAAGAATAAAAAGTCATTTAAAATCACTGCTCTCGAAAAAAATTGATGTTTTTAAAACTTTTTTTTGCATTGATACATGTCCCCTGGGACAGGACCCGGGTCCCCAAACACTTTTTAGGACAATAAATTGCATATTAGCCTTTAAAATTAGCACTTTAGATTTCAAACGTTTGAGTCCCATAGACTTTAATGGGGTTCTAAAGTTCACACGAATATTTGGTGTGTTCGCAGGTTCTAGTGCGAACCGAACGGGGGGGGGGGGGGGGGTGTTCGGCTCGTCCCTAATCTACACTACTTGTGATTCCTAAGTAATTACAAATAATATAACCCACACCTCCCAACTTTTTATGATGGGAATAAGGGACACCTGATAGCAAAAGTATGTAGGCATAGGACACACCTCCTGCCACGCCCCTTAACCACTGCTGCGCGAGATCACGTAGCTATACGTCATCTCGCAGTTCAGCCAATAGGGGCGCGCGCCCCCCGCTCGCCCCTGGTGCCGACCTGCGTGCCCGGCGGGCGTGATCACCGCCTGGCACCCGCGATCGCTCGTTATAGAGCGAGAACTGGGAGCTGTGTGTGTAAACACACAGCTCCCGGTCCTGTCAGGGGGAGAAATGACGGATCGTCTGTTCATACAATGTATGAACAGCGATCAGTCATTTCCCCAAGTCAGTCCCACCCCCCCTTTCAGTTAGAACACACCCAGTGAACATACGTAACCCCTTCCTCGTCCCCTAGTGTTAACCCCTTCCCTGCCAGTGACATTTTTATAGTAATCAATGCATTTTTATAGCACTGATCGCTATAAAAATGCAAATGGTCCCAAAAATGTGTCAAAAGTGTCCGCCATAAGGTCGCAATACCGATAAAAATCGCAGATCGCCGCCATTACTAGTAATATAAATGCCATAAACTATCCTCTACTTTGTACACGCTATAACTTTTGCGCAAACCAATCAATAAACGCTTATTGCGATTTTTTTTACGAAAAATATATGTAGAAAAATACGGCCTAAACTGAGGAAAAAAATCGTTTTTTTATATATTTTTGGGGGATATTTATTACAGCAAAAAGTAAAAAATATATTTTTTTTTTTCAAAATTGTCGCTCTGTTTTTGTTTATAGCGCAAACAATAAAAACCGCAGAGGTGATCAAATACCACCAAAAGAAAGCTCTATTTGTGGGGAAAAAAAGGACGCCAATTTTGTTTGGGAGCCACATCGCTCGACCGCGCAATTAAAGTGACGCAGTGCCGAATCGCAAAAAGGGGCCCGGTCATTGACCAGCAATATGGTCCGGGGCTGAAGTGGTTAAAGGAGAGTTATACAACAACAAAAAATGTTTGGTTAAACCCACAAGTGCTTTTTTTTACCACTACTATTTCTTTATATTGGCTTTTGAAATTTACAAATGCAGCAATTTAGAAATCAGAAGAAAGGTTCAGCACCGGGTAACACTTTTTGAATGATAAAAAGTGAATTTTATATACAACTATGTAGATCAGACCACAATGAGGGACAAATAGACATGTGCAATTCGTTTCGTTCCGAATTTGTTTATTTACCAAATTTCGACAAATGTGTTAATTCGGGATAAATATCCAAATTAACAAAAACCCTTTTAACAAATTGTTACAATTATTCGTAAATTCTAATGCCGCGTACACACGACCATTTTTAATGGTCTAGAAAAAACAACATTTTTTTCAACCCGATTATTGTTAAGCCTGCATTGCCTACACACGATAGCGAAAAAAAAAAAAGCTCTAGCGAAGCGCGGTGACGTACAACACGTACGACGGCACTATAAAGGGGAAGTTCCATTTGAATGGCGCCACCCTTGGGGCTGCTTTTGCTGATTCGCGCTTTTCAGTCATGGTGCTTTTTAGTCTGTTACAGCGTGACGAATGTGCTTTCTTAATTACGAACGCTAGTTTTACCAGAACGAGCGCAACCGCCTCATAAGTTGCTTCTGAGCATGCGTGTTATTTTCACGTTGTTAAAGCCCACACACGACCATTTTTTACGACGTTAAAAACGACGCAAAAATTTAGAGCATGTTATAAATTTATAATGTCCATTTTTAACGTTGTGAAAAATGCTCTGGAGCCCACACACCATTGTTTTTAATGACATTAAAATCGCAAAAAAAAATCGCAAAAAAACGGTCGTGTGTACGCGGCATTAGAGTCAAAAATATGTACATTCGTAAATCCGTAGATTCGTAAATTTGTACATTTGTAAATTCTTAAAGCGGGGGTTCGCCCAAAAATACATTTTTAACATTACATTCAGCCGAGTTGTCCTAATGACAATCGGCTGTTTTTTTTTCCTGTACATACTGTATTTTCACCGCCGCTTCCGGGTATGTCTTCTCCAGGACTGGGCATTCCTAATTGATTGACAGGCTTCCGACCGTCACATACAGCGCGTCACAAGTTGCCGAAAGAAGCCGAACGTCGGTGCGGCTCTATACGGCGCCTGCGCACCGACGTTCGGCTTTTTTCGGCAACTCGTGACGCGCAGTATGCGACGGTCGGAAGTCTGTCAATCAGATAGGAACGCCCAGTCCCGCAGAAGACATACCCGGAAGCGGCGGTGAAAATACGGTATGTACGGGGGGAAAAAAAAAGCGGATTGTCATTAGGACAACTCGGCTGAATGTAATGTTAAAAATGTATTTTTTGGGTGAACCCCCGCTTTAAATTCGCACATTCGTAAATCCGTACATTCGTAAATTTGTACATTTGTAAATCCTTAAATTCGCACACTCGGACATTCGGAAATTCAAAAATTCGGAAATCTGAAATAATAATTAACTAAACTATTACTAACTATAGGTATTGGAATTTCCTTTCAAAATTTTCTGTTGGTGAACGTAACGAATACAAACTTATCCAAAGTTACAAATTATCCAAAATAACGAATGTCGCATCTAAACGAATGGAACGTAATGAATTAATAAAAATAAATAACAATAATAATAATTTAAAAAAATTATTATTAATTTGTTCTGTTCCATTTGTTTAGATGCGGTATTCATTATTTTGGATAATTCGTAACTTTGGATACATTTGTATTCTTTACATTCACTAACAGCCAAATTTGGAAGGAAATTCCAATACCTATATTTTACTTTAATAGTTAGTTATTTCAGATTTTCGGATTTTAGAATTCCAAATTTCCAATTTTTCGAATGTACGAATTTACGAATTATTTAATTTACGAATGTACGAATTAACGAATTATTTAATTTACGAATGTACGAATTAACAAATTATTTAATTTACGAATGTACGAATTTATGAATTTTTTAATTTACGAATGAATGAATTTTTGAATGTACGAATTTACGAATGTATGAAAAAAAAAAAAGAATGAAACGAAAACTAACACATTTTTGGCAGTGGACATGTCTTTGTTCCAAATCAGGGACAGTCCCTCCAAATCAGGGACAGTCCCTCCAAATCAGGGACAGTCCCTCCAAATCAGGGACAGTCCCTCCAAATCAGGGACAGTTGGGAGCTACTGTATTTATAAGCCATGTAAAATGCTCCATTGAATTTGATAACATAAAATTGATTAACATAAAAAAAAATATCTATACACACAAAACTTGTGATTCCTAAGTAATTAAAAATGAATCTAAGTCATGAAAATGTCCCATTGAACTTGATAACATAACATTTTTGGCAAGACGGACATCTCATATAGAAAGAGACAATGCCATTGGATAATTATTTTACGAAACATTACTGGTCAATCATGGTAAACGTCTTGCTATGTGGATTATCTTTCCTTGGTCTTTCTTTCTTTTAGATTGTTAGTTGTAGGCTTTGTGACAGATTATGTATGGCGATAGGATAGGAAGATGGACCTTAGATACACCCATTTAATGACAGTGGAGAAACACAAGTGAAAGTAAGATAACATACTTTTTATGTGCTCATTAAAGTGGTTGTAAACCCACTATTTGGACTTTTACCTACAGGTAAGCCTACAACATGGCTTACCTGTAGGTAAGGATAATATCTCCTAAACCTGCACGGTTTAGGAGATATTACCCCCGCAATGCGGGCGGCGCATGCGCAGGGGGGACTCCACGGCTGAAGGACCGGCATCGCCGGACCCTGCCGATTTTAAATCTCCCGCGCGCACGCGCGGGAGTGACGTCATCGCCGCTCCAGCCAATCACAGCGCTGGAGCGGCGATACCCGGAAGGCACGCCGGAGCAAGATGACATCCTGCTCGGCGTGGACCAGGTAAGTGGTACACACCTCGTTCCGAGGTAAGTATTTCATAATAGGCTAGTATGCGATGCATACTAGCCTATTATGCCTTTTGCATTGCAGGTTTGGGGGGAAAAAAAAAAAGTTTATGCGGTTTACAACCGCTTTAAGTGAATAAGTGTCTATTTTTGGCAATCTATATGTTTCTTTATGACATGACGCACTTGACAGCAATCTTTACCTGGGTAATAAAAGCGACACACCTATTTACTGTACAGTATGTCTATCTCAACCACAGCGGTCAATGTCTCAATCCACTCCATGGCTATAACTAAACTAATGTATTGTTTTTTTTCCATTAAAGTGTTTGTTACCTAAGCATTTCATATTCCTGATATGTGGCTTCTGTACCATGTACTTGTATGAATACGTCTCCTGTTCTCTTTGTATTGCTTCTTTTGTGTGAATTTCCTGATGTTCCTCTGCTTTCCTTTTAAAAACTTACCACACTAAGCATGAGCGCACAGCATGGCCAGTGCTCTAGCTATGCTGGGAACTCAGTGTGCTCCCCTCCAATGATCAGACTTCTCCTGACACGCCCCCCCCCTCCCTGCACAGCCATTCACAGGGAAGCTTAGTGTGCTGCTGTTTTTCATTTCCTAGCTCCTATGCAACTGAGAACAGAGGGAATGTGATCACTTATAAAAAAAAAGGGGGAAAAAAAGTTATTTATAAAGTTTGTTTATATCTATACACAAATGTTTCATCTCATACTGAATTATTCTCATACTGACTTATCCATATACTGAATTATTATCATACTGAATTATCCTCATACTGAATTATCCTTATACTGACTTATCCTTATACTGAATTATTATCATACTGAATTATCCTCATACTGACTTATCCTTATACTGAATTATCCTTATACTGAATTATCCTTATACTGAATTATCCTCATACTGAATTATCCTTATACTGAATTATCCTTATACTGAATTATTATCGTACTGAATTATCCTCATACTGACTTATCCTTATACTGAATTATCCTCATACTGAATTATCCTCATACTGAATTATCCTCATACTGAATTATCCTCATACTGACTTATCCTTATACTGAATTATTATCGTACTGAATTATCCTCATACTGAATTATCCTCATACTGAATTATCCTCATACTGACTTATCCTTATACTGAATTATTATCGTACTGAATTATCCTCATACTGACTTATCCTTATACTGAATTATCCTCATACTGAATTATCCTCATACTGAATTATCATAATACTGAATAATCCTCTGTGAAGCATGTAATTCTCCCTGCTTGTTTTAACTGTATTGTGTGTGTTAGAGGTAAAAAGGGTTCATGTGTTACAGGCTGATTGATATGTTAATGACCCTTCCTCAGCCAGCTCCCTAGTTCAAATGGTAATTGATTTATTGTGTGTGGGAAGGAGACCGGCCTTACTGTTTACAATGATTAGATAAGTGGCTCATGTTAACTATTCTGATTGCTTCATTGTGGTCAGGCTGTTACACCTAGTAATTAACTCCACTGATGTCCTTATCTAAAGAAAATGTGTTTTCAGGTCGGCTCCGAATTGTCTGGCTATATTCTGTATGAGAACTCCAGAGTGGGTGAAAAGGGGGTGGAGCTCCCATTGTTCCTTGATTAAGGATTTAGCTTGTAAAACTGTATTTATAACCAGCAGCAAGCTGCCAATAAATCAGTCTTGGTTCCAGCCTTCAGTCTTGACTCATGTATGGATGATCCTGTGATGTTCTTGTATGGAGAGGAGGGAATGCTTGACGGGGATATCATACTGATACCGTCACAATTGGATGGCAGCAGCGGGATCTTCCCTTCTACTATCCCTTACACCAGGATTCCAAGCAGACACTGGGAACAGTGAATGGAAGGCTGCTACACCCTGCTTAAAAGAAATACACTGAAAGAACTACTGGAAGTTCGTGGAAGGATTGCTAGCAACAAAACCAAGCGGGTCATCATAGCAGAATCAATGGAGATAGACCAGGAGGACGTGATTGCAGCAACGCCAGCAGTACAAGAGATGGAGACACCAGTGATTCAGGAGGAGTCACCAACCAACAAGCTAATGAGAGAGAAGCTAGCGTGGTTCGGCCCGAGCCCAACGCCGGATGTGGTGCTGAAAGTGATGGACCTGTTAGCGGAGGAAACTAAACAAATAAGAGACAAACAAATAAGAGACGCAGAGCTACAGGAGGCTAAACAAATAAGAGACGCAGAGCTACAGTTAAAACTGGCAGCAGTCCGACAAGCAGCCGCACATTCTCCAAACAGTGAGTACAGCACAGCAGACGCAAGGAAGATTACGTTTAGCGCTTTTAAAGCTTTTGATGAAAAGGACTGTGAGATTGATAACTACCTGGCAGACTTTGAGCGACAATGTAACCTGCACCGAATAGCTAGAAGAGAGTGGGTTGCAATATTGTCAGGCAAACTGTCAGGCAAAGCTTCTGATGCTTTCCGGACCGTGCCAGATCAGGATATCCATAGCTACGCCCGGGTTAAAGAAGTGCTCCTGGCTCGTTATGCAGTAACCCAAGAGTCCCACCGACAGAAGTTCAGGGACTCACGCAAAACCACGAAAGACTCTTACGCGGAATGGGCATGCCAGTTGTCCCTGTCGGCCTCTAACTGGGTTAACAGCAGCCAGGCCACCACCGCAGAGGACATTTTGCAACTAATGCTCCTGGAGCAATTTTACAATCACATCCAGACAGATGTCAAAGATTGGGTGAGAGATCGCAGGCCCATGACTCTACCAGAGGCCGCGAAGTTGGCGGATGAATATGCGGATACTCGCAAGACAAACCAGGTCCCACCACGGGTACAACCTCCACGACCAACGGCGCCCTCACACCCACCAGCCGCTAGATACCAACCTCCTAACAGACCGGTGACATCTAGCCCTCGCTATCCACGCCAGGAGGACAACGAACAACGCTGCTTCCGGTGCAAACAGTTGGGTCACTTCAAGCAGAATTGCCCCCTGAATGACAACACCAGATCAAATTGGTCTCAACCTGGGTACCGCCCACCAGCAGCAGCCCATTGTGTAGACTCGGCTTGGAATCCCCAGGAGCTGGGTCGGGAAGAACCATTGGGCACCCCTTACGAAGCCCTCATGGTACAATCTGTTATTACGGACAACAGGGAACACCATTGTCAGCTGGTCATGGGCGACAGCCCTGAGCCGGAGGGGCCCTGGAGGGAGCTGGGCAGAAAGAGGCACCGCCAGCTACCCTCCAAGAAGAAGAGGTCCTGGAAGTCATATAACCAGCGGACCTGGGAGGAGAAGAAGCAACTGGAGGAGAGGGAGTCGCAGCGGGCGTCCCAGATGCGGGCCGAGATGTTCGCCAAGGGCCCACCGGTGGCCCCTTGCACCACCACCCAGTTCCTGATGATGAAGGACCACGTGGAGAGCCTGCAGGACATGAGCAAGCAGGAGCTGATCCGTGAGTACATAGAGCTGGAGGAGTGCATAAGCCGCATGGAGGAGGAGAACAACCACCTGAGGTCACAGCAGGCTGACCCCCCCAGGCTCCATGAACTGGAGATGGAGCTGGAGAAGCTCAAAGAGGAGAACCGGTGGCTGCGGAGGGAGCAGAGGGTGGCTGACCCTATGGGGCACTGATTCCCCCCCCCCCCGAACTCTGAGCACCAGTGCTACAGCATTTCAACAAATATAACTTTTTCTTTTTATGAATCTCCTGTGATTGTCACTTCAGAGCCATAACCTGCCCCTCCCATAGCGGGACACCTAGATGGCGGCGCACAGACCCATTCGCCATCTTCACACTGACTTCTGGTGACTCTGCAGATCGCACAAAGACTTGGGGACTGACCGGCGTGTGATCCGACGACCCGGTGACATACCTGAGTCGGAAGCAGTTGCCAAGGGAGGTCAGTCACGCCAAACGGCGTTAACCTCGGACTAAAAGCTCTGAACCCGTCAACCCTACTGGACCAGGGAAGGTCCAACCGGGTTTGCCGGAGCAGGGAGAAAAAGGGGGGCCATTGTGAAGCATGTAATTCTCCCTGCTTGTTTTAACTGTATTGTGTGTGTTAGAGGTAAAAAGGGTTCATGTGTTACAGGCTGATTGATATGTTAATGACCCTTCCTCAGCCAGCTTCCTAGTTCAAATGTAATTGATTTATTGTGTGTGGGAAGGAGACCGGCCTTACTGTTTACAATGATTAGATAAGTGGCTCATGTTAATTATTCTGATTGCTTCATTGTGGTCAGGCTGTTACACCTAGTAATTAACTCCACGGATGTCCTTATCTAAAGAAAATGTGTTTTCAGGTCGGCTCCGAATTGTCTGGCTATATTCTGTATGAGAACTCCAGAGTGGGTGAAAAGGGGGTGGAGCTCCCATTGTTCCTTGATTAAGGATTTAGCTTGTAAAACTGTATTTATAACCAGCAGCAAGCTGCCAATAAATCAGTCTTGGTTCCAGCCTTCAGTCTTGACTCATGTATGGATGATCCTGTGATGTTCTTGTATGGAGAGGAGGGAATGCTTGACGGGGATATCATACCGATACCGTCACATCCTCATACTGAATTATTCTCATACTGAATTATCCTCATACTGAATTATCCTCATACTGAATCATCCTCATACTGACTTATCCTTATACTGAATTATTATCATACTGAATTATCCTCATACTGACTTATCCTTATACTGAATTATTATCATACTGAATTATCCTCATACTGACTTATCCTTATACTGAATTATTATCATACTGAATTATCCTCATACTGAATTATTCTCATACTGACTTATCCTTATACTGAATTATTATCATACTGACTTATCCTTATACTGAATTATCCTCATACTGAATTATCCTCATACTGAATTATCCTCATACTGAATTATTCTCATACTGAATTATCCTCATACTGAATTATCCTCATACTGAATTATCCTCATACTGACTTATCCTTATACTGAATTATTATCATACTGAATTATCCTCATACTGAATTATTCTCATACTGACTTATCCTTATACTGAATTATTATCATACTGAATTATCCTCATACTGAATTATCCTCATACTGAATCATTCTCATACTGAATTATCCTCATACTGAATTATTCTCATACTGAATTATCCTCATACTGAATTATCCTCATACTGACTTATCCTTATACTGAATTATTATCATACTGAATTATCCTCATACTGAATTATCCTCATACTGAATTATCCTTATACTGAATTATCCTCATACTGAATTATCCTCATACTGAATTATCCTTATACTGAATTATCCTCATACTGAATTATCCTCATACTGAATTATCCTCATACTGAATTATCCTCATACTGAATTATCCTCATACTGAATTATCCTCATACTGAATTATTATCATACTGACTTATCCTTATACTGAATTATCCTCATACTGAATTATCCTCATACTGAATTATTATCATACTGAATTATCCTCATACTGAATTATCCTCATACTGAATGTAGCGGCCTTCTACTTTCTAGCCGGCGCTGCTTTAAATTTAGAGGGTAGTCTGAGAGTTAGTTGACTCAGACGGTATGATTTTTCACTAAATTTGGACCTTTATTCCAGCCATGGTTGTACTGTGAGTGACCACTATTGTTGTCTGGGGTGTTGTTATCATTCCAGGCAGCAGTCAGGTCAAGGTGGCAGCAGTCAGGTCAAGGTGTTTTGGGTGTTCCCCTTCAGCAGCCAATCAGTGGGAGTTGATCGTCCCGCTGAGCATGCTGGGGAGGAGTACTTAAGGGACAGACGTCATTAGTTTGGGGTTGTCGCTGATCCTGGCCTGTCGTCCCACCACCCCTGTGTGTGGCCCTCCTGGCCGGGGGGTGCGTGTTCAAATGTTCCTGCTCCGGGACCACGTTGGTCCGGGGTTGTGATCTACTAAGTAGGCCTGGTAGTCAGACTGGGTCTACGCTTGCAGAGTGATCCTGTGCTGTCCGTCCTGAGGGAGGAAGCCACTCGAAGGAGAACCTGTCTTGGAGAGCACCTAGCACGAGGCTGGTATCTCAGGAGAGGCCTTGAACTTCATCGAAGGACGCACCATTACTGGAAGGCTGAGTGATTATCGCCTGTCAGTTCTAAGTTCACAAGAACTTATTCAAGAGAGATCCGGGTGCTTAATCCTGTGCTGAGAGGATTCTGGACTGAATATATCTCCTTCTTTTGGGAAGGTCTGTGGCAGAGACTTTACCAAGTTTCCGTGTAACACCCTGGCTGCTAGGTTAGTAAGAGAGACCTTACCAGGTGCACAATACCCGCTCTGGCTAGAATGGTGACGAAAGCTACGTTGCTGGAAGCAGGAGTGTTTCCGGACAGAAGTTATACACCTGAACCTGTTACCTATTACCCTTTCACCTCTTCAACTACTACTTTTATTCTTTTACCAAGTTTGGTAAATAAAGCTAAGGAAAAGAACCCTAAAGTGTGGACATTGAACTTTTTCTCAACTCTCATCTGATACCCTAGACAGCGAGGAAACAGAGGTAACATGCTGCCCAGAACAAACCTGCAGCTCCTTCGGGGGTAGTGCTACATGAATTATGCTCATACAGGCGGTCCCCTACTTACAAACGGAAGGAGACAACAGGAAGTGAGAGGAAATCTCCCCCTAGGAAGGGAAATTCTCTTCTGTAAAAAGGTGTCTCCTGTCCACTGATGCTTTATCACCAATCCTTGTTTCACAAAAAAAAAAAAATCATTTGTCATTGGGACAGAAAGTGAGGTGCAATCTTCTGAATAGATGCACACAGACAGCAAAACAAATGTTACAGGGGTGATAACCCTTCTCTATGTTTTCAGAAAAGCTTAAAAATAGATTTTATGGCTGGAGCTACACTTTAAAAAAGTACCAGTTCAAAATTACAAACAGATTCTACTTAACAACAAACCTACAGTCCCTGGCCCGGATTCAGAGAGCAATTGCGCCTGTGTAACCATAGTTACGCAGCGCAATTGCTGACTTGCTCCGGCATTACGAATGCTCCTGATTCAGGAACATCGTAACGCCGACTGCAGCCTAAAATCTGCGTGGCATAAGGCTCTTATGCCCGCATATTTTAGGCTGCATTCTTGCAATGCCTGCTAGGGGGCGCTCCCATTGTGCTCAGTGTATAGTATGCAAATTGCATACTAACACCGATTCACAATGTTGCGCGAGCCCTGCGTACGCAAGTTGCGTCGTTTCCGTACGGCGTCTTTAGCGTAAGGCTGCCCCTTCTAATAGTAGGGGCAGCCAATGCTAAAGGATACCCGTCGTTCCCGCATCGCGATATTTGAATGTTACATCGTTTGCGTAAGTGATTCGTGAATGGCGCTGGATGCCATTCACGTTCACTCTGAAGCAAATGACGTCCTTGCGACGTCATTTGCTGCAATGCACGTCGGGAAAGTTTCCAGACGGAGCATGCGCTCTACGCTCGGCGCGGGAGCGCGCCTAATTTAAATGATTCCCGCCCCCTACGGGATCATTTAAATTGCGTGCTCTAGCGCCGGGCAATTTTGCCGGCGCGCCCTCGCAATTTACGGAGCTACTGCTCCGTGAATCGAGGGCAGCGGAGCAAATTTGTGAGGGCGCAGGGCAAAATCGTTTGCCCCGCGCCTCCGCAAAAAAATCGCAATTCTCTTTGAATCCGGGCCCCTGTCTTGTTTGTAACCCGGGGACCGCCTGTACTGAATTATTCCCATACTGAATTATTCCCATACTGATTTATCCTCCTAAATGTTCTGTTGTAAGAATAACCATTTGTTAATGGCCATGCAATATTTCTAATATATATCTGGAAGAATAGGAGAAATTCCTATCGGGAATCGCGATCGTCTGTATGCAATTACGATGCGGAAAAAAAAAACGTGCATTGCTCAGAATCAAGCAGAAGAGCCGAACTGAGTATTAAACTTCATTGATCTCGGCTCGTGTTGTACGTCACCGCGTTCCTGACGTTTCGGAATTTCGTCCAAGATTAGTGTGACCGTGTGTATGCAAGACAAATTCCAGCCATTTTCCTGCTGAAAAAAAAACGTGTTTTTCTTTTCGGGATTCGTGATCGTGTGTACGAGGCATTAGAGTTGTAAGTTTTGTAATAGATTGTGGATGGGGATAGGAAGGTGAACCCGCCCACACCCAGTTTTAGATAACAATACAGAAACACAAGAGGAAGCAAGACAACATAATTCAGATCTTCTCATTAGGTAAGCAGACGTTTTATTTTTTCAAAATAAGATAAAATATCTTGTGAGCCACTTGAAAGCAATCTTTATGTGAGTACTAAACATTGCACACCTATCTTACCTCAACCGTCAACGTTAATGATTCAATTTACTTAGCTATACCAATGTTATTTTGCATTGAACAAAAAAACAACAAAAAAAAAGCATGATTCTATTAGCTTCATAAACTATAATTAATGATGCCCTTCCTAAGTCGTTAGAAATTAACACAGTTCGTGTAAAAAGATCCCATTAAATTTAACCCCTTGGAGCTGGCGCCTCCTGTCCCTTTAAGAGGTTTAGGATGCCAGGACGCAGGGCTGAGTTTATGATAATGTGAACAGCGTGTTTGGCTGTCACAGCGGTCACATGATTGGAAAGCTCCCAATCACAAGTAGCGATCGGAAGCTCCTAGCCACCGGTAACTGTGCCAGGAGCGCGCTCTCGGCACAGCTGTATTTACACTAATGTACGCAAATATGTGGCCACTCGGAGCCAAGGCCGACCCACCAAGAGGCTGCATTTTTGCATACGGCCGATGCCAAGGGGTTAATTACATAGAATTATTAGCAATAAAGACACCTCATTGACAAATATAGAAAGCGACACTACATTGGATGATTGATTCACTAAACAGTCTTGCAGCAGAGATGCAAAAGTGTTCATGCTTGCAGCTGACGTTTAGAGGAGCTGCAGGAGTAGCAAAGATGCAGCAAATTTCAAGGGTGTAGGCCAAATGCAGCAGCAGTGGCGGCTGGTGCTCAAAATTTTTAGGGGGGCGCAAACAAATGAAAAAAAAAAAAGACAATTGCAGCGTCACTGTGCCCATCAAAGGCAGCCACTGTGCCCATCAAATGCAGCCACTGTGCCATGCCATCAATTGTCACCACTGTGCCATCAATTGTCACCACTGTGCCATCAATTGTCACCACTGTGCAATGCCAAATGCAGTCACTGTGCCATCAAATGCAGCCACTGTGCCCACATCAATTGTCCCCACTGTGCCCACATCAATTGTCCCCACTGTGCCCACATCAATTGTCCCCACTGTACCCACATCAATTGTCGCCACTGTGCCCACATCAATTGTCGCCACTGTGCCCACATCAATTGTCCCCACTGTGCCCACATCAATTGTCGCCACTGTGCCCACATCAATTGTCCCCACTGTGTCCACATCAATTGTCCCCACTGTGCCCACATCAATTGTCGCCACTGTGCCCACATCAATTGTCGCCACTGTGCCCACATCAATTGTCCCCACTGTGCCCACATCAATTGTCCCCCACTTTGCCCACATCAATTGTCAATTGTCCCAACATCAATTGTCCCCACTGTGCCCTGTAAAATGCTGCCAGCCAGCCAGATTGCCCCCTGCCTGGCACTTACCTTTCTGGGGTTCGCCATCCTCCTTCCACGGTCCCTCAATGTCTTCTGCCGCCCTCGATGATGCTTCAGCCAATCGGGTTACTGATAACCAGAATCAGTGAACCTGATTGGCTGAGACGGCCGTCAGTCTTATCCAAGGGACGTAGCCCACTACGTTCCGCTGGATCTGATAGGCACTTCCGCACAGCCAACCAGCTGCCGTTATTCAGATAATTGGTGCCCAATGTCCGGTTATCTGAATAGGCTGGCCACAATAACATGCAATGCATGAGTGTATGTTATTTGCGCGGTGCTGCAAAACAAATTTTTAAAAGCCTTAAAGGGCCCGTTTTTTTTTTTATGACTACAGGAGGGGGTGGCGGCGCCCGGGCGCCCCTATGGATGGGCCACCACTGTGCAGCAGATATGTAACAATGTCTGTGGGGACCCCGGGCAATAGGAGATTATGGGGCCCCCAGCCAATAGATTATGGGGCCACACAGTACACACACATATACACACTGAAAAGGTACTGGAGAGGCGGGGGCAGCTATAACTTGGGAATTTTTTTTAAAATACAGATTTTTACATACTGTCTCTGGTTCTGCTGAGGCTGGCAACACCGATGGGGCCCCCTAGTGGCATGGGGCCCTCGGGCAGTGCCCGAATGGTCAGTCCGCCCCTGGTGGAGGCTGCAGGTTCTGCAAAGAAGCTTCAAAGTCCAAGGGTGAAAATGAGACATTGCATATGCAGCCGAGATGCAACAAAGTCAGTGAATGCTTGTGGGGTACAGCAGAGGTACAAGGAGGCTGTGGATGCTGCAGAACTAGGCTCTGGGTACAGCAAACAGTAGGCTGTGGGTACTGGGGTAAAAAGCGTAGATACGTAGCTAGATAGATTGATTGATAATATAGACTTTGGTCACTTGGGAATTTGGCAGCTCAATGCTTGAGCAGTGACAGCATGTTTAATAATAAGAGGGATATGGCATGTCATGCGTCATATGACATTTCACGCAATGTGGATTTGACACTCTAGTGATAGAGCGTTGGAGGTGAGCAACAGTGACACTTGTCTCATTGATCAGTGTTCTGATCCTTGACGGTCTCTACACGCTCCTCTGACTTCTCTTTAGTCAGGGATGTTCCTCCCAAAAATGGTTCACAGTGCTGAAAGCTGGAAGGGGGTAAAAGTGCCCAGTATTGAAGGGGTTAAGCTAAAAAAAAAAGTTTCACCCAAGCACATAAACCCCCCCCCCAAATATTTTTGAGGCACCCCCTCATATAAGCACATACAAACGTAAACACTAAAGTTTGTTGCCATTTCACGGGCGCACACAAATTTCAGGCCTGGTACACACGATAGGATTGATCCGCAGATACGGTCCGCCGGACCGTATCCGCGGATAAATCCTCTGGCGGATTTGGATCCGTTGGCATGTACTCACCATCGGATTCAAATCTGCGCGGAATTCAACCGCGGTGACGTGTCGCGCCGTCGCCGCGATGATGACGCGGCAACGTGCGCGACGCTGTCATATAAGGAAATCCACGCATGCGTCGAATCATTACGACGCGTGCGAGGGACGGGTTCGGACGGATCGATCCGGTGAGTCTGTACAGACCACCGGATCGATCCGCTGGAGCCGATTCCAGCGGATAGATTTCTTAGCATGCTAACAAATTTTTATCTGCTGGAAATCGGAAATATCCGCGGATAAATATCCGCTGGAACGTACACACCAGGGGATCTATCCGCTGGAACCGATCCGCTGAGATTTTTCAGCGGATGGATCCTCTCGTGTGTACGGGGCCTAAGGTTTGACATGTTGGGTATCTATTTACTCGGTGCAACCTCATATTTTATATTTTACCAAAAAATTGGGTAGTTTGTGCGCTTGTGCGCCTTTACATTCACTTTAATTCATTTTTTTACTGAAATTTTTACCTTTGCGGTAATATCCTGTGACATAAAAAATATATAATGTTTGGGCGATTTATGCAAATTATTTGTTTAAACGTGTGCAAAAAAAATGAAAAACGAAAATACATTTTTGTTTTTAAGATTAATTTCTTTATTCAAATGATAGTCATGTTTCTGTGTCCTTTATAAGTAATTAGACATAATTAAGATCATTAATGTAACATAATAAAATTACTTAATTAGCATAAGTCATGTAAAAAAATGTCACATAGAATTTGAGAACATACATTACTGCAAGAGAGAAACCTCATCGACAAATATAGAAAGAGACCAGGGACATGCGGTGTGGGAAGAAAGAGCCATGAATATAGAAAAAAAAAATTATCGAGCTTCAACAGTTGTAGACTCCGAAGCTGATGTCCTAACCCACCACTGGTCAAAATTTGGGGCTCCTAGGACCTATGGATCTGGAGATTTGGGGATCCTTGTGCAGCCTGTCCGAAGCTACATACAGAGCGGCCAGTATAAATACAAGCTGGCACACACTGTTTGCAGCAGACTGAGAGGATGAGCTCACAGTGCCTCTCCTCACTTCTTGTCAGAGGCACTGAGCTCAATGGACAGCTTGGAGTCTTGGACCAATGGTAAAGCACCGTTGGTCCAAGCTATTCAATAAAAATGTTGCAGTGGAGGCACGCCTCTCACTGTAGTGTCATAGAAGGGGGCGTGTGTCTAAAACACAAATGCTCCCTTCCAGCCCAGCCCTCTTAAATAGGAACTGCAGTCTGTTCACATAATTTATAATAAAAACATATTTGCCATTCTGAAGCTTCCTACCGACCACTTTGAATATTATTCTATATATACTGTGATTCTGTACTTGCCAAATATGCTGCAGAGTCTGGCTGCAGCCATTTCAACTGTGGGCAGCTGAAGCTGCTGCCTGTTCACTTCCTGGATTTACACAGACACACAGAGACACACCTCCAGATCTGCTGTCCTGCAGCTCTCATTGGCACTCTTATGACTCATCTCCCCTCCCTTCCTAGCAAACTCTCAAGAGAGTCAGACTGAGAGAGAGCTGTGCATGATGTCATAAGCCTAGGCCAGTGGTCTCCAAACTGTGGCCCGGGGGCCAAATGTGGCCCCTTGCTTGTCTTTACCTGGCCCTTGGGACACTATTTCATTTACTGATACCAACAAATAAAATCCAACATTTTCAATCACTTTAAGGGGACTGTGTGGGAAGATAAGCATCTGAACCCAGAGAAGGCGGAGGCTGATAGACTGGAAGTATTAGAAGGCATTACAATAAAATTTAAAGTAAACTTTCACCAGTACAGTGGAACCTCGGATTGCGAGTAACGCAGTTAACGAGTGTTTCACAACACGAGCACTGTATTTTAAAAAATCCTGACTCGGTTTGCGAGTGTTGTCTCGCAAAGCGAGCACGATTCAGGCCAAAGCGGTGTGCAGTACCGAATGACGATGATCCCAGCTGATCGGCGCCATTTGGAAATGCACGGAAAGGCCTAAGGACAGCACGGCTGACCTCGTCAAATCTCGGGTAGGAAATCTTTCCGAGGTCAGCCGAAGTGTCTTCTGGCCTTTAGAGACGTTTCCGAGGCTTTCTGGCGCCCCCCCCCGCCTCTGGCCGCATGCGGTATTGCATCCCATTGAAGTCAATGCGGAACAAATTTGTTTTGTTTCCATTGACTTCTATGGGGAAACTCGCTTTGACATGCAAGTACTTTGGATTACGAGCATTCTCCTGGAACAGATTATGCTCGTAATCCGAGGTTCCACTGTATTGTGTATTATATTTAAAATTATTTTATCTGTGCAAAAAAAGTCTCAGCCTTTAGTACTACTTTAATATAAAATATTTATATCCCCCACCCCTCCACTCCACCTTTCATATAGAGTCTGATGGTATATACCAGATTCAACCTCTAAGGCCCCGTACACACGTCTGAGAAACTCGACGGGCAAAACACATCGTTTTCCCCGTAGAGTTCCTTGTTCGGCTGTCAGAAAACTCGTTGAGCCAAATGTTCCCATTGCCCAAAGAGGAAATAGAGAACCTGCTCTCTTTTTGGCTCGACGAGTTTCCTGACGGGTTTCTCGGCGAAAAGTGTACACACGACCGGTTTTCTCGGCAGAAGATGTCTCCCATCGAGTTTCTTGCTGAATTCTGCCGAGAAAACCGGTCGTGTGTACGGGGCCTAACAGTATAAAGTATATATTTTCTGTCTATTATTCTCAGACTGGACTAGATATTTTGTTCTCTTATCATATAGCTGATTCTTTATATGTACCACTGCATAGAGATATTCAAGAATATATTGTCTTTTTTTTAAAAATTACATATTAACTAAAGTATACACCGTACTTTGAGATTTTTATCTGATTAATCAAAACAACAATTGGCCAACTAATCAATTATGAAAATAATCATTCGATGCAGCCCTAGTTGGAGGTAGATAACCATGACAGTTGTCTTATTGAGAATATCCTTGGATCTTCCTAACAGCCTGTATATAACTCTCTGCCACATCTTTAGTCAGGCGTTTTCCTCCCAAAAATGGGTCATCGGCATCACAGGCAGTCAGATGTTCCAGAAGGTCTTCTTTAGGGATCTTCAGCTGCCCTTCAGGAAGATGGAATGCAAATATCACATGGTTCCACACACTGGGGACTCCATATTTATACTCGCTGTATCCTGATGTTGATGCTCTCCAGACATTACCATCTCTAAAAATTGCCACATGGAGAGTATCGGAAGTGGACTCCGGTCTCCAGTATAATGTCTCATCCATCCAGTACACAAAGGGCAGAGCATATGAGCCGCTTCGGACAGTGGGCACCTCGGGGAAATCATTGAACTTGCTTGTAGAAGGACTGTGGACTACAATATAATGGGCAATCTCCTTCTTGTGGAGCTCAGTACCGAGAATTCTGAGCTGTGGCTCCCCAACCCCGCAGTGCTGATCCTTGTACTTTCCCAGAAGGTAGGATAATGGGAAAGAGAACCTGATGTTGCCGTAACGGGAAGCTTCCCTAAAAGCCGGGGAGTTGGCAAATTGTTCTTTTATTTCTCCTTCAAATTGTAGGGCATTTGATTGGGAAATCACCCTCCTTACATTATTGTACGCCTCACGTTTTGCAGTCTCTATGTCCTCTGAAGAAAATTCCGCATTCCAGAATAACAGGTCATCAAATTCAGGTCTAGGTTCAGGTCTGGGTTCAAATTTGGATTCTTCATTTGCTGATCTGAAACTTTCCTGGTTTGCGTTCCCAACCTTTGCTCTAAAACCTCCTTCTTCACAAATGTTGAACACTGACAAACCAGTGACATGCTGTAGTTTAGAGATTGGAATTGGTACCTGCAAAAGCTGAAAATCATGATCTTTCGTATTCTGAAGTATCTCCGTCATCCTTCGTTGACTTTCTGTGTTCCTTTGAGTAGCATTCAAGGAGGTGGAAGCTTCCTCAATAGACAAAAATACCCTTGGTGCATAGGAGCATTCTGTTCCTTTTGAGCTTATGCATGTTTTCAGCTCTATAGTCTCGCTGTTTGCCTCTGCCATAGCTGGTGCTTCCACACTGGAGAGTCTGTTCCTTGTCCTTGCTTTCTGTAGAGTGTTGTAGTTGTGGGCTGTGTGATAGATTATATATGGGGATAGGAAGGTCACCCCTACACCCAGAGTGACATAAGAATACAGAAACACAAATAAAAGTAAGGTAACATACTTCTTATCTTTTTACTAGGTGGGTAGGTGTTTATTTTTGGAAATAAGATAATGTATCCCATGACTCATCTGACAGCGATCTCTATGTGTGTAACGCCTGTGTACTTCCAAGTACCGGTGCTATTAAAAGTTAAGGGATAATCAGAGTGTAATTGACTCTGATTCTAATTGTAATTATTTGTTAGGGCCTCTGTTTCAGCTGGGCTGTGCTGTGGGCTCATTCTGTTGTTGCCGGGGTGCTGTACCACCCTGGGGCGACAGGTGGTGCCAGTGGAGACCAGGCCTCTTGCCAGCAGCCAATCAGGAGGGAGTTTCCCTCGCGGGGCATGCTGGGGGAGAGTACTTCTGGAGCAGATGCCATTAAGGCGGGGTTCTTTTCCGGTGTGGCGCCCACCTTTAGGGGGACCACACATCACGGCTCCCCGGCATGATGGCCTACCAGGCCGGGGTGCGCGTGCCATGCGGTGTTCCTGGTTTCGGGACCATGTTGGCCCGGAACATTTGAAGTTGTGGCGGGGCCCCAGTAATCAACTGGGTCCCCAATCCTGAGGAAAGATCCCAAGCAAGATAGCTGTTCGGTTGGGAGTCAGCCTGAGGAGAGCCAAGAGAGGCAGGCAATCCAACAGGGCCTCGACAATCCATCGGGGATCAAGGTAACCGGACACTGAAAGGGGTGGATGTCAGCCACCTGTCAGTCGGTGACCCATTGAGAACTACCTGAGGGAGATTCAGGCACAAATATTACTAAAGAGTATTTCTCCATGATCTAAGTTCTGGGAAGGGTCTGTGGCAGAAACTTGTTTCCCTCAAAGTTCCGAGTGATACCCTGGCTGCCAGGTCGGTGTGAGAGGCCTGTCCAGGTACACTATACCCCCTCCGGCTGGAGTGGCGACGAAAGTAGAGTGTCGTTTGAAGCAGGACTGCTTCCGTACTGTTAAGCCTGAATCTGCTATTTCTTCTCCTCATACATCTTTGCTATCTACCTCAAGTTTTACTGTTTACCGTGTTGGGTAAAATAAAGCACAAGAAAAGACACCTGCTGTGCGGACATTCCATTACTTGGCTCTCATCAACTACCCTAGACGGCGGAATCACAGAGGTAACATGCCACCCAATCTATAACCAGCGGCTCCTTCGGGGGTGAGCGCTACATGTGGGGGCTCGTCCGGGATGGGCTGTTGCCTCTGACAACGGAACTGTGAGAATTTATTCTGCCATTGAGAGTCAGGAATTATCGTGGTGTTGGACTGTGCAGTGAGGAAGGAGTTAACCTCAGGTAGCAAAAGTCTGGGCACACGTGCAGCGGAGTGACATGTGCCTGCAACGCGACCAGAGAAGAACTTTAGTGGGAGGAGTTACCCACCCCTGCGTGAGACATGGGGCGAGTTTGGCGCCAAGCAGCAGAAGTGATTGTCCGCCCACGAGAGAGAGAGACACGTGCAACATATCTGTACCCCCGACACTGTTTGAGAGATTGAGACCTCCAATGTCTACTATTGGAGTCCATCCGATGCCTGCTGCCACCGGAGTACCTTTGACCGATACCGGGATCCGAATGCGGACGCGGGGGAAGTTTATGCTGTTCTCAAGTGGAAGCATGGAGGCCCTTGGACTGTGCTGCCCCCGCTGCTCGGAGCTGGCCATCCGGATCCTGCCTTTCGCTCAGTGCAAGAGGTGCCGGGCCTATCTGTTCCAAATTGAGCCACCGACCGAAACTCCCCGGGAGTACAAGGTGGACTGGATTGCTGGGACTGTAACCGCGGAGGAGGAGGCCCCATGGCCGGAACCCCCCCCCAACAACTGTGGTCGGTAATCCATAAGTTATGACCGTCTCATCTACGCTTACCCTGCCTTCGGCTGTTTCGTCAATCAGATCACCAGAGGTAAGCAAAGTGGAAGAGAAAGAATGTGTGACCAGTGTGACCAGTGTGCAAACAGATGCCGTACCAGAGGCTACGGCTACCAATGTGGTCTCCGTATGGCGCGCCGTTGCCAAAGTGGGCCCCGCACAGGCTTCCTGCGGCTGCGATCGAGGCCTGCCTGCCCAAACGAGTGACTTAACTAACGTCCCTGCTGGGGGACGCACCTATCTGCCTGCGGAGGAGTATGACACCTCCGACCTGGACTCCTTGTCTGATGGTGGGGACGATAGGTGGTTCGAGACCGAATTCCCTGGGTCTCAATTTTGAGGATGGTCCCGAGCTAACAAGTCTCGGAGACGGAAGAAACGCTCCGGCCGGAGCGCACCAAGTGTGATCACCTCTGCGTTTTTTATTTATTTATAAAAAAAAAATTAAAATTGATTTTTTAAAAAAGAGTACAAAACCGTTTTATATTTTGTTATAAAATTTTGCAAACTGGTAATTTTTCTCCTTCATTGATGTATGCCGATAAGGCGGCACTGGTGGGCACGGGATAGGCGGCACCGATGGGCACTGAGAGGCGGCATTGGTGGGCACTGAGAGGTGACACTGAGAGGTGGCACTGAAGGGCATTGATAGGTGGCACTGGTGGCCACTGAGAATTGGCAATAATAGGTGGCACTGATAGCTGGCAGTGATGGGCACTGATCAGTACTGGTAGGTGAGACTGAAAGGCAGCACTGCTAGGTGGCACTGACTGGCACCACTGGTGGGCATTGATAGGTGGCACTTTATTGCACTGGCAGGCGGTACTGGTGGGTACTAATGAGGCTGATGTGCCTCTACCACTGGGGACCGATGTCCATTACACAAGAGCCGGTGATGGGCTTTTTTCTTTCTCCTCGCGCTGATAGCGTGAAAAAAAAAAAAGATTTCCGAGCTTTTTTTTTTTCGTTTTATTTGTTTTTTTTTCTTTTTCGGAAATTCGGAATTCCGAATTTTTCGAATTCCAAATTTTCGAATTTCCTAAAAAAGCAAAAAAATTAATAAAACAAAAAAAAACAAATTTTTTGAATTTCCAAAAAAAGCAACAAAAAAGAATGAAACGAAATTTTATTTTTTTCGAATTTCCGAAAAAAGCAAAAAAACTAATGAAACAAAAACGTTTTATTTTAATCTTTTTCAGCTGTGCACATGTTTTGGAATCAATGGCCCGGATTCAGAGAGCAATTGCGCCTGCGTAACCATAGTTACGCAGCGCAATTGCTGACTTGCGCCGGCGTTACGAATGCTCCTGATTCAGGAACATCGTAACGCCGACTGCAGCCTAAAATCTGCGTGGCATAAGGCTCTTATGCCCGCATATCTTAGGCAGCATTCTTGCGATGGCCGCTAGAGGGCGCTCCCATTGTGCTCAGTGTATAGTATGCAAATTGCATACTAACACCGATTCACAATGTTGCGCGAGCCCTGCGTACGCAAGTTACGTAGTTTCCGTACGGCGTGTTTAGCGTAAGGCTTCCCCTTCTAATAGTAGGGGCAGCCAATGCTAAAGAATACCCGTCGTTCCCGCGTCGTCAAATTTGAATGTTACGTCGTTTGCGTAAGTGATTCGTGAATGGCGCTGGACGCCATTCACGTTCACTCTGAAGCAAATGACGTCCTTGCGACGTCATTTGCCGCAATGCACGTCGGGAAAGTTTCCCGACGGAGCATGCGCTCTACGCTCGGCGCGGGAGCGCGCCTAATTTAAATGATTCCCGCTCCCTGCGGGATCATTTACATTAGGCGCCCTTACGCAGGGCAAGTTTACACAGCGCGCACGCAATTTACGGAGCTACTGCTCCGTGAATCGAGGGCAGCGGCGCAAATTTGCGGGGGCGCAGGGCAAAATCGTTGCCCTGTGCCTCCGTAATTTATGCGCAATTCTTACTGAATCTGGGCCCCTGTATACGGAACACTTTTTGGAGGAACGGCAATTTAGGCACACATGTAAAGCTCGCCTTACAGGCCGTATGAAAATGTATTCCCACGCCCTGATTTCGGTGACTGTGCAGAAACGCAAGTGAAAGTAAAGATAACCTTCCCCTTATCTTCTCTCTTGGTTAGTAGTTGTTCGTATTTAGAGATTATATAATCATATATCCCACACCTCACTGGTCTGCACATTATCAAGTATCGAGCAACAATCCTCACCTGAATAATATGAAGTACACGACACGCCGAGCTACGCCCTTCATCCATAGAGGTCCATGGTGCAATCCACCCATCTACAAATATAAAAATGTTATTTGTCAATATTTTCTGCAAAAGGAGCAAAAAAAACAAGCTAAAAATAACAACTAATATGACAAATAACATAAAAGCTTAACCACTTGAGACCCGCGCTGTAGACGAAAGACGTCCACAGCGCGGCTCTCAACTGCCGGGTGGACGTCCCTGGACGTCCTTTTAGTTGCATTCCCCGGCGCATCGCTGAGATGCCGATGCGCGTGCCTGGCGGCCGCGATGTCCGCCAGGTAACCGCGATCGGCAGTGACAGCAGGGACGTGGAGCTCTGTGTGTAATGATGGGGTGTAAACACAGAGCTCCACGTGCTGTCAGGGAGAGAGGAGACTGATGCTGTGTCCCTTGTACATAGGGACACAGCATCGGTCACCTCCCCCAGTCAGTCCCCTTCCACCACACAGTTAGAATCACTCCTAGGGAACAAATGTAACCCCTTCCTCACCCCCTAGTGTCAACCCCTTCCCTGCCAGTCACATTTATACAGTAAGCAGTGCATATTTATAGCACTGTTCGCTGTGTAAATGTTAACGGTTCCAAAATAGTGTCAAAAGTGTCCGATGTGTCCGCCGCAATATCGCAGGCCTGACAAAAATTGCAGATTGCCGCCATTACTAGTAAAAAAAAATAAAAAAAAATTAAAATCATAAATTGATCCCCTATTTTGTAGGCGCTATAACTTTTGCGCAAACCAATCAATAAACGCTTATTTTTTACCAAAAATATGTAGAAGAATACGTATCGGCCTAAACTGAGGAAAAAAATGTTTTTTTTAAAAAAAAAAACGGGAAAAAATAAAAAAATATTTAGCCAGATTTAGGTAGAGTTACGCCGGCGTATCAGTAGATACGCCGGCGTAACTCCGAATCTGCGCCGTCGTATATTTAAGTTTTTTTCCCAAATTGAGATACGCTTAAATGTTGCTAAGATACGACCACCTGCGCCGTCGTATCTTAGCTGTCTATTTACGCTGGCCGATAGGGGCGTGTACGCTGATTTACGCCAAGAATGCGTAAATCAGCGAGATACGCCTATTCACGAACATACACTTGCCCGTCGCAATAAAGATACGCCGTTTACGTAAGGCGTTTTCAGGCGTAAAGATAAACCACCAAAAAGATGGCGCAGCCAATGTTAAGTATGGACGTCGGAACCGCGTCAAATTTTTACATTTTTACGTTGTTTGCGTAAGTCGTCCGTGAATGGGGCTGGCCGTAATTTACGTACACGTCGAAAGCAATGAGTCTTTGCGGCGTAATTTGGAGAAAGGCGCACTGGGATACGTCCACGGACGGCGCATGCGCCGTTCGTTAAAAACGTCATTTACGTGGGGTCATGCTTTATTTACATAAAACACGCCCAACTCTTCACAATTAGAATTCGGCGCACTTACGCCGGCACATTTACGCTACGCCGCCGCAACTTAGGACACAAGTGCTTTGTGAATACTGCAGTTGCCTCTCTAACTTGCGGCGGTGTAACGTAAATGACATACGCTACCCCCGCACAAAGTTAAGCCGGCGTACGTGAATCCGGCTAATTGTGTTTTTTTTTATTTCTTTTCTTTTTTGTTTATAGCGCAAAAAATAAGAACCGCAGAGATGATCAAATATCACCAAAAGAAAGCTCTATTTGTGGGGAAAAAAATGATAAAAATATAATTTGGGTACAGTGTTGTATGACCGTGCAATTGTCATTCAAAATTCGTCAGCGCTGAAAGCTGAAAATTGGTCTGGGCAGGAAGGGGGTTTAAGTGCCCAGTAATGAAGTGGTTAATAAACTGAGACTTAACCACTTGCTTACTGGGCACATATACCCCCTTCCTGCCCAGGCGAAATTTAAAGCGGATCTCCACCCTAATTACACCATTGCTTCATTGAGACTTGCGCTATATACAATCATAAAAAAGGATGTTTTGATTTAGTAAATATGTACAGTACCTGTACATTGCTGAGGCTTCCGGTCTGTATCGTTGCGGGAGATTGACGGGCATTGCGTCACTTCCCGTTCGATGCTGTGCACTGTGGGAGCTTCTCTCCATAGCTCCCTGTCTTAACTGCCCAGCCGTGATATCAAATCTCGCGCTATTTGCCGTTGTCATAGCAACACTGACGCTCCCGCCTCTCCTCCCCGTTGCTCGTGCGCATGCGCGAGAACGAGCGGTGGATGCTAGGATATCAGCATCCACCCGAACAAGGAAGTGCCTGCTCGTGGGCTTATGCCCACAGTTAAAATGGCAAATGATCAGAACGGGGAATATAACTACATATTTAGCACAGAATGGCAACGGAGCGGCCGCGGAAAAAAAAAAAACGTGAGTCTAAACAATAACTGGCATTCACTATTTAAATAGCCCTTAAAAAAAAAAGTTTTTCTGTGGGAGATCCGCTTTAAGCTTACGTCACTGCGTCGCTTTAACTGACAATTGCGCGGTCGTGCGACGTGCCTCACAAACAAAATTGGCGTCCTTTTTTCCCCCCCACAAATAGAGCTTTATTTTGGTGGTATTTGATCACCTCTGCGGTTTTTATTTTTTGCGCTATAAACAAAAAAGAGCGACACTTTTGAAAAAAACACAATATCTTTTACTTTTTGCTATAATAAATAGCCCAATTTAAAAAAAAAATATATATATATTTTTTCTCAGTTTAGGCCGATACGTATTCTTCTACATATTTTTGGTAAAAAACAATCGCAATAAGCGTATAGTGACTGGTTTGTGCAAAACAAAATAGGGGAAATAATTATGATTTTTTTTTTTTTTTTTTTACTAGTAATGGCGGCGATCTGCGATTTTTTTTATTGGGACTGGGGAGGTGACCGATCTGTGTCCATATGTACCCCTTACACAGCATTGGTCTCCTCTCCCTGACAGGAGGAGGATCTCTGGCCCGGATTCAGAGAGCAATTGCGCCTGCGTAACCATAGTTACGCAGCGCAATTGCTTACTTGCCCCGGCGTAACGAATGCTCCTGATTCAGGAACCTCGTTACGCCGACTGCAGCCCAAGATATGCGCGGCATAAGGCTCTTATGCCCGCATATCTTAGGCTGCATTCTTGCGATGGCCGCTAGGTGGCGTTCCCGCTGTGCTCAGCGTATAGTATGCAAATTGCATACTAACGCCGATTCACAACGTTACGCGAGCCCTGCCCCAGTTTACATCGTTTGCGTACAGCGGTTTTCGCGTAAGGCTGCCCCTGCTATTAGCAGGGGCAGCCAATGTTACGTATACCCGTCGTTACCGCGTCGCGCAAATTTGAACTTTACATAGTTTGCGTAAGTGAATCGTGAATGACGCCATTCACGTTCACTTTGAAGCAAATGACGTCCTTGCGACGTCATTTGCCGCAATGCACTTCGGGAAAGTTTCCCGACGGAGCATGCGCTCTACGATCGGCGCGGGAACGCGCCTAATTTAAATGATTCCCGACCCCTACGGGATCATTTAAATTGCGCGCGCTTACGCCGGGCATTTTGCCGGAGCGCCCACGCAATTTACGGAGCTACTGCTCCGTGAATCGCGGGTAGCGCAGAAAATTTGCGGGGGCGCAGGGCAAAAACGTTGCCCTGCGCCTCCGTAAAAACTTGCGCAAAGGTACCTGAATCTACCCCTCTGTGTTTACACACAGAGATCCACGGTCCTGCTCAGTTACTGGGCAATCGCGGGTGCCCGGCGGCCATCGTGGTTCCCAGTAATGCGGCGGGTGTGCGCGTGCCCCCTAGTGGCTCTGGAAGACGAGATGACGTCCTCTCAGAACAAGAGAGTTATCGTGTATCAATTGACGGCGGCCGGTAGTGAGGTGGTTAAAGTGAGTGTAAAGGCAGATTATTATTTTTTTTATATAAATAACAAACATGTCATACTTACCTGCTCTGTGTAATGGTTTTGCACAGAGCAGGCACCATCCTCCTCTTCTAAGGTCCCACACTGGTGCTCCTGGCTCTCACTCCCCCTACCACCAAGTGCCCCCATACCAATGCTATGGGGGCACTCACGTGTGCTTGCTCCCGAGCTGACACACAGAGTGCGTCTCAGCCCCGCCCCTTGCTCCCTCCTCATTGGCCTTGACTGGCAGCAGCAGGAGCCTCTGGTCTAGTGTACATGGCTGGATTGAGATTGGGCTCAGGTAAGTATTAGGTGGGGGGCTGGGCTGCTTGCAGAAGTTTTTTTTTTATCTTAAATCGGAATTTCACCCAAAAGTGGAACTTCCGCTTTAAGCACTCCCCGCCCCCGGACATGCCACATTTGGGGGAGAGTGGGTAACATCTTTTTAGTGGGACTTCATGTCCCACTCCCTCCTTCCTATCTTCGGCCGCCTAGGCGAATCCTCCTCTCACCCTAGGTGGCCCCTCCCTGCCAGCAACCTTCGGGGACACAACTGGGCTGGAGTTAACTTTTTACATTAAACAGCAGGTGATTGGTTGCCGGGGGAATCGCGATCCTAGCAACCAATCACCAGCCTTACACCTGTGTAAGGCAGGAGAGCTCTACCTACAAAGTGTGTGTTTGGGGTGGGGTGCAGGGGACAGAGGACACTGCTTTGGGGGGCACAGGAAACTTGCTATGGGGGGAGGAGGCAGAAGACACTATGGGAGTGATGTGAGGGGGAACAGATGACACTGCAATAGGGGGGCCCTATTAGGGACCCCTTATCCCTTGGGGACAGGGACCCCTTCTCACCTGGGGACAGGGACCCCTTCTCACCTGGGGACAGGGACACCTCACCTGGGGACAGGGACCCCATCAACCCTGGGGACAGGGACCCCTTCTCACCTGGGGACAGGGACACCTCACCTGGGGACAGGGACCCCATCAACCCTGGGGAGAGGGACTAGGGTTGCCACCTTTTCTTCAAGTCAAACCCGAACACTTTAGCGCCACATGGCAATTTTTTTTATATAGTATAAACTATACATATATTTTGCTATTAAATAACATTTCTAATCATATGAAGTTCATAACAAAAGTCCCCCTTTACATCAGAGTCCACAGAGTTCCCCTTTTACATCTGAATCCACAGAGTTCCCCTACACTGTAAGGGGGGACTCTGAGGTGAGGTAGAACTCTGGGGCCTATAACCTAAGAGATGATCTGGGAACCCTGATTTAAGGGAGAACTCTGTACAGAGAGGACTCTGACGTTAGGGGAAACATTGTGGCCTTTGGTGTAAAGGGAATCTCTGATGTAAGGGGTGCTCTGAGAACCCTGATTTACCTTAGTGTACTCATTTAGAGGCAGGAGAGAGAAGGGGGGAGACTTCAGTCACAGACAGGGATGGATGGTGAGCTCACTCACCCCTTGGCAGTCAGTACCTTTCATCCAGATGTATCTGAGGCTGCTGGACTTCAAATTTCCAGCCCCAACATTCCTTTTCTGAGGCACCGCACTGGGGATTGGAGTGTGGGCAGACACAGAGGAGTAGGTGTGTTTGGGGGGGTGGGTGGGTGATTGTTATAGTATTGGTTTTGGGCAGTGTGAAATTGAGTGTAACAGACACTCTCAGCTTAGACAACCGCAGCCAGCAACCCTGCTGGGAAGCCATTGTCCAGTCTAATGTGTCCGGGTTTCAGGCTGTCTGAAACCCGGACACATCATTCCAAACCCGAACTGTCCGGGTGAATCCTGGACAGGTGGCAACCCTAAGAGGGACCCCTTCTCCCCTGGGGACAGGGATGCCTTCTCCCCTGGGGACAGGGATGCCTTCTCCCCTGGGGACAGGGACCCCTTCTCCCCTGGGGACAGGGACCCCTTCTCCCCTGGGGACAGGGACCTCATCACCCCTGGGGGCAGGAACCCCTTTTCCCCTGGGGACAGGTACCCCATCTCCCCTGGGGACAAGGACTCCTTCTCACCTGGGTACAGGGACCCCATCAACCCTGGGGAGAGGGACCCCTTTTCCTCTGGGGATAGGGACCTCATCTCCCCTGGGCATAGGTGTGCGCACAGGGTGTGCCAGGTGTGCCTGGGCACACCCTAATGACCCTGTGCTAGGCAGATTCCCCCTGCTACTTGGCTGCAGAGAAAGGAACTGGGGAATCTCTGTCCTAGTCTCTTTCTCTGTCTCAAAAGCAAGACATCAGGGGTCTGTTAGGACCCCTGATATTTCACCTAGGCCCCCATGGGGCTCCAAAACATAAAAAATATATAAAAAATAAAATAATATTGTAAAAAAACAGAATATATTGTAAAAAAAATTACAAAAAAAATTGTAAAAAAGTAATAAGAAAAAAATATAAAAAATAAACTGACACCAGTCTATGCCCTTTCCACATAGTCCACTGCTCTACCGACACTGTCCATTGCCCTATTGCTTTGGGGTGCACACCCTAATGCAATGGGCTGCACACACCTATTCCCCCGGGGAACAGGACCCTCATCTCACCTGGGGACAGAGACCCCATCTCACCTGGGGACAGGAACCCCATCTCCCCTGGGGACAGGGACCCCTTCTCCCCATTTTCCCTAGGGACTGAACGCTCATCTCCAGATCATGCTGGCTGGTAGGTCTGGCATCAGCCACCTTTTGGTGCCAGGATGGGGGAGGGGGCAGTAAAATCTAAATCCCCAGCCACATGCTCCCTTGCCTGCCCAGGACCAACCACCAGGATGCCACCAGGACCACCAGGGATTGTTGCCACACAGTACCACCCGGTATGCCACCCCTAAACCACTAGGGATATGCCAATCAGTGCCCAGGCAGCTGCCAATCAGTGCCCATCTGCAATGCCTGCCAGTGCCAGTGCCACCAGTGATGCCTATCAGTGCAATATATCAGTGCCAGCCATCAGTGCCCATCAATACCCATCAGTGCTGCCTTTCAGTGCCCACCAGTGATGCCTATCAGTACAATATATTAGTGCCAGCCATCAGTGCCCCTTAGTACCCATCGGTGCTGTCTTTCAGTGCCCACCAGAGCTGCCTATCAGTGCCACCCATAAGTACCCGTCGGTGCAGCCTTTCAGTGCCCATCAGTGTCGCCAATCAGTGTCCACCTGTGCCAGCACTGATAAACACCTATGTAACAGACCTATGTATTCTGCCGGGACATTTATAATCTTCATGCAGGGAGGACTACAAGGAACTGCATGGCTTGTCACAATTGGATGTACCACATTGTATTCTGAGCTCAAAGGGTTAATTGGACAAGGGTCTCTTTCAGTGCTGAATGCTAATGTTCCCTTTTGCATAGCTAATGAACTCTCTTTTGTGTAGGTAACAGCCTCCTGTGAGGAGTATGCTGATGGGGATTATGTGTGAGTGATAATTGTTTTAAAGGTTAATTGAATTCTATTGTCTGATCAAGCTAAGTTTAGGAGCCAAAACGTCTAGCGACTGATTGGCTCAAGGGAATGTCATTATTTCAAAGTATGTGTATTGAAGCCCCCCCTGGGTGGGGGGGGGTGTCATTTGTTTCTGTACAGTTTGTAACCAGATATAAGGAGGTAAAATGTGGCATTAAAAGTCAGTCTGCTTGACTCTGCAAACGTAGCCCGTCTCGTTTCTTGAAAGGGCGTTCGATGGGATATACCGGCGGTACCTGCATATCGCAGCTTGCCAGGGAAAAGGACGTCTCCAACGGCTGAGACCCTCTCACTATCTGGGTAGCCGTTACATTGGTTGGCAGCAGCGGGATGGTCCTTTTATCCAAAGAGCAAGTGCTGAATGGAGTCGCAGTACGCCAGACTGAAAATATCCACACTAAAAGATTTATTAGAGAGTCGTGGTAGGAGCGCCAGCAACAGACCACGGAGGGAGCTGATAGCTGAACTGCTGGAGCTGGACGAAATGGATGGATCCATGGAAGGAACGGAGCCCCTTGCACCGGTCAGCGAAGAAGATGTAATTACTGGGATTGTACAGCGGAGATTATCCTTGTATCCAGAAACGTCCGTGGAACTAATCAACCAGCTGTTCCGGGAAGCAAGGGAAGAGATACAAACAAAGAGGGGACAAGAACTGGAACTGGTAAGAGCGAGACAGCCCATTACACCTGCAGTTCCTACCCCCCCACCTGCTGCTACAGGAAAGAAAATACCGTTCACTGCATTTAAAGCTTTTGTAGGAAGTGAGGAGGAAATCGATGGATATTTGGCGGACTTTGAGAGGCAGTGCTCACTACACCAGGTACCACCAGACCAATGGGTCACTATTTTGTCGGGGAAATTGTCGGGCAAAGCCAATGAAGCCTTTCGGGCTCTCGCTCCAGAGGATATTTTACAATATCAGCAAGTTAAAAAGGCGCTGCTAACCCGATATGCCGTAACGCCAGAAGCCTACCGCCGGCGCTTCCGGGAGTCCAAGAAGAAGGCTGTGGACTCCCACATGGAATGGGCCAACCAGTTACAAAGGGTGGCATCCCTTTGGGTCCAAGGGTGCAAGGCCAACACCGGGGAGGAAGTTCGCCGCGAGATCACCGCGAGATACCGGATTCGCCGCGAGATCACCGTTATCGGCGGCGGGAGAGGGCCCCCCTCCCGCCGCTCTCGTGCTGTGTGGCGATCGGGTCCTTTCTCGTGCTGTGTGGGGATGCGAGTGAGGGCAAGATGGCCCCCACCCATCCCCATAGCATAGCAGGGCGGAAGTGCTTCTTAAAGCAAAAAATTTTAAATGTCATTTTTTTTGTCTAAATATGAGATGTGACGTCTTTTTGACCCCCAGATCTCATATTTAAGAGGACCTGTCATGCTTTTTTCTATTACAAGGGATGTTTACATTCCTTGTTATAGGAATGAAAGTGATCCATTTTTTTTTTCAGTGTAAAAATTAATAAAATAAATAAAAATTAATAAGAAAATACAAAAAAAAATGTTTTAAAGCGCCCCGTCCCGACGAGCTCGCGCGCAGAAGCGAACGCATACGCGAGTAGCGCCCGCATATGAAAACGTTGTTCAAACCACACAAGTGAGGTATCACCGCGATCGTTAGAGCGAGAGCAATAATTCTAGCCCTAGACCTCCTCTGTAGCTCAAAAGATGCAACCTATAGAATTTTTTAAATGTCGCCTATCGAGATATATAAGGGTAAAAGTTTGACGCCATTCCACGAGCGGGCGCAATTTTTAAGCGTGACATGTTGGTTATCATTTTACTCGGCGTAACATTATCTTTCACAATATATAAAAAAATTAGGCCAAATTTATTGTTGTCTTATTTTTTAATAAAAAAAAGTGAATTTGTAAGACCGCTGTGCAAATATGGTGTGACAAAAAGTATTGCAATGACCGCCATTTTATTCTCTAGGGTGTTAGAAAAATATATATATAATGTTTGGGGGTTTTAAGTAATTTTCTAGCAAAAAAAAACTGTTTTAGTCTTGTAAACGCCAAATCTGAAAAACAACCAAGGTCCTTAAGTGGTTAAGTCCAGGTCACTCACACTGCTCAGGTGCTTCCAGCACACCGGGCTCTGACAAGCGTTGTGGTGACACCTGGTGGCAGGCTCTGAGAATTGCAGGCACTGTCCAGGCATGTCGTTTTAGAGACTGCGTCACAGAGGCTGGAATCTGAATGCAGGCAAACTATACAGTGATCACCATTGACAACAGCAAAGTCTCTCCTTGAACACCTCACTGTGTGGGACTGGTTGCGTTCTGTTACTAGGGGCAACGGCAGACATTTCAACTCCTTTCACTGTGTCAGACAGGAATAATAAACTCATTTTGTGATTTCTGCAATGCAGTGAGCAATGTCCGCGCCTTGCAGAGCGCTGGACATATTTATAATCCATAAGCGCGATCGCTTGCCGTGGTTGCTATGGGTGATGGCACATGGTTGCAATCACTGGCCCAGATTCAAGTAGCAATTGCGCCTGTGTAACCATAGGCCATAACCATAGCTTACTTGCCCCGGCGTTACGAATGCTCCTGATTCAGGAACATCGTAACGCCGACTGCAGCCTAAAATCTGCGTGGCATAAGGCTCTTATGCCACGCATATCTAGGCTGCATTCTTGCGATGACCGCTAGGGGGTGCTCCCATTGTGCTCAGCGTATAGTATGCAAATTGCATACTAACACCGATTCACAATGTTGCACGAGCCATGCGTACGCAAGTTACGTCGTTTCCGTACGGCGTGTTTAGCGTAAGGCTGCCCCTTCTAATAGCAGGGGCAGCCAATGCTAAAGTATACCCGTCGTTCCCGCGTCGCGACGTTTGAATTTTACGTAATCTGCGTAAGTGATTCGTGAATGGCGCTGGACGCCATTCACGTTCACTTTGAAGCAAATGACGTCCTTGCGACGTCATTTGCCGCAATGCACGTCGGGAAAGTTTCCCGACGGAGCATGCGCTCTACGCTCGGCGCGGGAACGCGCCTAATTTAAATGATTCCCGCCCCCTACGGGATCATTTACATTAGGCGCCCTTACGCAGGGCAAGTTTACACAGCGCACACGCAATTTACGGAGCTACTGCTCCGTGAATCGCGGGTAGCGCAGTAAATTTGCAGGGGGCGCAGGGCAAAAACGCTGCCCTGCGCCTCCGTAAATAAGGGGCAAATCTACCTGAATCCGGGCCACTGGTTATAGGGCTTATTACTGTTGTGAGTGTCTGAGGCAACTGGGTGCAGGGCGTAATGGCAGCTCTGATCCTGGACGGTTGCTATGGACAACAGCACTTGGTAACAAGCTGGTTTTGGTTGTTATGGGCAACAGCATTTGGCAAACGTCATTTTTAAAGGCAAACACACAGTCCTTTCCTTGTTACAACCCAAAACATGGCAAAACAGGGAAACCCCCCCCCCCCCCCGGCTTCGGACAGTTGCTAGGAGCGAAGGCCAGTGGGGTAACCGTAAAGTCGGATCTCGGTTGGACCTTCAAATGTAGCGGATGGTTGCTCTAGTTACTATCATCCACCATATCACTCTGCTGCCAGACCTCCGTACAGTGGGGGAAAAAAGTATTTAGTGCCCACCAATTGTGCAAGTTCTCCCCCCACTTATAAAGATGGGAGGGGCCTGTAACTGTCATCATAGGTAGACCTCAACTATGAGAGACAACATGTGGAAACCAATCCAATCACATCGTCTGATTTGGAAAGAATTTATTTGCAAATTATGGTGGAAAATAAGTATTTGGTGAATATGAAAAGTTCATCTCAATACTTTGTTACATATCCTTTATTGGCAATGACAGAGGTCAAACGTTTTCTGTAAGTCTTCACACTGTTGCTGGTATGTTGGCCCAGATCTCCTCCATGCGGATCTCCTCTAGAGCAGTGATGTTTTGGGGCTGTCCCTGGGCAACACGGACTTTCAACTCCCTCCAAAGGTTTTCTATGGGGTTGAGATCTGGAGACTGGCTAGGCCACTCCAGGACCTTGAAATGCTCCTTACGAAGCCCCTCCTTCGTTGCCCGGGCGGTGTGTTTGGGATCATTGTCATGCTGAAAGACCCAGCCACGTTTCATCTTCAATGCCCTTGCTGATGGGAGGAGGTTTGCACTTAAAATCTCACGATACGCGGCCCCAATTATTCTTTCATGTACACGGATCAGTCGTCCTGTTCCCTTTGCAGAGAAACGGCCCCAAAGCATGATGTTGCCACCCCCATGCTTCACAGTAGGTATGGTGTCCTTTGGTTGCAACTCGGCATTCTCTCTCCTCCAAACACGAGGAGTTGTGTTTCTACCAAACAGTTCTACTTTGGTTTCATCTGACCATAGGACATTCTCCCAAACCTCTTCTGGATCATCCAAATGCTCTCTAGCAAATGTCAGACGGGCCCGGACATGTACTGAGTTAAGCAGGGGGACACGTCTGGCACTGCAGGATCTGAGTCCCTGGCGTCGTAGTGTGTTACTGATGGTAGCCTTTGGTACGTTGGTCCCATTTCACCGCAGGTCATTCACTAGGTCCCCCCGTGTGGTTCTGGGATTTTTGCGCATCGTTCTTGTGATCATTTTGACCCCACGGGGTGAGATCTTGCGTGGAGCCCCAGATTGAGGGAGATTATCAGTGGTCTTGTATGTCTTTCATTTTCTAATTATTGATTTCTTCACACCAAGCTGCTTGCCTATTGTCTTCCCAGCCTGGTGCAGGTCTACCATTTTGTTTCTGGTCCTTGGACAGCTCTTTGGTCTTCACCATAGTGGAGTTTGGAGTGTGACTGTTTGAGGTTGTGGACAGGTGTCTTTTATACTGATAACAAGTTCAAACAGGTGCCATTAATACAGGTAATGAGTGGAGGACAGAGGAGCCTCTTATAGAAGAAGATACAGGTAATGAGTGGAGGAGGAGGGGCCTCTTATAGAAGAAGGTACAGGTAATGAGTGGAGGACAGAGGAGCCTCTTATAGAAGAAGATACAGGTAATGAGTGGAGGAGGAGGGGCCTCTTATAGAAGAAGGTACAGGTAATGAGTGGAGGACAGAGGAGCCTCTTATAGAAGAAGATACAGGTAATGAGTGGAGGACAGAGGAGCCTCTTATAGAAGAAGATACAGGTAATGAGTGGAGGACAGAGGAGCCTCTTATAGAAGAAGATACAGGTAATGAGTGGAGGACAGAGGAGCCTCTTATAGAAGAAGGTACAGGTAATGAGTGGAGGACAGAGGAGCCTCTTATAGAAGAAGATACAGGTAATGAGTGGAGGACAGAGGAGCCTCTTATAGAAGAAGATACAGGTAATGAGTGGAGGAGGAGGGGCCTCTTATAGAAGAAGGTACAGGTAATGAGTGGAGGACAGAGGAGCCTCTTATAGAAGAAGGTACAGGTAATGAGTGGAGGAGGAGGGGCCTCTTATAGAAGAAGGTACAGGTAATGAGTGGAGGACAGA
This sequence comes from Rana temporaria, assembly GCF_905171775.1. NCBI lineage: Eukaryota > Metazoa > Chordata > Amphibia > Anura > Ranidae > Rana > Rana temporaria. Next base: position 7,530,585 of record NC_053489.1, on the reverse strand, counting down.
GGAGCCTCTTATAGAAGAAGATACAGGTAATGAGTGGAGGACAGAGGAGCCTCTTATAGAAGAAGATACAGGTAATGAGTGGAGGAGGAGGGGCCTCTTATAGAAGAAGGTACAGGTAATGAGTGGAGAACAGAGGAGCCTCTTATAGAAGAAGATACAGGTAATGAGTGGAGGACAGAGGAGCCTCTTATAGAAGAAGATACAGGTAATGAGTGGAGGACAGAGGAGCCTCTTATAGAAGAAGATACAGGTAATGAGTGGAGGAGGAGGGGCCCTCTTATAGAAGAAGGTACAGGTAATGAGTGGAGGACAGAGGAGCCTCTTATAGAAGAAGGTACAGGTAATGAGTGGAGGACAGAGGAGCCTCTTATAGAAGAAGATACAGGTAATGAGTGGAGGACACTTAAGGACCGCCGCACGACTATATACGTCGGCAGAATGGCACGGCTGGGCACATGGACTTATATATAAGCCCCCTTTAAGAGCCCAGCCGTGGGTCGCGAGTGCGCCGCCGGTCTGAAGCTCCACGACCGCAGGACCTACCGACCCAGATCGCAGCGGGTGTCCCGCAATCGGGTAACCGTAGCTGAAGAACTGGGAGAGGTGTGTGTAAACAAACCTGTTCTTCTCTGTGGCAATGTCAGTGATCGTCTGTTCCCTGATATAGGGAACGACGATCACTGACGTCACACGTCCAGCCCTGCCCCCCTACAGTTACAAACACAAATGAGGTCACACTTAACCCCTACAGCGCCCCCTTGTGGTTAACCCCTTCACTGCCATTGTCATTTTCACAGTAATCCGTGCATTTTTATAGCACTGATCGTTGTGAAAATGACAATGGTGGCAAAAATGTGTCAAAAGTGTCCGATGTGTCCGCCATAATGTCGCAGTCACTGATCGCCGACATTAGTAGTAAATAAAAAAATATTAATAAAAATGCCATAAAACTATCCTCTATTTTGTAAACGCTATTAAATTTTGCACAAACCAATCGATAAACGCTTATTGCTTCCGCTAGGCGTTGATCTCTTCAATGGACAGCTGGATACGGATAAAACCAGATATGCAACTCCAATCCGAATTCCAATGGACGGATTCAACTGTGATTTAGGCAGATGAACTCTATTGCGGGTGCCCCCGGAGCGGGTGTGATCTAGAGGAGGAGGAACCAAGCAATAGAGTATTAGAGGAATTCAGGTTGGAGTCGCATATCTGGTGGTATCCGTATCCAGCTGTCCATTGAAGAGATCAACACCTAGCTGAAGCAGGAAGTTGGACCTTGACAGAGACCAGATTGGGAAATCGGCCTATTACGCATTGGTGACCTACCGCCGTATGGTGTGTTGTGGGTCTACTCCATCCGAAATGCTGCATGACAATACATGGGGGTAATCCACAAAGATCCTGCGTAACTTAATTTTTTCCATTTAAGTTACACTGTCTTAAAATTTCTACCTAAGTGATCCACAAAGCACTTACCTAGAAATTTTGGGCTGTGTAACTTAAATTCCGCCGTCGCAAGGCGTTCCTATTTTCATGGGGGCGATTCCCATTTAAATTAGGCGCGCTCCCGCGCCGGCCGTACTGCGCATGCTCGTGACGTCATTTTCCCGACGTGAATAGCGCGAAATTACGTTACGCCGAGCTTTGTGGATTGCGACGGGTCAATAAAGTTGCGTCGGGAAAAAAAAAAGATACGTCGCGAAAAAAAAAATTCAAAATTTTAAAAAAATCGCGTCGCTGGACAGAAAGGTCTGTTTTTACAAGGTGTAAACAGTTTATACTTTGTAAAAGCAGCCCTAATTTTGCGTTTGCAAACTAATACTTACGGAGAAAAAAACGAAGCTGAAAAGCTTCGTGGATCTCCGTAAGTGCTAATTTGCATACCCGAGGCGGCATTTCGACACAAAATGCCCCCAGCGGCGGATGCGGTACTGCATCCTAAGATCCGGCAGTGTAAGTCCCTTACACATGCCGGATCTTCTGCCTAACTATGGAAAACTGATTCTGTGGATCAGTTCCATAGTTAGGAACAGGGGCCAAATCCACAATGACCCGGCGTAACGGCGAATTTCTAATTTAAGTTACACTGCCTTAAAATTTCTACCTAAGTGCCCGATCCACAAAACACTTACCTAGAAATTTCTGTCCGTGTAACTTAAATTCCGCCGGCGCAAGGCATTCCTCATTTCATGGGGGCGATTCCCATTTAAATGAGGCGCGCTCCCGCGCCGGCCGTACTGCGCATGCTCGTGATGTCATTTTCCAGATGTGCATAGCGCGAAATTACGTTACGCCGGGCTTTGTGGATTGCGACGGGTCAATAAAGTTGCGTCGGAAAAAAAAAAAATACGGCGCGAAAAAAAAAATTCAAATTCGAAAAAAAAAAAACGCGTCGCTAGACAGAAGGGTCTGCTTTTACATGGTGTACTACGAAGCAGAAAAGCTTCGTGGATCTACGTAAGTGCTAATTTGCATACCCGAGGCGGCATTTCGACACGAAATGCCCCCAGCGGCGGATGCGGTACTGCATCCTAAGATCCGACAGTGTAATTCAATTACACATGCCGGATCTTCTCCCTAACTATGGAAAACTGATTCTGTGGATCAGTTCCATAGTTAGGACCAGGGATACGACGGAGTAACAGCAGTTACTCCGTCGTATCTCTTTTGAGGATTTGGCCCAATGTCCTTTCCCTAATCCAAACTATCATGATTTAGTGGCCCAAGCATACCTCCAAGAGGCTTCCTCGTTGCAAACGGCTCCCTGGTAGATGCAGTCTGCAGAGGTTCACGGTTAATGGATTTGATATTCATTTAAACGCCAATAATTCATTTTATCCTGGTGAGTTTGAACCCCGAAGGGGCGAGTGTTCACACGTGGTGGATGGGAAGAGTGTGGTGGAAGGTGCACGCTGCTATTCTCTTTAAGGACTCCTCTTTGGACATTATTAGAAACACATATATTGTGTCTCTCATCGATCACTTAATTTATGGTGGTGTTGGCCACTTCTGTCACTCAACATCAGCGCTGTTTGTATTTCATTTCTTGAATGGGCAGTTTGTCTTATTTATAGTTGCTGAAATACTTTTAATATTTTGTACTTTTTAAACAGCTGCTTGTATGCAGTTTATCTGGGATCTATTGATTGGAGAGCTTTAGTTTTATTGCTCTTTACTGTTATTATTATTTTTGGTTTTGCTGAGACAATTTACATCCGTTTGGCGCTAAGTAGTGTATAGTAGGCCTCTTTTTACACTATTTTTTGCATACTCAGATACATGCATATACACATGCTGTAAAGAAACACTAAGATATATACAGTGCCGATCCTGACCTCCCTGGGGCCCCAAGCAAAATGACATGTCACATTAAAGTTGAGAAGCGGGCAGGGGGGGGGGGCGGGATATATATACTAAGAAACATCAATACATACCTATATACACACTCAGGTGCATGCATACACACACTCAGATATATACTGTACATGTGCTCAATTGTATACATACACACACACACTGAGATACACACATGCACTCAGATACACACAAACAGACATAAAAACTGTACACTTGACACAACATAGTGTGAGAGGAATACTTACATGAATAGTTTGGTAATGTGCAGCCAGCTTCTCTCCTCCCCTCTCTGTCCTGCTGTCCCCTCACACCCATGCAGCGCCTTCCTCTTCCCGCCCACACACACACACAGCTCCTCCCTCTTCCCACCCACACACACACACACACCTCCTCCCTCTTCCCGTTCACACACACAGCTCCTCCCTCTTCCCATCCACACACACAGCTCCTCCCTCTTCCTGCCCCCCCACACACACACAGCTCCTCCCTCTTCCTGCCCACACACACAGCTCCTCCCTCTTCCTGCCCACACACACAGCTCCTCCCTCTTCCTGTCCACACACACACAGCTCCTCCCTCTTCTTGCCCACACACACAGCTCATCCCTCTTCCCGCCCACACACACACACACACACACACACACAGCTCCTCCCTCTTCCTGCCCACACACGTACACACACACACATACAGCTCCTCCCTCTGCCCACCCACACACACACAGCTCCTCCCTCTTCCCGCCCACACACACACAGCTCCTCCCTCTTCCTGCCCACACACACAGCTCATCCCTCTTCCCGCCCACACACACACACAGCTCCTCCCTCTTCCCGCCCACACACAGCTCCTCCCTCTTCCCGCCCACACACACACAGCTCCTCCCTCTTCCCGCCCACACACACAGCTCCTCCCTCTTCCTGCCCACACACACACACTCCTCCCTCTTCCTGCCCACACACACAGCTCCTCCCTCTTCCCGCCCACACACACACAGCTCCTCCCTCTTCCTGCCCACACACACAGCTCCTCCCTCTTCCTGCCCACACACACACACTCCTCCCTCTTCCTGCCCACACACACACACACTCCTCCCTCTTCCCGCCCACACACACAGCTCCTCCCTCTTCCCGCCCACACACACACACTGCTCCTCCCTCTTCCTGCCCACACACACACACAGCTCCTCCCTCTTCCCGCCCACACACACACACAGCTCCTCCCTCTTCCCGCCCACACACACACAGCTCCTCCCTCTTCCCGCCCACACACACAGCTCCTCCCTCTTCCTGCCCACACACACACAGCTCCTCCCTCTTCCTGCCCACACACACAGCTCATCCCTCTTCCCGCCCACACACACACAGCTCCTCCCTCTTCCCGCCCACACACAGCTCCTCCCTCTTCCCGCACACACACACACACACACACACACACACACACACACCTCTCTCCAATACATTGGTCTGTGAACAGTGAACAGTCCTAGCAGGGCTCCAGTAGCCGGGACTAGAAGCAGAGCATCGGAATATGCGGTCAGGAGGTTCTGTATCCCTCCACAGAGAGAAACAAGTCCCTTGTAATTAGGGCTGCTTCCACCCAGACAGTTACATATATGTACAGATAGGTGACATTCTGATACAGGTTATGGATTCTGAATTCTGATTAAGCTTTTATGGGGGTGTTGTAAGAATTTTTGAGGGTGCCCTGGTGTCCAGGTGACAGACAGTCAGAAACCCGGGCAGAGGATGTAATAACCGGACTGTCCGAGTGAATCCCGGACAGGTGGCAACCCTAGCAGAAGGACATTCAATGGTACCACGTGTAGCACTACCCCCTTTCAATACCTGAATTTAACCCCTTCTTCACCAGCACAGTCCAACACCACGACAATTCCAGGCTCTCAATGGCGGAATAAATTGCTCAGTTCCGTTGCCAGAGGTAACAGCCAATCCCGGACGAGCCCCCCGAAGGAGCTGCTGGTTTGTTTTGGGTGGCACGTTACCTCTGTATCTCCACCATCTAGGGTATGTAGTGCTACCCCCTCAGGAGCCGCTGATTGATTTGGGATCTACTCTCTCTTTGCTTGGCTCACCCCTATTTAACTGGCTCGAACCCTCCCTTGACACATCAGAAGTCTGGTGGGTGTATTGTGACCTCTGCTTGGCCGGGGTCACAATAGCCGGCATACAACATGCAATGACAGTGTAACAACAGTATTACCTGCTTTTATGGATGGTCCCTCCAGATGAGAAAAATACACTCCACACAGTCAATATATTTAAACCAAAAAGGATAAGTTTACTTTATGTAGACTAGAGAAGCAAACATGGGTTTAAAACACAAGTGGACAACTGTTATGCAATGACACGATATGATTCTGCAAGGGCCCTTGCGGGAATCAGTGAATAATAATAATGAAAAAGATCTAGTCTAAAGAACAGTACCATTCAGTTAAACTAATATAGGCAGTCTATGCTCGCGAGCTCCCTCTAGCGGGCAGTCCTGCAGAACAGCTAAAGAACGTCTCGAGACTAAAGTCCACATTGCGGCCGGTTGGTGCACGTTAGGTTTATAATCCGCAAGTGGTAAACGATGAGAGGAAGTTAATCAAACAAAGTACCCTGAACAGCAATGTTGGTGAACTGATCGCTCGTCAGCGTCAGTCACTTCTGTATAATAACTATCAAGTTAGAGGGCCTCTAAGTTTCAGCTAGAGGCCAAACACGTGTCTCCGGCCTGTAGGGTGGCAATAGGCCTGTCTATCTAAAGGGTGTTTGAAGTTGAGCATGTGCTCTCTCACCCGACAGGCCCGATCCAGCCTGAGTTCTTCTCAAAAGGCGCGTTGGTAGATCACTGCTCCACAGCATAAGGATCCCGGCATCAGGCTCTCCACTGTTTCAGTTGTCAGCTGGGTGGCCTCTCCGATTTCCGGGAACACGAGCTGGATACTGGGGGTCCTTGCTTCCTTCCGGATCGCTGGTCTCTTGGAGGATGTAGGCGGTGCTGTCCTCCACAGCTCCGTAGAGGAGAAGATGCAGGTCCCGAGAGAGAGAGATCAGCCCCTCCCTTTCCATAAGTAGCTCCCCCATAAGTCTGTGCGGAGG